>NC_063184.1:27141718-27854218 GCF_023159225.1 Perognathus longimembris pacificus
TTTTTTTAACTAAATGTATTTCAAAACTTTTGACCAGATCTTTGGCCCAGACCTACTTGAAGGCAGAGATCAGTAGTGCTGCAGTTTAGGTCAGCCTGAACAGAAAGTTAGAACCCATCTTAATTAATAAGGCAGGCATTTTAGTTTATTCCCGCAATTCCAGCTATGCAACAGGCTATGCAAGATAGGAGGATTGTGGTTTAAGGCTGTCTCCAGGCAAAAAATGCTAAGTAAAATGCTAAAAACAATTAAATAACAACAACAACAAAAAACTGACAAAAAAAGAGTTGAGGGTATGTCTGAAGTGGTAGGGTAGTGAGTTCAAACCTCCGTCCAGCCTCTTGCCTTCAAACTATGATCCTTTGGATCTCATCTTCTTGAGATAGTATGAATTAGAAAATTTTTGCCAGTGTCCAGCTGGAATTAGAAATTGTTTCCTTTGTATTTATAATATCAACCAGTTCATGTAAAATACATTAGATTGATGTATTATGTATTTTTTTTAACATATCTGGAATGGTCTCATACCTTCATAATCAGCACCATAGCCATGGCAGAAGCCATTTAATTCATGATTCCCCTTATTGAACAGATGAGCATCAGTTGTGGAGACAAAATATTTTGCTCAGGACCAGACAACTCATCACCTATTTCACCGTTTTGAGTGTGATTGGCTGATTTTTAGCAAATAACTGACTTTTGTTAGTCATGCAGGGTTTTTCTTTTTTCACTCCTCTTCATGCTTGTTTCTACTAATGTAGCTTTGATTCGATTTTCAAAACAGGTTAATTGGTGGGCCCTGTTGAGTCAGACTTTTACTAATTGTTCAGAATCTAACATTAGAAAAAAACATTGGTACTATCTCCAGACAGTTGACAACTTAATGATGTTAGAATAAGGCCTACGTTCGTTCTCTCTCTCTCTTTTGTGCGCTCTCTCTCTCTCTCCCAGTTCCAAGTTTCATGCTAAGCTTGTCATAGAGTATTGTTTGTTTAAATTGTTGTTGCTTATATCCCTATCTATCTGGAAATTCAGAAAATTTCTAAGGTTACCTTATAGGGATTGTTTATTCTTAACAATAGGAAGACTATAATAATTCTGGAATAATTAAGTTATGACATATTTTAAATTACCTTATAAAATTACCATTTTTTTCCTTTGGCTGTATTGAGCTGGGCCATTTGAACCATACCACCTCCAAGACTTTTTTACCTTATTTTTTTTAAAGATAGGATTTGCATTTTCTCCCAGACTCGCCTGGGACCATAGTCTTCCTATTTATGCATCGTGTGTAGTTGTGATTACAAGCCATTCACTCCCATGCCCAGCATATTTGTTAAAATAGGGTCTTGCTAACTTTTTGCCTGGGTTGACCTCAGATTACAATTCTCCTTCTCAGTAGCTTGGATTACAGATATGAATCACTGTGCTTAGACCTCTAAAATTATTTTTAGAACAAATGAGGAAATTATAAACATATGCTTAATTTTATTTTGATATTTTAGAGATAGCCCTCAGGATAATCTAATGTTGTTAAGTGGAAAGTATTAGGGCCTAAATATTCAAAGGTTAGGTTTTCTTTAATTGCTTTAACAAGCAATGAGTACATTTCTTTTTGAACCATGTCACCCCTTCCCTCATTCCCATTTTTTTCCTCCTGTCCTCACCTACAAGTTATATTGTTCATTTTCCACATAGTGACTAGTAGTGAGTACCACTGCTATATTTGTCCACCCTTTAACTGCCCCTTTTTTAAAAAAAAACAAAACAACAAACTTATTTTGTGCCAGTCCTGGGGCTTGAACTCAGGGCCTGGGTGCTGTCCCTGAGCTTCTTTTACTCAAGACTAGTGCTGTACTGCATGAGCCACAGTGCCACTTCCCAACTCTTTCTGAATAGTTTGCTGGAGATAAGAGTTTCATGGACTTTCCTACCTGGGATGACTTTAAACCTATAGTCTTGGATCTCAGCCTCTTGAATAGCTAGGATTGCAGGCATAAGCCACCAGTGCTCGACTTCATTTGCACTTTACTAAGGAAATGATCATAACTAGAAATTACTGTTAGATGTTTTAATGTTTTTTATATATTTTTATATATAAAAATATTTTTATTTAACAAAAAATCCGTTGCCTGGATTACACTTTGATAGTTTTAATTGATGTGAGGCAAATCTTATTATGTAGTGATTTTTGTAAATGCCAAAAGTGTATATCCCTTGTGAGGGATACTCACACCTTGTAAAATAACAGAGTTAATTAAGCCTTTCCTGTAATGCCCTTATACTGACATGTTTTGAAAATGGTATTTTGCTTTTGTTGAATGGATGCTTTTCTGTATTTACTTGGTCATCCTCTGCCAGATGTCAGTACACAATCCTAGCTTTACTACAAAGTAACCCTATAATCTTTTCTTGAAAGACTTTTTTTGAGGTAGGGTTTTGTTCTATAGCCTAGGTTAACCTCAAACTCACAACTCTCCTGTCTGCATCTACTGTATGCTATTACATCTGGCTTTCATTTTATATTCTTTTATAATACAATACTTTCAGTTTTATGAGTTACCCTACAAGTCTCTGTGAAAAGAAAAAAAAATGGTGTATAATTTGGATTTTGTTTCTACTTATCTTAGAGTTTAAAGTACGTTTTAGGCACAGACACGTTAAATGCTGTATTCAATCACCCCAGAATCTCTGTATGACTCCGTTTGAAAATGAAGGAGAACGATAAACTTTTAATATAGCCTAATGACGTCAATTATAATAGTATAGTAACAGGAGCCAATCTGGGATCAGAGGATTTTAAAATAGAGTATGGTTCACACATTAATACTAATGTGATTGTCTTGAGAAATGATTGGGTAAGGTATTTTCTAGACTCAAAAGTTCCTTATTTTTTAACATTCTGCTTCTCACTCCCACCCCTCCATAGTGACTCCCTTGCTATTGAGTGTCAAGTTCTGCATATATGCACTCCAAAGTTAATTTGGCAATTCCAATTTTCTGAGAGAATGTTTAAGTTTTTAATGATTTAAATATTTACAAGTATAAAGTATTGTATGGAGTAACTGACAGTTGGGAAGACATTCTTACATGATAAAGAAATGAGTGTTGCCGCAAGTTGTTGCTCCTAGGACTGTCATTATAATAGGACTGTGTTAAGTACCCATGGAAGAACAGTCCAGAGATGGAAAGGATTTATGGGTTTCATATACGTTTTTTAGAAAGTATTGCTCTTCCTGAATAAGGTCACGACAGGTCTCTGATCAGTATCTGAAGAAGAAGGAATCTATTTTCAAACTTTTTTAGAATTCAATTGTTTTTGAGAGCACCATATCTGTGGAGTATTGATCGTGGGGTCCTGTAGTTAGTCAAAGGCTATCTCCTTTGACTCACCCCTTAGCAGGGTGTCGTCCTCTTTCCTGTGATAGATTGTTACAATCTCAGGCAGTGTAATTACACACTAGCCAAGTGGGTCATTTATTTCTTTACCTTCACCATTTACCAAAAATCTCCTTTATCTTTGGGAGCCAGATCTTTCTTTTGCAGTAAAAGCAAAATAATGGCACATAAAACATTAGAGGTAGGAACTAAGCTCCTTAAAATTATTAAGCAAAGATCTTTTAAAAAACAAACTGTTACATGTGTTATGAATGCTTCGAGAAACATATCTAAAGCAAATAGTGTTACCTGTGCTACTTGTAGTCATTACAAAAATATTTTTAATATTTTGGACAGCTGAAGTAGAGGTGCTTCGTTTTACTGTTACACAATTAAAAAGTTAAATCTGCTTTTAAAATGTTAAAATAATCCTAAGTTTTAAGAATAGCAAAAATGTAAGTTGAGCATGATCCCTCAATGGCAGCTAAAATCACTATGTAAAAAGTTGATGTCAAATTTTCTAATGAATGAATGGATTAGACTGATAATATCTAGGGTCAGAGATCATAATGCACACAAAAAGGAGAAACAGACAAGTGTCTAACTTTAGTTTGATTAAGTCTCAGTATGGCCACTGAAATGTGGTTAGTCTAAACTAAGGTATGATTTGAGTGTAAATGACACTGAATGAAAGTGTACAAAAAAGAAGGCAAAATATTTTCATGATTAGTTTTGTGCCTGCTATACATTGAAATGGTAGTGTTTTGGTATAGTGGCACAATAAAATAATGAGGTATATTGTTAGAATTAATTTCACCTTTTTTTTCTTTTTGAATATGGTTCTTCAGAAAATTTTAGGTTATATATGTGGCTCATACTATGTTTCTGCTGGATTTCATTGTTCTAGATCTAATAATCAGTTTATAGGAAAGACAGGGGAGAGAATCTGCCAAGTGATAGTGTGAGGGTGTAATTAGCCCAAATGTTGAATTAAATAGTGTATACAACACTGTTTCTGCAACAAACGGATGCTAAAAACTTATATACGGAAAGAGAATCCTATAGAATAGAAGAAACAGACATTTCTCAGTAGGCTCATTATGTGCACTTTGTTGGCTCATGATCAGGACACACTGATAAGGTAAGGGGTGGGAGCTGGGCGACAGTCAGTCGTGGACACTGCTTGATTTCACACTGGATGTGGGGGTTTATTGTTTAAACTGCCATGTTCTGCCTACTAAAGAATGTGGCATGCCGGGAAATTGCAATCTGAAGTCTGGAGTAGCATTTCCTTTGCCCATATACACACTCACTTACTCATTTCTCAAGTATTAGTGGCTGATTGACTTGTGCCGAGTGACTGATATAGTTAGGAAGAAGACAAACTTGGTCTATGTTTCCATAGAGCTCTCAGTTTTATAACTGTTGAGACTTTTAGTTTGGGGTTTGATTTATAAAAAAAAAATCTTTTAAACAGTACAAGAAATGTATCCAATGCCTAATGTATGAAACTGTAACCTCTCTGTAATTCAGTTTGATAATTAAAAAAATATATATTAAAAAAAATCATTTCGTGAATGAACAATGTGGTAGCACTTGAAGATCCCAAACCTAAGAACTGATGATTCATCACCACATGTGTATTACCACTCAGTAAAATACCTTCTGTGATAAGTATTTAAGTCACTATCAATAGGAGGTTCTGTGATGGTTTGAAGGTTTGTTATGCCTCTCTCCACATAGGCCCTTTAGTTAGGATATTCCAGTTCTGTAGTTCTATAAAATTATAGCTGGAGCCCATGATGGCTTTACACCACGTTTTCCATTTACTAAAACATTTAGTCACTATATCACTCAGAATTTGATATTTTCATAGTTATTGAGCCCATAGTAAAAGTACACACTAAACATGTGCTTTACAGTACAATAATTAGCATATAATTTTCAACGATTCAATGAACTTTTGCCATAAAATTTAAGAGGATTTTAATTGCAAGTAATAAGGATTGCTTGTTAATAGGCTGTAGATAATTAGGGAGCTATTTGCATTCTCTCCCCACAAATTTTCTTAGTGTTCTGAGCCTTCACTTAATTCATAACTTTATCTCATGAGGATTAGTTAATCCTATTTAGCCAGAGTAATAATAGACATGATGTTTTCTCCTCTTCAGCTCTCTCCCAGAGTTCCAATGATTCTTGTGGAAGGATTATCACATTGATTAGTTTTATTTATTGTAAGTAGAAGTAGAGTATTTTTCTTTGTCCCTTACACTAATGAAGTAAGGCATCATGAATAGTAAGTAGTACTCATATTCAGAAAGTAGTTTTTCTCATGTAAATTTTATATAGCATTTACATTGATTCACATATTAAAAATTGGTTATCTGGTCAGAATTTTTTCCAGAAAATTAAAGCATGAATGTATTTGTGCAGTTTAAACATTTTTTGCTAAATGAAGTTCTATTTTGACATAAGATGTTTACAGATGCTTGTTTTCATTTGTAGTTTGAAATTTTGACACTTAATGTGTGCTGTTTATTATTATTTCTACTGTTATTTGAAGGTCCTTGGGCTTTAATTCTGGGTATTGCCCTTGAGCTGTTTTGTTCCAGGCTAGCACTCTACCACTTGAGCCACAGCTCCACTTCTGGCTTTTTAGTGCCTAATTGGAGATAAGACTCTCATAGACGTTCCTGTCCAGTTGGCTTTGAATCATAATCCTCAGATCTCACTCTCCTGAATTCAAGCTAAGATTTCAGATGTGAGACACCAGTGCCCAATTAATTAATTAATTAATATAGGAAGCAGGTATTTACCAAAAAGTGCTGTATTGAATATGCTTCATGACCTCCCCAGCTCTTTACTTGAGGCTCTTAGAAAAAAATAGAAATTCTTTTCCAGTTCTTGAATGGCATGTAATGTTTTGTTTGGGCATTCTCTCTAATTACTCTAAAGCTAAGTTTGAAGGATCTGGCTTTTATAAATATCCATGATTTGAGAGTTTGAATGCAAGATGCAAATTTGAGAATTTGTTATTTGCGTCTTTATTGGTATTACCCCTTCCATCCTCCCAGTTTCTTTTTTTTATCCCAACCCACCCTTAGCCTCAATGTTCCTGGTTTCATTTTCACATATGTACATTATATATTATGATTATATTCACTCACTACTTTTCTCCCCATTTATCTCCCCCCCCCTTTGATTTCCACTCTTTTTAAACAAGGTATGTTTCAACTTTCTGGTATTTATTCTTTTGAGCTTAGGGAAAAAAACCCTCAAAATAAAATCTTAGCATTGCTAATCTTTGAATTGATGTATAGTAGAAGTTAATATAATAACATGTCTCATAAAATTTTGTAAGACTGATCATAGGCTATGAAAGTGAAAGGAGTTCACTATGATACATCAGATTCAATAACATGATAAATATTTTTGAAGAATACCTGCTAATGAATATTACAATAAATATTCATGAACTTTAAATATATTTTATAAGCTTTTCCTTTATCCAATTTTGCCATTTTCGATTCCACATATATTTTTGCCACCCTCATTTGTAACAAATCTTAAATATTATTTATTTTAGTATAATACAGTACTGGAAATCAAATTTGACTGAATAATTAAAACACATCAGGGTAAAGAAACACTTTTAATTAGTTTATATAGGAAAAATCATCTAGTACATGTATTAAGATTAGCACTGTTAACCTTTATTCATGAAGGACAGTAATACCCTAATGTTTCACTTAGCTCTGTACTTTTAAATTGATTTGCTTGATCTGATAAATTATGCTCTCTTGCATTCTGACCTCATAACCTTTTTAGAATTTACTTAAACCAACTATATTTTCCACATTAGAGTTTTGTGCCTGAAACCAGCTTCTGCACTCCCAAACTAGTTAATAATGCTATAAACTTTTGTGATTTTTCAATAGCTTTCTTTTAAATCAATCAAACTCCGAAGGGCTAGAATGTTGCTCAAGTTTTTGTTTTTGCCAAAGAATAGGACAGTAGGCAAATGAAGGATTTCTTACAAATTTTACTTTCACACTTTTACGTATGTGTCAGGTCCTGTGATTTTATTTAAATAAGTAAATGAATGTTGAGACTAGCTGCATATTTCTGTCTTGATATTATATTTTCTCCTTGTCTGAGGGAGGGGGGAAGTTCTAGTGTTCCCATTAGGGATCTGAAGCCATGGATAGTTCTGACCCTTCGGTGTATTACACATCCCTAGATGTGTATATACATACCCAGATAAAGTTTATAATAAATTTCAAGTTATACCTTACCCTTGTAGACAACAGACAAGGCTAAGAATAATAACAGGGAATCATATCAGATTAGAGAATAGGATGTGCAAGGCAGATCCAGAAAGAATATGATAACTTTGAGACTTTCCTGAGAGGAAGCATAACTTACACACATAATGTCTGATGTAGAATAGTTGTGGATGCCTCTACTAAAGATCCTAGGTACCCTAATAAAGCATTTAGACTTTTTCAGAAGGAGAACAGGAATCCGAAGGAATATTTTGACCACATTTTCATTTTGGATAATGATTTTTCAAAAGAAGAGTTATTACATTTTGATGATAATAAGTAAATTATTTGAGGGGTAAGGTTCAAGTGATGGGGATTAGTTAGGCTGCTGTCAAAAGAGACTCCTCCAGAAATGGTAGGCGTATCGCCTGTGACGATGCCGGAGAGCATGGTAAGAAGGGAATCGATTTAGGAGGCAGTAGTGCAGTGCAGGGGTTCTCAACCCTTGTATCTTTAGCGCTCTTTTCATATAACATGTCTGTCTATCTGTATGTATGTATGTATGTATTTTTATATGTGTTTCTGCTGGTCTTTGAGGTTGAACTCGGGGCCTTGGTGCTGTCCCTGAGGTTTTGTTTTACAACTTTTGTGTGTGTGTGTGTGTGTGTGTGTGTGTGTGTGTGTGTGTGTGAGAGAGTCCTGGGGCTTGGTCTTAGGGCCTTTGGGCACTGTCCCTGGCTTCTTTTTGCTCATGGCCTAGCACTCCACCACTTGAGCCACGACACTACTTCTGGCTTTTTCTGTACATGTGGTGCTGAGGAATTGAACCCAGGGCTTCATGTGTGCAAGGCGAGCACTCTACCGCAAAGCCATATTCCCAGCCCCAGGGTTTTTTTTTGTTTGTTTTTGTTTTGTGTGTGTGTGTGTGTGTGCGCGCACGCGCGTGTGCTCAGGCTATTGCTCTCTCACTCGAGCCACAGTGTCACTTCCAGCCTTTGGGAGATGAGATAATTGGAGATAAGAGTCTTACGTACTTTCCTGTCCAGGCTGGCTTTTGAACCATGATCCAAGGATCTCAGAGTAACTAGGTGTGAGGCACTGCCTCCTGATTTATAACAGATACTTTTAATTCTCCTTATGGACAGATTTTATTTCCTGGTAATAAATGTTTTCAATATAATAGTTTTAAACAATGCTCTAATAAAGAAAGAAATTTATTTAAGTAATATGTTCTCATATCCTGTAAGTATTCCAAATGTCTATGCTAACACATAGAATGAAGCAGTTGGTGCTGCATTTATAGTCACTGTGAATGTGTCAGGTACAAATTATGCTGATGGAGGTTGTATGTTGTCGATTCCAACACCATTATGGACATGGCTGTATAATGTGATTTTTTCCCCTAAACAATGAGCTACTGTTTGGGGTACTGAAGAGAACAGCATTTATCTTACCTCAGTTGGCACAGTTACTCCATTTTATTCAGAAGACAGTAGGTGGGCTGACAGGCAGGTGTCAACCTGGGAAGGTTCAGGCCAACAGGGTGGATGTGGGGACTGTTTCTTCAGAGTATTGGTTTCTGCTGGGGGAAAGGGTGGCCAGGCATGGGCTTTCTGTCCCAGAACAAGATGTGCAGAGCTTGTACAGAAGGCTTATTGATGATATTAGCCAAGTCCATCATCAGTGTGTGGAATGGGGAAGAGATTGAGATGGAGCTTTGATCATATTCACAGGGATTGATAATGCAAACTAGGTCATGCATTATATTTAAGGCAATCACAGAAACTCTGTGTTGGCTTTTAGTATATAAAGTTCATGATATAAATACAGGTAGACGAGATGAATATGAAGATAAATCGAAGTGAATATATGTATATATTTGCTATATTCTGTAGTTCTGTCCACTTAGTAGGACTGGAGAATTGGCCTCCTATTAGCATGAGTAAACTTTAAGGGCCAGTCTAGCATTTGAAATAAGAGTCTCCCATGAAATTATGGCACCATGGAGCAAGGGTTACTTCTAGGCCTGTGGTGGGAAAACTGTAAAGTGAGCCTGAGGCCTCTTGCTGTGCTAGAAACTCAAGACATGCTCCAAGAAGTATGGGGCATGTTGAGAGGGCTTGAAAGGAATCCCACTGGCCCAATCAGTGAAGATATGAACATAAAAATAAAATGAAAGTAATGCATTTATAACTGGCTAAATAAAGTAAGAGACCATACTCATATGCATAAATGAATAAATGGAAAGTTAGATGACATAATTTTGAATTACTTTCTGAAAAAATACCCAGTAATTAAAAAGAGAAAAGGAATAATAAATTTAACAGTAAAGAAGCTTGGTAGGTAATGTCAGTCAAATGATCAAAGATGAACTGAAATCATTCCCACTTAATAGGAGGCACTGAAAAGATCTATTAGCTTCTTTATATGATATTCTTGTCCAGAATGCTGATCCTGAATCTACTGTGGAGAAATACCAGACATACCCAAATTAAGGCATATTCTTCAGAACAGCTAACCTGTAATCTCATAAGATGTCAAGAACTTGAAATTTTAGAGAATAGTAATTAATTCTGACAATTGAAGAGAAGCAGAGATATATTATAACTAAATACCAGGCATGTTTCCGAGCTGGGCTTTTAGTATAAAGATTCCTTTGGTAATCAATGAAACTTGGATGGTGCAGAAAAATGAGAAGGTAGTACTGTATCAGTTTTAATTTCCTGATTTTCACATTTTTATTTAAGATAAAGTCCTTGTCATAATACACTGAAGTATTTGAGAACCAAGAGATAGTGTGTTTGCAATTTCCTACTAGTAACTTTTCTATCCAAGACTTTCGAAGTGAAAAAAATGGCTCTCTAAATAGGAGTTCTGCAAGTTCATATGTAGCAACAGTACCTAAAAGTTGTGGAGATGAGAGAATCTTTGGCCAGGTGAATGACATTGTGTGTGTCAAAAGCAGTGTATGACAGATGTGGAGAGAATTCATAATTAAAGCAATATGGAAAGTAGGAATAGAAGATTTCTTTTTTGTACTGGAACACATTAAAGTAAATGGTATCTATGGGTAATAAAAACAGTAATTTCATTAGGTGGTTGGAAAATGCAGTTTTGTTCCATCATTGAATGAGTTATTTTATGTAATCCCTGGCTCCATACAGCTCTAAGGAACTGAGGCTATGTTTAAGTATTTGGAATAAACTGTTGATGTCAACAGATTTCTTGCAGCTCTTTTGTTCTTTTACCTTGTCTGGTCTTTGGTTTTGGTTTTCTTAGTCAAGATCTTTCTGTGTTCAGGCTAGCTTTGAATTTCTGACGCTCCTGTCTCTGCCTCCCAACTACCAGGATTACAAGTATGCACACTCAACTCTGGCAGTATTTTTGATTATAGATTTGAAAAAAGAAAAATAATGCTAATAGTGAAACCATGGAAAAGTGGTAGTAGCCTATGCAAGAGATTTGGTAGAGCTATGGCTAGCAGTCGGTGTGAGTTGGAACCTATTCAGGAAGTAAAATGCTTGGAATTCTTTGTAGTTAAGAAGGAAGAACCAGGAAGGATCAAGGTTCATATGTAGACTTTTCGCTTGAGTGAGTGTGTGGATTTCATTGCATGTTTTCATTAGAGAGGAACATAGTAAAAAGGAACACTTCTTTTCCTTCATCTATTTCTGTATCTACTTTCAAGTAAAAATCTATTTTATAAAGGTGGGTCATTTTAGTACATTCTCTATATTTTAAAATTAATAGATTTTCCTTCACTTATTTACTTACTTCATTGGCTGACATTTTTTTGAACTCTTCAGATTTTGAAAAGAATGACCTAATGTGTAATATCTTTTACCCATTAAATTGTGTTAATTAGCCAACATTATTGAAGTTTACAAAATTAATTTTATCTGTAGTTCAACAAGGAAACAGAAAAGCCAAGAGTTACTTTTGAGGTTTTATTGTTCTGTATGTTCAGTAGAAGTAACAGGTTAAAGGAAGGAATCAAAATGATTACAAGTACTTCATGTCTTTCATTCAAAACTTAAACACTTGACTGTGAACATTATAAATGAGTATTTTCCCTTTTAAAATGATGTATGAAATAATATGTGTTTTGCATGTCCTGTTATAATGATAAAGGTCATATAGTATCATTTACATAATCTCTAGCCAGAAATGAACTCAGTAATATCCTTGGTATAACATATACATTATCGAAGGTTTAAAACTCTCATTATTCATGAAAGTTAATTTTACAGTGGGTGTGATTATGGCTGGATTTTTGATCATTTTATAAAATAATATGGAGCAAAGCCTTCTCAAATAACAAGAAAACCAGTAAAGAGTGATGCATTTGCCTGACTCTCTGTATACCCGATTGGATCTTGATTGATGGCAATCATTTGTCTTTGTCAAAAAAAGGAGAAAAATTCAGACATTGAAATAGGAGTGCTATCAAACTTTGTACAATGGCAGAAAGATTCTATTAATGTGGCGTTAGAGTATTAACTGTCTCTGTGGGGAAATGATAAAGAATGTTAATTTTTTCCTTGAGCATACATTTAAGTGTAAAATGCATTATTTTGTCTACTGTTGGGATTAAAAGAATACTTTTGATTTATGGCAGACTAAAATTGATGAAAGCAAAAAGAAAAGGCTTAAAATATTTTAAAAAGGAAGTAGATCTTAATCCTTATTATTTTCTCAATGAAATAATAAAAATTTAGGATGGTCTCGTAAAATCTTAAGTACTGCATTCCACTTGATATTGGACCTTGAAAGGCTGACTTGAAAGAAGGTCAGAGTAGAAGAAGACACATTTTTAACTGAATGTCTTATTCTTTGGAATTTTTCTTTCTTCCCAAACATTAGGGACCAAAAAGAAAATTCCAAGCAAGTTATTTCATCATTTCAAAATCTGTTAAGTGAGATTATAATGATTTATAAGTGTAAGTGTTAGGACTATAATCTGTTAATAGGCAGAATTAGCAAATCATATTCTGCGTCAATTCTGATATTTCATAGCTTCTTGAAATAAGAAATATATCTCACATATTATTTTGTAAATATTTTATATATCTTTTAAGTATGGAATATACTTTTTATTTAATTTGGGAGATTTGTTATTTTTAAAATATAGGTTTAAAATTGCAAAATTTATCTTAAAGTCTAAATACAGATCATATTTTGTAAAAACAACAACAACACCCAAACCACAAACATTACCGATTACTCTTGTGTTAGTAATGATTTAACATTAAAGTACTAAAAGTTGAAGTATGAAGCTCATTATTGGTCATTTACTATAAAAATTCCTTTGTCAGAATACCCTGGAATATTATATTGATGTATTACTATTTATATACCTACAAATTAAGTATTAGTACTTAGTTGGTCTTAGTTTTGGTTCTTTTGGAATGGGGCAGTAATACCGAGCAGCCCCAAGCAATTTGTATCTAGCTTTCAAATATGCTCTAATTTTTTCCAGATTACTGGATTTATAAATTTATATACATTTTGCATCTTACTGATACCATAATGAGAACTGAGAATCGGCCCATAACTGCCACATAATATTTACAGGCTTACTCTATGGTCAGGTATTTTAAAATTTGTACATTTTAAAAATGTTTTTCTTTTCAATAGAAAGTGAAAAATAATAATGTAATCTCTCTGTATTATTTATAGTTTTCACCTTTCTTGGTATAGGGTGTGCTGTGGTAGAGTGTAGTAGAGATATAGTGCCATATTGAAGTTAATAGAATGTTATGGAAATTGTTTAAGATTTTTAAATTTAATTTAATTAAAAAAATTTTTTGCCAGTCCTGGGGCTTGAACTCAGGCGTGGGCACTGTCCCTGAACTTCTTTTGCTCAACGGTAACACTCCACTTGAGCCACAATACCACTTCTGGCCTTTTCTGTTTATGCAGTACTGAGGAATCGAACTCTAATGCATGGTAGGCAAGCACTCTACCACCAAGCCACATTCAAAGCCCCTGTTTCAGGAATTTTTGATATTGTCTAAAGTTTATAAAATATTTTCTGGATGGGGAACATTTTTCCAAAGTCAAGAGTCAGATTGGTGCTAGAGGTGTGGCTTGAGTTGCTAGACTGCCTGCCTAGCGAGAGCAAGACTCTGACTTCAAACCTCAGTTGCACCAAAATCAAATATAAACTAGATCTGGGCATGGTGATATACACCTATAGCCCTAGCAAGAGGATCCCTAGCTCCCAAATTAAGAAGACTCCAGGTATCCATAATTTTATCTGTTAGTTTGATCCTATTACAGAAATCTTTCTTTTGGGATATCCTCATAATTTCTTTTATATTGATTGCATACAATCAATATTTACATGTGCTTGGTAGTCTATCTCATGCCCAGATCTTTAGCTTAAATATTTAAAGCAGTAACCCTTGCGTTATAGAACCAAGTATTGAGTTTCAGTATTGTTTATTTATTTACATACGCTCAGAGTCTCAAGCCCATATCTTTAGCTTAAATATTTAAAGCAGAAATCATTGTATGATACAGCAAGTCATTGGGTTTCTAAATTTTGTTAGCTCCTAGTGTCAGTATCTTTCTAGCTTATGTCATTTAGCAGGATGAAGAAAAAAGCTTGATGTCATTTCCATCCCTGTTTGCTTACCAAAGTTTCATTTTCCTTCAATTGTGAGGGGAAATCAGTGTTCTTGGATCCTATGCGTGGGAATACCTACCATTAGTGTTAGAGTTTATGTATGTTCATTGTCCACAACTGATGAGAAGGTGCAGCCTTGCCTTCAGCAAAGCTAAAACTTGACACAGCTGAACAGTTGATGTATTCTATTGCTTTCTGTCCTGGCCACTCCCAAGAAAACTATGTAGTGGTAAGACTTCCATATATTTCTTCAATTTTTATTATTTTAATGTTAAATCATTATTTTTTCTTTTATATATATATTTTCTTTATTGTCAAAGTGAAGTACAGAGGGGTTACAGTTTCATATGTAAGGCAGTGAGTACATTCTTATCCAACTTGTTACCTCCTCCGTCATTTTCGCCCCGCCTCCCCCTCCCCATTTCCCCCTTCTCTCTCATGAGTTGTACAGTTGATTTACACTATATAGTTTTCTAAGTATTGCTGTTGCATTGGCTTGTCTTTTTATCCTTTGTCTCTCGTTCCTATACACATATACAATATCCAGGGTACTAAAATCAGTTACAATGATATTGGGGTAAAATCAAGGGAAGGGAACACAAAAAAAAGAAGGGCGTGGTTTCACATGGCATGTTGAAAATAACTACAACAGTGATATACCACTTGTTTCCATAACTTGTAGTTCATTTCACTTAGCATCATCTTATGTGTTCATATGGACATAGCTCTTGAGCTATTGTGATCTTCTGCTTGGTCTGTCCTAGACGTGTACAAATTATTCCTATTAACAAGAGTATTGTTAAAGAAATGTTTTTGATTTCTCTACCCTTTGTCTGTTTGGATGTAGGTTAATCTGATTTGGGGGAAGGGGAAGCACAGAAATAGTGGGACAAAGGATGATCTAATTCAGCAGTGATACTCACTAAACACTATGTTGGAGATGAACTGTACAACTTGGAGAGGAAAAAAGAAATGTATTCTTATCTGACTTATATAATGGTAACACTTCTGAAGTACATCATCTTACAATAAAAAAAAAAGTATACACATTTGAGGAAGGGGAGCCTAAACATATAAAAGGTCGATATTTAATAATTTAATGAAATAAAATTAAATTTCTCCAAAGAAAAAGCCAAGCTTTTGTTAAAATTCTGTATTCTCTTAACTTACCAACTTTATTTAGATCTGATGTTATTTAAAAAACAAACAAACCAAATACCTGTTTGTAATGTAGGTGTTTATATCTGTTAGAGTATTTCAGCAAATTGACTTTAACATTTTAGGCATACAGTATTATTTTAGTTAAATGACATTCACTTATAATGTGTACATTCACAGTTGTACACAAAAATTGTCTAGTTTGTACTATATTGAATAGAGACCTCATTCAAGTTTTTACCTTAATCATAAGAGCAAAATAATTGTCCTTTTTAATATTATCAGTTTTATTTTACATCCAAGAAAGAATAAAATAAAATAAATGTTTGTTTGTCACTTTGGTGGTTTTTTGTTAAGTGGCCACTACGTGCTAGGTTTTATGGTAGACAGTTGTCCTTGTTACAGTGAATAAAAACTGACTTCAATCGTAGAATCTCAAAAATAATAGACCTTAGTCTTGGAATCCAGTGGTATTGCTAATTACAGTTGACTTTTCTATCCTTACCAAAATATTTTTATCAGTAATAAAATTAATAAATATTGATTAAACAGAACTAAATAAATTGATTACAAGAGGGCTGAAAACTAGAGAGTATGAAATTCCATCCAGACCCAAATGTATAGATATGCTTTCTTGTGCTACATTTATGGAAATAACTCTCACTTGGGAATAAGTGTTTAAAAAAGGCCCTCATTGTGAGATTGTGAAGGTTTGCTAAATATTTTTAAGTAATTTTCAGTTAAGCAGGTGTTAAGCGTTGCTATACTCGATAAAGGTCTATTTTATTTCCCTTGAGAATGATTCAAATCTTTATGGAGAGGACAAGAAAAAGAACCACATCAGCTTCCAATTGTCAAAATTCAGTTTTTAAAAACGCCAAGACTTTTTCCCAGTGGTTTCCAGATTGAAGAACATATGGACTCTATCTTCTGAGTAAAATACTTTCATTTTCCTTTTGAATTACGTTTAAGACTTCATCCTGATATGAGAAGTGTAAAATGAAACCATAAGGTATTTAAACATCATGTACCTCTCCATGATTTCTGTTTTCCTTTTCAACTTGGACTGATAATGACCTTTATAAGACTTCGAAAAATATGCTTTTCCTTTTAAAATGAAGTGCATTTATTTCAGGAAAGGCTGCATGTATCTTTTTAGGACATGAAAATATGGAAGTTATTCTTGGTGTTAATCCTTCCAATATGATTGCTTCATTAATTTTAGTGGATTTTAAGTAGATATCAGTTGTCTTTAGACTTAATATACTAGCTCCAGATATATATATATGTAAAAATATGTGAATATATATATATATATACACACATACATATACATTTCCTGTGAATTTACTAAGAACTGACATAAGCAGTGTTTTTAACACTTCTGTGGACAAAGGATATGCTGTTAGCAGGCCAGAGGCTTACTGTATTTGTAATAAAACCAAGAAGCTAATAGGCATAAGAAATAAACTTAACCAGAACAGCTTATTACCCTTATTTTGAACGTGGAAATAATTTCTTTTATATAAATTATTTTCAAATTTAGGGGATATAGCTTTCAACTTTTAAGGAAGAAAAAAGTCCCCATAGTTTTAAAGAATGGGAGTTCAAAGGAAATAGCCACAACTCGATTGTCCTGTTTCCTATCAAAAGATTTAGGGAATTTTATGAACCCTTTGGGACATTTCTATGTTTCATTTTTACTTTTGTTTGCATAGTCTGTTTGTTTTTATTTATTTTTGTGTGTTCGTTTTGCACCAAGTCAGAGCTTCACGTACACTAGGCAAGCAGCAATCTACCACTGAGCTGCAGTGTCAGCCCTGTGTATTATTTTAAGACAGTGTCTCTGTAAGTCATCCCCATGCCAGCTAGAACTTGTGATCTTTCTGCCTTGGCTCTTGGTATAGATTGGAGTACTGCATCCACTACCATTCCTACCCTCCATAATCTCCATTTACTAAAAAAATGACTCGGTTCCATGTTAAATCTCTTGGGAACAGTCATTTAGACAAATAAGAGTGTAAGTGATTGTTGGTTTTCTCCATGCTATATCCCTGTCTCGGCTCATGCATCTAAGTGAATGAAACAAATAAATGAAAAGTAAACTCTTAAGTACATTGATTTGCAAAAGCTGATTATATGTATATAAAGGCAAGAATAGGAACTATAAGAATCTTCCAACAGTGCATTTTCTTTTGTTAGCATTTTAACAAGATTAAGAAGCAAAATTTACTCATTACAGAAAGGACTTTTAAAGCCAAATGGATTTGTGGCCTGTGTGGCTTCACTGTATCCCAGTTAGAATGTAAAAAAGCTCTGATGTCCACATTAAAGTGTCCATGTTGGGCCTGCTGCTGGTTTTTTATTTCATATGCTCAGAACTCTTCTTCCTTTTGTAGCCTTTCTTCTCAGTATATGCTAGCATTGTAATTGTGAGATCAAGGTTTAGTATTAAAATGTATTTGATTCATTGTGAGTTTTTTGGCAGTCCATATTGTAGTTACTGAGATTAGTTTAGACAATAATGTTGCTTGTTAGAGCTAGTTCAGCTCCCATCAGTGAATTTTTTCTTGTTTTTTTTTTTTTTTTTTTTTTTTTTTTTTTTTTTTTTAGGAGTGTGTGTGCAAGTTCTGGTGCTTGAACTCAGGGCCTAAGCACTGTCCCTGAGTTTTTTTTGTTCAAGGCTAGTTCTCTACCATTTGAGCCACATCTCTACTTCTGGCTTTAAAAAAATGATTAATTGGAGATAAGAATCTCATAGACGTTCCTGCCCAAGCTGTCTTCCAACTGTGATCCTTAGATCTCACCCTCCTGCGTAGCTAGGATTATAGTATGAGCCGGTAGTGCCTTGCTTGAATTTTCTCTTTTTTAAAGATGAGTAGCAATGTTGTATTTGTTCACCCTTTGTTCCACCTTTTCTGTGCACTATCTAAGGAAATATTTTCTCTTTTCTTTCTCCTCAGAGTTGAATATTGATACTTTTATATCAATATTTGGGGTATAAGCACATGTATGGCAAACTCGTCAACAAAATGTGTTAAATTCCTTGCCTCTGGAGATACTGAAGAAAACATGAACAAACTTTTAAGAACTTTGCAACCTTTGTTTGTTCCTTTCACTTTTGTCCTTGATATTTATATTTGTCTGTATCTAGGTTCTTTTTTTCTGATATGTAAAAATCTAGTAGAGTGTCTCAGTTCTTCCCCTACCTCTACTCTCTTTCTGCTGGAGATTGAACCCAGGGCTTTGTACCTGTTAAGCAAACACACTACCACTTGAGCACTTCGAGCTCTAGTAGACTCTCTTTAGATTGTGAAGCTCTGTGGTGTTTGTATAGTTATTTGGTGGGACTGTTTGCATTCATGTTTCCCCATGTTTTAAATATACTAAATCTAATTTAGGGTAGAAACAGCCTTTTCTTTCTTTTGTAGCTATAAGTGATTAGCATTGAAAGATTTGTTTTTTCACATGCTTCCTTCTCATTCTTTCTTGCACTCACTTCTCTTAGGCTTTTGTTCCATTGTACTGAAATTATTTTTTTCAAGCTTATTGGTAAGATTTCTAAATCGAGTAATCAATTCTCAATCTCTGTCTTGGTTTATTAGGAACCTGTGGTACGGCTGATTGCCACCTTTTCCATGAAATGCTTTGTCATTTGGTTTCAGAGATTCTATATTCTATTGCCATTGGTCTTTTCTCAGAATTCCTTACTGGTTTATCTTCATTTTTTTTTTTTTGCCAGTCCTGGGGCTTGAACTCAGAGCCTGAGGACTGTTCCTGGCTTCATTTTGCTCAAGGCTAGCACTCTACCACTTGAGCCACAGCACCATTTCTGGCTTTTTCTATATATGTGGTGCTGAGGAATCGAACCCAGGCCTTCATGTATGCAAGGCAAGCACTTTACCACTAGGCTATATTCCCAGCTCCTTATCTTCATTTTTCAATCTCTTTGTTATTTGGGTGACCCAGGCCTTGCTCTTTAGACTTCTCTTTTTCTCTTCCCTGGCTCTACTCCTGTTCTTGAAGCAATGAGCCAGTCTGCATCTCTATTATATTAATAGTCTGCAGCCAAATTATTATATTCCATTATGTACTCAGCTGTCTACTCAATATCATCACTTGGATATTTAATATTAATTTGTGCAGAACACGCTGCTTCAATAGATAAATTCACATCTCAGTCAGTGGCAGAACAAAACAGAACTTCATTTCTTTTTCATATAAATGTTGAAAGCATGTGCCTGGTAGGTGATTTTTCTATGACTTTTAGCTTTACTATCTACAGTTCTTGTCTTTGTTTGCCATTTTCCTCTATAACAAGGCCATGAAAGGGACAAGAGAATCCACAGCGGTCTGTAAAGAAACATTGTGTGTCAGCCTTAGGGAAAAGGCACACATGGCTTCTTACATGCCAATGGCTAGTGCTCAGCCACAAAGCCAACTTAACTATATGGAGACTGACAAAGAAAAAATCTCATCGTGTGCCTAGGAAGAAGAGGAAAAGTGGTTTCTGCCCTTTCTGGCACAGATTTTTTTTAAAAATAGACATCTCAAATAAAGCATGTTTAAAATTAAAATTTCAAATATCTTCTCCTTCTCGCTGCTACTTCACTTTTTTCTTTTTCTTGTTCTTTTGTTTTGTTTTTCTTGTTTTTGTTTTGGTGCGTGGGATTGAACCTAGGGCTTGTACACGCTATGCACATTAGCCCTAATAATAAATTTTATTCTTTATCAAAACTTAGTCCTCTTACATTCTCTTTCACTTCATGTGGTGTCACTTATATTCTCTGGGTTTTTCAGATCAAAATCCTTGTCAAAACCATTTGTCTCCTTTTCACATCCTGTATATGTTCTGTTAGGATGCCATTTTGACTCAACCTTCAAATTCTTCAGAATTCAGTAGCTTTTCTCCACTCTAAATACTTCCACTTCCCCCCAGATGTCATCGTCTCCTGGCTTACTCCTAAGGTCCACACATTAGACTAGAATTTGTGACTTCAACTTTCACACCCCAAATCAGTTTCTTACTGATAGCCAGACTAATATTAACGTAAATTGGATCTGGTCACTTTTCTACTTAAAACCTTCCAATGCCTCATCCCACAGAGAATAAAAGTCAAGTTCTTTTCTTAACCTATAACGTTTTATAGAATGTATCCTTCTTTATACCATGTGATCTCTATTTACTTTGTAATTTGTTACCCATCCAAAGTGACCTCTTTCTGATGCTTTGTTTCCAACCAAGTGTACCTTTTTTGTGGCCTTGTTATTACCTTTATCTCTACCTCAATCTCTCTTCCCTAAGACATCAGTAATACTTAGGCCTTTCCTTTATTTCAATCTTTGTTAAAAGGTGAGTGAGAGAATTATTTTCTAGTCATCTTATTTTAAGAGTGCAACATGTCTTCTCATTTCATGGTGTTTTTCTTTTCTGTGTTGTTGTTCTCTGTGGTCCTTCTTAACGTCTGCGGCAGATATGGCCAGTTGGATACCATAGTTTCGTATTCTTTACAGACTTAGAGTTGTTGCTGGGAAATGACTACCTGGTCAGAGACCACATTTGCCCAGGTGTAATGATGTGTCTTGGTCAGATCTGTGAAATGCCAGTGAAGGACATGAATGTCAGCCTGCACCCAGGTTATGAGGCATCTCCTGGGCATTTCTTGTGCTCTATTTTTTTTTCCATCTCTCTTCTTTGCTTCAGGATTTGATTTCTCTGTTTCAGTTCTGGGTTGATGTTACTCTATGCAGCATTTCATTAGTTTTGTATATCTCATGCTTTGAGACTTGTTATATGATGACCTTGTATTCTTGAACTTTCTTCCATGCCTTTATTCATATATATATATATATATATATATATATATAGAAATATATCTATATGTATATATCATAGAGAATTTAGGTAGGCAGATTTCAATAGTACATTAATAGGACAAACTAGATAAACAGGAAATTTAAAAATTGTTATTGAAGACTTTCATTGTAACTTGCTCAAATTATTCTAGTAACCTTACTTGTGTCCTCATCTCAAATGTTTTTCCTCGTAGTTTTTATCTCTTTTTAGAGTTACTATTCTCTACAGCTATAATATGTGCTTAAGTCTCTTCTCTGCCTTCTCCTAACTGTAGTTGAGTATGATGTGGTCCACAGCAAGAGGGCACCTGTGCTAAAGGAGAGTGAGTTTGGCTGACTGATAAAATGAGACAAAGCCTTGAAACACTGAGTTGGGCTATGCGAGCATGAGTGTAGGCCTGGAGGGAATGCTGATTTCCCTGCCAGGGGACATGGGGATAATTTTTCAGTCTTTTCCCAGAAAGGACACTTCAGAGCAGAGGTATGTGAAGAGCCTCATCCTAAGGCTTCACATAAAGAAGCTTTGGGATAAAGCGGTGAGGGCAGGAAGGTGAGTATGCAGAGAGCGTGACTAACCCCAGGGCCCGAGTCCTTGACTGTAGCTTCCTCCCTCAGCTGCACACACTTGGATAAACATCAAGCCTGGTGACCGAGAGCAGCTTTCCACCTTGAGGCCTGCCAGGTAAAGCCTTTGGTGAGGCCTGAAAACAATCACACATTGCTAACCAGGAGAACAGACTCTTCAGATGTTTCTTCATGATTTGGCACCTTATTCTATAGACTCTTGTTAGGCCACTTCTTGTTTTATATTTTCCAAGAGTTCTGGAAACACTTAACACTCGCCTATATTCAGTTTGGCTTTGCTAGTACTATTCTCTGAGAAAGAATACTCATCTGATTTTATTCAGTAATTTGAGTCAAGTTGTAGTCTATGCATTGCGCCCTTCCACTGTGATCCATGGGCCCCTTAGCATGTATTGCGATTATCTCTTCATTTATCTGTTTCTCTCATTGGACTAAGGGGTTTGTGAGAGTAATGAATCTTTAGTTCCAAATACCTGAATTTTCAGTGCCTACTACAAATTCTTATGTGTCATTGATTCTTAGCTTAATTGTCATTTGATTAAGTAAACAAGCAAGTGCTTGAAGTAAGCAAAATATAAGCTTATTAGTTCTTTATCTCTGATTTTTGATGGTGTAGCTTGAGCCTATCTTTTCTTATTTCCTTCTGGATCAACTAAATAAGACTGCTTTCAATTTTCTGACCTCAGTATACTTCTCTCCGAAAAGCTCACAGTACCTCTTCTCTGTGCATCCAGTCCACACTTCTCCTTTTGTTAAGGAGTTTCTCAGAAATCTCCTGCTTCTGAAGTCTTTCCAACAGATGTTAATACTCTTTTCATGAAACTTTGGTCTGTGGATTGTTTAGTTTTCTCATGGCTTAGATTTCACACCACATAATAGTTTGGCACATTAAAAAAAGTCAGATTGTTAGTGCCTTAAGACCAGAGACTACTATGTGTCCTCTAATTGTATATTATGTCACCTCATCTAGTGCTCTCCAAAGGGGAGAGATACTCAGAAAATATCTGTAAATGAATAAACCAAAGCAGGATTGATAATTGAGAACCAGAAAAAATGTAATATAGCAGCAGAGAGAGGGGAATAAATCATTTCAGAAAGTGAATAATTGCTTCAGAATTGAAAATACTAGGAAGTTTTTAGGAGATGACAGCAACTATTCAGAGAATCGACTTCCAACTGTCTCAAGAACCTGGAAGCGAAACTTAATCAGCCTGTTTTCCCTTGTGGATAAGGAGCACATACGTTTTTTGCTAATGCTTTAATTTGTCTGGTTTGAAAAGCACTAAATATATGCTTTCCTTTTATTACAAGTTAAAAATCAGTCATTTGCTCCCATTTTCCTGAGGATTTTAGACTAAAGGCAGGAAGTTTTGGATTGTGCTAGACTGTTGTTCCATGGAAGCCTTTAAAATAGTTAAGTATAAAAATGTTTTGTTGTAGAGTATGATACTTCTTTGTTTTTCTTTCTTAACCTGTTATTATTAAACTATGCTGAGAGGAAGGAAGAACATGAGAAGTAACTAACACTGGAGACATAGTGTTTGGGAGAGTGATAAAAATATTCTAAAACTAGATTATGGTGATGATCGTTCAACTGCAAAAATATTGGAAACCATTGTGTTTGGATTGTATAGTCCTAACAAGTGACCTTCATGGTGTAAAAATTATCCATCTCAACACTGCCAAAAAGTAAAAACTGAAAGCTTTTCTGCGTTCTTCATATCTCTGTACAAATAGGCAGAAATAAATAGTGGTACCCACTCACTGCTTTGACAAGTGGTTTCTCATGTGCCTTCATTGGCACCATGCCTTTGTCATTCTCCTGTTATTTTGTTGCTTCCTTCGGATTTCATACTGATTCCTCTTCTGCAGTTTGGAAACATTGGCATTTCTCAGATTTCACTCTCACCTTTCTCCTGTCCTGTGAATGATCTCTCTCCCGGGTCTAGCACGATACCTGGCTTACATTAACTACACATCATACTTTTGCTAGATGAATGTGAGTCGCTGATTCCAAGGCGGTGTATCAGTAATGCACAGCCCCTTCAGCCTCCAGATTTACATTGTTTTCCTGTTAAATGTTACTAAGCATCCAGGAGATGGCTTTTCTTCCCACCCACCCTTCCTTTGTTTGGACTCATTTTGGTGAAGTGACATCTTTACTCTCTCATTTCCACTTGGTCATAAACCTCCATTTCAATCTCATTATCTCCTTTTCTGCTCTCCCAAGTGGGGGGGCCGATCTATTCAGTTTCAGGTGTGTCTGTCAGATCTTGACCTCTAGCTCTGTCCCCATTGTCTTAATCCAGGCCTCTGTATAACATACAAAGCCAATAATATTCCCCTCTCCCATTGTGACAGCTGGCATTGACTCTGCACAATGGAAAGGCAGCTACTTTAGTTAACTGTACACAGCCTTCTGAAAATGGAATCTAAAGCTAGGCTCCTTAACTCAGCTTTTGCTATCCTGAGGCTGGCTTGCTGAGGTTTTTCTTACCCAGCTTCCTAGGTAAAAGTGCTCTTTGTGTCTCCAGGCCTTCTTCTGTGTTATTTCTTTGATCTCAAATGCCTTTTCTACTTTTTTCCCCCCACTAGAGTCTTGCTTACCACTTAAGTTTCTGTTTAAAAGTCATCTATTCATTGTTTAATCAATTATTTATTAAGTGCTTTCTTTGTAACAGTTGCTGTGCTTGGTCAATGAATTAGATAGACACAAACCCTTGTCCTTCTGGAACCTACAAAATAGATCCTCATTGAAACCTTAATGAAATCCTCAATCCTCCCAGGCAGGCTTAATTAGTACTTTGATTATAGCTTTAATAGTAGCCAATAAGATATTCTAGAAGAAATGCAGTCATGAAAAGCTCATTGCTTTAGAAGTCAGTAGTCCCTTATTATTTGTCCTGATGGTAACTTAATTTCTTCATCTTTAAAATGAGAATAGCAGTATTTGATCACATCAGGGATGTTAATATGCTTGGTGGTAATATATATATAAAGAGCACAATGTCAGAGCCTGAAATAGTGGCACATACCTATAATCATAGCACTGGGGAAACTGAGGCAGGAGGATCATGACTTTGAAGCCAGCCTGGATGATACAATATAGTACGACACTGTCTCGAGAAACAAAATAACACAATGTTTAATACAATGGGCTGTACACCACTAAACATTAACTATTTTAATGTTACCTTTTATATTTAATAACCACCCTCCAATTTCTTTTCCAATGACCTCATTTATTTTGCTTTTTAGTTATGTTTTAGAGAGTTAATTGATAGGATAATCAACTCTAGATTTTGATTTTGTCAGCTTATTCCCTGATTAGAAAAAGTCTAAGTGAATAAAGAAATGATCAACAGACTATAACAGCTTCTAGAGGAAGCTTGAGATTATGTTCTTGAGCCGTCTGCAAAATTACTTCAGAAAATGTCCTTAGTAATGCTCGATTGAGATTGAGTATCTAAATGGCTTTACAGTGGAAATAGATATGCACTGGCTAGTACCATGCAGAAAGTCACAGCCACTTGAAATATAATTTTACATAATCAAATAAAATATACACCCTACTCTCAAGGTCATATAAAAATTTCAAATCAGGCCTCAGTAAAGAAAGAATTCTGCTTTAGAACTGTCTCCTATGGTAAGATGCACAAAATTGGAGACCCAAATTTTCGTGTCCCTTTGTCCTTTGCATTAAGACAGCACAGAGCACAGATCGCCCACACTTAGTACTTGGAAAACAGTTTTAGTTAGTGTTGTTCTTTCTCTTACCTTTGCATGGGCAGCATAGATTCCAGTTTGTGAGATAAAGCATTTCCTCACATTGTGTGACTCCCTCTACTACCTATGCATTATTTCACTAAGATTTATACAGAATGTGAAACCCTTCTAGAACTTAAGCACTTTTATCTTCTAGCTGACAGGGCACAGAAAATGTTTACTACTGCTTTTAAGGGGTTACCATTTATTTAACTTGTAGCTAATGTCTATCATGAATTTTTAATCTAAAAATATAGAAATAGAATCTAGTCAGATAAAGGAGTTTTAAACAGCAACAACTGGTAATATGAAGAATTAAGATCAAAATATGATGTGCTAAAATTGTCTAGGACTCTGCTCTAGCTAGAAGAATTTATTATTGACTTCTGTTAAGGTCATCAAGATTTATCAGGTATTGTCATTGCAAAGTGGGTAAGATGGAAAATGGGGAGTGTTTCTGATTGCATTGTGACAATTTTTCTTTTTAAAGCTAGCATTTTTTTTATGGACACAGATTCAAGTTACATTAAATTTGACCCTATTCACTAATTATTTAGCTTATAGTAATTGGGATATTTACATACTGACCACTAATCTCAGTAAATAACATTGTTGTAGAAACTGTTCCACTTTAATCAAACAGTAGTTTCTATATGAACAATGCACTCTGAACTTAATGACTTGGTTGAAACAATTATTAATGTTTTTCTTATGTCCTTCATTACCGAGTATCTACTCCTTGAGTTTTGCCTCTGTTTTGACAACCAAATCTCTGCCTGATCTGACTATTTTTTCCTATGGCAGGCAAATATTCACAATTTCACAGCTACTAGTGAACTGCAGTTAACTGTTAATTGGTACTGATCTGTGGGGCTTTAGTCTTTTCTCTGTCCCTGGGTTTAGATTTACCTTGGAGTAAAAACAAACCAACCCTGAGCATTGTGTGGGGAGGAGGAAAAGCAGCCTGTTCTCAGAGCAGTTGTCTGGGGGCCACACAGTGATGTGAATGGGCCCTATGTAACTCCAGAGCACCCTAGACAATGTGTGCTGGGAACAGTGCCCTCTGGAGTTGTCCAGCTCAATAGCCATGTGGTAGAGCTCTGGTCTGTCAGCCAGAACTTTGTAGATTGTTATTTATTTTCACACTGTCCACAGTTGCCCTTGTAAAGGAACAAATAATGTATCAATACATTACCTCCATCTCAGATTTGAGGAATCTTGTCTGTTTGTGGAGTCTTTAACTCCTGTTTCCTGCGTGGGAATCAGGAAATGTTTTTGTTCTCTTTTCCAGTTTTTCCTACTTTAACCATATTATACTAAAACAAATCCTTACTAAAACTTTTCCCCCAAAAGCATTTATCTGTGTCCTTATACAGCAGAGAATATGTACTCTGCATAGTGAAATTACGTTGTTTTGTACTTATTTATATAGATGATATAGTTTGTTTATATCATACACAATTAAAAAATAGAAGTCAGTTGACAAACATACTTAGAAACATTGATTAGATCTCCATATAATTTTAGCATAAAACTTTGAAATCAGGTTCAAGAATGGAAAAATAAAAGTAAAACAAAGAATTTTTTAAAAAAATTATTGCCAAAGTGATGTATAAAGGGGTTTTAGTTTCATATGTGAGACAATGTGTACCTTTCTTATCCAATTTGTTACTTCCTCCCTCATTTTTCTCCCACCTTCCTCCACCCCACATCATCCCCCCATGAGTTATATGGTTGGTTTACAGCATATAGTTTTGTAAGTATGGTTGTTGCATTGGTTCACCTTTTACCCTTTATCTCTTCATTTTGATGTTCACCTTCCCTTTCCTAGTTCCAGTAAACATATATACAATACCTAGAGTACCAACATCAGCAACAGTGACTTCAGGGGTAAAACTATGGGGAAGAAAGACAAAAGAAAAAGGCATAATTTCATATGGTACATTGGAAATAACAACAACAACTATAAACCAGTTATTTCCATACCTTGGAGTTCATTTCACTTAGCATCATCTTATATGTTTATATGTACTAGCTATTGAGCTCTTGTGATCTTCTGCTAAGATTATCCTAGACATGTACTAATTATTCCCAACTAGGGAAACTGTAGAGTCTATGTAAAACGAAGAATATTAGAATTAAAGTTAGAATATTTAACTTCAGTGCCATCCACAACAGACACGTGGTAGTTAAAGATCACACTTTGACTTAAACATTGTGTCGCAAGATGGTGGGCCTGGGTACAGTATCTTCAGAGAGGAGGCATCATGGTTTTTTTGAAGGGAGTACTAAATAGTCCCAGATCTTATAGAAGCCAGGTTCATATCCCTAATTTGAGTACTACTTCAGATTTTAATGGGAGTGCATATAGGTGTCATTTGTGTAAGTGTTGTCAGGAACTTCAATAGACTTCTTTGAGGGTAGGTGCAGACATACAAAGATTTAGGTGTAGGTATATACTGACCAGAGGTATATTTGTATATTTTTGACAGTAAGTGATTTCTCTCATGCATATTTGTCTTTTGCCCACAATCTTTTGATGAAACAGTCTTTCAGTTTTTCTGAGCATCCCATGTTCATGCCTCTAAAACTGCATTTTTGTTATTGTTGTTGTTGGCCATGGGGCTTGAACTGAGGGCGTAGGCGCTGTCCCTGACCCCTTTTGCTCAAAACTAGCACTCTACCTCTTTGAGCCACCATGCCACTTCAGGTTTTTGAGTGGTTAATTGAAGGTAAGAGAGTCACTGACTTTCCTAGCCTTGGGTGGCTTTGAACAATGATCTTCAGATCTTAGACTCCTACGAGTAGCACCCAGTGTAAAATTGCATCATTTAGGTAATACAGAAGTGAGTAGGATTGGTGTTTTAAGTTTTCCAACTTTGTTCCTAGAAAGAATTTTTTTGGGAGAGTATCTTTTGTGTTTTTTATTTATTTATTTTTCAAATGATTTGGTACTGGGGCTTGAATTGAGGACTTAGGCTTTCTCTCAGCTTTTTCACTGACACCTGGCCCTCTACCACTTGAGCCAGGCCTCCAGTCTGTGACTTTGCTGTTTACTCAGGGAAAGAGTCTTGGACTTTTCTGCTTCTAATCACAGACATACAAGTCTCACCTTCCTGAGTAGCTAGGCTTACACTGGTGCCTGGCTAATATTTCTTTAATGACAGTGAAAATTTTAAGTTAACAATGGAGACTTATAGTAAGTTGACTGGCCAAGATTATTCATTCCCCTGTATAATAGTGCTCTAGTAGAATAAAGTCATGGGACTGAGCATTGTGGTTCTTGTCTGTAATCCCAGCTTAGATGAAGATCACTGTCCAAGACAAAAATGTAAGACTAAAGTAAAGGGGTGTGGCTCAAGTGAAGAACAACTGTCTAATTAACAAATAGAGGCTAAGTTCAAATCACAGTACCACCAAGTGTGTGTGTGTGAGAGAGAGAGAGTGGGAGGGAGAGAGAGAGAAGGAACAGAGGAAGAAGGAAGAAAAGGAGGAGAAAGAAGGGGAAAAGGAGGAGCAGGGAGAGAAGATAAAGATATCTCATTTATGTAAATAACACAGTTTTATACCTGTAGTGCCAGCTACTTGAGAGGCAGAGATAAGAGGATCTGTTTGAGGTCATCTAGAATAAAATGTTCACATCACTCTGTCTCAAGAGAACAAGCTAGGAAGTAATGCTGATGCACATCTGCAGTCCCAGGCACTTAAGGAGGGAAGAGTTTGGTCCATGGCAGCTCTAGGCAAAAGCACAAAACCCCCAGCTGAGAAATAACAAAACCAGTTAGGGATGTAGCTCAAGTCCTAGAGCATCTACCTAGCAAGCCCAGGGCCCTGAGTTCAACCCCCAAAACTTCAGACAGAAAGAAAGAAAGAAAGAAAATATATATTATTCTAACTTTTGGAAGTGGATGATAAATACCAATTTTTGTTGTTGTATTTTGGTTGTTTGAGACCAGGTCTCACTATGTAGCCTAGGTTGGACTTGAGCTTCCAAAAACTTCTGCCTCAGCCTCCGACGTGCTAGGATTATAGGTGAAGCCCACCACACCAGCCATACATTCTATTACCCCAATAAGTGTAACAGTTGTTTAGCTAGACGTAAACCTCTCCTGAACTTCCTATTCTGCATCACCTGGAGCCGTCTGGAATTTACATGGTATGTAATAACTGATAGTAGCTTGGCCTTCAAATTACATTGAATTATGATAGCATTATATTGAGAAGGTAGTCCTAAAATGATAGAGCTTCAGGAGATTGTAAATATCATCATGCTGAAGCCTAAAAGTTCTTTGTTTGGATTATGTCAAAATGTTCTAGTTTTTTGTAGAATATTCATATTTGAAGACAGATAAATAGTTAGCTTAAGTGAACCTTAATTTAAGAAACTTTTTATTGCTACTAAATTCTCTGGTTCTCCTATATGGGAATTTTTATTTCAACCAGTGTCACCATTTTGACCATTTTTTGTTAGCATCAGAAAAAAAACAAAAATAAATGTAATTTTATTTTCCCTGAATTGTGGTTAATACCCTTGTATATTGTGTGTCATGATTTTTGAACCATTTTGTAGTGTCTCTGATTTCCCTACTATATGATAAAAATTATTCTGCAAGTGCTGTGTTAGCTATTGAATTTGACGTCTCTGTATGCATTATGGTAGAATCTGTTGTTGCTCAATTTAGTAATAATTTTATCATTGCAGCTTAACATCTCTTATAATTTTAATTGTTATCAAGAAGAATGGCATCGTTTAATTTGACACCAAATGCAGAAGGATGGATGAATGACAAATTAATAATTTACTACCTTTGCATAATACTGAACATAAAGTATTAGAAGGATTGATGGCATAAAAGGTTAACAAATTTTAGCAGCTTTCATTAGCTCTACATCGTCATATGTTTGTGGTGCTGACTGCAATAGGCTTTGTAGGAGATCTCAGTCTAGGGAACTAATTACTTGTGCCGATTGCCGCGCTGATGAATAGTCCCTCATTGTATCATTCCCCTGAAGACGAGGTGCAGCCTGTGATTCACGACTGCATCCTGGCTGATATTTGATAATAATTTTAACAGATAAATGTAGGTAGGCAGAATGATGAAGTGCCTATCCAAGCTCCATGACTATCAAAGCCATACACACAGCCATCTGTGTACCTCCTTTTTTCTTCTCCATGGAGGAGAATTTTATTTCATTAACCTAGTTTAAACAACTGTTGTCTTTTGTTTGCATGCATATTTTATGGGATTTTTATTTATTCTTACAAGATAACCATAATATTTTTTTTCTTAAAATTTCGATAGCCAAGTAAGGAAGAAAACTGGAATAGTAAAAAGGCATTTTGATTCTTTGAAGACTACAACCCTTACTTGTTTTTGTATTCCATTTTGATTGTATTACGTCTCCTTCTGATGCATGACTGAAATCAACAAAGGCAGTGTCAGTTGTTCCTGTAGTCTCTGATGATTCTGCATTCCCAGCAAAGGCCATTGGATTCCTACTTTTTAAAAAATTATTTTCTTTAATGTCCTGTTTATTGTATATATCTTTGGAATCTGTGATCATTTTAATCAATAAAATACTTGTAGACCCATTTTGAAACTTAAAGACAGCATCTTTAAAACATAAAAAAGGTTAACTTTTACATGGGTGTTTTGGTCAAGAGTGCCAATTTGTCACTGCTGACAGGTATAATTTTATTAGCTCATGAAATGCAATTCAGACATTATTTTGTATTAGTCATTCCTCCTGCAGAAATTTTGTTTACGAAGAAATTTTTTATTTTGTTCTGGAAACTTACAGGGTTCATGCTGTATACATTTACTGAATAAACAGGTACTTGAGAGATTATTTTCATATTATACCTGAAAAATACCTCAGATTAGTATTTTTCTTATAAAATATTTTCCCACATTCTAGATGATGATTACTTGGCAGCAGGAAAAGTTGACATTGATATGTTGCTATATAAAAGATACATATAATTAGAGAAAATATCATAGAACTTGAATTTTAAAAAGTACATTTCCCAAAGCATGCTTTTGATATAGCAATTATTGCACATCATATAGCATGTAGTTTTTAATTAAATAGAAAAGCAAGCTACATAAAACAGAAATTCAATCTGATTTGCTTGAAAATAGATTGCTATTTCACTCTACAGGAATGGTTTATTTAAAAACAGTAAATGGAAAAGAAATGCATTTTCTTGTGTTGTTCTAAGCCTCAGGGGCTAAATGTAATGAATATTTTAAGAGATTATTTTAATTAAATTCCTGCACATCTAAACAGAGTAATATTTTATTATCACATACATAACCATGTAACTGAGATATTCATTAAAGTTAACACTTTCTGGACCAAGAATTCATGGTATGATTTACTGACCTTGTGCAAAAAGGCACAAATTAGGAAGAAAAATGAAGGGGGACAGACTTTGATTAATATAGGTAATGCTATACCATATTTATAATAGCCTTTTCCCTATTCTGGTTTATAAATGCAGCCACAGAGAAAGGTGCCCTGCTGAGGCTGAAATGAGGCTGAAATCAGAGCACATGCCACTGGAGTGTGGGGAAACTGATCACACTGTCAGCAATTCATTTCAAAATGATGTATTTAGTGCTCATTTCACCTTCCAAGAAAAGGAAAAGGAGTTCCTTAGACTGGAAGGTGATATTGTTATTTTCAAGGACATACCTAAGTTAAAGATTGCAAAGGGGAGTGTGAGATGGAGGGAGAATTAAGAGGATGGAGAAGGGGTAAAAAAAAAAAAGGCAGAGCAAACAAGGAGAGCTTTATGCAGAAATTCAGTGCTACCACGCTGTTTGATAATTGCTAACATATGTGGCTTCTCTGTTTCATTGTAGTCGTCCTCGTGAGTTCTGGCGCCTTGACTACTGGGAAGATGACTTGCGGCGCCGACGACGATTTGTGCGTAACCCTCTAGGATCGACACATCCTGAAGCGACACTAAAAACAGCCGTGGAACATGGTCAGTGTATAAAGCATTCCTTGCCAATAGCAGCAGGTACAGTACTTGGTAATGAAGAGCATAACTTCATTATTACAAAGCACACTGTAAAATGGTCCAACACCACATTTCTTAGTTTCTTACCCCAGAAAGAGAAGTTATTTTTTACAGTTAGTATAGAATCATAAAATTACAGTCTCAAGAGTACTTATTTGTTATATTTCACATACAAAACTCAACATAGATCCTTTGTTTTTGGGTACAAGGCTAACAAATTTGTCCTTTAAGTAACACATTCAGCTTTCAGTAGATTAATCTCAGAAGCCTACCTTAAATCCATGTATATCAGAAACCCAGCATTTACAAACCTAATAGGTTTCTAGGTTCTGTTGCATAAACACAGTTTTCCTTCATCCATGGTATTTTAGCAGGAGATTATGAAGTGGGAATGATGGTAATAAATGTCCAAGTGTCCAGGTACTTCTGAACCTTGGTTTGTAGGTTTTGATTGATGGCTCACAGAGAAAGAGAATAGACATTGTTTTCATATGTTCCTATTCTGCATCAGCTTGTTATTGGAGCCTAACAAAACATTCCCCCCTTTTTGTCGCACTGTATATGATGGTGATTACATCTAGGTAGGAGTAGAGCAAGCAAATTGGAAAACCTGAAAGGTCCTGTGAACTTGATAATATACTTTCTTTGATCATAGAGATATACCCATTAAATTCTACTTTCTGGAAAGCCAATTAAAGATACACAAAAGGGAAGATGCCCCTCTTCATATTAAAATATAAATTGATTATTTTTAATAAAATAAGAAATCATTCCTTCTTTTAGGATATTAGTTCAATGTGCTGCAGTTATGATTAACTAGTAATATGTAATATGATTAAGTAAACGTTAAATTATACTCAGTACGGATATTACATAAAACTGAAACATAACAATCATACATATTTATCAGATTCCATGTAATCTTTTGGTGCATGTTAGGATAGCAAGAATTTAGATTAAAAAATCAGTAGTCTTAGGGTTTGGCCTCAGTCAGGCAGTTTAACCTCTTGCACTCAGCCTTAAAGAGCCATTTCTGGAAGAAAATGTCCACAATATGTCTTCAGATATAACACCAAATGTGACATCAGTTCTTTAAAATAAATGATCATACAGAGAGTAGTCAATAACAAAGTGATCTAAAAGCAATAATAGTCTCAGGGCCTTACATCTTCAACTCCAGGGGGTGGAGAAGGATATAATAAGATATAGAATTAATTACGCCACTTTTGCTTTTAGGATCTGTGTGCTTTTTATGTGGTGTAACAGATTTTTAGAGTTACTTATCCCCTCCGTCGTTTTTTCCCTTCCCTTTCCTTTTTCCTTTCCTTTCCTTTCCTTTCCTTTCCTTTCCTTTTTCCTTTCCTTTCCTTTCCTTTCCTTTCCTTTCCTTTCCTTTCCTTTCCTTTCCTTTCCTTTCCTTTCCTTTTCCTTTTTCCTTTTTCCTTTTTCCTTTCCTTTCTTTTGATTAATGACATTTACATGGAAAAATAAGTTTATTTGCAATTTTATCCTATTGAGCCACACATATACCATTTACCATGTGCACTTAAAATTTGAAATTTAATTATCTTTCTTGTCTTATAAACCGTCATTGAGGTGACTTGTGAGTTCTGAGGTATAAGACAGTAAAAATACAATTCTTCCATTTATATCTAGAAGGGAATGGCTTGTTTTATAAAATCACACGTAGGAAGCTGGCATTCCTTTATCATGAAAGAAATAATAGTGATCGAATTCAAAATCTGTGATAATGATGTAAAGAAGGGCTTATTAAAATACATTCTTATGAGAAGCAGGACATTTTGAGGTATTCTGGGATTTTTAATGAGTACTTTTCAATTTTATTTTTGACATTTACCTTCCAAAATAATGTCAGCATTTTAAATTGGAAGCACCTGTAGTAATGCTGGATGGAAAAAAGATATTTATTAGGAATACTTTACCACTTAAGAGTTTTTGACCTGTTTAGAAGCAGATTTTACTGTAATAACTCTGGATAGTAATTGAAAGATTAATACAGTGTTGTTTATATATTATCCATCTGTAAATTGACAGAAATAAAATTAAGGTCTTAATGTGATTTAATCCTGTTTTGTAATATTTTGCACTAATCTTATAATGCCTAACACACTTAAAACATTTCAAAGGATTAAAAACAATAACAAGTATTAAGTATGGTTAAAAAATCAAATATGTAGGAAATGCTTCAGTAGTTCTGCAATTAAAGAGAAAGTTCATATTTCATATTTACTAAAATATTCATTTTATATTATATAAAGTATATTTTAATTATAAAGTTATTCTTTATGTACATGTGTTTTGAATATCAAGAATATTGTACACAATTCTGATACTTAGCAAATGGATTATACTATGGTATCTTTGGTGTCAGCTAATTTATGCAAATGCATTCTATAAGCAAACAGCTTAAGTTTTAATATTTTTTAAATCAACTGACTTTTAGTGGACATTTAATTTAAATTTTATGGTAACAGTGGAATTCCATCTTTTTGGAGTATGAAGGAAATGATCAAAATAAGTGTTAAGAATCAGCTATGCAAAATCAAGCAGTTGATATAATAAACAATTGAATCATAGTTGAACGTAGGTAAGTACTGTAGTTCAGTACTGAATTTAAGTATTTAGAAATAGAGGTTTCTGTGAATGGCTTATGGGTTTTACATTTCATGATTTTTACTTTTATTTCTAATGTACTTAAGTAAGAAGATAGACTTTTTAAACTATGCAATCTTAGAACATTTTGAATTGTATTATCATTATCAAAGGAAGACATCTAAATAGAAGTGCCACTGGAGATTAGGTATATATCTTAGTAGTAAGAGCCATCTTTTTTACAGATTGATTTGATTTGAAGGAAAGCCTCTGGTGTAAAGGTGGCAGAGTAAATACCTGAAGAGTGATGTTCTCTGTTTGGACGATCAATACCAGCCCCATGACTCTACTTCTGGCTACCTTCTAGTTAAAAACAAATTTTTTAATTCTGACAATTTAATTGCCCTTCCCAAGTTCACATTAACTTGCTTGGGGAAAAGAGCTTTAGGTAATTTTTCAAACAGAGACCCTCCAACGTGGTTATTTATAAAAGTCATGGTGTAATGGGAGATTTCTTTAGCATTGCAGGAATGAAGTCGTATTTTTAAATTAAAATTAATACTTCCTCTTATGACTAAATATTTTTATGGAAATTAGTAGCAGCAAGAAAAGATGAGCATTTCTTCCATTTTATAATTTAAAATATATTTGAAATTGGTTACAGTGGTTCCTAACACACTCTTAATGCACAGAGCACACTTTGGCAGTTATTTATGATCAGAGCAGTTTAGATCTGGAAGGAACCTGAGGCTAAAGTCTAGGGTACCATCGTTCTTTTTGTTGTTGTTGGTGGTGGTTGTGGTGCTTGAACTCTGGGCCTGGATGCTGTCCCTGAGCTCTTCAGCTCAAGGCTAGCACTCTACCACTTGAGCCACAGTGCCTTTTTTGGTTTTCTGGTGGTTAATTGGAGATAAGAGTCTCATGGACTTTACTACCCCAGCTGGCTTGGAACTATGATCTTCAGATCTCAGCCTCCTGAGTAGCTAGGATTACAGGCGTGAGCCACTGAAGCCCAGCAGATACCTTCATTCTTTACAGATAAGGAATCTGAGGAATATTCTCAATATGTAGTCCTGACTTCTAAAATTCGTTGCTAAATGTAATAGAAGTTTTGAAATTAAGGCCACATACAAAATGTATAAAGATTAGCTTCAATTCAAGTGCTAAAGTAGTTTAGAATCTTACTGGATTCAATACATTCTTCTTTTACATGTTAATAGAAATATATAAAGAGGATTTTAATGTAGTTTCAAAAATGCCTTGTAAACTCATGGAATGCTACAAGTAACCATTTGGTTTCCTAGGAATGACAGATCCTGTCCCAAACAGCCACTGTCTCACAATTCTGGTAATGCCAGGTGATGGTCCTTCCTTTATTGATCAATATACATTAAATCTGAAACTTCTGGGAACCTATGTAATTTGGCTTTTTTTTTCATTTATAGTCTCAGTTATTTTTCTCGAGTATATTTTATTGACTTGGAATCTAAGGAAATAGCATGAACTGTAGAGGAAATTTAATTAGATTAAAAATAGTAATTAACATATCCCAATTCAGAATATAGTTATGGTATGTTATGGTATGTGCATCACATCACACTTAGCAGCTGCCCATGTCTATTTTATGTACAATAGAAGTCACTTTGTTATTTCAGTAGTAATCTTTACTTTTTATGAGGTGACTAACTCTTAATGTATATGCTTCTGTTACTGTAACATTGACTATTGGTGATTCCTGTTTACTGGCTTGGTGGTTGTTTGAAGAGGCTTTTATATATTGCAGCTTGAGTAGTTTCCTTCGTGTTTTGTTCTTTCTCTGTTTACTTTTACTTACCTGCCTTTGTTTGATAGATAAGTGGTCTAATGCCCAGAGCTTGTTCTAAAGAACTTGATCTTTATATTTTAGAATCAGCCTCTCTCTCTGAACTGCACCGAAAAACAGTCATTTCTAAAAGTTAATGGACATTTTTCATTTTATGCAACAATGTTTTCTGTAATAGTGCAGTGTAGTAGGTTAAAGATAAATACTTAATCAGAACAAAAGATAATGTTAAAGACATTTCATTAATAATGATATGAAGAAATAGTGATCCTGTTCAGTAAAACTTATTAGCATAAATCATATGAATTGAGCTTCAAGAAGTATATTCTATTTTCACCTCTAACATTAAACTTTAGACTCTTATAGAATATATTCACAGAAGATATCAAAATAGCTGATACTTCTTTATAATGGTTGATTGTGTATAAGGCAAATGAAAGGGAAAATTATGCCTTTTCCCTAGCAAATATAAACATAATTATCTTTTATTTTATACTCAGGAAAGTTTTCTTCTGATTTTGAAAAGAAAAAAGTTCTTTAAGGGAAAGCTATTAGACCACTGAGAATTGAACACAGCGCATGTGGTGTGTATTAGAGTACTGTTGGTAATTTTACTGCTGCTAACTTAAAATCCTCAAGGGGGAGTTAATTACAGGAAAACCATTCTAAATATCAGTAAGCTGCATATTTTCTATGACAAGAGGTTTCTCAGTTGAGGTTGAACAAATCCAGAATCTGAGCTTGTAAAAATAGGTAAATAAATAAATTAAAGTGAGTTGTACATATGTATACCATATACCACAGCACTTAAGTTTTTGTTTTCATAAAAACTATTTAATTCAAAAGTTACTTTGTTTTAATATGAGTCATAATGATGAGAATATATTTTAAAAATTTAAGTCCCAGTTGGAAGTACTAACACAATATATGTTTAGTGGTCATTTACACGCATGTGAATTTATTTATTGAGCTATTTTAAACCATTGCCTATTGCCACTGAGGACTCTCGCTTTTTAGTAAATGTTTACAGATTATAGAAAAAGTTTTCTTTTTTGTCAAATAATCTTGGCATACTTCAGAATCTGTTTGGCAGTCATCACAGACAAAGTAATAGCAAGCTGTTTGATTTGTTTCTGGTGTGTTTGACATATGATCCTTAAATTTAGATTTGCAAATGAGCATTCTTAATTCTTGGTCATTAGGATTCTGGTTTTTCCATCTTAAATTTTACCAAATAATTAGGTGGAAAATTAATAAGTTACACATATATTTATATTTATATTTAGAGAGTGAATTTCCTTTCTTCTACAGCCAGCAAGCAGTAGTAGTTAGGAGCCCAGACTGGCCTCCTGTTGCCTGTTTTTATATCTTGACTGCAGTTGTCATGACTTTTTTTTTTTTTTTTTTTTTTTTTTTACCTTGGGCAAGGTATATAACCTTTCTGAGCCTATTTTCTTACTGAAAATGAGGAATTAACAAAAGGCTTCTGAGAAGTGAATTCAAATGTAAAGCTTTTTGAACATTCATTGCCACATGATAAATTCTATATCTTTACTTTGAAGAGAGAATTTGGAATCGAGGAAATAAAGAGAATTCGGCATCCTGATTCTTGTTTAAAACCTAACGAGCAAATGATAATGTGTTACCATTTACTGAATTATAAAACCTAGGAAACGATGCTTTCTTTTTTGTTTCTCAGTAATCGATTTCCTTTTAGTGAAGTTGACTATAAATTGGAAAAGGTCTTGTTTTGACTAAGGCAGTGTTTCTGATTATAGGGCAATGCAACCTAAGAATTGCCATATAAACAATGACATACAAACACACTGTCATTTTCCTAGAATTTAATGGTGATTTAGATACATTAAAGTTGTCAAATATTTATTGTAACTTTTTGTTTGTACACCTTACTGGTTATTTGTATAACTTCATGTTGTGTGAATGAAGCAAAGTAAGATTTTATTTACCTGTGGAGTATATTGAGAGCAAAATGTAGGAAGCTTCTTCCATGACTTCCTTAATAGAAAACTCCTACCTGGTTCATTTTAGTTTTGTATCTAAATGGTTTACACGATGAATTCATAATCAATATTTAAAACCTGGTTTTACCCTTAATACTTTCCATAGCCACTCCTGTTAAACCCAAAGAGCCTTTGATCTGCTGAGTTAACCAAGTGACATACATTCACTTTGTTAAATATGTAGAATGCATTATATAAGTATTAGCTCATAGATTGGGCCTTGGACTCAGGCAGATGGATTGGAGCACACAGCCTGGTCATCCGATTTCCATATCAGTAGCTGCACTTGGCAGGACCAGGTGCCTCACCCCTGGGATTTCCCCAGCTCAGAAAGCTGAATGCCAGTAGTAGAGTGAAGATTTAAAACTTTGCACTGCTCGGATAAGTAAGATTAAAAAGACACACTCGATCTGCTCTCTGTTTTTCTTAACGAGAGAACTGCTCAAAGCACCAGGTGCCCTGGAGAAAGGGTATAGGGGTAGAGGTGCTGGTCTCCATGATCGCCTTGTGATTTCACTGCTGTGCATCTGTAGTTCCTCGGGTGACCGGAGGTGCTTCTTAGAGGCAGGCCTCATAGCCTCCTCCCCTGCTTAGGGTCCCTGGCCGGAGGAGTCAGTCGGGGCTGTGGCTCTGGGAGGCAGCGCCAGGCCTTTTACCCACAGGCCTCTCATCCTGCTCCTTCTGTTATGCTTGCCCCCGGGGTGCCTTAGCCCTTTCGTTTAAACAGCAGAGGAGGGGGTGAGAAGCCTCCACTTAGTTTCCATGGGGCCTTGATCTCAGATATTTGTATAAGGGTGGAGGGCAGGCGGGTGGGGGAGAGTACATGTGAAGATGTGGGCCCCTGCAATGGAGGGAAGGAAGGAGGGTGGGGGGGGAGGGATAAAGAAGAGAACAGCTGCTGTAGCTTTATTCGTGTCTGATATGGCTTCGGGGTCTGGGCTTAAATCCTCATTGGCTGCAAGCATCTCCCTTAGCTCTGACCCTTTCTATTTCTGACTTCTTCGCCACAGCCACTCCCCAGCTCTTTCAGAATGTTTCAGTGTGATATTGTTCGGAAGAGTCAATCACTCGTCTGTGTTTTTCTGTGTTAAATAGGTATTATTTCCAAAACTAGGTTCTGATTTTTACTAGTAATTTTTTTTTTTTTAAAGAGGAGACCCTCTGCTACTCCAACTCGAAGTAAATACATGGCTCAGTGTGGGGTGCAGGGGTCAGATTTAATGGGATTAGGGTGCTTGTTCAGGGTAACGTTACACTAGCTTGGGGAATAAGAGTTTGTCACACCAGAGTGTGTGCCACCCTAGTCACTTTCCCCACTGTGTGTGGCTCTGCATATAAAAGATTGCCCATCTCTGGGCCACTACCCTGGCTCACCCTGCCCTTCTGCCTTAGGGCTCTGGCAGTGCTGATGGACAGCTTTGTTTCCTTTTCATTTCAGCTGCAGATGAAGACATCCTTGCCAAAGGAAAACAGTCCATCAAGAGTCAGGCTTTAGGAAACCAGAACTCAGAAAACGAGATCCTCCTGGAAGGCGACGATGATACTCTGTCATCCGTGGATGAGAAAGATTTAGAGAATCTTGCCGGTAATTCAGTGGTTGTGCAGATATTTCAGCTGGCTCTGGGACAATGAACATCTAATTACTTACTTCTTCAGCTGTGACCACTAGGACTACCAATCTTATACCCACAATTATATTACAGATCGTTTTTGTTCTTTCCCTCCACCATTGTCTACAAAAATCTCCTTTATTTTATATTCTCTTTGTCTCCTTCCTTTCCTCATCTTTTAATTTTATGTCTAATTTTCACTGATAGAGGAAGAAGTTTAAAAGCAGCCACAAGAGAGTTACTGTATCATTGTGAAATGATGGCAGTTGTTTTTTAAATAATAAGCTTGCAGGCAGATGAGCTATTTACTTTGTTACACAAGTCTCAGTGAGTAGTACTGCATATACACTTAAGTCATTGAAAAAAATAAACTTCAGGAATACTGTGATTTTTTTTCCCCAGGATTCACATATTTTTCTTGATGTAGGAATTTTGATTTGTACTCTACAGAGTCTCGGTTTTACTTCCCTTATGGGAAAAATTCTCTTTTTAAGCCTGAGATTTTAGCCATTCATTAAATGGCTTTTTCCTTTAAAGCCTGTGACTGTTCTTCATGGAATGAGTCTACAGATTTCATAGGTAAAAACTGTAGTCTTCAATTCTGACGGTTTTAAGAGAAAAGATATTAGAAAGCTTTTATTTGGTGACTTGTCTGCAACATCTGCTACATGCAACTTGAGAATGAAAAGCAAAAATAGGAGCCTTCTTTCTTCTCTGAAGGCCAGAAACCTCCCTGTAAAGTAAAGTAAAATTAATTGTTCTGTACTGTGAAAGGATTGGATGGGTGTGGAGAGAGTAAGGTGGATGCTGCTATTCTTGTCTTTTCCTTCACGTCCATTTACCCATTTCCTCCTTTATTTTGCCTCTGTTCTTGCACCTAGTAATACATTCATACAGTAATAGAGGTGAAAGGGGAGTTTAATTATATAATCTTGACAATGGCAATAGGATTAAGAAGTAATCCACACTAATAAAGTGGTGTGGGCTAGAAATGAAGTGGAAATTGTCAGGGGTCTTCTGGAGGACCTAGGTTGCCCTAGCTCCTGCAGCTGTCTGCTTACCCTATAATTGAATGTCTGAGAGTGATTGAAAAAATGTTATTTCTTCTCAGGATTACATGCTAATGTACAGAGGGCAAAAGGAGACAGCAAAAGAACACATAGCTGCTTATTTCATCCATTTATAGGGATGAGCTTTGGGAAATCATGGCTGTTCTGCAGCTATCTGCTACCCATCTGCAAACACAATGTATCTGTACATTGGGAATAGAGGGCAAAACCTGCTCTGATCTCCACAGAGCATCCTTCCATTGTCCTACTGGCACACATTAAGATTGATGTGAGATTAAGGACCATCACCCTTCTAACAATCAATGGAAATGTCAATTCATCTGAATTTTGAAACACTTATTCACCCATTGATTACCTGAATAGGTGCACCTTGTTTATAGGCACTATATTAATTCAGAACTCTGAGTGCCAATCTTCTGTTCGACTCTTTTCTTCTATAGGATTTCTACAATGAGGAATTGACATGGGATTTCAAATTCTACAGTTCTCTCTACATAATTGTGTGTGTATCTATCTATAATTATTAATTTTAGCACAAATATACTTTATGCTGCTCTAACTGTCCTGGGTCTATTGTTTTCGATAGTGGTCTGATTTGTCTCTTTGATAAGCCCTGTGGAGACTTGATTATTCCAATAAAAATGCATTCACTTGGAAACCCACCCTCCAGCTGTTTACTCCCAGAGTCCCTCAACTACACTAATATTAGATTTGGAAGCATTGAAGAATATTTAGCAGTAGAAAGGCAGGCTTAGAAAAGAAATATTTTTATCAGTCTTGCATGAGGGAGAAATGTTATATACAAGAGGTTTTGAATCAAATTGGCTCAGGATCTTTACCAGAGAATTTCCCACTTCACTAATAAGCTAGTGATTTTTGTGTACTCAAGCCTCAGTCAAAAACTCCATGTTCACCTCTGGCCTTGGCAGCCTACTGAGGCTTCCTTGCTCCTGGTTGTTATTCTGTGTTGTTTGATAGCCTGAGGCTTGTTTTCTAAATGGAATGTAGATGCACTTATTTAAGCAGTCACCATCTTACCTAGAGACTAGAGAAAAGCTTCTGCATGCTCTCTATAAAATAATTGTATCCTAGTTTACTGTTACTATCAACTGTCTATTATAAAATCTGGTATGAGAATCCCAACTTGTGTTTTTGAAAATTTAAGATGAACAAGATGTGGAAATACAGAATTGGCAGGCAATCTTGTACTTAGAAGTGAGAATGAGAAAATTAAATAAAAATTCTGGTGAAATTTGATTTTTTGAAAAGTGTCATTCTAGCCCCTGTGGCTTGTCTTTCCCTTGGCAGGTCCTGTTAGCCTGAGCACACCAGCTCAGCTGGTGGCCCCCTCTGTTGTGGTAAAGGGCACTCTTTCTGTCACCTCCTCCGAACTCTATTTTGAGGTGGATGAAGAGGATCCTAACTTCAAGAAAATCGACCCCAAGGTGAGTGAGATGAGGAGGGAGTTTCCTTCTTATGGGTGGCTGCTATAAGATTGGCCTTGGTAACATTTCTTAGGCTTAGTTCAGATTTCTTTCTGAAATGCCTCTGCTTGCATGCATGACACTTATCTTCTTTTAGCTTATGATTCCTATACTGTTTAGTTAGATTGTCAGAGTTCATTTAGCCTCAAAAACAATTTCTACTTAATTGCTCTTTGGTGGGGGAGGGGTGGTGCTCTGGGAACATCATCTATATTTTGCTTCGAAAGGATCCAGGGTGAATTAAAATACACAATTCAGTCAGATTGAGAGTGGAATTATTTTTGTTTAGCCTTTATGTTTTCTGGGTATTCTGCCAATATATCACTCTCCTTGCTTTGTCCCAATGACTTACTGCTCTGTCTTGCATGCAGGCATGTTTTTTGAGTGTGGGTGATACCTCTGTTTCCCATTACCTGTAGTCGATTTTACAAGGCATTGCATAATTTCCTATCTTAAATGAAAATGTAGTTTCCCCTTAAATGTATGTTATGTTACTCTTCAGACCGTGGGAACTTTATTTTACTAAGGACATTTAAAGCTAAAGTTATGTTGATTTCATGAAAGTGAATCATAAAATGGTATCTTTAAAAATGATTAAAAAAATAAGCAACCTGTAGCTTGGTGTGGAATAATTGTACTGAATGATTGGTGTGTGTGTGTGTGTGTGTGTGTGTGTGTGTGTGTGTGTATCTTGAATTTATTGGCAGGAGAATCTTATTAGTTGTATGTGAATTATTAAGTGTTAATTATTTAGAAAATTTCAGAGTATTTCCTGATGAAAAATGTTAAAATTTAATAATGATTTTACAAACCATTCCTGTCTTATTTATGTTTCCAACATCTTGTTTGCATATTGCAATCTGTACATAGATAGTACTGTATGACAGAAGGCCACGATAGAACTTTCTTTGAGCTAGATAATTCAGCTAATCCAGTGTACAGAAAACTGCTGTAATTCTGAAATCACATCACCTAGATTTTTTTTTTACTTTATTGTATGGTTGGAATGTCTGAAAATGTATTTTAGTTAGGGAAGAAAGATTAAAATTAAATTCTGGGATTCTGAATTTAAAAGAATCTGAGATTGGTTCAGAATATTCTGTTATGCTTTTGGAACACACATATAACCTAAAATATGTTTAGTCTCAAGGTGTCTAATGAATCATTTACAAAATGAAAACTTCTGCCTATCTTTCTTATTAGGTTCTTTGAAGTTATTTGCTACTTTAGGAGAAGCTGTAACTTTTATTTCTCTCAGTTCTCGTTCTGTACAGCGTCATTAATTTTCTGTCTCTGTTGCTTGTTCGATATGCAATTTTTTAACCTAATCATAAAAACCACCTTTGCAATCTAATATCCCAGAAACCGAAATTTATGCCAGTTTTTTAAATGTCCAGCCAATCATTGGGATAATTTTTTATTTTGGATAGATGTTGATGCTGTAAGGTATTTTGTAGATAAGGCCTTAAAAAAAACAGTATTTTTCTTTAAAATTTTCCCCAATACCATATTACATAAGGAAGAAGGAAAGAATGCCAACATGGAGACATTTTTTTTCTTGTCAAGATACTAATTCTTAATTAGAGACTAGTTAGAAATAGCTCTGTATCTAAAACTAGGAATACTTTTTTTGAGTGAAAAAGTCATCTTAGAATGGTATTTTTATCTTTTAAACTAACTACCATTCTCTTCAAAGATTTTGTGCAAATATAAGTACTTACTGCATGTTATGAAAATATTCTTAAAATTCAGGCAATTTTTTCCAGTATTTACATTTGTCTTAAAAAACACTAGTGAGTGAACTGAATTAGTGAGTTTGTTTTCATCTGTAGAAAGAAAGACTAGTAAAGAAAGATATACACACATTGAAAGGATAGGTGTTTTAAGAACCTATAAGATCAAGGTTTACATTTTCAACACAGAACTGTTTTGACCTGGAAATCCTATATGCAAGCTTGTTCTGTCAAGTGAGCTCAGCTTCAACCCTGAGTAGTTAGTTTCCTTGTGTGTCTGTCTGTCTCTGCTGCCTTTCAGCTCATCCTTCCTTTTACCCCTCCCCCACTCAGACTTCTTCCTCTCCTCCTAAAATCACTTTTTAGAACAATTTCTTTCTATGTCTGTCATTCATAGATTTTACTCAATAAGTTTAGAACTAGGCTTATTTTTAATTGTTGAAGTGTGGCAGCTAACCTGTACCTTTGCCTCACATTAGCAAAGCTAATGGAGTATATAGTTCCCTCCAAAATAAAACAAACCAATTCCTTTAGGAAACTTTCAGTTTGCAATCCAAATAGTTATTTCCTTGTGTGAAAAAGAAACCTTTCTCAAAGTTAAAGTACTAAAATCAGTTTATTGGATTGTTACCTTAGAAAGGCAGTAGCTGCAAGAAGGCAGTTTTTCCTTTTTGTAAATTGTTAGAACAAATCTTTCTTTGGCTCTTGAATGGCTATCAAAGTCTTTCTGGTTTGAATTGTACATAAGCAAGTTCAGAAGCATTTTTGAAATTTGGTCAAAATGATAATGGCTTGACATTTATATCTAATCCATTTTAAAACATAAGTAGTTTTTACATCGAATTGTTTCTATCACTATTGTCTGTGGGAGATGAATATTGCTGAAATAATTTTATTCTTACTGTACTTGATTTAGATTATTTTTATTTGAAGTTGAAGAGGACAAATGGTTGAAGGAAAACCATCAACTAAAATGGTTAACTATTCAGAAAACATCTATAAATATTTCATTTGTATTGGATTTTAAAGTGATGGCATAGGAAAGAAAATCTCTTTTAAAAGATTTTTAAATTAATATGGGATCCTGTTCTCATATAGTTTACTCTTTCCAAGTCTGACATTACTTTCATTCTTAAAGTGTACAGAACAAATATACTAAGGATTTTGGTGGGAACTTATATAGTAAATTTTATAAATTGTTTTATATTTAAAAATTTTGTGAGCCAAAATTCAGGTGAAGCTTTTTTTTTTGCCTTTAGTTCGTTAAGTTTACATTGTACACAATACAAGTTTATATTGTACGCCTTTATAATTGTATACAAGAGAGCGATCTTTCCTTCCTTCATTTAAGAACAATCCACAAGCGATTACAATGTAAAGTCATTTTTATTACTGTTTTCAACAAGACATCTTGGGGTGAGGGCGGAGGTGCGAGGAGGGAAGGGCACATCTGACATTGGCACTGAGATACGTTTAACATCAGTAAAACTTTTTTAAAAGAGGAATTTTACATATAGTTAAATATTTTTTTTCACTTGGTGACAATCATTCAGGCAACTCAAAACGAGAGAGAGAGAGAGAGAGAGAGAGAGAGAGAGAGAGAGAGAGAGAGAGAGCGACCAACAAGACTGACAGAGAAGATGGGGGTGAAGAAGGAAAAGGAAGGGGGCAACTAAGATACATTGATTTGAAAAAGTGTACCTTGGGTTTCATTTTGTGATGGCAAAGCCAGCCCGGCTGCTTCTTTTGTGTGACCTTTGAAATTCACATGGTTTGGCAGAAACGATCACATTTGTGCAAGAACGAGGGCGTTTCGGTGTCCGGTTGGCTCGCTCCCTTTTGTTCGCTTCCTCGTGAACGCAGGTCTTCGCGGGTCCCGTGGGTGGCGGGAGGTTGGCATCAAAGTTTGTCCTGTGCCCGGGAGTTCCCCCTAGGCGGCGGCGGCTCCCGGCGGGGCGGCGCGGGGCGCGGGGCGCGGGGCGCGGGCGGAGGAGCGCGGGCCGGGAGCGGAGCGCGCGCCCCGGGCTCCCCGGCCCGGCCCGGCCCGGCCCGGCCCGGCCTTCCCCGCGCTGCCAGCGCCCTATAGCTTGTCCAGGCTCTTGGGATTGGTGAGGATCTCCCTGGCCAGCCTCCAGGTCTGCTTGGCAGCGCTCTCCAGGGCCGAGTGGGGCTTGCCCTGGAAGAGGTCGAGGTTGGGCAGAAAGTAGTGCGGGCAGCGGCGGCACTGCAGGCAGGAGATGAGCTGCAGCAGGATGCCGTTGAGCCGGTCGCCCAGGCAGGCCTCGTCCCAGTCCGTCTCCCGCGGGTGCTTCTCGCACTCGTACAGCAGCAGCGTCTTCATGTGGTAGTTGTTGAGGGGCTGGCCGGGCAGCTCCAGGTGGCGGTCCCGCAGCGTCTTCAGCACCGACAGGCACTTGTTCCGGCAGCCGCCCATCAGCAGGCGGTTCTCCGCCTCGCCGAACTGCAGCACCCAGGCGTCGCTCTCGGCCGAGCTCTGCTTGCCGGTCAGCGAGTAGCACTCCTTGGAGAGCAGGTTGAAGCCCTCGGCCTTGACCTCCGCCACCCGGTTGGGGCCGGGCCACGGGATGTGGGGCATGGGCCACTGCGCCGCGCTGCGGGGCCAGATCCCCGTGCACTTGAAGGCGGGCGTGATCTGCACCACGTAGCGCTCCCGGATGCGCAGCTTCACCTCGCTGGTGTCGGCGATCATCTTGACCACGTCCCGGTAGCTGCACTTGTCCACCGCCTGGGCCACCAGCGTCTGGAAACGCGAGCGGATCTTGCGCGCGGAGAGGTAGCCGGACGCGGTGATGAACTCGACCCACAGGGACATGCTCCGCTTCCGGCCGTCGCTCAGCTTGAGCACCGCGCAGCCGGGCAGCGAGCCGTCGTCCACGAAGTTGAAGACGCCCATCTGGTTCAGGTAGAGCACCACCTCGAACTCGGTGGGCGAGATGACCTCCAGCCCCTCGTAGCGGGCGTCGATCTCGCTGAGGGAGCTGATGAAGCGGGGCTCCTGCACCTCCACTTCCTTGAGCACGTCCGAGACCACCTTGCACACCTCCCGGATGGTCTTGGCGATGGCCGCCTTGCGCGCCTGGCAGCGCTCCGTGTAGTATTTATTGAGCTGGTAAACCAGCTTGGCCTGAGCGGCGATCATGTTGGGGCACAGGTCCGGGCTGTACACCGGCGTCTCGCAATACGTTGAGGGATCCAAGGCTCACACGCTGGTGGTGGCCCTGCGGCTTTGGAAAGAGGCGACGTGCTCCCCCCCAGGAACCCCACCGGCGCCGCGGCTGTCCACCTGGGCCGACCCGCCGGTGCTGCAGCCCGTTCGCCCCTTTCCGAAAACCCCTTCTCCTTCTCCCGGAAAAAGCAGAAGAAAAAGAAAAGCACGAAAATGTTGAAAAAGCAAAGTACCCGCTGGGACTTTTCTGCGTGCTCGCGATAAGTTAGATTTAAAAAATGTGTACTAAAAATGAGATTGGGGTGGGGGAAGAAAATATCAAACTACTCAGAAGTTAGGCTTGGGTGCCTGCCGCTGAGATTGCCAAGATATATCTGGCATGGAAGTCTCCTGAGTGCCAGAGTAAATTTAAAAATCAAAGCGCCAGTGGTTCATTCTTAAACTTCTCTTCCACTCGGGTAGGCCTTCGTCATTCCGCCTTGGTGATGCTTGGCTCCTTGCTCTCGCTCGGATGGCGAGTGTAATTAATGTCCGGGAGAGCGAAGTGCAGCTCGGCCCGGGCGCGCTCGCTCGGAGGTTTGCGGACGCCCGCGCGCTCTCGCTCTCCTCGCCTCTCCTCGCCTCTCTCTCGCTCTCCTCCCTCTCAGCGTGCTGGCCTTGTCTCCTCTCAGGGGGTCCTGTCCTCGCAGTTTTCCTCTTTTCCTACTGGAGGCGTTGTTTGGATTGGGTTGGATTGTTTGCAGTGGGTTCTTGTCTTTCTCTAGGTGCAAACCGCTGGAAGTTGTTTGATACTCATTTCTGCTTCGTAATTTATACTTTTGGCCCTCACAGAATCTATTTTAGTGTGACGAAGTTGTTGCTGGCGTTGCATCTGGCGTGTAAGTTAGGAGGGTTCGCGGGGTTTTCCTCTCCTGGGTTGCTTGTGCAGATTCCACTTTCTGAAGCGTCTCACCCTCCTTTCCTCTGACGCCTCCCTCTTCCTCCCCCTCCCTTTCGCGGTCCCTCCCTCCTGTGTCTCTGTCTCTCTCTCTGTCTCCCTCTCTCACTGTCTCTTTCTCTTTCTGTCTATCTCTGTCTCTGTCTCTGTCTCTGTCTGTCTCTCTCTCTCTCTCTCTCTCTCTCTCTCTCTCTCTCTCTCTCTCTCTCTCTCTCTCTCTCTCTCTTTCTCATTTAGTTTATGAATGGTCCCAGGGCCATCATGAGGGGGTGGAGCTTCATTTCCTACAATCCCTATCAGAGCTGTCAGTGCTTTAGCCAATCCGAAGGAGAAGACAGGCGGGCTGGGGGAACAGTAGCAGCCACAGAGGCACTTGATAAAGGAAGTGTGGGGGGGCGGGGGGAGAAGAAAAAACAAGGAGACAGTAGAAGTCAAATGCTTGCAGGTTTTAAAGCTCCTCCTTTATCCTCTTATCAGTTACAAAGAAGAAAGAGGGAGTGTGTAGAAGGAGTTCTGGAGATGGCTGGAATAACTCAAGAGAGAGTAACAGTGGTTCAGAAAGGTTCACTTTAAATTTTTTTTCTCAATAGTGTGCAGTAGGTGCAAATTAAAATTTACCTCAACTTGAGGCAAATGCAAGAAGGGAGCTATGAAGAGTATCTAATGTCGAAGTTTTTTTTTTTTTCTCTTGTCTCCAGTAAACTAGCTCCTGTTTATTCTCCTCCTCTCATTGTTGCTGAGAGCCAGAGCAGTTGTATACATGTGCCAGAGGGGTGGTGGCGGAGGAATGACTATGCGGTGAGGGCTTATATCCATAAATCTCTTGTTAGTAATTTCCCTAAGCTGCTGAAAACGGGCAAAAACTAATGTGTGCATATTGTCTGGTAATTATTTCACAACTAAGATCCAGATACATTTTATGCCGTTGCTTTATTGTTACAAGAACTAACCAGTTGCTGGAGAGAAAAACGTCTTAAAAGTTGCGAGCAATACGTTCATGCCTGGTAGAATTTGGTAGGCAGACGTGTTTATGAAAAAGAAGTTTCTAAAACTGTGCCGAGTGGAATGCACATAGAAGTAGACGTGAGCCCCGATTTAGATTTTCTGGATGGATTAGTTATTCCAGATCCGATTTTCAAAGCATTCTCAGGCAGCGTGTCTCATTTGTAAAGTGATTCTGTGTTCATAGTTGACTTTCGCTTTGGAAAGACTTGAGTGCTGTGGAAATCTATAACTACCCTGCGATTGATTACGCGGATGACGTCACCCGCCGTGGCAGCCCCGTGACACCGCGCGCGCGTGCATCTTCAGGCTAAGTGGAAGCCTTCGCCCAACTTTGAGAAGGCGGGGGGGGGGGGGGGGGGGGAAGCTGCACCGCTTTCCGACCCTCTCGCCCCTGAGGGTTTTGTCTTTAAGATTCCTCTTCTGAGTCGTTTTAGCACACTCAGGTAGGGGTTCTTTCCCGTCTGGTTTGGGAGGTCATCTTCCAGCACTGGGTTATGAAGGAAAATGAAAAGAAAAGTCGGTGAAGGTGTCTGTTAGGTGTCACCCCCCCGCCCCTTTGTAAAACTCTTTGTCCTGCGGCTTTTGGAAGATTCTCCGGGAGGGTTTAACTCGCCCTCGGAAAGCCCGGCCAGGTGAGCCCGAGTCGGTCTGCGTGTGGAAAGTTCCTGCCGGTCCTTTCTCCCCATCCCCGGTGCGGGCCACCGACGGCGGGCCATCCCCAGCCCCCCGTGCCAGACTCCCCTCCCGAAAACTTTGGCTTTTGTCCGTCGGAGTTCCTGTTGTTTCCTAAGCCCCCGCCGGGTTCTTCCGTGGGGAGGAGCTGGGAAGAGCCGCGGGAGCCCGCGCGCCTCGCGCTCCGCCGCACAGTTCCGTCAACTTTCCTCCGGGTGGCCCGGGGCCAGGCGGCCGCGGGCTGCGGGGTCCCGCCCGCCGGGGCCGGCGGTGTGAGCCACGCTCGGCTGCCCGCCTCGGGCCGCGGGGTCCTCGGGCGTCGCCCCCGGGAAGCCCCCTGGGGTGCCGGGTTCCTCCCGCGGCCGGGATGGCTGCCCTCTCGGGCGGCGCGCGCGCGCGCGGAGCCGCCCTGCGCTGCCTCCAGTTGGGGGTGTGGGTGGGTGGGGGCGCTCCTCAGGGCGGAGCGCCGCCCGTCCCTCCTGGCTGCCCCTTCCTCACCCCGGGCTCCCCGGCAGAGGAGGGCTCGTGAACCGTCCAGGGCCGAGCCACAGGCCGCCCGCGCCCCCTCGGCCCCCGGGGCGGCCCGCGCCCCTCTGCGCCCGGCTCGGTCGGGGCCGCCGGAGCCCCGCCGTCCCCCGCGTCTCCCCGCGTTTACAGACCAGAGGCCGAAGGAGGTTGATAAAACGCTACAAATGTTTTGATTTAAAAACAAATTCATTTCCAATTTACCCCGGCTAAGGTAGATGCCGTAGTAAATAATAAATCAGTTAAACAAAGGCGACTTGAATTTATGGCCGTGGTACTAATTAGAAACATCATTGGAGCTATAAACTTAAACACTTCCAGCAAATAACGCTCCCCTCCCCTCCCCTCCCCTCCCCGGCCCGGCCCGGCCCGGCCCGGCCCCGCAAGGCGCAGCGCGGCGCGGCGCGGGCGGCCGCTGCGGGACTGCGACTCCGCGGGCACGGGCCCGGGCTGCACCGTGGAAAGGGGGCCAGGGGGCCGCGGGGAGGCGATAATTGAGGAGCCCGCCACCTCTGCTTTCATGTGTGTTCGTATAGAAGCCCATCAGCAGCTCCTGCATGGTGTATGCAAGCCAAGCCCAGTGGCAGCTCCTTCTGCAGGAGATACCGCATTCTATTAAAGGAGACAGAGAGAGAGACAGAGAGACAGAGAGAGAGAGAGGAGAGGAGAGAGAGCGAGAGGAGAGAGAGAGAGCGAGAGCGCACACACACTGGAGGCTAAAAGCCACTTCAAGCCCTCAGACCGATTGATCTGTATTCTCTCCTTATAATCCGTCTCATCATACTTGAGTTAATGAGGCAGGGGAGGGGGAGCGAGATCTGATGGTCCCTGACAAATTCATTAGGGAGGCCGCAGGACATTTTATTTGACTGTTAAACATCTTGTTTGTTTGCTTTAGGCAGTGCCAACATCAGCGGGCTCCTGCCTGGGGGCTGCGGGGCGTTCCTGGGTGGGAAAGAGGGGAACCTCCAGGAGGCTTGGTGGGGGGGGGGGGGGTGGTTGTTTGGTTCTTTTTCCTTTCGGGTTTCTGATAGGTCAGAACCTTCCAGTATCTCTAAGGGTAACCTTTCTCATCATGACATTTGGGATAGTGTGTAAGAACGTAGAAGGACACACTGAGGCGGGTGTGCTTTTAATGACTATGTGCTAACGTATTTATATCTGAAACTTTAGTCGCCAAATTTCCCATTTCCTTTTAAAAACGACAAGGCAGCTCGCTTACAAGGACTGTACCAGTTTTTGAGAAATGTCATTTTCGTAGATCCAGAGAAGTACTGTATTATTCATTGCATTTTATTTTCCCTGGATCATGATTAAATGAACTTTAAATTATTAATGAAATTTCTCCTTTCATTGACACACTTGTTGGGTACAGAGATTTGGGGTGGGGTGGGGAGAATGTTCTTACACAAATGATGTTTTTAAAGGAAAACGGGCATTTACATTTCAGAGTCTTTGTGTACTTAAAATTAGAATTGGAAATGGGTATTCTGGTACAAAGTCCGGTAATGATCTGAGAAGACTTTAAAAACTGAAAATACTTATCGAAGAATAACAGTGGGCAGTTAGGGTAGAATGCTAACCCTTATCACTAATCATAAGACAGTAACAAATGAGTTGGTTTTCCCAAAGTTTTCTTGGAAAGTAATAAATAGTCCAGATTGTGACACTTACTTACCTAGAGATTCCAGTTATATTTTCCTTTAGCTCTGACTTAAACAGCCTCAGCCTAAAGTGCTCTGAGAAAGATCCCTGACTTGCATTTAGAGAAGAACAGAATGGGAGGGAAAGGAGAGCTGATGGCCTTTGCCTGTCAGTATTCCACATTCCTGCCTTGCTGGGGAAGCTTCATCTGCTGCTGGAGCGTGTGCACTTGAGAAGACTCAGAGCAGTAGTTCATGTTGTGTTCCCAGAAGGAAAACCTAGCTAATGGATGCAGTCAGAGCCCCTGTACAGCTGACAGTTATAATCCTGTTTATGTTCCAGAGAATCCTTAAACTGCTTTATTTTCTGCTGATCCTTACTTAGAAATGTGTTTACTAAATTAGCCTTCAGTATATGTTTTTTTTTACTTTATCAGATTACTGAGACTTAAAAGCTACTTTTTCATTTGCAGAAATAATATCTAGCATTTTAGTAATCTTTACCAAAGTATATACAGCTTTTAAAATTTATGACTATATTCCAGGAAATAGTTCATAAATATTCAAGAAATCAAATACTGACTTAAAAAACAACCTTTTGGAAGGACTTATACATTTGAGAAAAGATATTAAAAAGGCCAGGTTTCTATCTGTCTGTCTAGCTATATCTGTCTTATCTATCTTCTTCACTTAAATCTAACTTTTGAGACATCTATGTAGTTGCCAAAGTTTTAGTCCTTGTATAATTAATTCAATGACTTAATTATCAAGAATGATGTTTTTTAAAAACACTTTTGGTCAAAATATAATTTGGGAAACAAAACATTATTAGATTCTATGGATTAAAAAATGATTATAGTATAAAAACTGATAGCAAAAGGAATAACCCCAAATGATAACATGATTTATTCATGTACTAGTTGATGAAATTTTATTGAAGTAAATAACTATATTTAAGGATATAGAGGGAACATTAGCAGATGTCAATATTATACTAATGCATTTTTAAAAGTTAAAGTCCAACTTTGTTCTTTATTATTGTCTGTTGTTGATCTGTAGCTGCTCAAATTCTGCAATAGGCCAGAAATTGTACCTAAGTATTGGTGATTATGCTGGAATCAATCTTGCATAACCAATAACCGAATGTTTGCTTAAAACAGTTCACTGTAGTACCTATTAATAATCTTAAGTGGTCAAGCCTATTGTTGCAACGTTTTCCCCACATCTCACAAAATAACTTAAACAAAAAACATAACTCTTGTAATTTATTTGATTGGTAACCCAAGGGGATTGTTCTCAGTTGGATTTTAAGATAATATTATGTCAAGTAAAAGCAACAACTTGATATTGAACCTATTAAACTGTACTGAAACCTACAATGCTCCTATAAAGTGTTGAGTATTGTTTCATAGACATTTTAAGTTTCTTTTAATTACCTTAGATAATACTGTATACCTAATTAGTAATGTCTACCCTTAATTTGGCTTGTGCATGTATAATTTTAGTACCATTCAGTAGAATGACAAAGTTGAAAATACAACAAATGATTTTCCCCAGTTGAGTAGCAACTGTATAAATACTATACTAAACTACACATCATTTGATTTCACCCAAGTGCAATGATAGAGTAAGAAACTTGTGCTTACAGAAATGGAAGTAATGTTGCTTTTAGCGTGGCCCTGGTACAGTACCATTTGTTGTATTGCTGAGGTAGGACATGAAATGCTAACAACATGCAAGGTGTGCCAGTGAAGTTGCTGTATTCTCACTCATCTTCCTATATGTCTTGTTCACTACCAAAATAGCACTTAGCCTTTTCTCATTTTAAATATACATTTTTGAGTTGCATCCATTACATTCTTTCTTCTCTTTTCCCTTAAAAATTTTAAGAATTATTTAATTTCTTTTTGGGCCAGTACTGAGTCTTGAATCCAGTGCCTGAGCACTGTTGCTTAGCTCAAGACTAGTATTCTACCATTTGAGCCACAGCTTTACTTCCAGCTTTCTGATGGCTAATTGGAAATAAGAGTCTCATGGACTTTTCTTGTATGGGCTAGCCTTGAACTGCGATCCTAGAATTTCAGCTTCCTCAGTAACTAGGACAAACATGAGCTGAGCCACTGGTACCCTGTCTAAATTTACTTATTTTTTATTTTTTATTTTTTTGCCAGTCCTGGGCCTTGGACTCAGGGCCTGAGCACTGTCCTGGCTTCTTTTTGCTCTAGGCTAGCACTCTGCCACTTGAGCCACAGCGCCACTTCTGGCCATTTTCTATATATGTGGTGCTGGGGAATCAAACCCAGGGGTTCATGTATGCGAGGCTAGCACTCTTGCCACTGGGCCATATTCCCAGCCCCCTAAATTTATTTTTTAAAGTGAACTTATTAATGTATTAGATGGCAAATGTTAAATTTTACTGCCAAATAAATTTAGCTTGAAAATCTTTTGGCCTTCCCTATAGTCTTCAAGTGAAAGGGTATATTTTGTAGAGCCAACTTTTGGATTATCATATAACACATGGATTATTCTTTATATCTCTTCTGTCTAGAGAACCAAATTTTTCTGGTCTTCGATATTATTAATTGATCACAAATTTACTAGTGGGAAGATCAGCAGCTGGTTTTTTGGTATGAAATCATGCTGTATGAAAATAATGCTGTTGATTTGCATTGTATACAGTATGTTTCTTAAGATCTTCAAGTTCTCTCCATTTCTGTCATTTTTATAGTTAGCATCAGACTTCAGTAAAACAGATGAAGATATTAGTGGTGGAGATTGTGCCAGCACTGAGTCATACTTACTTCAAAATATAGCACTTGAAAGGATGCCCTGTATTTCTTTTAGGTCAATGAAACATTTTGTGGACCCAAGTTTAAAATGACCAGTTAAGCATATCATTTGGGTAGATTTTTGTTATTATTTAGGATAATTAGCCATTAAAAATCTTAGTTTATTTTAAAATGCACTGATCTTGCAGAACTTCTTGAACATTGTTATTAGCTATACTAACCTTCCACTAAGGTTATATGAATTTTTAAATGGATGTTGTATTATTTGTAATAAAAGTGTTAAAAATCTAACTAGTTTCCTTCAAATGTTGTGAATTAGAGTAAAAGTGATGTGCATAAGGGTTTTTTTTTTTTGACTCTTTGTAGTGGTTAAACAACCACAAAAAGTCCTTCATTGGCCATAGTCGGTGTAGAAGACATCTGTGTAGTATAAATGAAATCACATTTGATAATCTAAGGAGTGGAAACTTTCCTCTAACCTTAGAAAATAAAACTAGGATATAAAACAGCTGTCTTGGCCTACGATATCAAGGTTCTGCCAGTCTGTTTCTTTTCTGAATTTCCCTTTTCTATCTTCCCTTGTTATCTTTAGATTTTAAAGAGTCGTTTTCTTCTTTTTTTGATCAGTTTTGTCTGCAGACAAAATGTAAGTTAGGAGGTTTAAATCAATGGGTCTAGAATGGAAAATCTTTGATCTATGGCTGTGACTGTTTCCAAGTGATTTGCTTGCTGGGACCAGACATTGTCCATGCCTTTCACTGTGCTATCAGCTAGGTACTCGCAGAGGACCTTCGAAGCTACCAGATGCATAGTTAATCATCATGTTCAGTCAGGCCGGGGATCCAACCATACCTAACAAAGTCTTCTATTTCCAACAGTTATTTGTGTTATGTGAGCATTTTGTTGTTGTTAAGTGTTCCACACATTATCTAATACTTTCTGCAAACTACAACTTTCACTTAAAATGAGCAACATGAATCTATTATTTTTTTTAAATTACAAGGTTGTTGCTGTCATGTAGTTTACCTGGATAAATAAAATGAAGGGACGCATGTCAAGAATATTAATAGAGAACATCGATCTGGGAAACAAAAGCCTGGAAGTTTTGGCTAAGTGGGTAACCTATATCACTAAATCACTCTATCTTCTCTGCCCATTATCTTCTTTAATTTTTTTTACTTTTCCCTTTGAGACAGGGTCTTGCTTCAAATGAACCTCCTGCCTCTGCCTCTTGAGTGCTTAGATAACAGATGTGTGCCACCATGCTCAACCATTTCCCCATTGTTGAAATGAAAGTTTGAAATAGGTCATCTATTGCCTTCCTCATATAAAGAAAAGTATAATTTTTTTTACTATAACATTACTAGAATTGTTGAAATCTTTAAGTTTCTTTCTATCACAAAGTGTTCTGTGAGAGATTAGATTTTTAGTATTATACTATGGTTGGTGTGTGAAAGTTTTCAATGAGAAAGTATCACAGATAATTCCAGATGTTTTAGACTTCAGGGAAAAAATTCACATTGTGGCTTGGAGACAGTAGATAGGGATAACAAAGTACAAACTTGGGAGAAATTTGAAAAATAGACTAATTGTTGATAAGAGTCAGATCATAAAATTATTAAAACTAAGTCCTGTGAATAGCCTTGTTTATATCAAAATCATATGTGAGCTAGGCACAGGTGGGTCACACCTGTAATTCTTGCTACTCAGAAGGCTGAGATCCGAAGATCACTATTGGAAGCTAGTATTGAAAACTAGCCAGGCAGGAAAGTTTGTGAGATTATTAGTTTCTAACTAACTGTGAAACTGTGGCTCAAGTAATTAGAGCGTTGAGCACAAACCTTAGGGGCAGTGCCCAGGTCCTGAATTCAAGCCCCAGGACTGGCAAAATAATCATATGTGATTAATGGTATAAACAAGGTTAGCTGGTGTTTAGGACAGTTCTATGAAGCTTGTAGATTCTATAAATATTTGTTCGAAAAATATTTGTATTAAAAGATGTATCCAACCTGGGAACTGGTTCTTCTAAAGATGAATCACTACAGAAAAGAAAGTTTTCTGCTACTTTCTCATGCTTTTCACTTGTTTTCACCAGAAGATCTGACAAGCATGAAAGTGTTAACATCTTTTATTTTACAGATGTTCCTAGTTTTCTCTCAAACTGCAAAAGATGCTATATCAGAGTAGTCTGGTAGGAAATAATTTCAACACCTCCTTTCACTTGTGTGAAAACTTATTTGTCTAAGTTTGTGGATATTTCTGGAGGGGGGGAAGTGAGCCTGAGGAGATAATGTTGTGATCTCCTTGTTGTCATTTTGAGACATAGACCAACCTGTTGTAATGTGAGTTCTCTCTAAAGCAGCTTTAGAGTGGAGTTACTTCATCGTGCAGTTAGGGGGTCTAGGTGACCACCAAGGGAGTTGTCGACGGACATTCTGTGGTCTGCAAAGTGCAAACCTAAAAGACTGGGAGATGAGAAATGCATTGTTATTTGTGAATTTATGTTTTATCTCACTTCACTTGAAAATTTATGAGTAGCGTGGCTTAAGGGTGCTGGAGTTGTGTGTTCCAGGGCTTGCCCCTACTGATAACACCCTTGTTGGCGTGAAAGTGCAATGCAAATTATGACAGTTACAACCTTCTGTTTTGTTTAACCTGTCAGTAGATTTCCTGGCTCAGTGCTGAGGGCAATGGTGTGTTCAGCTAGTCCATATTCACCTAAACTTAAAAGGTCAGGTTTCTACAGGCAAGCCTAGTCAAAGCCTAATTGATGAGGAGGGCAGGGAGACAGAATTTACTGTTCTGTTGGCTAGTTTCATATCGTTAGGTTGTCCTGAAAGCATCAGGCAGTCACAGCCCCTTTCATGTAAGTGCTGACCCTAGACAGGAGCTGACAATCAAAGGAGGCAGCCACAGGAACCAGTGCAAGTAGGCTATTGATTTTTCAGTTAGGTCTAAGTAGTTTGTAGTATGGGTAATGGGTGACAGAGGCAGGTATGTCATTATCAATGAGCTCCAGAACAGTAGCGACAACCCTCCCTCATATTTCCTTCAGCACTGACAGTATGCATCCAGAGGCGGTCAATAAATCGCCCAACCTTTAACTGACAAGTGACTTGGAGGTTTAGGTTGAGAGGTGGAAGTTACAGAGCCAAACTTCTCTACTTGAACTAGTACTGCGCCTGGCATTGTGGCAGTGGTTGTATCAGAACCTTTGGAGTTTTGGTTTGGATAAGTAAGTGCAACTTGGAAAATTAGAAATTAATTTTAACTTTTTGCATATTTACGCACCACAGCTACTTAAAGATAGAACTGGCCCAATATTTATAAAGATAGTCTATAAAAGCTATTTAAGTTAGGTTATTCTGACCCAGTTTTGCTTTTATTTTAGGCTAGCTCCTTAATTAGTCTGAGCTATGCCTGTTATAAAGTTTAAGTCTTTAGAATTTGTCATCCAAAGTCCATTTAAATTCCTAATTTCCTCTAAAATGTTTTAACTACAGATGAATTTTAAGTAGGAAGACAAGAAACTTGAACCATTTATAAAAACTAATCACTTGCTATTTGACCTTCAAATTTCTTTTCTCTTATTGTTCACGGTAAAATAACTGAGAATGGAGAGAACGTTTAATAATTAAAATTTGATGAATTATAATTGTTTCTGAGAATTTAAAAAGCAATGAAGCTAATTTTTAAAATATTTTATGTAGATATTTACATTTAAGAAGATACAGTTTATGTTATGTGAACACAAGCGTAACAGATTTTGACTAAAATTAGACTTGCTCTAAAAAAATAATAATTTGAAATAAGTTAAATTTAAGTTAGTTGCTCTTCTGTTATAATACATAAGTAATAGACAGAGAACATAATATTTGTAACTTCTAGTTTGGGTTATACCAGGATCCTTGCAAACTACGACATGCTTACAATTTTTTTTTTTTACAAACTTTAAACAAATTGAAATAAAGCAGAAAAGTAAATGTTTTAGAAAACTTTCTTAAATAATTTATTGTTATGATAACTTGTTTAGCACTGTGATACTGTGCAGACAGAACCAGAGTTTAAGTCTGTAGCGTCTTCTGGTTGTGCTAGCTGCATGGCCATGTGAATAATTTCCATTTGTCCAGTGCAACTTCAAATCTCTTTTTAGAAAACACGAGCAGTTTAGCTGGAAGTGGTGGTAGGGGTACATACGTACTTTCTTAAGTGTCCAGCGGTACATCTATTTGAATAGTCCTGTCTTCTTTCAAAGAAAAAAAGAATGCAAATTTCAAATCTAGTGACAGGTGGGTACTGTGTTGTTTTGAAGAAACTTGCATTTTGTTATTAATATTTAGAGAGGTCCCACTTGGATTCCTTTCAAAGCTTACAGATTCTTACAGCAAGATTTCTTTTAGGATCATTGTTTTTCCTTTGTTGATTAATCATTGACTTAATTGGTGGTTTTATGTTGGATTAAATTGAAAGATTTAGAATTTCAATCCTCTTATCACTAGTTATATTATAGGTAGAATGTCTTTTGTAATCTTCCTGAATGTATTTTTTTTTTCAGGATTAAAAAGAGCTGAAGAAAGGGAACAAATTAAATTTTCATGAAGGAAAATCCTAATCAGTAGTGACATTGTAAGAGAAAGATGATTGCCACTTGGTCATTGTAGAGAGGCACTTAGATTTGGTGTCAGTGCTTCTGTTAATGATGACTAATGTCTTTCTTGGAGCAAGTGCATGCTCAGACATACTGCCACAGCCCCGAGAGTGGGCTCAGAAACAGTCACCAGCAAGCAAAAGCCTTTGGTGCCCTGAAACAAAGACTTAATGCAAATAACTCAGCAGCCTCTGTTAGAAGAAAAATAAGCCAGTAGTGCGGAGGCCTTTACCACATACTGCATACCACATACTATTTTTTGTCCAATGCTGACATCACTTTTACATTAAAATATAAATAGGTGAAGAAATGCTAACAAGATATATTCTCCTTTTTCAACTTAGATGGTCACATATATTACATTGCACAGAATCACGTTAAGAAAGTTCTTTTTAAAGAAACTAACAGAAAGCAGCTATTTTTCATACTGCATTGCTGTATCCTGGGCAAATGCCTTATTGTTACGAGAGAGAGAGAGAGAGAAAGAGAGAGAGAATGATTCAAAAGATCTTTTTAGATGCTTTAACCTTAAATATATTGCTTACAAAAAGAAAATGACATATGTTATTTCTTCAGCTTCTCCCCGAAGTGTAAGACCTTTCAGAGGGCATTTGCAATGCTTGTCATATTTTTTCATATACATCTTATTGTCCTGACATGTCTCCAGAACCCTGAGAACACAGATGTCATTGCATCCCGACAACACTAATTACTCGGGGAGTTTCGCAGCCTCAGTGCCTGCATGTAACTGTCGGTTATGATTCCTCTCATAGCCCACGGTGGAAATTGTGAGACACAAAAATAGTGAGACAGGCCTTTTAGTCCCCTATTGTTCTCAAAAAAAAAAAAAACTTGGAAGAAAAAAAAATCCTGACACATCAATTTCATTTGGCATTTTGCATTCAAACCATGTTTTGGAAACATTTTCTTTTCTGAAGTGAGGGTGTTACAGTTTAGTATTCAGTAAATTCTATTATCCATCTGTTCTTTCACCTTCTTGGGTCTCCATTACTTTGTCTTCAAGCTTCATGGGAAATTTCTTTCTGTAGCTGATAGTTGGAGAGAAACGCTAATTGTGGTTTGAGTCCTTTGAAAGTGACAGTGCAAAACAATAAATATGTGTGATGTGTTCTTCTGGTGTGCAATTTAATGTTTAATGAGAAGCTGCTGCAAATATGGTTAGTCTCAAATTAGTAAGTGCAGTCATCTTCTGCTTTTAACACAGGTCAGTTCTTTCCTTTGTTTAATTTTCTCTGTAGCATTCTGGATTTTATTTGATGATTCATAGTGTTTAGGTGGTTTTAGAATATCAGAGGTCAAACAGTGGTCAGATCTGGGCCTTGGCTTTTAAGTGTGTAGACCAAATACATGTTTTGATAAAAAGCATAATCTGTGTTAATTACTGATTGGAAAATAAAAAGCTCCAATAATGTAACTTCATATGCTGATGAAGCAGAATTGAAGCAGCTTGATCAAAGATGTATGATGAGATAAAACTGCAGTCTCTGCTGTACAGTTATAGTAATTATGACTAATGAACCGTCCAGTCTGGATGAAATGGCATGCCCACAGGGACTGTGTCCAATCAGTTGTGACTTATGCAAGCTGAACAAACCATCAGTGGTCTTCCAGATTCTATGCCATAAGAAGTAGACATTTTATTAGTAATATCCCCTTTGTTTGGGCAATTTGAAGTGATTAGATAGCATCTAAATTTTGTTAAGTATAAAGAAAGTATAGTTCTTTTTCTCTTTTTATATATTTATTTAAAATTAAGCACATATTTGTTCTAATCACTGCTTTCCCTTTTGTTTCTTAACCATATTTTGGTCACTGTTCTAATACAATTCTGTGACCAACTGCTGAATTTATTGCAGAAAAAGCGATTGTTTACTTTTGTTAGGGTATATTACTAGCCAGATACTAGAAAAACACTTCCAAAATAATAGTCATATAAAGGAATATTTACTGTGTGGTAAACCCTGTACCACTCTACCTCTTACTAACTCATAAATTCCTACAACAACTGTTTGAGGTAAGCATTACCTACACAGTGCCACCATTTTACAGACAAGGAAACTGAGGTACGCAAGGCTCCATGCTTTTATAAATCTGGGATTGTCTTCTGGAGGTTAGCTGTAGTCTTTTGACCCAAATACACTTTTGACTTTTTCATTTCCCATTTTTTTTCCCAACCAGGATTGATTTTCTCATTTTTGGCATCTGACAGAAATATGGGATACTTTTAAAATGGAGAATGTGTGCCCTCCTCTTTCCAAGTGAATGCCTTCTAAGACCCAGGTCAAAAATTCAATGTGAGATGTTTACAAATATCCTGAAAGCCTTTTGAAACTCAAATGAAATGAGATGGTCACCATATAGCTTGCTGAGCTCTTATTCTGTGCCAGGAACTACACTAAGCACTTTGTCACTCTTCTCTCAGTAGATCTATAATGAGTTATATTCTACTACTATCTCTCTCTGTATAGTTTTAGTGTTTGGGACAGTCTCACTGTGTAGCCCAAGCTGACCTGTAACTAAACTCTGAACAAACTAAACTGCTGTCCACAAACTTGGGATTCCTTCTGCCTTGGCCTCCCAAGTGCTAGGATTACAGGCTGTGCCACCATGCCTGGCCTCTTGTTCATGAATTCTTATATACCATTAACCCTTTCAGATAATAATTCAGATGGCACAGGTGGTTTATGCCTATAATCCTATATTTACTCAGGGCTGAGATCTGAGGATCTTGGTTTAAAGCCCAGCTTATGCAGGAAAGTCTTTGAGAAAATGAGAAGTGTTGCTATGACTCAAAGTGGTAAAACATAGCCTTGAGCACAAAATTCAGGGCTAGTGCCTATGCCTTGAGTTCAAGCCCCATGACTCCTCCCCCCCCCAAAAAAATCAGATATTATACCTTACTTTTAAGGATTGTGAAAGTGCCATATGACTCTTTCTTTGCACGTTTTTTTTTTTTTTCTCAAATTTTTATTATCAAACTGACGTACAGAGAGGTTACAGTATCATACGTTGGGCATTGGATACATTTCTTGTACTGTTTGTTGCCTTGTCCCTCATGCCCCCCTCCCTCCCCCACTTTCCCCCCCCCCAGGTGTTCAGTTCACTTACACCAAACAGTTTTGCAAGTATTGCTTTTGTAGTTATTTCTCTTTTTTTACCCTGTGTCTCTCGAATTTGGTATTCCCTTTGAATTTCCTACTTCCAATACCAGTAAACACGGTTTCCAATATACTCAGATAAGATTACAGAGATAGTGTAGGTACAAACATAGGAAGGTGATACAAAACATTATCAACAATAGAAACTACACATACACATAGGACGTTGAAAGTAGTTACAACTGTGATATATCACTTGTTTCCATAACATGGAGTTCATTTCAATTAGCATCATCTTATGTGTTTCTAAGGGTATAGCTATTGGGCCTTGTGATGCTCTGCTATGGCTTGCCTAAACCTGTACTAATTATTCCCAATAAGGGAGGTCATAGAGTCCATGTTTCTTTGGGTCTGGCTCACTTCACTTAGTATAACTTTTTCCAAGTCCTTCCATTTCCTTACAAATGGAACAATGTCATTCTTTCTGATAGAGGCATAAAATTCCATTGTGTAAATGTACCACATTTTCCTGATCCATTCATCTATGGAGGGGCATCTGGGTTGGTTCCAGCTTCTCGCTATGACAAATTGTGCTGCGATGAACATTGTTGTGCTGGTGGCATTACTGTGATTTTGTTTGTGGTTTTTTGGATAGATACCCAACAGTGGGGCTGCTGGGTCATAGGGGAGTTCTATATTGAGCCTTCTGAGGAATCTCCATACTGCTTGCCAGAGTGGCTGAACCAGTTTACATTCCCACCAACAATGAAGTAGGGTTCCCTTTTGGCCACATCCCCTCCAACAATTGTTATTATTAGTTTTCTTGATATATGACATTCTTGCTGGGGTGAGATGGAATCTCAATGTTGTTTTGATTTGCATTTCCTTTATGGCCAGTGATGTAGAGCATTTTTTCATATGTCTATTGGCCATTCTCATTTCCTCATCAGAGAAGTTTCTTTGTAAGTCTTTAGCCCACTTGATGAGGGGGCTATTGGTTCTTTGCAGTTTTGTTTTGGAAGAAGGTAATTTTTTTAATTCTGCATATATTTTAGAGATGAGGCCTTTGTCTGTTGAATGTCCGGTAAAGATCTTCTCCCAGTCTGTGGGCTTTCTGTTTATCTTGAGAGCTATGTCCTTTGCCGTCTTTGCACGTTTCTTATGGGGTAATAGAAATGGTAGAGTTATGTGTTGCAACATTATCTATATTTGAAGTATTTCAAAATATATAATTTTAAATGAATAAAGATGACAAACTTATACCAGTAATATGTTTTTAAAAATGTTTAGAGAGTCTTGAAGAGGAGACACAAAAAACAGAAACAGTTAAATGTATGTGAGTACTGGTTTTGTGGGGTAGGACATACACTGCTACTCTCCAGTTTTGTGTGTGATTTAAATAAAACAGATTTTAAAGATAATCATATTTCATCCTTGTGGTTATGTAATGTGAATAGTTTTTATGTCTTATTGTTAAATTTCAATGGTCTGTGTATTTAGTCTTATGTACAAATTTGTCATAGGTTAAATAACTATTTCAAAATAAACTTAAATCTGTCAACAGGGAAACAAGAATGATGGTACCATCTACTATGTCCCAGTCTAAAATGGGTTTGCATTGTTTCACTTTTTCACTGCTGATAAATCTTAAGAAAATGTATTGTAGATTTAGATTGTATTTTTGTCTCTTCTGATACTATATATAACTAGACTTTGTTTTCCTCGCTTTTCACAACAGGCTGTTAAGAGGTTGTTTTTGTTTCCCCCTCTTCTGTTTTTAAACATTTGTTGAGAATATGCCAGGGAGGGTTGGGAGAGGTGTCCTATCTGTAGAGAAAATGAATGTGCAATTCCAGTGCTGTTTAGCATCACTGATTATAGCCATGAGTGTATGTGTATAATATGCTAGCATTATCTTTGTTGCTTTCCCTTTCTCATTTGCAGATAGAGTAAATATGCATAGCCTTCGACAGAAAAATTTAATGATCAGATTGCAAATAGGGGGAGAAATATCCTTGGAAAACAACCAGTGAATACTCAGCAACATTGAAAAGAGCTGAGATGCACAGAATATTATATGCTGATTGGTAGATTTGCAGACAAGGAAAAAAGATGTTGACTAGCCTTCTGCATTTAAGGCCAATTTTAATGCAAGAATGAAGAGACTCAGGAGTTACTGTGTGAGCAAAGTAACTGAAAAGAACTAAAGGGAAGGCTAAGTGGAAGAGAGACTACTGGAGACTGAGAGTCAGTGATGCTGAGTGTAATGAGAGCTCAGCCATTTGCAGTGGACCAATGGAGGTAGAGCACTTTGGTTGCCAATAACCATATGCAAATTATTATATTCTAAAGCAGCGGTACAGTGTCTTCTCTAGTAAGCTTGGAGGTGAAGTAGGTTGCTACTGAGTACAGTACGATTCCTGACTAGTTTCAAGATGATCTGTTCTTTGTAAGATGAAAGAGGTGCACTGTTTTCCATTGCCATTATAACAGGCACCCTTGTTGTCATTAGATGGGGAGGTACCTGTGCCACCACAGCTGGCTTCTGGTGCACTTTCTAACTTTCTGGACTAGCAGGAGGTTCTGCTTCTCCATCTTGTAACTTTCCTTCTTGAGCCCTGGACTCACCTTTTACTTCAAAGACTTATGCTTTCTTTCAGTGAAGAATGCTGCTAGAAATCAGAATGTGGGCACTGGGGTAAACATATAGAAAATGTATCCTTATGTCTCTTGCATAATTGTGGCATCACTATCTGTGTAATATCTTACTAAGCTTTGTATTAAAATAGTAGCATTTTACCCATAGATCTTATTTTTTTTTGCGGGGGGGGGGGGGTTCTGATACTTATTACTCCCTGCAGTAGCTGGAGTAAAAGGTACACACCACCACACCTTAGCCTTTTCTGTAGTGAATGGGTCTCAAAACAGTTTTGTCCCAGTTGGCCTGCAATCTGAATCTTCCAGATGCATCATTTGTGGCAGGGCTGACAGAAGTGCACAGCTATGCACAGAATTGGTTGAGATTTATGGAACCTTTGCCGGGCTACCTCCAAGTATACCCCTCCTTATTTTCACCTCTGCAGTCGCTAGGATCGTAGGTATGTGCTACTTCAACCAGCCTTTATAACTGACAAGTCATGTCATACTTGCACAGGGAAATTATGGTGTTAGAAAGTTCAGCTTCACTGGAGAAGTCAGGGCATTGTCTTTGTAGGCAGACCATCTACCACTTGAGCCAGACCATTAGTCCTTTTGCTTTTCCGTGTGGTCTCTTTTTCATATGGGGCTTCAGGCCACTAGTTTCAACACCTCAGCTGTGCACCACAGCACCCATTGCTGTGAGCTTTTAAGAAAAGGTATGGGCAAATAAGTTATTCAGATTCTTCATTTCACTTCTTTGGTGGTGCTTGAGTTTGAACTGACTGCCACTTGTACTACACCCCAAGCTCCAGATGTAGAAAATCATTCATTCCACAAAAACCTTTGAATATCTGCCAATTGTGTTGATGCTGAGACTATAATGATAAGTCAAAATAGCTAATGTTTAATCTCTCAAGGTATCACAGATTTATCCAGTTGCTGAATATGCTAAACCCAGTATTCATCCAAAATACCTCATGATTTATTTCCAACAAACATGATTGCCTATCAGAGATAGTTGCTTATTTTATTTTTATTTTTGTTTTCTGTTTGATCTTCCAGGGATTTGCCTTGCTCTGGCACAATGTCAGAGATTCCAAATAACATGGCTCTTTGAAATTGAGGGGAAAATGATTTTGATGGGTCTCTATTTCGATTCAGCTAAAGTACATCCTCCTTTCACCTTCCCCAGTTTCTCAACCCTGTGATTGTAGAGCCTTGGTTCTGAACATTGTATCTCCTTAGCGACACACATGCCTCCCTTCCCCTTCTGGGCTTCCTTCCTCCTGTCACACCAGTTACTTACACCTGCCTCTTCTTGAACACCATAGAGTCACAGCTAAAGATCCTGGCCATTGTTCTCTTAATTCACACATAGGTTGAGAACCCAATCACTGAGTTAAATAATGGCAAACTGTTTGTAAATGTTACATAAAGTTATATTTTAAGAGATTTATATTAAGGAAACCTTCTAGAGATGATGGAAAGTATCAATATTGTTGTTCTTCTGAACAAAGAATAACAGTTGTTATTATGGAGACTGCTGTGATATCCTGAACTTTCTGACTTGATCATTTCTTTGGATCTTGGCAAATTATACTTTTGTAGCATCAAGAAGTAAGCATGTACCAGGCACTGGTGGCTCACACCTGTAATCTAAGCTACTCAGGAGGCTGAGATCTGAGGATCATGGTTCAAAACCAGCCTGGGCAGGAAAATCAGTGCAACTCTTATCTCCAGTTGACCAACAGAAAAAACTTCAAGTGGAGCTGTAGCTCAAAGTGGTAGTGTGCTAGTCTTGAGCAAAAAAGCTCAGGGAGAGTGCCCAGACTTTAATTTCAAGCCCCATGACCGACAAAAAAGAAACAAAGAAGTAAGCATGATATACAGAATTGTAAATGCACTTTTGATGCAAACTTTTTCACCCTGTTTAAGAGTCATTTTTTGTTAGTTTAAAATACTGCTCTGATATTTAACTTACCAAAGTCTTGTGGATTTGCCCCAAAATTTTATCTTTTAAAATTTTGCTTTTGTCAAACATACTTTGTTTATATATAATGTTATATATTTATGCTTATTTGTGTATTTATTTTCTTGGTTTTTGCATTAAGCATTTAGTAACATAGAAGATATAGTATTATACAAAATGTAGATAATCTCAGTAGGAAGTCAAGACAATGTAGTCATTGTCTATTTAACTATTTTTCAATATAAAGTTAATCGCCTCTTACTGAGCAGCAGATTTGGGCCTGATATTATTTAATGTCCCACAGTGGTTTATTGTGAATGAACAAAGAAAGAGATCATTTCTAACCTGCCATACATTTCAAGTCACTTAAAACTAAAGTTATGCTGGGCGTAACTTTACTAGCTACTCAGGAGGCTGAGATATCAGGATCATGGTTCAAAGCCAGCCCGAGCAGGAAAGTCCATGAGACTCTTATCTCCAATTAACCACCAGAAAACCAGAAATGGCCCTGTGGCTCAAGTGGTAGAGCACTAACATTGAGCTGAAGAGCTCAGGGACAGCGCCCAGGCCCAGAGTTCAAGCCCCACAACTGACAAAAAACAAAAGACAAAGTTACAAGGAGTGCAGTACAATGTAGCTCCATGTATTGTCTGGGGCAAAGATATACTATCACCTGTTAGTAAAATAATATTAGAAATAGTTGGATTGTAAGCTCCTTTTATATTCTAAACATGCTTTAATAAGTAGGTCACTTTACTGGAGATTCTTGCTGTTGATTCTACTTTTTCTGGTTCTATTTCCGGATCTTTCTCCAGAGTAACTATTTTTTTTTTAAAGTAAAAGTCATACTCCTTCAGAATCAAATCATTGTGTGGTACAAGAACCATTCAACCACCCTTAAAATGGAGCATCTTATTTAAAAAAATGTAATTTATAAAATACTTTCAGATGACAAGACTTGTTTTGAATACCAAAACAAACATGTTTCAAATTTTACTATGTATAAATATATTTGGAATTAATATATTTATAAAGCCTCTACTCATTTGCATGCAATTTGACTTGGAATTTAGCTAGGTTTGCCAAAAATAATTTCACTGTTGTTGTAGAAAAACCCCAGGTTGACTTGCCCAGTCCTTGTTCTCTGAGTGTTGCGTGGTAGAGTACGCACAGGAGGACTGTGGATGGCCGCCAGCCGTGGTTCCTTGTACTCACTCTCTGAGCTTGCCTTTTGACCTCTCCCTGGAACGTGTACTGACTTTCTCTCCCATCGCTCCTCAGAACAAGGCGTTCTTCAGCTTCACACGCAGAGGCTTGAGCAGACAAATAGATGTGCTTTTTAATATATTAAAAATGAATTTCAAATGCTACTGAAATATTCCTTAGCCAATACCATACATCATAAATAGACAAAAATGACAGGATGACCCGAAATATGGTAAGATGTTGGAAGAAAAGAATTCTTATTTTTTTGAAGAGAGTCGGAAATCAATGTAAATGAACCACTATACCTATAGAACGCTGAGATTTTAGTTGTAATATGGCAGAACTATCCTGCGTGACCTTGGTTTTGAAAAACTAAATCATACTCAAAATGTTGCTAAGGAGAATATAATACTAAAAATATTTCAGCACATATTAGTTCTTAGTATATATAGTCATATTTAGAATATACAAGGAGAATGTTCTTTATTTCTAAGATTGAAAGGTAGTTTTGATGATGGTGCAAGTTACTTTTTTGGCCATTTGACTTTCGGAAAGCTTTTATAGAGCCTGGTTTATTTGGAACAGTATAGCTTATAGCAATTTAATTGAAGTTTTAAAAACTTTGTTACTTCATTTGTGAAAAAATAGGTAGTAGTATCTGCCTTACAGGTTTGTTGAGAGAACAAAATAAAATAAATTCTTGTATTCATATTTAGCCTAACACCAGACAGTTAGTTAGGGCTTAACAAATGATAGCAGTTGTTACTAAGGTATGATAAACACTCAAACATAGAATAGTTTGGGAGTTCTCCTAAATTACACTAAATTGCTTTAAAAATCTCTATTTTTAGAGGCACTATTAGTTAAATCACTTAATATGAAGTTACTTCTTTGTAATGAAGGCACATTTGTAAGCCACACTTTAAGTTGCAGATCTTGATTTCTGCTAACGTTTTTCTCTTTCACAAATTCCCGTTGTTTTGACAAAGAGGGTACAGATTTTTTGAAAGATTAATAATACAGAATTGGTAGGTACATTCTTGATTTTGCTTTACTTTTATGTACCAGGTTCAGCTCTTTAAATATCTATCTGTAGTTCCTTCAGAGAAAGACTCTGCAGAAACTGGACCATCGTCCTCTCTGTTGAAGACACCCAGACAGTACAGTGTCACTGCTACTACAGTCTAACAAAGGACATTAGAAGGTAGCTCCTTGAGGGAAGAAAAGTGATTGCTGACTATTATATACCTGCATTTTGGTTGTTTTTACTTTTTATTTTTGGAAGGGGGGGAGAAGAAAACTTTTCTATTGTAGAAATTCTTGTTTCAACACTACACAAATAGAACACATGTAGGACTTGAGTAAACTGTTTTCTTTGCCATTTTCCATTTAGTAGGGCAGGTTGTGTATGAGGGCATGTAGGTGGGTATCTGTGTTAAATAATATAGGGATATATGTATATATGTATATAATATATATTCAAGGCATTTTACTTGCTCCTTGGAATTGTAGTTGTGAGTTGGTGAAATATCAGGTATAAAATGATTATAATGCTGAAAAATTATTAGTACAAATGAATTATTATAAAATTTGAATTTCAGTTTATGATGACATTTTTAAAAGAAATTACCTGTTTAAGGAAGCAATTTATTGGTATCCTGGAGTTGATGAGTTTAGGAGAGGCCATATTTTAATCCTTGATTCCCTGGAGGATTTTCTTTCACAATACCTTTCTCCTTTAAGTCCCTAAAACTACAGCCCTTTTGAGTGAATAGGGGCTATTTTATACACCACCCTGCTCCCAATCCAATTAAAGGTTCCATAATAGATGGATTAGGGAAAGTTTACTTCTTAACAGAAATAAAGCTTTAGAAAAATGGTGCCCAGATAGCAAGAGGGAATGTGAGGGAAAGCGGAGAAAATGAAGGAGATAATGGTCGGTAATCTTAACTTGTCTGATGTTTGCGCTGTTCACAATCTGGAAGACTTTTAGAATAAGGGCAACAATGCCTCAGATTCTTTAACCATTTTGTTGCTGCAGTTTGGCTGTCTCTTCAATTTTCTTCACTTTTGCTTTTGTTATCTGCATCTTGGGCAAATATGTCTAATCCTTTACTTCAAGTGTCTGTGTGTTTTGTCGCATTTTCTTTCTTTCTTGTTTCTTTTTGCTTTTTTTTTTTTTGAGTGGGTGTGATAGTGTTGTGGAAGGAGGTAAGGGGATGGAAAAGTTAATCTGGATAACAATCTGTTTGCATAATTAAAAATAAAAACACTAAGACCAATGCTACCCTCCAAATGTGTATCCATGTTTATATGTATATTTTATCATGTAAAGGCATAAATTAAGCTTTTAAGATGTTTTCTTGGTAAATCTTCTGAACTTTTCTTTTGGCTCTGTTAGTCATATTTAAGTGCTTTATTTGGAAAAAATTAATTTTTAAGTAAACACTATCACATCAATTGAGTTTTATTTCAAATCTCTGAAAAGAAATTTGGAAGACTTTACCTTCTATTCCTTAGAAAATCTGGAAATTTTTTTCATCTATGATAAACATGTGAAAACCAAAGTCGAACTGAGCAGGGAAATTGCTTTGATCTATTATATCATTTCTGGAACAGTTAAATGAAATCTTTACAAGTCTGTAAAGCAATGAGTAATCAGTTTTAAAAACTGATTTTTACCGTGTTATTCATCCTAAACCATCTCTAGAATGTCTCTTTTCCAAGGATGGTGCATTGTGGTATGGCTAAATGTTTAATGAGTCTCTATGTTAAAGGTTGTACTTACCTTCCAATTAACCCCAAGACCACTCTGGCATTTTTGTAAATCCACAGAAGTATTTTGAGTAAGGCCTAAGGGGTAAGCTGCAGGCAGCCTGTGAAAAATGTAAAAAGACTAACCTGCTAACAAACCCTGTGCAATGGGACAAAGAAAGTTTAATCCGTATTATGGTAAATGCAGGCTTAGTATCCCAAAAGGGCTTTGCAGAGAGAAGCAAGACAAAGAAGGGGCAGTGCTAATAAAAATCCAGTGCTTTTATTTTTATACACAAAATTGTTGCAAAAGAAAAACTGATAATAGCATTAAGAAAAGGTTTGAATGGTGGTTTTAAATATGATACTAAACATTGTATTTGTTCACCAATTGAATGCAGTTTGTTGTACATAGAGAAGCTAAAAGTAACATGTGCAGTGTGGCCATGTTAATATTGCTAAAGAAACCTTTAGTTGAATAGTATGATTTTAGAGATTTAGAGATTCAAAGTCAGAATATCACATATCCTTTTTGCAAAATGTACAAATACTTTTTTGTATGAAAAATGAGGATTAAAGACTTGTTTGTTCAAGACTTAACTACAGCAAATTGGTATATGCCTTCAGAGCTCTGGGAAATCTAATGGCATTTATGATCATACCTAAAATTTTAGGATTATGTAGCCCAAATAAATACAAAAAAGTAGCTTTCTCCTTTTTGAATTAACTTCCCTTAGAAGGATTATTACTGAAATTTTGAGAAGTTTGAGTTTGATAATATCCACAGATCAGGATTATTTTTTATTCCGGCAGATAATATTACTGTGAGGTTTATCTCAAAGTGAGTTAAAAAGAACTTACATTCATTGTTTCATCCCATTATAAAATGATTCCTTTAGTGAGCCTTTGTTATAAATTGTAGTCTAATTTTATATTTTCTTTAAACCCTTAACCCCAACTTCAGAATTAAGATTTGACAATCTTAGCCTTTATTCAGAACTGTTCAGCCTATTCTAAAATCACAGAAGGGCAGTTGAAGTTATGTGACAGGTAGCTCTTTTTCACCATTGATCTCAGATGATCAATTTTAATAAAAGTAAACATTCAGGGGTTTATTTTAATGCGGATTATGATTGTGTGAGGCCACAACCATCATAGAATAATCAGAATAGCTCTCTCTCTGAATGAGATTTTATAGTATACTAAACAAAACAACAGAATTTATAATGAATTCAATCAATATTGATGCAGATAGCACAAAGAATGAAAAATGTCAAGAGTAAATATTTTGAGATTCTATCAAGGCAATCTTAGCACATTGGAATTTATTCCATGGTTGGGTTGTATGTAACTTGCTTTTGTTTATGAAGTTGTATTTAGTTTCAATAATATATTTTAGTTCATACATGAACCAAAATTTTTGTGACATTTGATTTTGTTTTATTACCTTACTTATGGTATTAGTAATGAAGATGTTAATCTCTTTTATTGTGAAATATTTCACAGTGCTTAAAAAGCTTTTTTACATTAATTTTATTGGTATCTTACAACTCTTGAGATTCATGTGACAGGCATTAATGTTTCTTGTTTTACTGATGAGAATTGGGAGCTTTATGAGATTAAATATTTCCATGACATTACATAGTAACAGTAATCTAAAATCTATTTCCAGATTTACTACTTTCCCCCCATTATACTAAACTGAATACAGCAACTAGGTCACTGTTGGCTCAACTTTTTTCTTTTCTTTTTTGGTTGGGGGAGGGGTTAGTCTTGCAGCTTGAACTCAGGGCTTGGACACTATTCCTGAGCTCTTTCACTAAAGGATAGCATTGTACCACTTTGAGCCACTGCAACACTTCTGGTTTTCTGGTGGTTAATTGGAGATAAGAATCTCACATACTCTCCTGCCCAGGCTGACTTTGAGCCTTATTCTCAGATCTCAGCCTCCTGAGTAGCTAGGATTACACATGTGAGCCACCAAAGCCCCAGATCATCTCTTCTTTTTGTTTTGTTAAAAGAATGCATTGTACTCACAGGAAGGGACTTATGATGATGGAAGCAAATATAATAAAATGAATTGTAATATTACAATGCAAATGAGCTCTGCTTTAATTTGATACATGTAAACTAAATCTTAGAAATCAAATAAATATTGCCACTTCCATATGTATAGACCATGGAATCCAGTAATTGAGCAATACAGACATGGTTTTTCTGAGATATTCACAAAGCTCACATTCTAGCCATGGTGTAATGTGTGAGCATTGTATATTGCATACACAATAATAGGTGCACATAGGGTGGTATAGAATGTGTATCTTAGCACCTGATGTATTGTTGGATGGCAGGAGAAAGGGAATTCATTGAAGATATCATTAGAAGAAATAAACTCTGAACTGAAGAGAAGCAGGAATCTACTAGACAGATAGAGAAAGCCTATTCCAGGTCTAGGGAAACAGGTCAATCGGAGGGGAAAAAAATTGGTTATAATTATGGTATGGTTGAAGTTTAAGATACAGAGAGAAAGTAGTAGAATGTTAATAAGCAGGGCAGGTAGCCAAGTGCTATTGAAAGAACACGAGACTAAGGAGAAGAAGTGGGAAATGCACACAAAAATCCAGAGATACTCTACAAAGTTAAAAAAAAGTGAGAGGAGAGTATGTGGGAGTGGTGGATGAGAATGTAGAAAGGGTGGCATAGATCAAGATACATTGTATCCATAAGCTGCTTTGTCAAATGACAGCTCTTTCCTACAACTACTTAAAGATAATGTAAAAGAACATTAGACTATTTTAAGCATGGCTACAGTGAAGAATATTAAGTTGCTAACTCATTCCAATTTATTTATTTAAAAGATTTGTTTGGGGGGGATGTTTGTATGTCAAGAAAGCTATTTTATGGCTTTCTCTCAGTCCTTTAAATCATAATATATCTAATATTACTATATTATATATCCTATATTTTAGTTGCCCTTTAAGCATACAAATGACTGGGTGGATCTATTTATATACTGTAGTACTAAATGCTATGCTTCAAAAGATTGGGACATGCCTGGATATTTTGATGCGATGATACGGAACTGATTATTTGTAGTATTGAAAACCCTTTCTAGAGAAGCAATTGTAGATACAAATGACTGTAGAAATCTAATTTTCTGGGATTGATCCAATTTCAAACATTCTCCCTTGTAGTAATAAGATGATATATCAGATGATAGCTCACCAATTCCTAATTTAGAAAATGTGTTTAACACACACATGGAAGTTTCTAGAAGTCTTTTTTTTAATGGAAAATTAAGATTAAATTTCTTTATATGCTTCAAGAAAAATTTGGTTGAAGCAGATAAGTGACTCACTTTCTAAACTACCTGCTTAACCAAGTAGGTTATGAGAGAACGTGGCAAATTCAGTTCACATAGCTTGCAGTGGATAGTATCTCCTTTTAAAGTGTGAACTGTTCTTTCTAGACATTAAGCAAATTCAGGATGTATTCCCTAGTGCAAACTGCCTGCTGGCAACAAGATACAGGAGTTCAATGTGTACAAGGAGATAAGAATGACATGTAATTTGTGTTAGAATTTGACTGTTAATTGTGTGTAAAGCTGTGGCCTTTTCAAGTCCAAACATTTGGCAGGGTTGTTAATTGGGGTAAAGAGGAAGTTTGAATGAAATTACAAGTAGAAAAGATAGAAATTTACATAATTAGCAAAGCCCCTTGAGTTAATAACTTTTAGTCCCAATTTTGGAAGAGGGCACTTACCTCTTTTAGTAATATGGATAGTAATTTATTTGTATGCTTTTGAATTTTCATGGTAAAATGTTATATAAAATTAGTTTGATTAAATCTTTAATACCATCACAGCACCTTAAATTTTGGTGTTGTCTGTTTTAGATGCTTAAAAATTACTCTTATATGGTTAGAGGTATGCCACTTTCAAATTCATAATTACTTAGGATGGTAATTCTTTAAAATTTTTTTTGTTTCTTTTAATTTTATTTCTTGTCTTTATTTTTTGTTTATGTGGCACTGGGGAGTCAAATCCAGTGCCTCATCCCAGCAAGTCTTAAAAGTTGGATGACTTCAAATTAATGTTGATCATTATTTTTTTATTTTTTATTTTTTTTTGGCCAGTCCTGGGCCTTGGACTCAGGGCCTGAGCACTGTCCCTGGCTTCTTCCCGCTCAAGGCTAGCACTCTGCCACTTGAGCCACAGCGCCGCTTCTGGCCGTTTTCTGTATATGTGGTGCTGGGGAATCGAACCTAGGGCCTCGTGTATCCGAGGCAGGCACTCTTGCCACTAGGCTATATCCCCAGCCCAATGTTGATCATTATTATGTGTATGTGCATGTTCTTGGTGAAGGTCCGTGGCTTCAATCATGCTAGTATGCACTTTGCTGTATCCCTGAGCTCATTCCCAGGCCCCTGGATTTGGGTCTTATGAACACTGATCATTAGGTATTACAGGAAACAAGAATTGGTTCGCATTATCAGTGCCTGGTAAATCTTTGCATCAATAATAACTTGCCTGTTTTCTTCTGTAACTGCAGAAAATAAACTCAGTTATTTTGTAGTGAAATTAAGATGGTTAAAATCATATTTAATGCTTATGATTTGCATATGGCAAGGTTAATGTCTGATTTGATTATAACTGATGATTGTACAGTGTCTTATATAATCAATATGTCGCGAAGGAAGAAAAGGAAATTACAGCCACAAGCAGTACCATTTAAAGCATATGATGTGCTGAGTTTTACATGTATTAGCTGATTAGATGATTATTGTTGCTATCTCATAACTGAAGAAACTGAAGTCCAGCTTTTGCTAGCCTATTAGTTTAGTCTTGAAACCAGAGAGTCGGGTTGTGGACTCGCAGCCCATGCCCACTGCGTGCACTGCCTTAACAGAGTCAGGGAGGAGGAGTCAGCCTGGTGAGCAAGGAACAGAGGTGTCTTGATAAGGCATTGAACCTGTTCCAAAGTTAAAAACTGCTCAGCAAGTACTATAATTGCAAAAGATTCTAAGATGTATGTGATTCAGATATAGAATAATACATGCTTTCATTGCTTGATTTTTTTTTTCTTCAAAGACTGGTAATTGATGTCTTTTACAAAATCCGTTTTCCAATATGATAACCCTCTCCCTCCCCATGTTTTTCAAACTGGAACAATATCTTTCTGGTAAACAGTTGTTTGTATGAAAACAGTTTCAAACACATTTTGAGAAAACTGACAGGGCTATGAATTTTGAAGCTCTTTTCAGCTCATCCTGCACTCAACAATTGGCCTCCTTAGGGCTGGGTAGTAAATATGCACATATGTATTTGTCCATAAGGTGAAAGTGGAAGTTGCTGGTTGTGGCTCAAGAAAACCTTTGTGAAAGGTGGAATGACAAGCCATGTAGCCTGTTCATTTTTTGTCCTCTTCCTTTCCTTCAGCATTTCCTGGAATTTAGGCCTAATAGGAATAAGCCTAGAGAATCTGAGACTGCAGACTTTCTGTTCTTCAGGCAGTAAACTAACCAAACTCAGCTTCTGACTACCTTTAATTGCCTTTGTTATTTTACAAGAAAAGAAATCTTACATTGCTTAATTTCTTTTTCTGTGAAGTTTGGTTTCTGCTTTTCATAGCCAGATTTAACTGTTACTCATGGACCTTCCTTTCTGCCTTCCTGCCTTCTCTTCAGTACTGCTCAGGAGCTGTGGTTGCTAGGCAGGCGCTCTATCATTAAGCCCTGTTTGGTCTGCACTAGTTATTTTTAAGATAGGGTCTTGCTTCCTTCCATGGTGCTAACTTCAGTTGATTCACCTATTTTAGACTCATTGCTATTTCAGGGATTACAGGTACATACCACTGCATCCAGCTTCCCTTGGTGAGATAGAATTTTATAGAATTTTTTGCCTGGACTGGTCTTAGCATCCCAATCCTCCCAATCTCAGCCTCCTGTTGTAGATTGGGATGACAGGTGCACATCACTACACCTAGTTAGGAAAGAGTCTTGTGTACTTCCAAGGATTCTCCTATCCTCAGCTTCTCAAGTAACTAACAGTGTATGCCCCGAGCCACTGACACCTGGTTTAGAGCATCCATTTTTAAGGTATAGTATTTGTTATGATATCCGCAGCTGTATATTAGCAATGTTAAAAATTCAACTAAAAATTAGAAGTTACTGTATTTAGTGGTACATCCATATTGATTATGTGTGTGTGTCTGTGTGTATTTGTGCATGCGCATATACATGCATCCTTGCATATGTACCAGTCTTGGGGCTTGAATTGAGGGCCTGGATGTTATCCCTGAGAGTTTTTGCTCAAGGCTAGCACTCTAGTGCTGGAGCCACAGCTTTATTTTTGTGCACGCACATGCATGCATGCACGTGTGTGTGTGTGTGTGTGTGTGTGTGATTAATTAATGATAGGAGTCTCATGGATTTTCCTGCCCAGGCTGGCTTTGACCTGCAATCCTCAGATCTCAGCCTCCTGAGTACCTAGGGTTACAGGTATGAACCACTAGCACTTGATTTGTTAAAACATTTAAGACAATAAATGTTTGAGTTTGAGTTTGGGCTTAGCTAAATGGTTTCTTTTGCTGGTCCTGGGGCTTGAACTCAGGGCCTGAGCACTGTCCCTGGCTTCTTTTTGCTCGAGGATAGCACTCTACCACTTGAGCCACCGTGCCACTTCTGGCCTTTTCCATATATGTGGTGCTGAGGAATCGAACCCTGGGCTTCATGTATACAAGGTATGCACTCTTGCCACTAGGCCATATTCCCAGCCCCTAGCTAAATGGTTTCTAAAGCAAGCTGTTTCAGTACTGATTTTGTTGGCATAAATTTCTTCTCTCTCCAGCTTATGTTATGTCTGCCAGGGAATTACAGCAGTTTATATGACCATGTATATCAGAGTTGGAGAATAGCATTATTTAAAAGCTTTATGGGATCTTTGTTGCTAAAGAAAGCAGAAGTTGCTGTTCTCATTAAGGAATGTATTAAGCATTTTTATAATTGCTTTTTTCTTGAGATACCTTGTAACTACAAAATTTTTGACAGCATACTTTAGAATTTTCATTTTTATGACTTAAAGAATTCTCAACATATTGCTTAATAATATGATTCTGAAATAAGAACATAATTCTATGTGCATTATTACAATGCATTTTAAACTGAATAATTTGTGATATTTTTTCAAGTGTCAGATTTTTAATCAGAATGACAGCCAGGATGTATTAATTTAGAAGCTATTTAATGCATTTCAGATGGCATAAAATTTACCTTGTGATCTCTACTTCCTAAGTAGCTGGCATTGAACCAACACCCAGCTATACCCTCTTCTCTTCTCCCTTCTCTTCCTCATGTTTCCTTTTTCTGGTGCTGGGGATCAAACCTTGGGTTTTCCCCATGATAGGCAAGTGCTGTACTAGTCTCCAACCCAGTATGTACCCTTTCGTCTTTTCTCTGTAGTTCCTGTTAGCTACAGTTGAATGCACAGGCTAGATTAAGGAACGTAGATTAGATGAACTGTGAGTTAGGTGATGTATACCTCCTAGGACATGGTACCTGTTGATCTACATTTTCATGTAGAAGTTCTGTTCCTAACCATGCCCTGTCTGTCATCTGGGTGAGTGATACCAGCCATGTGTGGGTAGGACTGTATATACACAGGCAGCTCCTCAACAACACTCTTGTTTTAAGAATAAAAGTATTTCTAGCTGAGTGTAGTGGTATTCTACAGTATTTGAGACACGGAGGCAGGAAAACCTGTGAATTCAAGGCCTGCCTGCCTTACACAGTGAGACAAGGTCTCAAAAAACATAATGAGGGGAAGGAGAAAAAAGAATTTTACACAAAAATGTCTTTCTGTGATCTTTCAGGTTAAGTAGGAAATAACACAGGAAAATATAAACTGTTAAAAAGTATTTTCTATTTTTAATTAATTTTAAAAGGAGCTAGTTTTCTCACCTATTGTCTAAAGCATTACCTGCTAATGAGAACTTTAACTAATAAGATGTTTTCTCCTAACCATCACATGGGCATTGCTGGTTTTACATTAATTGAAATTTGTGCTTGTTCAAATGGTCACATTAAACATTTGTGTACATATGGGAAGGGAACAAGTAAGTAAGAGAATGGTGAGAATTAAGCTAGACAGGTAAAAATTGCAAAAAGCAAAGCTGGAAACAATCCCAAAGCACTCTAAAATAAAATTATTTTAATGAACTATCCCACAGTGCTATTTAGCACTGTTGCATGTAATGGTGATTTCTGAACTAGGCTTTTGTCCTTTCGTCCATCAGTTCCATTGCTCCAACTTTGTCAGCACTGAAGCAAAGCCTCTGCCATTCCTGCTGCAGTTCGCATTAAACATCTGATTTGGCCCAGATCCTCATTCAGCTGATGAACTCATTTGTTTAGAGGCAGTGACATCTCATCTAGTACAAGGATGTTTAGAGATTGAAATCATTACTCTTGCATATACAGCCTTGTTGATCCTTTTCAGTTCCTTTCAAAGTTTCTTTCAAATGTCATATACTGAAAAGTATTAAGTACTAACTCTTTTGTATTTAAAGGAAACACTCAGTATTTGCAAGATCAGCTTAATAGAATGTTCTCGTAGATTATTATTATTTTTTTGCCAGTCCTGGAGTCATAGATTCTTTATAATAGTTAAGTATCTAAAAACTTTCAGACTCTTGTGCAGAGTTGTAGCTCAGTGATAGAGTTATACCTAAATACTTGAGGCCTTGGGTTCAGTTTTCATCAGTACCACTAAAGCAACAACAACAACAACAACACTTTTCCCCACATCCCACTCCATACAAAAATACAAGCTAATAGCTCTTAGATTATTATTACTGTAATATTCTTTTGTTTTGCATATTTTACAAGAAGCAAGAATTAATCTTTCAGTGCATAATATAATTATGATAAATAACTCATGTCTAATGTTATAGGTATCTTGAAAACTTTTAATGCAAACAAAGTCTGCATGTTAAGAAAAAGGTAGGCTTATTCACTGGGAAAACTGAGTGTTGAACACTAATGGGAATATACACATTTGGCATAATACAGGCTCTTCATTCTGGGAAAGTAAGAACTTGAATGGATGATCTTACACATTTTGACAAACTTAGTTATTACATGTCATCTGTATGTTTATTTTACATTGAAACAGTCTAATGAACAAAGAGGAGCACATTTTTAAAACTTAAAGCTGGGAAACAAAATAAAACTATACACATTTTCCTTAGTAAAGATGAATTCTATTTTTAATAAGTATTGTTATTAAACGGGTTAAATAGTGTTATTATTAAAATTTAGAGAACATTTTCTTTAGGATGATAGGAGAATAATATTTTCAATACCTAGCTTTGTATTTGTTTGCTCTTTATGAAAATTTCAGCTTCAGGTATAATTTTTATTTGTGAAAACCATTGTTTAATTGTATGTACATTTATTGTAGTCTAAGGTTATAGTTTTAAAATCTTAAATCATCGTCTTTCTATTTTATGTATATACCCATTCTTCTCATCTGTTTTATATGACAGTTATAGACCTCTTCACTAATAGAGCTTGCATTTTGAGATAAGGCTGCATGTAAACAAATTAACTTTTAAAAATAGAGAGCAATTTCATCTGTAATAATGTACCAATTCATAAATTATCACTAGCACCATTTCTTAGAAGATAAATGATCCATCATAGCACATAGTACTAGGTAGTCTAAATGTCTTCGTGTTTTAGGAGATCAGGCTCTGGTAGTATACCCTAATAAAATGAATTAATGTTTTAGTATTATCGATAAAAGAGCACTTGGATATATTTAATAACCAAACTGAGAAACACTTAATTTCAGTTGTCTGTGGCAATATAACACAAATTCTTCTGTAAAACAAATTGCACTTTTGGAATATATTTTAATGTGTATTCAACAAAGGAGAAAATGAGGTGATTGAAGTTCAATTTGTAGCATGTTATTAACCATTTCCGCTTGACTAGATGAGTAAAAGGATAATGGATGAGGGTTTTATTATTACCTTTCTGCTAAAATGAAGTGGTATAAAAGATAAGGTGATGAGATTAATGAACATAAGAGAAAGGAGTCATCAATCAAGCTCTGAGAGAGAGATGAGAGTGACAGTACCCTATGAGATCTGTTAAGAGCATGCCAGTTAAAAAGTGAACTTTATCATTTACTTTTCAATAACTTGTTCAAAATTAATAGTGGTAGCTGGAAAACTGAGCTAAAACTATCAAGATGGTATTTAATCAAACATGTATGAAGTTTTGCATTTTGGTTTAAATGTCCGTTTGGTTGAGATCTCTCACAGAAGCCAAGTGCTAAAACCCGTAAGTCCTTCTGTTGAACAGCGGTTTAAGTACCAAGTTTTCCTAGCTTCATATTTATTATTGGTACTTTGGAAGATTTCAGAAAACTTAAAACATGGTAGTTTCATGTTTTTATTGCTTTACATTGTGCCCATCTATTTTTTCAACAGAATTTGTTTACTATCTACTCCATTCCAAAAATACTGTTCTAAGAATTGAGAAAATACTAGTCAACAAGTATGGACAATAGTCCCCACCCCTTTTTTTTTTTTGGCCAGTCCTGGGGTTTGAACTCAGGGCCTGAGTCCTGTCCCTGGCTTCTTTCTGCTCAAGGCTAGCACTCTACCACTTGAGCCACAGTGCCACTTCTGTTTTTTTTCTGTTTATGTGGTGCTGAGGAATTGAACTCTGGGCTTCATGTATATGAGGCAAGCACTCTACCACTAGGCTACATTCCCAGGCCATATTCCCCTCTTAGAAAGCATATAATTTAGTGGAAATAGATGTACAAATAAGAATGTATGTCATATGGTGATCTATTACAAGATGATTAATAAAATGATAATTCTTCTTTAATAATGTGTACATTAGAAGAGATCTAAATGGAGTTAGGGAACAAGCCACAGGAGCTAAGGAGAGCTTATTCCTGGACAGGAGGGAACAAAAAGGGGAAAGGTCTAGAAGCTAGAGTGTAGTGGGAGGCTAGAGTGTTCTGTAAGGTCAGGGAAGAGGAATTTAGTTAGAGTAGAGATAAAGGTTATGAAATAAGGCTGAAGCATCCCAATTTTGAGGATAAATAATTCAGGTGACACTGAAATGTTCACTCACTAAGTGTCCAAATATTCTTAAAGAATAGGCCAGTAAAGACGACAGTCCTCACTGTAGGGAGTAGAAAGGAGAGACAGTAAGTTCAGGAACAGAGTTTTAGATGAATACAAACATTAAGTAGGAAAGGAAAAAGCATTGGCTTGGGAAGGGGGCCAAATGGAGATTCAGCTTGATTTTGTATCCTTTGTGCTGTTACTAATCTTAAAGTTTGAATTGAAAGCCCAAATGGGCAGGTATAACTTTCTAGTTTACCTCTCAGAGTAATTGTAATGTTCCACTGTTGTTACAAGGGTTTGATAAGATATAATAGTATGTAACACCTTCTTTTCCCCTTCCCTTTTTGGTCCCTCCCTCCCCTTTCCTTTCCCTACCCCTTTTCCAACTCCTTTTCTCTTTGTACTCAAGTAAAAGAACAAGAGAGGAATCTTGAGTAATTGTCTTCCGTTAGGTTTTTCCAGATAGAGACACTGAGGCAAAGATTGAAAGGGAAACAGTTCATGTGGGAAATGCAGGTGACACCATCAGGGTAGTGGGAAAATGATGGGCCCTGGGTGGGTGGGGGACATTGTCAGGTACCCAGTACCTATCTGTGAGGAGTTCAATCCTACAGTGAACGTTTTGGAAACAGTATAAAATATGTGACCTAATTCTCTCATCTAAGAGTTGTCCCATCCTAGAATTATGCCATCTAAGAGTTGGGAGGGCTGTAGTACTTATACATCAGTGTATCAACTTTACAGTAGCAAAGCAGGGCTAGTCTAGCCCAGGTGGCAGTGATAGCACAAGTCTGTAGGAGGACTTTGAAGATTCCAGGAGGGGCTTGACAAAGTGTACTCTGGTGATTCTGTTTATTGTCTCTTACTATGGTAACTCTGAAACCAACTTGCTATTTCTGTTATTTTTCTCTGATAAGCCTTTTTCAATATCCTTTTTATTTTTAACAAGGTAAGACGTCTACTAAACTATTCAGTGTTGATAAAAGGCTCCTTATAAGGTAAAAAGCAATCTTTTTTGCCACTCTTCTAAGATCCTCTTTTAAAAATATTACAGGCTTATGATGTTATTTTTATAGTGAATTGAGGGGCACATGCTAACCATTCCGACTGGTAGACACTACTGTCATTGAGATGTTTAGTAGATCTACTCTAAATACTGCTTTGAGGATCTTGATAGTGGCGACATCCTATCCTCAGTGAAGAGTGACCCATGCTCATTAGGAAAGCTATCAAGAACTCACTCATGGTTGGGAATATGGCCTAGTGGCAAGAGTGCTTGCCTTGTATACATGAAGCCCTAGGTTCGATTCCTCAACACCACATGTATAGAAAAGGCCAGAAGAGGCGCTGTGGCTCAAGTAGGAGAGTGCTAGCCTTGAGCAAAAAGAAGCCAGGGACAGTGCTCAGGCCCTGAGTTAAGCCCCAGGACTGGCAAAAAAAAAAAAAAAAAGAACTTTAAATATGTGTTTCTGTTATGGAAATTAGGAATATGACACTCTTTATCATCATATTACTCACACATAATTTCCTCTGTCCTTCAAATGTAGGGAGTTCACAATCTTAATTAAATCAAAAGTCAGTATTTACAGTATACTGCCTATGTAAATAATGGTCATTCATTGAAGCATCAAAAGACCCATCACTTCAGTATTTTTACCTAAAATATTTCTGAATCAATCAGGGTTAGGTCAGAAAGATAGAAACTACTGTATATAATTAAAAAAGAAAGAAATTTAATGCATGCCATTAGCAGCTAATGCAACCAGTAGAAAATCAGTGATGGTTTCCAAGAACGTGAACGTTGAGGAATTGTAGGTAACCACCCCTACTGATACCGGGTTGTCTTTTGTCACATGGAAGCTACTCAGGGATCCCCAGGGAATGGTGACGTCCCATTTTCCTCTGCCATCTATTGCCTGGTGCAAATACTTTTATTGTGGGTTCTGCACACATGTCTGTTGGCAAAGGAGGCAGGGAATCATTTCAGGTTGGCAGTACCTACTCTCGGAAGCTCTGTGCTGCTTCAGCCTCTCCTGCTGTTTGCTTTTCACATGTGGCCTATAGCTGACACTGAAGGAATCAGGATACTCTGTTTTGCAGATCCTCTGCTACCTTTTCCTCACTAACTACCCCTGTTTGGTTTTTTTTTGTCTTTTCTTTTTTGGTAGTGGGGATTGAACCCAGGACATTGCACTTGCTAGGCAAGTGCTTGGCCACTGAGCTACTACATCCCAGTCCTCCCCTTTTTGGTTGTGCCTATCCTCAATACCTATCCTTTAAACTTCGAACTTCGAATAGCAAAATAAATGAGAAAAATAGATTGGAAATTTGAAAGGCACAAAATAAAGCCTACTTATGTGTGAGAAAAGATTTATGCAGTAATTGATTTTGTGTCTGCATCTTAGCATAATATAATTTACACATTTTTATTTCAAAACAAAATAACAGGAATTTATAAGATGCCCTAGTCAAAATGAGAAATCAGATGTAAGTATGCATTGAATAATTGTTTTGTAAAAAATATGAAATTCTCATTACAGTACTGACTTCTGAGGTTTTGTTTGTTTTAATCCTATGCAATGATGCTTCGATGACATTGTAAGTATAAAGGAAGAATCTTCACAACATCAGAAACATTTGCTAAAGTGAACCAGTGTTACCTTGTATTTGTTCTAGAGATATGTAGTTAGTTTGAATGATGACCTAATCTGTGTCCGAGGCAGGTAGGCCATTTATCTAGGGCATAGCCCATTTCCACATACACGGTCATTGAGGCTGAATTATTTGCTATCTCAATACGTATTATAGATTGAGCTTGGGTCTCTGATCAATGGTCATCAAAGTAATGAATCTTTGAGGCACTGAAATAAGGAACATAACTGAAAAACTATGAAAACATAATGTGTCCTCCTAGAAGAAAAACAACAGAGCATTTCATAGAAAAGTATAAAATAACATTTTACTCAGTTTTCCAAACATAAAAAATATAAATAATGCCTTCTGATGTTCACATAGCAGATATGTTGTATAAAAACAAAAAGTTCATTTTTTTCTTATTCACTAGTGCATATAGATCTTAAAATATTTTAAAGGAATTTTACTCTTAGTTGAATTAGATCTATGTCCGTGTTTTTGGAGGTGAAAACGTTAAATATATTTCTATTAGGCTATAATATTTCTTTGCAGGGCATTTGCTCTTCATAATTTTCCCCCAAATATGCTTGCCTCGTCAGGCTACTATAAAGCACTGCGGAAATGACTTACAAGCAACAGAATTTTATTCCTCATCATCCTGGAGGATCAGGACATAGCAGGGTCCATTCTAGTGAAGGCCCTCTTCTGGGTGGGAGCTTGCTGATGTTTGCTCCCATCTTCAGCTGGCGGAGGAGGACTGGGTATCTCTCTGGGGCCCCTTACATCAGGGGACCAATCATATCCTGACAGGTTTGTGTTTTTTTTGTGGTGCAGTCTCTACTCGGTGGTGCCAACGCCTCCTATCATCACATGGGAGGTTAGGAATTCAACTGTTCTGGAGGGGCACAACATTCATTCTATAACCAGCATCTACTTTTTCCTCCTTACAAGTGCCTTTGCAGTAAACTACTGATTTCTAGTTCCTTAGTATTTCTAAGACATCATGTTAACCACTCTCTGTTGTAGAAAAAAAACCCACAAAAATTGCTGTCCTTAGTTTCCCCCACCCCACCTTCCAGTACCCTTACTGGGAATTAAGACATGGAATTTGTTCTCCTTTCCGTTCAGGTTTTTTTTTTTTTTTTCTGGCCAGTCCTGGGGCTTGGACTCAGGGCCTGAGCACTGTCCCTGGCTTCTTTTTGCTCAAGGCTAGCACTCTACCACTTGAGCCACAGCGCCACTTCTGGCCATTTTCTGAACATGTGGTGCTGGGGAATTGAACCCAGGGCCTCATGTATACGAGGCAAGCACTCTTGCCACTAGGCCATATTCCCAGGCCCCTTTCCGTTCAGTTTTGAACATGAGTTGTTTTTTGGTTAAAAAAAAAAAAGTGCGAAGTTCACTGGAAGGGAGTACTATGTAGTGGCTTACCCTGCAGTGATAGAAGTCTGATGGACCTGACTTACTACTTAACATGGTTTAGACTAAATCTTCTAATCTCATTAAGATCATTCTTATTTACAATATGGTGAGAATGGCATCTTTTACATTGCCATTTTGAAGTTAATTGAGATGTGTGAAGTAAAGCACTTGGTATAGATCCTGCCATACAATTAGATTTAATTAAACTCTATATGTTACTGTTGTTCCTGCTATTTCTATTACTACTCAAGTTCAACTACTCCTTAGCAAGTACATTAAAACAGCTAGTATGCCAGGTATGAAGGCTAGCAATTGGGGGACAGTTAAGCATGAAACAGTATAACTACTGAAGGTTATGTTGTCTGACAACATTTGAATTTGAGAATGTATGAAAGAAAGGGAAGATGATATATGTTAATCAAGAGTAAGGAGAGAGTGGCTGAGAGGTGAGTGAAGTTGGAAAGAATGAGATACAGGATTTAGGGTGACTGAGTTGCTCTGTGGTTTATGTGATATTTGGACTCTGTTAAAATGTTCTTTATTTTAACATTAGCTCTTGATACAGTGGTCCAAAGCTGACCTTTGATGTCGTGTCACTCTCCTTCACATCCCCCTATGGTCATAGTAGAAGCAGTGGTTAGAAATGAGATCACGCAGTATGAAGTGATAAGGCTGAGCACTGCGTCACTATTGGAACCCAGGATGGCACACACTACAGTAGGAAACGTGTGTGTGTGTGTGTGAGAGACACTGCATCTCGCTGTGTTGTTCAGGATGGCCTCCCTCCTATGCAGCCCTTCTGTTCCTCCTGGGTAGCTTGGACTCCAGGTGCATGCCACCACTCCTGGTTTGTTAGTGATATTTTGAAGTAATGCTAGGGAAATGTGGTTGGGTTCAGGAATAATTTTTGAAGGTAAAAGTAGTAGGTGGGGGGACATTTCTCTTCAGTCCTGGGCATTGAACCCAGGCTCTTGCTTACACTAGGCAAGCATTCTGTGGCTTGGGCTGTTTGTTTGTAATTAGTTTTTGAGTTGGCTGGACTGGCCTTGAACTTGCAACCCTCCTGCCTCCATCCCTGAGAGTAGTCTCTGCCTTTTTTTCTTTTGTAGTACATTCCCTTTGACTTCCTTTAGGTTTTGGTAGAGTGACTAAATTCTTAGCCTTCTCACTTTACCGAGTGATTTAATCTCTAACCATTGGTTCTGTTATGAAACCACAGCAGAGATGTGAGAAATAGCATTTGAAAATAACTTGCTTTTGTTTTTTCTCCAGCACAATGGATTAATGCTTTTTAATTTTATTAATCTTTTCGTTAAAATGTCTTAGTTTTTTGCATTAGATTTTTTATTTTTCATTGCTTTGGTTTTAAATTATTTTTCTACTGCATACTTCAGTTTAAGTTGCTCTAGTTTTTTTTCTATTTTAAAATGGAATCTGAAATTATCATATAAGACCTTCTTCTTTCCTGGTAATATGTTTTGTGTGATATAAATATGCCTCACTGCTTTAACTGTATTGCACACTTTTAAAAAATTTATTGTTTTTATTTAATTCAATACACTTAGGTTTTCTTTTTAAATTTGTCAGTTATTTATCTTAGCTATTTACTTATTGCCTGGGACTTGAACTCAAGGCCTGGGCTCTGTCTCTGTGTGATTTTGCTCAGGGCTAGAACTCTACCACTGGAGCCAGAGCTTTACTTCCTTCCATGTTTGTTTTTTGTTTGTTTTGGTGGTTAATTGAAGATAATAGTATGTCTTTGGTCCTTCCCAGTTGGCTTTGAACTATGATCCTCAAATCTTAGCCTCCTGAGTAGCTAGGATTATGTGCTTTAGCCACTGATGCTCGGCCTAATGTGTTGTGTGTGTTGTTAGTTACTTAAAAGTGTATATTTACTCTTCAAGTTTTGAGAAATTGTCAGATGCCTATCTGTAATCAAGTTTTTGTGTTTTATCTTTAGTTGATAAGTAATAATTTTATGTACTTATGGAGTTGTTCCTACTATTTATGCAGTGTAGAGTGATAACATCAGGCTAGTTAACATGTTCATACTTATCATTTCTTCCTAGTAAGGACAACTAAAATCTACTCTTCTAGCTATTTTGAAATATTCAATTCACTACTATCAACTATGTTCTACAAGACTATTTTTATTGATGTTCACTTTGCTTCCACTTTGGTCAGAGAAAATACTTTACCTGGTTTCAATTTGTTACGTTTTTTGCAACTTGGGCTTTTGGTTAGAAGTATCTCTTTATTGCATTGTTTGTTTAAAAAACAAACAGTAAGCTGTGCTGTCCACGAGATCCCCTCTCAAGTATCTATAACTACAGTCATGTGCCACTGTCCCCAATTGTTCTATCTGGGTAAATGCGCATATGCTTCTGTCAAATGTCCTATGAATGTTAGGTCCTCTTGCCTGATTGGTCCTGCTGTCTGTATTTTTACTGATTTTTAAAAAAATCAATTATTGAGAGAAAAAGTTAAAAATAGACTTATATTGCCAGGTGCCTGTAATCCTAGCTATTCAGCAGGCAGAGATCTGAAGATCATGGTTCAAAGCCAGCCCGTGCAGAAAGTCTGTGAGACTCTTATCTCCAATTATCCACCAGAAAACCAGAAGTGGCACTGTGGCTCAAGTGGTAGAGTGCTAGGCTTGAGCTGAAGAGCCCAGGGAGAGTGCCCAGGCCCAGAATTCAAGCTCCACGACCAACAAACAAACAAAAATATTGTGGACATATGCATTTATCCATGTGCTAAGAAATCACTTGAGCCTTGCGCCTAACTTTTCCTAGTTATTTGGAGACTGGGTGTCTCTGTCTTACTTGCTGGGCTGACATGGCATCCCAGTCCTCCATTTTTCAGCCCAAGAGCTAGGATTATAGGCATGAGCCACTGGTACCTGGCTGACTTCACGATCTGTTTCCTTTTATTTATCTTTTTTTTTTCCTGTTGTTAATTTAGAGACATGATCTCAGTATGTAGCCGAGACTGTCCTGTGTACTCACTGTATAGTTCAGCTGGCCTCTAGCTCTCAATCCTCCTTCCTCAGTCTCCTGATGGCTAGGATTAGAGGCCAAAGCTGGTATACCTAGCTCTCTTTCATGTTTTTAAAGCTTTGACATTTTGTTCATAATTTACTGGAAGATTGTTACAGTATGTTCGTGAAATGACTTGAGAGCATTTTGAAATGACCATCTTCATCACTTTTTTACCCTAAAGTCATTATTACCCTAAAATCTACTTGTTTGTATTGGATGTACCATTCTTTCTTTACTCCTTATGCATTGTGTTTTCTTGCTTTCGTGTAAGCCTGGTAATTTTGAATTGAATGCCAGCTGTGGTGAATTTAACCCAGTTGTGTGGCAATTTCTTTTTCTCATATGAATATTTAAAAGTGTTGTTCTGGTATACAGCTAAGTAGCTTGGACGTAGTTTGGTCCATCTGGATCTTGCTTTTAAGACTTGTTTGGCAGGATCGGAGCAGCAGTTACATGGTGACTATTTTCCCCACTCCTATGGCAAAGCCTTGTGAGTGCTTCAGGAGATTGTTTTACTCTGTCTGTGGGGCTCTCAGTATTAGACACTGTGTGCAGGACATGGTTCTTCTTTGGTCTCAGGTTTCTTTGTACTCCGATGGCCTCAGATCTCTGGAGCTCTTGTACTCTGTAGCTCTCATATATGTTAGTTATTTTCAATATTTCTTAGGTACAAGGTAAATCCAGTCCTGGTCATTCCCTCTTCATCAGAAGTAATAGTACCCTGACACATGAATTTTTCATTGGTCGTGTGTGTGTGTGTGTGTGTGTTGCCAGTCCTGGGGCTTGAACTCAGGGCCTGAGCACTGTCCTTTGCTCAAGGCTAGCACACTACCACTTGAGCCACAGTACCACTTCTGGCTTTTTCTATATATATGGTGCTGAGGAATCGAACCCAGGGCTTCATGTATAATTAGGCGAGCACTTTACCACTATGCCATATTCCCAGCCAAGATTTTCCATTTTAAAAATATGTTATCATTTTCTCTGTCACTTTCTACCCTATTGGGTTTTGTTTATGTTATTGTACTTACAGAATCTTACTTAGATTGAGAGGCTGAGCTGGCCTTCTGTCCATCAGTTATGTCTTGTATATTCCGGGAACTCTTCTAAGTACTGTGGCTAGTGATTTAGCTTCATAAAAACTCCAGTTAAGTGTAAACTCCAAACATATGGGAAGTGTGCTACTATATGGAGTTAGCTAATGAAATGTAGTGAAAAATGGACAAAATTACAGACTGAATTCAAATAACAATGTATTATAACTTACTAACATTCTAAAAATGTTTGAGAAATGAGTAGGAGTATAACCAAAATAAAGGGACAAAAAGTGTTTCCTTCTATTCATGTATTATATGGAAAAAATAAATATTTTTGAAGAAAAAAACAACTTTCAAATTGCTACCATAAAAAATATAAAAGCTATTGTGAATATATAAAATTAGGCAGAGAAGTGTTAAACTGTTCGGGAGAATAAAGGTAAACCAAAAATATGTTTATTGGATTTGTTTTAATTTTGAAGAGCATAGATTAATGCATATGTAATATGTATACTTAGGCTTTTCTTATTAATAAATACAAGTGTTAATATGATTAGTTTCTCCAGGTACTATTTGAATTAGTTAAAACTCTTCAAGAGACAAGGAAACTAAAACCATGTTAAAATGCTAGATTATATATCTTTTAGTGCTATTTTTAATATAAAATACTGGAATTTTATGTTAAATTTGTCGATGTACAGGTTAAAGGTACTTTCTATATGTACTGTGGTATATTGGATGGGAACTTTTCACATCTTGTTTAATATAAAAATGGCAATGTGGCTTTGCTTTTTTATATATGTGTTTGAAACCCAAATATTTCCATTTAATTCAGATTTTGATTTAAGTTCGTTTTGCTGTTTCTCTGCAAATTTAACATCTAGTTCTTTACTTTATGGGCTGTTAAGGAAAAGAAAATAAAGTATAGTCCTATTAATATTCATGTTTCTTCATAGTGTCTCCTAATATTCTCATCTGGTTCTTGCCTTCTGTCAAAACATCATCCACCACCAAAAAGCATAGCAGATACAGTTTAAATGTAAAAAATAGAATTAAAAATTAGTTAGAAGACGAATTAAATACCTTCTGTTTTTCTCCTTTATTATGACATTTGGCTTTTGACTCACTAAGATATATATATTAAATGTTCAATAAAATATTTTTTATAATATACCACATAGAATGCAAATTATTTTTAAGCTGAGGAATATTGAAAATAAAACAGAACCAAGTAAAGAGTCTGAATTATTTACAGGCCCAGGGCTTAAAGGTGCATCAGTCCAGCACAAATATTAAATTATGAAATGGGAATTTCAGTTTGCCATAAATCTGTCTGCCATCACAGCTTAAAATAAAATAGTTTTGCCCATCGAAAGCAACATCAATTTGCCAGTCAGTGCTTCATGTATCAAAGAGTGGTCTGTGAAAATATCAATATCATTGGTTAATATAAATGAAATTAATTTTTAAAGCTGGGCTAAAGGTTGACATCTGAAAAATTGCATTACTTTGCAGAAGAGAAATTTCTGTCTTCTAGTGAAATTCCAGGTCATGAGGGCAAGTAATTTTCACAATCTTCAATGGGAGCCAGTGAAATATGAACTTCATTGTCACCTAGCCCCAAAGCGATAAGATAAAATGAGCTGATACATCATTTGCTGTGGTTTTATCATCTCCTTCAGTAATTGGAAGAGAAAACATAAGAGTGTGTGCATTTGTATGCTCCCTTCTGGCCCCTCCCAACTGCCCCACAATCCACGTCTAGGCTAAAGCCATTTTAGCCCAATCAATACAAAGGTCATACAGCATTTTATTTATATATTTTTAATTTTTCATGCTGACTAAAACTGCCAAGGAGAACATTAGAGTAATGAATATGTTTAATTGAATTTGTCACCCATGAAAATGTTAAGGAGAATACTGTACTACATCATAGCTCTAGTAAACCAAAGGAAATACAGAGAAGAAAAAATAATATAGTAATTCATTCTTAATGTAAAGGATTATTTAGTATTCAGGACTTTTATTTTTATTATTATTTTGAAGTTTAGTGACATTCTAAGTGTTTATCACTATATATAGTAGAAAAATTACCATCCTAAGATTTTCACTAGAAAAATATACTATTTTCACATTTTAAAAATCTATACATTTTGCTTTAAAAATATATCTTTGAAAATTTAGCAGTCAGGGCTTGTAATGAAGTAAGTCAGTAAACCAACCGGAATTCAATATTAGTAGAATAAATCGAGTGATATTCTCTGATACAAAGTTGAGAATAATTGTGATTATTTGATTAAAATTACCTTGTTCACATTGGAATTATTGCACATATATTTGATGATGAGTTGATTTGAGAGTTTTTAATGTGAAGGGTTTTTGTTTTAAAGTTATTCCAATTAACTGTTTTCCCATACTAAAGTATAAGCTTGTGATTATCATTTATAATTTTATGTTCTGAACACAGGATATAGAGAATATGTTCTAAACGTCTCTAGCAGTGGTGTCATAGTGATGACATGATTGGTTTATATTTTATATACTAGGCTTAAAAGTTTTTCTTGATAGTAAATGCTTTCAGATAGTTTTAGATTTTTTTCTGTGAACTTTCAAATTTTATTCTTTATATGTATTATGTGATTTTATTCTTACTACCAATTTCCTCGTATATCAGTGTGGAATTATCTGAAATTAAACTTCTCAGGAAAATAGGAAGCATTCAAAACAGGATATGCTACTAGTGTTAAATATTAAAAAATAACATTTTAAAAATACTTTTTGGTTCTGTGTATTCAGACTTCCATATAAATATAGCTTATTTTTGTGATAATTTTCTTAATTAAAAATGTCCTCCTTCAAGAAAAATTTCCCCTTTAAGAATTTCAAACTGTTTAAAGTTTACTTTAAACAGTTGTTAGAACAAAGTTGTTAGAACAAAGACTTATTTACTTAAGTGATACAATATTTCTTTAACTATTTCAAATCTACTTTTCAAAACTATTAAATATCTCATAAGAGTATCAACTAGTTTAATCGTAAATTTGAGTTTCTATTTTTATTATTTCATGAAAATGAGAAAAAAAGAACTTTACTTGGATTAATCCATAAGCTTTTGTAAAGTTAATGACTAAAGGGAACAAAAATGTTGTGCTTTAAAGATAAAAACAAATGTAACATGGTGAAAAAATTCCTTATTTCATGGTAAACTATCAATTCAGTGGAAGGAAGAAATGTGTACATTACTTGGAGAAAATAGTATTTTTTTCAGAAAAGGTATGCTTCATTTTTTATGTAAATAAACTTAATATATATGTATGTATATTATATATAATATACATCAAATGCTTTTCTCTTTCTTTCATAATACCCTTGCTTTAACATTTAACCCACAAGCCAGCTTTGTTGAAACATTATTAAAAAAACCTGAAAGTTGAATTCATTAAAAATCATACTAACAATAATAAAAACAAGGTGGTAAACATTTTAAAGAAAGTGCTGTGGGCTTAAGCTTTCAAGCTGTTCTAGACTTGGGGTCATAACTGCAGAGCAATGGTAATGATACGGTTTCCATAGCAACTGATTCATCGGAGGGCTAGACCTCTGTCTAGGGTGCTGTCAGTATATGTAGAGTTTCACTGAACAGAAACTCCCAAAGAAGGGTCTGCTTCTACCTAATCCAGTTTTAATTGAACTCTAGAGACTTTGAAGTGAAGCCTCAGACCAGGCACTCACTACGATTCCAATAAGAATCGAACCTCGTGCTCAGCTAGGACTCAGCTGCTTCTCAGTACTGACACTTTTTTTCCTAATGAATCCTTTAAAGAAATAGTATTATTATTAGTTTCAGGTAGTAATTCTTTAGTTAGGAGTACCTTCATTTCTATTTTAAGCCTCAACTATTTTGCTTATCATAGTTGTGTTTCATTTGTTGTGTTTCATTTGTTTAAAAAATTACACGAGTAATGTTTGTCAGATTTTAATGTTAGATTTCATTGTAAATTTTAAGTAATTTTCTCTCTTTTGTTTTTGTCTGAGTTTGCAAATACTACCAGACCGGTTTCAGTAAGATATTGTTCATATTAGGTCTGGAAGCATGAAAAATTATGCAAATTGCTAGAATACACATGTGTAAATATGTTTACTAGTAGTATAAAACTTACAAGTTATCCGAGCACTGGTGGCTCACACCCCTAGCAACTCAGGAGGCTGGGATCTGAGGTTTGCAGTTGGAAGCCAGCTCAAGCAGACAGATGAACAGACTATGTCTAACCAGCAAAAGGCTGGAACTGGCAGAATAGCTGTGATGGTAGAGCCCCAATCACAAGGGAATAAGCCAAGAGATAGTGTGAGGCCTTAGATCAAGCCCCAGTACGTACAGCAAACAAAAAGCAGCAACTTACGTGTAGGGCTGGAGGTGTGGCTTAAGCAGGATGACATCTACATAGTAAGCTTGAAGCCCTGAGTTCAAAACCAGCACCAACCCCCCTCCCCCAAACCCACACATGGATGCTAGACCTTGAAACAAGGACAGTGAATGGCTCTACAAAAGGAGGAAAATGTTGTCAGTAAGGGCTTACATACGTGTGTGTGGTTTTCAACATTATCTTAAGACATGAAGTTATATGGCAAAATGTTAAGGATTTTATGTTTGAACAGCAAGTGCACAGATCTTTTGTTACGTGTATGTATGTATGTATGTGTGTATATTATGTATTGTCAGTTGTAGGGCTTAAACTCACGGTCTGTGTGCTGTCTCTGAGCTCTTTTGCTCAAGTCTAGTACTTTACAAGAAGGCCAAGCCTCTACCACTTTGAGCCACAGCACCCTCCGGGTTTCTGGTGGTTAATTGGAGATAAGCATCTCATGGAATTTCCTGTCCTCTCTGGCTTTGAACCCTGATGATCAGATCTCAGCCTTTTGAACAGCTGGGGTTACAGGGAGAGCCACCAGTGCCTGCTCTTTTGTTCCTTCTGTATTTTTAGTATTGTTGACACTGGATAAAATGAAACTCATATTAAAAGAATAGAGCACTTGTACTTCAGGTGGATCTTTTTTTTTTTTGCCAATCCTGGGGCTTGGACTCAGGGCCTGAGCACTGTCCCTGGCTTCTTTTTTGCTCAAGGCTAGCACTCTACCACTTGAGCCACAGCGCCACTTCTGGCCATTTTCTGTATATGTGGTGCTGGGGAATCAAACCCAGGGCCTCATGTATATGAGGCAGGCACTCTTGCCGCTAGGCCATATCCCCAGCCCTTCAGGCGGATCTTTAAATACTATTCAAAGGAATAGAATATAATTAATTCTTGATTAATCAGACACCACCCCAGTATATTAAAAACTTTCTAACAATGTTCCAGCCTATTTATTTCTAATGATAGAGTAACCCAAAATATAATGAAATCTTCACTTGCGTGACCGTGACTGTGCAAAGGTTGACAACATCACCATTACAAGCAACAGTTGTTGTACAGTTCTACCTAGGAAATAAATGAGGGTTGTATTTTTTTCCCAGTACTGAAGTTTGAAATCAGGGCCTTGCACTTGCTAGGTCTATTGTTTGACTCATACTCCAGCACTTCCTGCTTTCGTTATTTTTAAGATTGCACCTCACATTTATGTCCAGGCCAGCGGAACTGTTTATGTTTGCCGCAGAGCTGAGATGGCAGACCCACACCACCATTCACAGACTTTTATTGGTTGTGATAGGGTCTCACAACTTCTTTGTCCAAGCTGGCTGCAGATCATTTTACTCATCAATCGTCTTACAGGCGTGACCCACCCCACCTGGCTAGGTGCCAGGTATCCTCAAGGCGCTGGAAATAGTGTGTGCAATCTTTTACTCTTGTTGATCTTACATTCCAGTATTTTTGTTCAGGAAAGACCAGAGACAAACGAACAAGTACTATCATTTCTGATGCTATGAAGAATCTTGGATGTGTTTTAGAATGAAATGACTTCGTATTAGAGAAAGGCAGAGAGAAATGTGTGTGTGTGTGTGTGTGTGTGTGTGTGTGTGTGTGTGTGAAAAACCCAAGCATCTGGAGAGTAATGCCAGAATTTTTATCTTCTTTCTGCTTGCTCATTTCTCTTGATCTTGCTTATGTTGGTATTTGTTACATGACTGAGTGGAAGGATTTTTACATTATCAATTTCAAAACTGAGAACATGATTATTTGGAGTTTTACTTTAAAAATCATTGTATCTCAGATTTATACCCATTTTATAACTTCTGTTGTATCTGAAATAGAATAATATCTGTAGAAAAATTGAAATGTGTACTGAACTTAAAAGTTTTCTTATGTCATTCAAATAAATAGTACTTTGCATTGGATAATGTAGATTTGCTTGCAATTGGGATTTGGAAAAGTGGAAGCAAGTAAAGAAAAGGACAGTTTGTGTAGGGTAAAGAATTTGCCCTCTTTTGTTTCTCTCTTGCACATCATGTCTTTATTTCTACAATGCAGGATCAAAATCAATGCTGTTTTTCTTGTATTTCTAATGTGGTTACTACTTCTGAGAGACATCTCAACGCTTAACCTTGCTTTCACAGATTTTAAGCAGGTTCTGATAGCAAATATATCTCCTTTTCTCTATAGAGATATGCTCGGCCTCATTTAACACTTTCATAATTAAGCTTTTGGAATGATCCTTTTGAAAACTGCAACTAAATGGCACTTAGAACTAAAGATGGGATTACTTTGAGCATTTTAAGCAACTGCGTCTGTCACATGTGATGACAAGAACTGTAACAAGTTACTCTGACAACCACCCACTCCACAGGGAGATTATGCTGGGCTCATTTGCAGGTTTATGTGCAGCTTTAGCTGACAGAATGATACTTAACCTCTTACACAATCAGTCTGTGCCTTCTGAATGATTGCCTTCATAGTGACCAAAACAGTGATTTTTTTTTCTTTAAGTCATGAACTTCACATATGTCTTTAAAAGTATGTGGAAGGCACTACTGGGCAGATTGTATTTATATTATGTAGAATTGTTTTATGTATGTGATTCATAAGCATGTAGAAAATTTTTCTTAGTTCTCATTAAGATTTTATCTGAAACCTTTATTTTCTATAACATGATTTAAAAATCAATCAATAAAGACAGTATGTGACTTCTGAGAAGTGGTAGAATCATATCAGCTTTACTAAAGCTTAGGTATATATTTATAATTAGATGACTTATTTTACTGTGCTTTTTCACAAATTATAGTACATTTTCTTAGTCTCTTTCTAAATTGTTTCAATAACTGTTAATTTTTCACAGTAGAATCTTTTTATTTTAATTGAGAGAAAAATCCAACATCAATAAAGTCTAATATTGTCTTTGAGTGGGATTCTTTTTCTCCTCACTAGATCCTGGCTTACACAGACGGGCTGCATGGAAAATGGCTGTTTACAGAGATACGATCCATCTTTTCTCGACGTTATCTTTTGCAAAATACAGCTCTGGAGATCTTTATGGCAAACAGAGGTAATATGTTGCAGAAGCACATTGTTACACAGCTAACTTCTGTCTCTTTAAGATGTCACTTTTGAACATACCATATTGTTTCCATTTAGATTGGATTTTGTAGTCCACTCTCTGCCCTACTGACCTCATTTTTTATGTCGTGTAGATCTTCCTAGGTCCTCTCACCCCCACCATCTAGATCATTTGGAGAATTGGTTGTGGTTCTTTTTGTTTTCTGGCAATATCACAGATTGTAAATGTGGGGGATAGATAACCATTTTACTGTCTAATTAGTTGCGAAGTGTTGATGTCCTCTGTGTTGCTTTGTTCTTTAAACTCCTGGTAGCTGGCTACATTTGGGGAGAGATCATCAAATGACTCATGTGTTTATTTTATCTTTTGTCCAATCTATTGCTGTTTAAAATGGACCTCCAGAGAATGGTACTGATGTGGTGGTTGCTTTATATCACATCATTCTTGAAAGTTATACTAAAATTCTATTTGTGGGTTTAGCATGGAACTTGATAAAGGCCATTAAGACGAGAAAGGAAGATAAGTTGGACTTGGAGGAAAAGCACCATGTTGTAATCGTAGAGATGTACAGGGGGAAAAAACCCTAGCGAATTGTGTGTATAATGCCATATTATTTCGTATTTGACTTTTCTATAATCTTTAGGTTATACTTAAAATATATACATAACATATATTTCATATACATATTCTTTTTATAGTCTCTCTAAAACACACACACACACACATACACACACACTTTTCTAATGTTAACACTGTTCTTCTAGAAAAAATATTTTGTAGATGATTGTGAATGATTATTTATTGAAAACATGTTGGTAATGTTAGTGTTTAATAGGTATGGTAACATAGGTCATTTTTGTTTGTTTTAACTATTTTTTTCAGTCTAGGTAGAGGATGGCCTTTTATATACACATTTAAAGCTACCTCTGATTCTGATACTAATGTTAACATATATTTAAAGTTTCAAGATGGGCCAAATTGATATCTTCTAAATTTTCTCTCCAGTTTCATAACCTTAGCAGCATAGTTTCAAGAGGAATAAAGATTTATATACCATTGTTATTAACATTTATATATTGAATCTGATTTATATTGATGGGTGCCTTTTCATTTTCACACACATGTGTAATTATTGAAGTAGGAATGATTAAAAAGCATTTAAATATGACTAAATATGACTAAAGTTTTTTCAGGGCCCAAATTCATGTGGATTATATGAGCATATGAACTATAGATACATAAATATTATAGAATACTATTCTTCATTTCTTTATCACTGGAAAAATAACTGAAATTTCACTCTATTTATGGCTATTGGTGCTAGATGGGTAACTTTATAAGCCTGGTTTCTTTTTTTTTTTTGGCCAGTCCTGGGCCTTGGACTCAGGGCCTGAGCACTGTCCCTGGCTTCCTTTTGCTCAAGGCTAGCACTCTGCCACTTGAGCCACAGTGCCACTTCTGGCCGTTTTCTGTATATGTGGTGCTGGGGAATCGAACCCAGGGCCTCATGTATACGAGGCAAGCTGTCTTGCCACTAGGCCATATCCCCAGCCCAAGCCTGATTTCTTTAAAAAAAAAAAAGTTGGCTGTCTAGAAATGTAGAAAACTGTATTTGATGTAAATTCAATTTTATAAATTCAGAGTTATAGCTTCATCTTACTCTTAAGATGACAGCAGTTTTCAGAACTTCTCACACCGTTTACAGATGAAACTGTCTGTGCTAAAGGAGCGCACAGCGAGACAAATACCATGTCTAGAGCACTAGTACTGAAGCTCAATATACATGACACTGAATGTTAGAATGGAGAAAATATTCTGTTGAATTAGGAAATCCATTTTCCAGAAAGAAGTCATGCTGTATTCTAATTTTTACAAAATTACTTTTAGTTGCTGTAATGTTCAACTTCCCAGACCCCGCAACAGTAAAGAAAGTGGTGAACTATCTCCCTCGTGTTGGTGTCGGAACCAGTTTTGGATTACCTCAAACCAGGTACTGTTTTACATGAGAAAAATATAGAAAATACTCTGTGGTAATATTCTCATTAATATGCATTAGTATGTTTTATTTGTAATGTATGGCCTCTTGTCTTTAATTTCAATGTGAAGAAATACAACCACCCAATATGTGCAAATATTCTAATGTGAGGCAAAATTTTTAGTGTTCTCAACAACAACAACAAAAATAGTTTGAAGGCAAGTAACAGTAGAAACTAGTGATTTACTTTGAAAGAGAGTGACATACAGAAGACAGTTCTGGTGACATATGACCTTATAATGTAATTCTTTGTTTAGGAATTTGTAGGAAATGCAATTTGTGGGGTTTGGAGAGCAGAATTGGAAGGTAATAAGAAAAGGAAATAGTCAGTATATCTGCCCAGGTTTCAGCCTGGGTCTGAGCAGTGATTGTCATGCATTTTTCCATTCTCATGATTGGGGCTTTGGGAAAGAGATAGATGGTCAGAGGATCCAACTAGTTTTAGGAATATTCAAATTGGACCCACTGACAGATATACAATTGGAAGTTAGATGTAAGGGATATCTGAGAGCTCCAAGCAATGAAAAATTGCTGCCCCTTTGAACTAAATTAGAAAGCCACCTGGAGAGAGATTATGGAATGGCAAGAGAGACTATGGCTATGTCCTGAGGAACCCCGACACTTATTTCAAAACTAACTGTAAAACCACTCCAGTTAAGACAATATGGTGTTTTCACAAATGCCAGGGCAAGAAAACAGAACCTCTTCTCCAGCCTTGCCTACTCAAACCAAGCACCAAAACTAACTAAGAATGGCTCAAATAATAGGAAAATGTCATTCCAAGGGATAATAGTATTTAAAGGTGAGGAGATCTGTTGAGAAATGAGTAAGACAGCAAGTGTAGATTTTGACTAAAAGAGGGCTGAATATCCTGAATTTGCCTACAGTGTCAACAAGCTGTACTTGGAGAACAGGCCCTGGGATTTTATTGGAGTTTATAAGCTACTCTATCCAGATGTGGTAACCCTGCAGTTAGTGCTGTTAAGACTGGATGAGCTAGTAAAGACATTTGTGTTGATCCTGACACACCATCAATGGCAAGTGGCAGCACAAGAGTATTAATCTTACCATCACTTTTCTCTCCAGTGTGTTCTGACATTTCATAGATATTCACAGTACATATGTGTACTGGTTTTATTTACACAGTAAGATATTGCCTAATCCCCAGGTCTTCACCTACAGTGTCACTCCAGATTTCCCCACTCTACAATGAGGTATGCTCAGCCTTATCACTGAATGAATACAACATGCGCATGCGCGCACGCACACACACACACAGAAGAGAACTAGTCATTAAGTTTAACACAGGCCTGTCATCATTCAGTTACCAAGAAATCATGTTTAGAGAGGAGCTAGAGTAGGCTGTCTGGTGGGCCAGTGGGGAAGGGCTACATCACTTTCTCACCCACAGGCAAACGCTTAGAGAGTGCCTGTGTTTGGGAACCCCTTTCCTTTTATCCTCACACATGTTTCCATGACTCTACCATGTAGCTCTTGGTGATTTTGGCCACTCCTCTCCATGTCAATTTTAGTGACTTGGGGCTATAACAACACTCAAATTTATGGAATATAAATAAAGTAGTGTTAGGGGAAATAGATAGCTTTAAATATCTGTATCTAAATCAGAAAATTGGAAAAAAAAAGAACAAAAAAAAGAGCAAGCTAAATAGAGTAAATAGAAAAAATGAATAATGATAATTATAGCAGAAATCAGTAAAGCCAAAACAGTAAAGATCACTGAAACAAAAGTTGATTCTTGAAAAAGATTAGTAAAATCAACACAAAGTTTAGCCAACCATGAAAAAGGCAGGTGACACAAATTATAAAAATCAAAAAATGAGGGCTGGGGATATAGCCTAGTGGCAAGAGTGCCTGCCTCGGATACACGAGGCCCTAGGTTCGATTCCCCAGCACCACATATACAGAAAACGGCCAGAAGTGGCGCTGTGGCTCAAGTGGCAGAGTGCTAGCCTTGAGCGGGAAGAAGCCAGGGACAGTGCTCAGGCCCTGAGTCCAAGGCCCAGGACTGGCAAAAAAAAAAAAAAAAATCAGAAAATGAAAGTAGGGACATTACTACTGACCATATAGAAATGGAAAGAATTGAAAGAAGTATAAAGAACAAATTTATGACAACTAAGGTCTCTAAATAAAGAAACGTACATATAAAAATGATTTTGAAATGCATATCTGGGTTTTATCACAGAAATACAAGTTGTTGCATATCTGAAATCAGTGTAATTGCTTAATAGAATAAGAGACAAAGACCACTGGATCATCTCAGTAGACAAAGAAAAAAAGTCTTTGACAAAAATCCAAGAAAGAGTGAACTACTGATATTTGGGATCATATTGTTGAATCTCAGACACATTCTGATTATTGAATGAAGCCTGTCACAAAATACTACTAATGAAATTTACCTGAAATGCCCAGGAAAGGCAGGCTTACAGACATCAGTGGCCTGGTGGGTGCTTTGAACTAGAATGGAGATTAACTCTAAATAGACATAAGATAAATTTTTGTGATGATGAGAATACTCTTATCAGGGTGGTAAATGTACTCCTCTAGAAATATTATTGTAATAATAAATTGTTTTGTCACTTACAGTGGATATATTTATCTATTTGGACTATACCCAATAATTTTTTTTTGCCAGCCCTGGGCTTGAACTCAGGGCCTGAGCACTGTCCCTGGCTTCTTTTTGCTCAAGGCTAGCACTCTGCCACTTGAGCCACAGCACCACTTCTGGCCATTTTCTGTATGTGTGGTGCTGGGGAATCGAACCCAGTGCTTCATGTATACAAGGCAAGCACTCTTGCCACTAGGCCATATTCCCAGCACCCCGATAAGTCTTTTAAAGAAGTACTTATCTTGTCCTTCTGCAATAGCACATGTCTATGACCCTAGACTTTGAATGTAGTGAATAGTCCTGCCACCTATTTCCCAGTGGTCCTAGCGTTGGTCACTTGTCTCGTTTAGTATCTCATTAATTAACTATGTCTTCTAAGAAGCTATGTGGAAAATTTCTCCTTTTCTTTTTTACAGAGGATGTGAAAATATAACATTTAAATTTATAATGTGCAGTATTTTTCTTAACATTCATAAAAATATGAACATGATTTTATGTCCATTTCATGATGATTTATTAATTGTTCCATTTTATCAACCTTTGCGGAATGTGAATATTATAATGACATTTTAATGGCATCTTATCTGAATGATAGAACATGTATAATAGACCTATAGCTTGTTCAAATCATTTGTTAACTGTTAATTGTAGATTAAGATGCAGCTAGCATTTATTAGGCTTACATGAATAGAGCTTTTCAAGATTATAAATTTCATGATAAATATTGAATAAGTATAGATAACTCATGATTTGTTATAAAAACATAATGAATCTCAAGTTTAAGTTGATTTTACCGTGAATTCTCTTTTCTTGCAGGCGTATTTCATTAGCTAGTCCACGTCAGCTTTTTAAAGCATCTAATATGACGCAGCGGTGGCAGCACAGAGAGGTCTCAAATTTTGAGTACTTGATGTTCCTCAACACCATTGCAGGTAATCTCAGGTCACACACTGTCTTGTGCCAAATAATAAATTATAGTTATTATAGGATCGGATCATTTTGGGTCCTGGTATAAGTACCTTATTTTATTTCTATTAGAATACCTAGTGGCTCAAACCTGTAGTCCTAGCCACTTAGGGAGGGTAAGATCTGGGAATCATGGTTCAAAGCCAGCCTGGGCATGAACGTCCATGAGACTCTGAAAGCTGGAAGTGGAGTTGACTCAAGTGGTAGAGCACTAGCCCTGTTGGGGGTAAGCTAAAGAAATCACCCAAGCCCCGAATTCAAGCCCTAGGAATGTCATAAAAAATAGATGGATAAAATCATTTCTACCAAAATATATAAACAGCTCTTTGAAGGATATAACCTAATGAAGCATAAAACCTTTTTCCAAAACAGTGAAAATAAAAATTTATAATTACTTAATACAGTAAGAATGGACCCATAACAGAATGATAGGATTGAGGAACAATATAGAAATTTAAGGCCCTTAAATAACTTACGATGAAACCATGAAGTACTACCTAGAAAAATTTAAATTACAACTGTGGGTACAGGGCTGGGGATATGGCCTAGTGGCAAGAGTGCTTGCCTCGTATACATGAGGCCCTGGGTTCAGTTCCCCAGCACCACATATACAGAAAACAGCCAGAAGTGGCGCTGTGGCTCAAGTGGCAGAGAGCTAGCCTTGAGCAAAAAGAAGCCAGGGACAGTGCTCAGCCCTGAGTCCAAGCCCCAGGACTGGCCAAAAAAAAGAAAAAACAACAACAACAACAACTGTGGGTACAGTATTAAGTTAAAGAGCATTTGTAATTGTGACCTATATATGAGCATTTAAAATCAAAATAAGAGGCCGTTTACAAGGCCTATAATCATACAATACCATTTAAAATCTCCATTGAAATGGTTTCTTTGGAAAAGAATAAAGACTAGAACTGTGTCTCCTTTTGTGCCAGGGAATGAATTTGTAAGGCATTTGAGATGTATTTCAGCAATCTGACATGATTTCTTTTTGAGGCACAAAAGACATTCAAAGAGAATTAGCATATTGCTTACTCACAGTGAAGTTATCTTGCATACAAATGTGAGTACAATCCCTGATCTGAAATTTTGGAACTAGAAGTGTTTCATATTTCGCCCAGAGTTTTTCAGATTCTGGAATATGTGTAGAGACTTTACCAATTGTACATTTCTAGTCCAAAAATTCAAAAGTTCAAAAATACAAGTGAGATTTCAGTTTTTTTTCTTTAGAGATGTTCAACCTTTATTATATGTTTTTATAGCAAAAAGGTGTAGAGTCAGTGAAAAAAGAGCAAAGTGGTAATCACCCAGTTGATAGGAATAAGGAGAAAATAACAATTTCAATAAAGGGAAGATGGATGCTACTTTGGCAGACAATATGGTTAGGAGAATAGAAATTATGCTTTGTGGAACCAAAAGCACAAGTTAGCATTCAAAGAAGGGAAAAATACAAAATATCCCTGGACATCTAGGCATGGTGGTAGCCCCTATAATTAATTCCAGACAAAGTTAGTGCAAAGCTCTCTGTAGAACAAACTAAAGCAAAAGGACCAGATGAGTAGCTCAGTGAAGTACTTGAAGCTCCCACTCTTGAGTATAATCCCCGGTAACACCCCTCCCCCCCAAATAATAGTATTCTATACTTATCAATAGTTTATGTGTGTCTGCATGATGAAGTATAAAGTTAGGAAATTGGCTGTTAGTATGGAGACATTGTGGAGGATTTTCTGTCAGTTTAAGAAATTGACACTTTACTGGGAAGGTTTGAAAAGTTTTGAGTATATAAGTGATATTAGAAATGTATGCAAAATTAACTTAGAGGCTATATGAAAAATAAATTGGGGGTAAAGAGAAGCTAAGTACATCACCAGAGGAATTACTGTTAGCCAAGAAAAGAAGAGTGGTAGAGAAATGGAGAAGAGAGAGACTATTACGAAGAAATGAAATTGAAGGGGCTCATCTTGTAGTTATCAGTTAAGGGAAAGCACGAGGGAAAAGGATGAAGATAGTGTGGGCATGTATGCTTACATAAAAGGGAATATGTAATTAAATATTGTAAGGATTTTTAATTTGGAGTGTGAGATCACAAACATATTTCAAGTTTAATGGGCATATTTTGGATGTGGTAAGTCAGTTAACCAAAATAAACTGAATTCATAATGATTATAAAGCAACATTTATGAAATGACATGATCCCACTTCTCAAAATAGCTTTTATTTATGTTTTATGTATTTATTTATTTTTTTTGTACTGGGGTTTGAACTCAAGGTTTTCCACTTGCCAGGCTGGTACTCTACCACTTGAACCACACCCCCAGCCCTCCTATAATATCGTTTAGTCCCCTGTATGTTCTTTGCTAAAAGTAGAATTAGTAACTTGTTTTGGATGGTTCACACTCTGTGGTACAGGGTTCAGTGTATTTTTTAAGATTTCTTTTGTCTCTGACATACATAGTTTCTTATGCTTACATGACTATTACACAGTCCGTAGGCATTCAGTCACTGTGTGTTGAGTTTAAATTTATTAAAAGTCTACATGCTAAGGAAATGCATATTTTTTCTTAAGATAGAGCAGCTTTTTCAGAAGTATTATTCCACATTTAGGCGGATGGGACAAGAAAAAGATTTTGCTACTTGCTAATTTTAACCATCAAGAAGGAAGTAGGAGTGAAAACAGAGATCAAAACTGATTTGTCTTTGTCACTACTCTTGGTTATTTTGTCACAATTTATAAATTATTGACAGGAATATCTAATGATGTAATAGCCTCCAAGTTAAAGTTGCCCTTATATTTCATATTTCTATTTTAAAGATGAATAAGAGTCCAATGCAGTTACATATGTCCAGTCATTTAAAGGGCTTAGAGACCAAGAGTCTATGTACAGAATCACTTTAACTCAGGTTTGAGAAAGAAAGAGGAATGGAAAGGATAGAAGATTCAACATAAAAGGATGCAAACAACATTGGCATTCCTGTCTCCCATGTACTTCAGTGATAGAAGTCGGTTCATATTGAATTTTGCTAAATAGTGGATCTAGGATTCTAATGCCTGCTTTTTAAAAAATTTTTATTGCCAGAAGCAATGATTTCCCCCATTGCTTTCCTGCAATAGTAATACACAGAAAACTGCTACACATCTTTTGCATTTGTGGTGTTTTGTTGCTCTTTTTTGTTGTTGTTGTTGTTACTGAGGGGTTTTCTTTTTGTTTTGTTACTTTTTTTAATAGGTACTCAGGACCTCACACTTGTTCAACTTGCTAGCTGACTCGTCATCTTCCACTTGAGTCATGTTCCACCCTGACTTTTTCCTGGTTACTTTTGGAGACAGGGTCTTGCATATTTTTCTGTCTAGAATGACTTCTAAGTGTGGCCTCCTGGATAGCTAGGACTACCAGTGTGATCCATTCATTGCTGACATTTGTATTTTTAGCAAACTTAAATTTGTCCCAGGATGTCACTAGTATAGAAGGAGGTCTCAAGGACTTTGAGGGAGTGGGGAGCCAGACTAACAGTACTGCGTGACATTTTTCAGAGGATCATAGGATTTGAAAGCTACCACAGAAACTTGAGTTTGTTAATACAATTCTCACTTTTCATATGACTAGGGAATGTCCATAGGAGTTGGTTCATTTAATCTTGTTTCACTGGTTGATTGGTTGGTTAATTAGTGTCAGTAAGAAGATTCTGGTTTTGAAATTTCCTGTCAGAATTTTAATTGTTTTTTTAGAGCCTTAATTACACGTATTTCCGAGCTGGTGTTGTTAGAATATGTGCTTTGCATTCATGAGGTCTTTGATTCAATCTCCAGCACTCCTTACCCTCCCCTTCCCATCTCTAAAAGAATATTTTACTTGAATCCTACTTCAGATAATAAAGAATAATCAAGTGTAGTTTGACATAATTACAGTTTTGAACTTGAATGTGGTCTGACTATTGCTAATCAAGTAATTTGACACAAGTATCTCAAACTTTAATGCTTCAGTTTTTTTGCCAGTAATGCCAAGATGATACTTCACAGGGGTTTTGTAAAGCTCAAATAGATATCATTGTACACAGCACCAAAAACAGTACCTCGTCTCCAAAACTTGTTACTTGTTTTTTGTCATTTTTAGTACATTATAATTACTGAATTTGTCTTCTTTATTTTTACTCTAAATTAAAAATGTCTTTTCCCCCCACCAGGACGGAGTTATAATGACTTAAATCAGTATCCTGTCTTTCCCTGGGTCATCACTAACTACGAATCTGAAGAACTAGATCTTACCTTGCCAAGCAATTTCAGAGATTTGTCCAAGGTACTTGCTCAGTCATCTGAAATATCATTGTCTTGAATATAAAAATAAATTTGATTACTTTTATTTTCAAAAAGCCTTAAAAATCCCTTAAATACAGTATTACCTGAAATCTCACATTTTATGAACTTCTCACAACGTAAATTTTGCTTCACAAAAATGAATGATATGTTAGTGTGCTTTTTGGAGTTCGATAAGAATCATCTCCTGTCTTCTTTCTTGTTTTTTTGTTTTTGGTTTTTTTTTTTTTTTTTGCCAGTCCTGGGACTGAACTTAGGGCCTGAACACTGTCCCTGGCTTCTTTTTGCTCAAGGCTAGCATTCTACCACTTGAGCCACAGTGCCACTTCCAGCTTTTTCTGTATATGTGGTGCTAAGGAATCGAAACCAAGGAAGGGCTTCATATATACGAGGCGAGCACTTTACCACTAGGCCATTTTCCTAGCCCTCACCTCCTGTCTTATAAAGGAATTCTTCAGTATGGGTTTTGGCATAAGTTTGTAATTTAGTACAAGTTTTTTGTAGGCAGGCATGATGGCACATGTCTATAATCCTAATACTTGGGGGACTGGGAATGTGGCCTAGTGGCAGGAGTATCTTGTCTTTTTTGCCCCACTAAATGATCAATAGTAACATTGATTTTTTAAAAATTACATTCAAAGTATAAGGAGACCAACAAAACCAAAGGAAGAATTGCTTTCATTAATATCTATGCACAGATGGCTATATCTACTAAACAAAAACATGAAATATCCTTTGTGAGATTTCATGCATTTAACTATAGTGGTATCCATCTTTCATATTTTGAGTGATTTTAGGAAATATTTATACTTGTTACTGAGACGGGAATATTTTTTCAAAGTGCCTTTGCCAGAGCCCAAGTGCACGTAGTTCAGTAGTAAGTAGCAATGTCATCAGAAGGTACAGGAAGAAGTGGGGAGTTCTACTCCACCACCTGACTTATAAAGAATATTTCATCCCCAGGAAATAGCAGTAGTGTGAGCCCTACAAAAGTCATTCAGTTCTTGGAATAACAACCTACTGGTCCTAACTGTGGTCACTAAATATTGATGGAATAAGTGGGTTTGGAATTAATTATAGTATTTTAAGTGAAATAATTATGCATATCAGATATTTGGAAATTACACTTTTTGCCTATAAAATAGTCATTGTTTTCTCAATAAAAATACCTCATTCCTTTAAGTAATAAGGCCTGCCAAATGTTTGCCATGAGATTCAGTCTTCAAGTATTTATTCATGCACTTGCTTTCAGTAATGCATCTCACATTTAAATGATCTGTATCTGTACAAATAATGACTATAATAGAACTGGATTAAAATTTGTCCCATAGTATACATTTGGCAAACATTACTATTTATTTAAATAAACTTGTGAAATCCTGGAAAACATTGTGTGCAAAGCTTAATATAGAGCATAAGCAGATCTTTCTCTATTCTTAAGTAGATAATGTACCCTGACTGGCTTTAAAAGTGCACTGAATTATTTATGCATATTTATGTCTATTTAATTTCCCCAAAGCTAGTTTTCAGAGGAATTTTAGTGCTTTGATACAAAGCTACAATTTTATTTGGTAATCTTCTCCATGTTGCACAGGGAATTCACTTTCTGAAGCTGAATTAATATAATAAACACCCTTACTTCAGAGTGATTTTTCTGATCATTCTTGGAGCAAAGGAAAAATATCAATAGAATAATGTAAAAAATGTTTTAAAAGTAGAAGGTTTTATTTTATATACAGTATCTCTTTACTGTGATTATAAATTAGTGTTGTCAGTATGTTGAAAAGGTCAAATCTGTGTTGGGATGAAAAAGTTGAAAAATAAGTATTTTCTTATATTGATAAAGTCTTCATTTAGTATAGTGGTTTAATTTATTCTTCTAAGGCTGAAAAAGCACAAGCATCAGTTTTGAAGTTAATTCCCTCCCCCCCCCCACCTACATTTCAAGTGGTTTCATTACAAGTCTAAAATTCTGACTGACAAGAAGACAGTTCTTGCCATGCATAGAATTTGGAGTGACATTAATCTATATTTTATGAGTACACATTGATTTTTATATTTTGACAGGCTCTTTGAAAGAGATAAGAACCGACATTTTGGTTTTGTCCATATAAGAAATTGTAATTAGGATAGGAATATATTTACAAAATGTCATACCATAAAAACAACTTTTGATGGTTGCAGGACTTTCTTTTTTTTTTTGCCAGTCCTGGGCCTTGGACTCAGGGCCTGAGCACTGTCCCTGGCTTCCTTTTGCTCAAGGCTAGCACTCTGCCACTTGAGCCACAGCGCCACTTCTGGCCGTTTTCTATATATGTGGTGCTGGGGAATCGAACCCAGGGCTTCATATATACGAGGTAAGCACTCTTGCCACTAGGCCATATCCCCAGCCCCGCAGGACTTTCTTTATAGAGGATTTTTACTACTTTCTTTCTAACTGTAACTTTTGTTTTTCTTCATTCTACTTTGACAAGTGATTATATAAACCAATTTTCTGAAACCAGACAATCTGAGCAACCATTTCTCTTCTAGTTGATAAGCTTAGTTATTGTGGAACACCCAACATACATTTTTGTTGTAATCTGAGTATCTGTTCTAAAATCCTAATGTGTCTTTAGATCAAAGTGCTGTTGATAATCATTCTGCAGGCTATGGAAGTGAAAAGGCAGGAGTATTCTACTTTATTATGAATTAGTATTTATTGAGTGCTTACTATATGCCAGGCTAAATATTTCACATGTGTTAATTGTTTTAAGCCCCACCAAATCCCTTAAAGACAGGTGACATTATTTTTGTCTCTTACAGAGGTCGAAACAGCATCATGAGGTTAATCAAGTTTCACAAGGTTATACAGCTAGTGGGTATAAACACCAATTAGAAGAGTAAGCCAGGGCCTTTTCCACTTCTTTCATAACTGTATTTTTAAGTGACTAGAGGAGCATATGTAACATGCAGAGGAAAATATGTGCATCATGTGCTTGTGTTTGTGTGGTGTGTGTACATGTAAGTACTAGAGTTGTATATTGACAAGGGGTTGTGCAAAGGGTTACAGTTACATAATAAGGTAGTGAGTACATTTCTTGTTATATCTGTGACACCCTCATTTTTCTTTCCCTTCCCTAGTTCAGGTAGGCATATATACAATACCCAGTGTACCAAAATCATGTACAGTAACCACGTAGGGTATGCCAAAGCATAATTGATTTTGAATTTGAGGCTAGAAAGTCTGAGAAACATTGCAGTATGTATACTGCCTTCTACTTAGGGCACCAATGGCTGTCTATTTTAGTGTTTTTGTTTTGTTTTTCACTAATTTGCCATTCACTTTGTCTGCCAAAACTCATGATAGAAATCAAGCAGCATTCTATTTTTTGGAAAGGAAAGCTTTTCCCAAATTGCTTTCGTGTGTGTGTGTGTGTGTGTGTGTGTGTGTGTGTGTGTGTGTGTGTGTGTGTGTGTGTGTGTGTTTAAAGCTAGGTGTTTGTTGAAAGCTAGAGAATCCCTCTTTACTGCTCATTTACTTCTTCATTTATTGGTTGTTAATTGGATGCTATCATGAGTCCAGAACCCTTCAGTTTCTGGAAATAGGGAAGAATAAAATCTGAAAGTTACTATTTGAGTAAAAAATTAAACTGAAGGTTGAGAAGGGGGAATCTAGGAATGGTGTGGCCAAAAGCAAATGCTTTTATTTTTTAATAATTGGAACTCACATTTAAATTTTGTATTGTTATTGTAAAGGTGATGTACAGAGGGTTTACAGTTATGTAAGTCAGATAATGAGTACATTTCCTTTTGGACAATGCTCTTAGCAACTCGCATTTTTTTAAATGAAGAAAGTACTGAAAATCGTTTTGGGGTAGAGGGCAAAGAAAAACTAATTTTTTATGTTTAAAGTGCAAAGACAACACAAGCTGCTCCTCTACAAGAGTGCAGAAACAAGAGATGAGTGTAGAGAAGGGTGAGCCTGTCCTGTGGTCTGATCCCTGCCTCGCAGCACAGAGAGCAAAGTTACGTTACCAGAACAGAAGCTTCAAGTCGGACCCAGGCTCTTCGAAATCACCTTGGATGGGTTTGGCTTTTATAATCTTATTTCCCAGAACTACATGTTCATACCCTGTAACCCAGCATGTTCCATTTCCCACACTGGATTCAGTGTTTCTGAAGAATAAACCCATAAATGTGAGGAGAACTTGGATTTCAGGGCTACTATTTATCCTGGGCATGTCTATTCTTATGAATTCACTCTTGCTTTCTCCCCCCCTCCTTCCTCCCTTCTTTCTCTTTACCTTTCTTTCTTTTCTCCATTTCTTTCTCTTTCTCCTCCCCTCTCTTCTTCCTTCCACCTCTCTCCTTGTCTATCCTTTATGTTCTATCATTTTGTGTGTTTTTATATATTTCCCTCTTACATACACATTTAATATATAGCATCTTGACCTGGAATTGACTACCGACATTTAACTGTTGTTGATCAGACAGCACTTCTTTATCTCCTTAAGTTTTAAGTGCTGTTTCTGACAAATGCCAGTCCTTTTAGTCTGCTCTGTAACAGACACACCAGGAATCAATATACCATCTAGATGTCACAGTGGGAATAGAACTCTCTTTTTGAGGGTGAAGGGAATGTTGTTTAAATACGATAGCTACTATAGCTTTTATTTTGTTTCTCTATTTATTGGGCCAATAAAGTCAAAGAACTTGAAGCTTTTTAAAAAAAAGAAACAAGTCTGATGGTAAATAATGGATTTTAAATTGTTTAAATACAATGCAGATGAAAATTTTTATCATTCTGGATTATTATAGCTTAATTATACCTAGTATTTTTATCAAGTGACAAAATATGTAAGAATATTTTAGTTTTGGCATTAAAATGAATATTACTTTATACTACTTTTACTTTAGAGATTATAGTATAAATTGCATTGGATGCATTTTTTTATCATTGAGTTATATTAGGAAAGTTCAGAGTATATTTGTAAGATTCTTAGGTGAGCTCGTATATGTGCTTTCCAGATGAACAAACATTCCATATGCTGCCTTCTTTAGTTCCCTTAGCAGCATTCTAAGCACTGTGTGATTATTTTATAAATTAGGAAACTGAGATTTAGTGAGGTGAAATAGCTGTCTGGGTCACACATTTTTCAGGTGGTAATTCCAGGATTTGATCTCATCTATCTATCTCTATATATGATCTCATCTATATATCTCTTTCTCTATTTATATGTATAAATCTCTATATCCATATATATGTATATATAAATATGTATTTATATGTAGATTTATCTATATACTTGTAGATATTAAATATATAAACATTTAGATAAATATATTTATAACATATAAACAATATATAGTATAAAATTTTGTCTATATATTTATATAGAGAGATATAGATATACATACATATATACACACACACACACACACACATACATCTTTCCAAATATAGCTGTACTTGTGCCCTCTACTTTAGCAAAAAGCAAAGAATTTAGTTTTAGGAGGAAAAGAGTTTCCAAAGAGAAGTTCTCATTTGAGAATTCCAAGCGCAGCCGAGGGAGGGTTGAAGGTAAAGGAGGGAAGGCTTTGAGTACTGAATAGTGACAGCCCCCAGGCCTGGTGCTGTCATGCTATCAGATTCTATAGCCAGGCTCACACCAACTCCGCCAGTGAGGCAGACATACTGACTCACTGCAGAGAAAAGACCTGAGAAACACTAAGGCCTAGGCCTTCACTCAGCATCTCCCTGGTTTTTTTCCCATGAAGTCTTACCAGGCCATGCTGCTGCTACTCCAGGTACTTAACCAGCTCTTTAGGCCCTCTTTCTTAAAAGTGAGATGCAGCCAAAGATCAGCGAACATTTAAATACAATCTCCAGTGTGCACGGCAACAAAGAGTACAACGAATAGACAGATAAAAGGAAGCTAGAAGAAGCAGAGGCAATTTAGAAAGCACTGGAAGCCTTAAGAAACAAAAGATCTAAAATATACGTCCTGAGAGTAATGATAGAACAAGAAAGTGATTTCATAGAAAATGAAGACTCCTAAAGCAAGCAAGAGCAGCAAGGAAATTAATAGGAGGGATGGAGATGGATACAGAAGTCTTAGGAAAAGAATATCAGTATGGTACAGATAGAGAAAAGAGCCTTAAAAGGTACAATGATAGGGCTGGGAATATGGCCTAGTGGCAAGAGTGTTTGCCCTGTATACATGAAGCCCTGGGTTTGATTCCCCAGCACCACATATATAGAAAACAGCCAGAAGTGGCGCTGTGGCTCCGGTGGCAGAGTGCTAGCCTTGAGCAAAATGAAGCCAGGGACAGTGCTCAGGCCCTGAGTCTAAGGCCCAGGACTGGCAAAAAAAAAGGTACAATGAGAGGACCAGAGAAGTTAGTGTGCTTCCTTTTATAAGTGCTGAAATCTTTATTGAAAGCTTTATTGTAGGATCCTCTTTAACAAAATGAATTTTTTCTGTAAATCTCAAGAACATTTCTCATAGGTATGCTGGCCTTTTTAAACTGAAATAGTTACTTGTTCAGTGTGTTGTATTAGTTGGAACTAAGTTTGTACAATTATTTCCCCAGAATTTAATAGGAAATTTAGCAAAGGAGGAACATATATATGTGTGTATGCCCACACACATATAAGTGGCATATTTAATGAGTTTGTGGAAGCTTTGTTTTTAAAATAAGAAATGTAATTGATTAATTGACTATATGACCATTTTTTTATTTTACATCTTTTAGGCATTAGTAGTAAATGTAGACAATAGGGTTTCCTTCTAGAAGTTATGTCTACTGAAAGTTTTTAAATGACTCTAACAGAGGTTAACCCAACACTTAATTTAAGCAGCCTCCAATGACATTGTTTTTTTAACATTAGTCAGAAAATGATAAACTGGAGCAACTGAAATGGATTGTGGTTAATATTACTGTCAGGGTGATGAATAATGTTGACATACACCAGCAACACACTGCAAGTCAGAAATCCCTGTCAAAGTTAGGTATTTATTCTCTAATCTTGCTAAGTTACTGTGGTGTGGAGTGACCATTTATTAGTATTTATAAATGCATTGTTTTATTTGGATACATTACTAGTTTTATCCTGTAATGCTTTCTTTTTTTTTTACATACATTATCCAGTAGATTCCTTTCTTTAGGGTGAAGGTACAAATTGAGGTAGATTCAGAATAGAAATACCTACTGTGAATTTTCATGGTAATTGTTTCAAAACAACTGGGAATTTTTTTAAGTTAATAAGATCCTCAGATCTCAGCCTCTTGAGGAGTTAGGATTAGAAATGTAAGCTATACAAACTCAGCTTTTGCATAATTACTGTACTGATTAAATTGTTTGAGACTTGTTTGGGTTTCTCCAGGCATTTAGTTTGGCATTCACACTTTTCATCTATGTAGACCACATCCTCAAACTCAGAGAAAAACCTATAGTAAGAATCCCTTAGTAGAACTATGAAGACATCACCACTAAATATATCAGTTGTGAGGATTTGAAATGATTCTACATAGGCACCATAAGTAAACTGGCTACGGTAGTGTGGCGAGGAAATTTTTTGACCATGTTACCTAGTCTGTACAGACACGGGAGAGGAGGAGTGCCAAAAGGCCTCAGCCATATATAGACCATGAAAGGAACTACCCCCAAAGCCAAGAGTGTAAAAATGCTGATCAGGCTGTTTGTTAGACTTGTCATTTAAATGGAAGAGCTGCTGGAACTGAAATAAGATAGCTGCCCTCCTCAGTGCATGAAGTAGTTTAAGTCACAGAGGCAGTTTATTTTCATCTGCAGAGGGGCAATGATACAACCAGAACAATGTACAATGTTTTCTTTAAATGGCTCTGTGTTCAGGGAGATGAAGGGATCTTATTTGAGTTCTTTGGCATAGTGTCCCAGTATGAAAGTTAAGAGGGAAAAAGGGTCAGAAACTTTAGTTACAATACTTACATTTTGTCAGTTACCTGATCACAATACTTACCTTTCAGTCACATGGTTCTTTTAATGCTATTTGGTCAAGCATCTTTTCAAATGTACCCCAAGCTTGGAAATTATGTGATATATTGCAAAGCTTTCCTCTAAAGTAACTTTCATAGATAATGTATAATTAGGGATAAAACCTTTAGTAGTGGGGCTGGGGATATGGCCTAGTGGCATGAGTGCTTGCCTCGTATACATGAGGCCCTGGGTTCGATTCCCCAGCACCACATATACAGAAAATGGCCAGAAGTGGCGCTGTGGCCCAAGTGGTAGAGTGCTAGCCTTGAACAGGAAGAAGCCAGGGACAGTGCTCAGGCCCTGAGTCCAAACCCCAGGACTGGCCAAACAACAACAACAACAAAAAAAAAAAACTTTAATAGTACAAAGGAGCATGTAATCCAGAGCTCCTGAGAAAGGCTTTTAATACCCTTGTTTCCATCAACCCAAGGGATTCCAAGACTGTTGCTCAGTTTGGTTGGAAGGACCTTTCAGTCTTGCTGCTACCACTAGGGGGTGACCAGTTGTTCAGAGGCATTTCCTTTCTCTCAGACTCAGGTTGGTGGGTGTGTGTGTGTCCTATAAATTTGGATATATCAAGGAATTGTGAAGATAATGGGATTTTTTTGAGACTGATAAATCCTGCTTATATCCAACAAACAGTAACAGAATATATTATTTCTTTAGTATCAAAATAGAATATTTATGTAACATTTATTATCAGACTAAATAATCCTATTATTAATCGCAAAATAAAATTGAGAAGTATTATTTGTATTACATAACTTTAGGTCAGTGCTCTCAACATTTCAAAGAGAAGGAAAAGCCAAATAGGTTTGCTTTCTTTCTTTTAAAGCTAACTTTTACTGATAATTAAGTGTCTAGAGGTGTTCCTTTTAAGGAGTGTGGTGAGTCCCAACTACTATCAATTGTTATAGTAAAAGGTAGTTGTAACTTGTTTGACTTTTCAAATGCTTTTTGTTGGCCCTTGAGTCTGTTAAATGTAATTTTGTCTTCGTTACATCGCAGTTGGGAAATTCAGTGACACGGGACTGCTATGTGCTGTTAGGCTTCTGGCAGTAATGCACAATATTATGTTCGTATCTTGCTTTTGGGCTTAGAGGATTGCGATCTTTGAGTGTATTCTTTCTTAATACATCCCAATGATTTTACTAGCCTTAACTGATGGCTTCTTAAATATTCTTGATTCAATAACCTGAATAATAGTTATTAGGACTCTGTTATATCTAGGTCTGAGACTCCAAATTTGAATTATTTTTTATTCTCTTTCATGTGAGTCTCTTTTTCACATTGTTCCGATAGACTTTTTATTTTGTAAAGTTTTAAAAATTGCATTTAGTCTAATTAGTCGGCTTTCTTATAATGATTAAAATTATTTTTCTGTTTTCTAGGACTCTATATTTGCCTGATTATGAACTTGAATTACATCATTTATATTTTTTAGTCAATGCTTGCTTTTATTGATTTTTCCCCCTAAGATATTATGACTTTTTAAATAATGGTATTTTTTGGTCTTTTTGCCTCTAAATTTGTATGTTTTATGCTTTTAAAAACCTTGCTAAGTTTCTTAGATTACACAAAGAACTCACCCTAAGTACTGGACCTATTCTGAACTGCCTTGGATTGCTGCCCTTAATATGCAGTACAAGAGGAGCCTCATCACTTAACTTTTACTTCTCCTGCAGAGATGAATAAATATCTTGAAATGCTGATTTAGACAATACTTTAAAAATGCTATGATGCACTGTTGTATGACTGACTCTTGCTTAGTTAAATGTTTTGTGGCATTATAACATAGTTGGATTCAGCTCATCTTTTAAAGCAGTTGTCAGAAAAATATGGGCCAGCATGGTAGAATGTATTAGCTCAATACATTGTCTCCATTTTATTATGAAGCTGCTGAGGAAGCCATGATATACAGCACTGTCATTACAGATCTATTGTTAGGATGGTTCCACAGTCTTCTTTGCACTGCCATTAATTTATAGCAGTAAACAATATGTAGCCTTCCAACTGCAGCAAAGCAGAATCTTTTAATGAGGTGGATGTTATTACCACAATAAATCAGTGCTTTCACGTAATGTATAATTCAATGTGTGTATTCCCACTGTAACTTCTCTGAGTAAGCTGATAGTGTATCATTGTCATTGCACAGCTCCACTGGTCTTTTTTTTTTAACCTTCTTTTATTTGGGGACTTCTTTTTTATATGCTTGCAAATAAATGTGGTATGTCTTGATAGCTGTCCTATAGCAGGCTTCAGAAACCAACTATAACAATAACAGCCAGAATCAATACTGTGGGTTCTACCTACACGGATCTCTGTATTATGCTTCCCCTCCCCCCCAGACACTAGTGAAATCAATCCTAATTGGTTTTAGCATTATATTCAAGAAACGTGATTCTATAACTATTGATTTGGGGGAGGGTACCCATTTGGAGAGTAATAAAAATAGGAGCAGATAAAGTGAATGCTTAATATTCTGCAGAACCATACAAAAGGAGCATTGATTGTATTTTTAATTCATATAATTTGTCTTGCAATGATTTTATTTCTCTTTTTTCTTTCTCATGGCTCAGTCTTTAGGGGCAACAATTTAAGTACATTTTAAAGTTGTCTGCATTGGTTCTCTTAACTAGCATACATTTAATATGTCCGGTATAATCCTTTTGCAAAGAAACTAACACATTTAAAGATAGCATTTCAAAATCAGTGTGCTGTATCACTGAATTGAACTAGCAATCAACTGAAGAGTTTTTGTAAAATTCTGCCGGGAAAGTAAAAAATGACTTAAAATAAAATGTTGGTCAAAACAAAGCTGCTGAAGATAAAGCACATAGATAATTTTAGGGAGAAAATGCTTACCAACCAATTTAAGAAAAGTATCCAAATTGACAAATTTATAATACTGCCTTAAAATTTTCCTAACATGAAAAATAGTTCAAAAATTAGTCTGTACTGTGCCACATTTTCATTGGAGCATTTCTGAATATTATCTATTTTTTACCAATATTTTTAGTTTAACATTTTCCTCATAATCATATGTTTTTCTCGCTCTTATAAATAATGAATATGTAGCTCATAGAAATCTTACTTCCCATCCCTTTATTCACCTGTTAGTACTGATATTCAAATAGGAAATGGAGGCTTTCTAGAGATTAGAATGTCTTAACAGGATGAGCCATTATTATTATTATTATTATTATTTTTTTTTTTTTGGCCAGTCGTGGGCCTTGGACTCAGGGCCTGAGCACTGTCCCTGGCTTCTTCCCGCTCAAGGCTAGCACTCTGCCACTTGAGCCACAGCGCCGCTTCTGGCCGTTTTCTGTATATGTGGTGCTGGGGAATCGAACCTAGGGCCTCGTGTATCCGAGGCAGGCACTCTTGCCACTAGGCTATATCCCCAGCCCTGGATGAGCCATTATTTAAAGCTGTTGATCTTAATGTTTTTTGAGGCCACACACCACCCCTTTGAGAATCTTGAGCACCTTGTTAAGGTAATGTATGTGTTTTATCTGTTGTTAAAGGAGTTCACATGGTCTCTAAACCACAACAGCAGCAACAAGAGTGGTGATACCATTTAACACTTTTAAGCTTTGACTGTGTGTCTATGCCGGACAGTGTGTTGGGGACTTTACAGCTCCCTTCCACCTCAGTTTAAAAGAGCATCTTGAAAATAGCACTATTCTGAATGTTGTGAGGTATGGCTTGTAGGATTTAATGTACTCACTTGACTGGGTATGTGTTTCCAGTGAGCTGCTTCTGCTGTTAATGTTTTGATTCTCAGGATAAGTTCATAATTTGTCTATTGTTCCTATACCTTATTTTCTGTGATTCCTTCAGGTATGCAAGAAAAGCAAACTTCTGATTTCACTGATTCTACTAGAAATTTCTAGTTACTTCTGTTCCCTTTTCTTGCAGTATTTTTCTATCTCTCCAAGGTACCTTCCCTAGTTTTGTTCCATCTCTACTCAGACCTCATTACACATCATTCCTCCAGCTTCAAGATTCTGTTTCTGGTTAATGACATGGGATTTTACAGATAACTTTCCAATATACTATGTAGCTAATTTTCACTTCATGTAAATGAGATACTTGCTGTAGGTTAATTAAAAACCTATGTGTAAACCAGGCAGTGGTGACTCATGCCTTTAATCCTAGTTACTCACAGACTGAGATTTGAGGATTGCAGTTCAGTACCAGCCTGGGTAGGAAAGGCTGAAAGTCACTTTTTTCCAATTAACTGGCAAAATGCCAGAAATGGAGCTGTGGCCCAAGACCACTAGCCTTGAAACCTTGAACCAAAAAAAAAAGCTAAGGAAGAATGTCCTGCCTCTGAGTTAAAGCCCAGTACTAGCACAAAAAGAAAAGAAAAGAACAAAAATGAAAACAAAAAAACCACCTCTATGAAGCCTGAAAATCAAGATCATGCTACCGTACCATCGAAAAAAAAAGAAAGGGTGGGTGGAACTGTGTGCAGGACTTCAGGATGGCTTGGGTAATAGAGCAGGTGCCTAACGAGGAACTGAGTTCATTCCCCATTACCACCCAAACAACCCTTTGTGCAGCAGGTTTACCTGTCTACTTTTCTATATGTGCATGTTTAAGTGTATTTTTCTAAATACTTGATATTATAACGTATGTTAGCTGAAGTGGTATGTATTTTTAAATTTTATTTTCAGACCTACTAGTACTGTTACCTTAGAAGAGAGGAGGAAATAAAGGATGATTGCATTTATGTGTCTTTCCTTTTTGATTCATTGGCAGCCAATAGGAGCTTTGAATCCAAAGCGAGCAGCTTTCTTTGCAGAACGTTTTGAATCATGGGAAGATGACCAAGTTCCAAAGTTCCACTATGGTACTCATTACTCAACAGCAAGTTTTGTTCTTGCATGGCTGCTAAGAATAGTAAGTTCAGTTTGAATAATAAATGTGACTAAGTAAATTCAGTGTTGTGATGAATATGGAATGATCAGAAATCATAAGCCAAAAATAGATTTGGGTGATTTAAGTATTTCTGTATATTAACTTTTATGTATTTTATAATGTACTAGTATAGAATTACCTTTAAAAGTTTCACCTAGAATGATGAATTTCTCTTTACTCTCTTTGAATGGTTGCTGTCTTACCCAATTAACATAGATGTGGTTTCTTCCCCCCTCAAAGCATAATCTGTTACTATAAGGATTAACTGAGGCATATATTCATATGTTTTGGAAGCTTCTGTTGTTCCATATGGAATAAGACACCCACATTGCTGTGTATTGATAACATTGGTTGAACAAGTAATGTTTCTGTAAAATTGAAAGGTGATTCGTCTACTAAAAAGTAATTTCTTTGGGAAAGCATTAACAGCACATCATTAATTAAAGCTTGTTAGAAGGGTATAGGCAGACATAAATCCTAGAAGTAATTTATAGTGCTTAGCTAATTCAAAGCAATTATCCACTAATATGTGTTTAAGTGTTCTTTAACTAAGCGGAGGCTGTTAAATCTTCTAAACATTTTTCTTTTCTTAATCATAAATTAAATATTGAACCATAACAATAGCAAAATCACATCCTGGATTATTTTCCTGTACTGTGAAGACAGTGTATCCAATTTACGTCTAAATGTTATTAATAACATATTCTTGGCATGGAAGAAAGCTTGATGAAAATGTACCACATTCTGGAAATACTTAAGAATATTTATTCAGAAAAAAATAACTATGGACACTAGTTAATAGTTTGGCTATGACTTACGTTTTATCTCTTGGATATATTACTAGCTAATGCCTACTGGTGGTTAAGATATTTAGGTAAATGATTTATGCCTGACAAATATATGAATTTTTAATTACATTTTAAGTTTTCTATTCATTTTATTAGAATGTATTAATTATTTAAATTAATGGGTATGTAATAGCAAAATTAGTATGTATTAATATACATTAATATACATTAATTATATAATATATTAGATATAATATATAACAATATGTAAATATATAATATAATGTGACATAATATTAATATATATTACATAGTTTGTTCATAGTCACCCAAATCACTTATTTTCCAGGAACCCTTTACAACCTACTTCCTAAACTTGCAAGGTGGGAAGTTTGATCATGCAGATAGGACATTTTCATCTGTTTCCAGAGCTTGGCGCAACAGTCAGCGTGATACATCTGATATTAAGGTACAGAAATGTGACGTCATACAGTTGTTATTGCCAGTGTGTTCCTTACTAAAGACTAGCCACAGAGAGTGAAGTCCTGAAACTTATTTCTTTGGCATAGTGTCTCTTTCTGCAAAGAACTATTGTTAAATTGTAATAACTATACCTATGGTTTTGATGTAATTTAGAATCTTTTAAAGAATATGACTTGTACATAAATAATTATACCATCTGGGGAAAATAAGTACCAGATGAGAAAATCTTGGTGTTCAAAAGAAAAATCACATTACTAATGTGTATGTTACTAATAGAATAATTTTTGAAACTTTTCAAGTGCAGTGATAATTACATCTTTTAGATATGAAATTTATAGTTTAAAAATATATTCATGTGATTTTGTATACTTAGGAGTATGTTCTGCATATCACAGATACTCTGTTAAAAAGATTCCATTGTATACAAGAATAATTTTCTATATTAAATCATATAGCAAGGATTCGTTGACCTCATCGATAGTACAGTGAAATAACTCAAACTTTCTTAATTCCTTCATTTCTTTAGGCTGTCATGACCACATTCTAACTTCTTACTTTAGTTTGATATTAGAAGTATATACACAAATATCAAGTTATGATTTTGGAAATGATTTTTTTCCTGTTTTACCAAAGAAATAGTGGATGGTCTTTATCATTCTTCCTCTCTTAATACTTTACATTCTGTTTTATGCTTTGTCAGGAGGTACATATGATAGATCCTTGTACTGGTTTCTTTTTATTAAGCTTTATCCTATTCCTCTTAAGATTCTTTACTTACAAGTTTAGCTATTATCTCAGGAGGCTGAGACAGGAGGATTGTCAGTTGAGGCCAGGGACGCCCCAGCTAGGATTACAGAATGAGCCACCAGCATCCAGCCTCTCCTTATTAAAGGGTTATATTTTAGTACGCTAGAAAACAATTTTCAAATCATTATGAGAACAAATAGATGAATAAGAGCACACTAGAATCTAGTACCAAACTACAACTGTAAGCCATGTACAGTTCTCAGTTTCCTTGTAGTCCCGTTCTTCAAAAGTTGGAAGAACCACATGAAATGAATTCTCATAATATATCTTAAACCTATAAAAATATTTTAACATTGTAATCAATACTGATTTGATTTTTCTTTTCTTTTCTCATGCTGAGTCTTCGAGATGTCTTGCCTATCTTCCATTCCCAGCCTGTGTCTCTCCAGCCACATTGCACGAGTGTGGTGACTGCTTATGGCTAGTGGCTTCTGTCCTGCACAGGAAGAGGCTAGGGCATTGCCCACACAAAGGGTAGTTTCCTGCTTCTAGAAGGAAGAATGCCTTCATCCTCTTAGAGCAACAGTGTTTCTCCTGTGTTCTTTATCTAAATGCGAGCTGGCAAGGAGAAGCAGCAATATGTAGTCTTGAGGACTGAAATAGAAAGTGTTAAAATGGAGTTGGAGAATCGCCACTGTGTTATTTTTAAACCTCCATGAGAGGGTTATAGGGCCATGGCTCAGTGGCAGAGTGCTTACCTCACATGTAAAATGCTCTGGGTTCCATCCTCAGTACCACCTAGTAACAGCAGGAGCAATATCAACTCTCAGAGGTGAGCAAGCATCCAGGCTTTTCCTAGGTAGCCCCTGCAGTGCCCTTGGGCTCCATGTGATGGTCAAGTGCAGTCTGTCTCGATGCACTTGAAACCCTTCAGCTTTTTGTCTTCCTTCTGAAGCGAAATGAATTCTCACTGGGAGAGGTGGGATGGTAATGACTTCATAGAGTTAAATGGGGTTTAAAGCTGAAATCTTAGTTTTAAAAGGGAGTTAAACAAATCTCCCAAATTTATGGCCCTAACCTCTACAATTCTTCTGATATCTGATTTCCTCCTCTATGCATCCTTTTACACAAATGAACCACAAATTTATCATGGTCAAACCAAATTCCCAATCTGCATTCCTTTCAACCCCACTCCTTTCACAGTCTTCTCCGTGTTAGTAAATGTTTTCCCATGTGAAAATAGAAGATAAAGGTCCTGTGATGCAGACCCTGTATAACTTGCCCTCTACCTTCAACAAGTTTTTTCTGTATGTCCTTGTTCACTGTCTTCACTCAGCAGGGCCTCCTTGCTCTGCCTCAAGGACTCTAGGTAGCGCTTAACCTGGTGCCTTTACTTTTCCTTTTTCCCTGAGAAATGTCCTGCAGATCCCCTCTGTCCCCTTCGTGTGCATTCCGCAGCCTCTTCATGTCTTTGCCTGATGATGTCACCTTCTCCTCAGTCCTTCTCTGCACTCCCTATTTAAAACTGCATTCCTTACCCTGTACACTTTTACCTACTTCCCGACTTCATTCTTCTTCCTGCCACTCATCATCTGACATATGTGTATTTGTTTATTTATTTGACATATGTGTGATTTGTTGATTAGGTTTTATCTCACTGGAACGTTAGCTCCATGATAGGCAGAATTTGAGACTGTTTTGCTCATTGGTTTATCCCTAGAGTTTAGACTAGTATCTGGAATTTAGGCAGTAAATTAAATATTTATTATGCTAATGATTTGCTGAACTGGGGGGGAGTATTCTGAGCAAGGAAAATGTCATGAACAAGTTCAAAGAAAATGCTTAACATATTGGGGAATCTTTGCTGGTTTGCTTATTATGAGTCTATGTTCCTTGAAGAGAGGAAACTTTGAGGAGTCACACTGAAAAATTGACCGGTCTCATTTGAAAGCCTTCAGGAACATTCTGAAGATACTTGGCTCAATCCTTTAGGATCTGTTGGCTAATTGTTTTCATTGAATAGCCAGATAATAAGATGTTTTGGTTATGCAGTCCATGTAGTTTTGTCAAGCTACTCAACTCTTACCTTAGGAATGCTAAAGAAGCCATAGACAGAAACAAATGAGTGTGACAGTGTCCTAATAAAAGTATTTGCCCCAACAAGTACCAGGTTATATTTGGCCTGTGGGCTGGAGTTCACTACTTCCTGCTTTAGGGAGTGAATGAACCATTTAAGATTTTTTTGAGTAAGACTATGATCTAACAGTTGCCACTATCAAAGAAAGCTCTTTGGCAGATATGTGGGAAATAGTTCCAAGGGAAAGAGGACAGGAGCTAGAGGTAGGAGGAAATATATGGAGATGATTAGAGATAGTTACAAGGAAAATGGCAAGAGCCTCACCTAGTTAGGTTGTAGGGGTTGTAGGGGTTAAGGGGTTAAGTAAAGTCATTCTGAAGCTGGGAGCTGGGAGCTTGTACACATAATCCTCGCTACTCAGGAGCTCACAAGATTGTGGTTTGAAGCCAGCCCAAGGGGAAAAGTCTGAAAGACCTCAACTCTAAAATAACCAGCAAAAATTTGGGCTAGAGGCATGGCTCAAGTGGTAGAGCATCAAGTCAAGCAAGCAAGCAAGCACGAAGCCCAGAGTTCAAACTCTGGGGTGGAGTTGGGAGGGGGAGGCATTCTCCATGATTTATCAGTTTGTAGACTGTAAGGGTTTTCTAGAATAAGTTAAAAAAAAAAAAAGCCTGGGAAGAACGGGAAGAACTAGGGTAAAGAGAACAGGAGAGCAACCATCATAAGGCCGTCTCCTTCACATGGAATGTGGCTACCAGAATCTTATTGGAAGGGATGAAGTTGTCTATCTTGAAGACAATCGGTAGTTGAAAGCCATATGCTAGCAAAAAGTTGTTAGTAATCTAATTTTCTACATTCCCTGTGCATCAGATTTTAAGATAAATGACTGTGCAGTGATATTACACAAATTAATTTTAGCTGTACAAGTTAGCCAGTAAAATTTTAGCTGCACTTGTGTATGTTAAATAATCACACAAAATGGAAGTGATCATGGAATAGTTTTATTTGTGCCTTGTGAGATTTGTAAAACATGAGACCTTTGACTTGCCCTCTGACTACCTCTGAAATCCCAGAGGCCTGCGATCTGAAGATAAATTAGGTTCCACTTCTCCCTTGCAGTGCATCTTTTCCCATGTTAATACATTCCGTAGCTGCTGATAGCATCACAGGTCTGTCCACTTAGAGAAAGGATTTGCTGTAGTTAGGTGTGATGTTACTTGGTTTTTGGTGATCTTATATTTTTTTGCCTAACTAAAATCGGTATGATTACAGGCGGTTATTCCCTTGTATTCCTTTGTGAACATTTGTATATGTAAGGTTTGTTTTTAACTTGTTCCAGACAGGACTTCAGATGGGCATTCATTTATGCCTGCTCTTATGTAAATGAAAAGCATTAAGCCCTACTGACACTGGTAATAAAAAATAGAACATTTGTTGTAAATGTGATGGTGATTCTGTGGGAATTATTAGCTTGCAGATATCTTGTCCTCATGGGTCTTTTTACAAGTAAGTTTTGTTAGCACTTCTTAGAATTGTCTTAAAGTCTTTTGTGAGGGGGCTGTAACTCACTGAATGATGACTTATCATCTTTGAGAGTTTAATATGTTGAGTCTGTATATCTGTGTGTTTTTCTTCAGGCATTATTTAATGATAAGTCATATTTTACTTGTAAAATTCTGTATTGTTGCACGTGAGCATCAGATCACCCTTTGTTTTTCAAATGGCAGGTAAGGTGAATGAGAGGGGTCACAAAAAATATTTAATGATGTTTGGTAATGAAATGAATAGATAAGAATAGCAGTTATGGGCTGGGGATATAGCCTAGTGGCAAGAGTGCCTGCCTCGGATACACGAGGCCCTAGGTTCGATTCCCCAGCACCACATATACAGAAAACGGCCAGAAGCGGCGCTGTGGCTCAGGTGGCAGAGTGCTAGCCTTGAGCTGGAAGAAGCCAGGGACAGTGCTCAGGCCCTGAGTCCAAGGCCCAGGACTGGCCAAAAAAAAAAAAAAAAAAAAAAAAAAAAGAATAGCAGTTATTCTTTTATATTGTATAGGGTAGGTATCGATTACATACTAGTTTGTGACAACATGATTCTTCTCTATTTTAAAGCAGTTAAACTAACAAATTTGTGCTATTTGACACCACAGAATACTTACTGGATCTGTTGGGAAGGGTGACAGATTATTTTTTTCTTTATCTTTAAAAATAATATTTTTATCTTGTTGAAGGAGACAGGCTTTCTACCTACTCTCCAAGGACAGTTTCTTACCTATTAAATAAGTAAAAAGTAAGTTTAAATATCAGTTTGAAAACTTAAAAAAAACTCATTCACCTAAATTGACTCTCAGATTAATATACTTGACATCTAGTCAACTTTTTTTCTAACAGTTTTGTTATTCAGGAGCTAACAAGATAAAAATTGAAAGTTAAAATCTATCAGAACATGCATATTATTTTTTCACATCATATTACTTATCAGGTATGTTTTGCCCATTAAGAGAGATTATTTTAATTCTTCACAATTTTCCTTCATGAAGCATACCACTTTTTCCAATGGTGAAAGCCTCTACAATTTTTTTTAAAAAACAAAATACAAACATCAATGTCCCCATATAAGTGCATCCTCAGTCTGTTGCCATGGTGCCCACATATGAGTTGTCAGGATTTAGTATTTTTTTTCACGAGGAAGATGTTTAACTTTTGCTTGAAGTAGCGTCTTTGCTTTTACTTTGGTTGTGAATATCTTATTTTCCTAGGTTCATAACTGAGTGTAGCACCAGTGAGGAATTTAAGGAGAGTCACTGGTGAAGCCTGGCCGCAAAGGCTGTTCCTATGGGGGGTGGGATACCTTCAAGGAGAAAACTAAAGCATATGTGTGGTCACAACCAATCCTTGTCATTATGCCATGAAAGCCTTGGGATTTGTGATCAAAGCAGTGAGTTTCTCTTGAATTGTGCTATAACCTCTGTTTGAACCTCTCAGATTTTTGTTCTAGAAGATGACACACTATGTTTTGACTGTGTCACCTGTGTCTAAGAACCATCTTCCTAATTAACTGATAGAGAATAAAATTATTGTCAGCAAGCCAAAAGAAAATGCAAATTGCGAGTATGTCTGTCTTCTGTCAGTGTTGTTTACTTATCATTTTCCGCTGATGTTTTAAAGAATTGCTAAACATATGGTTTTTATCCAGAGCTGAATGTTCGGTTGTGATGAATATAAAACATATTTCACTTTGTATATGAACATTAAAAGTATTAGAAAGACATAATCTTTGGCTCTGTTACTAAATTTCATCTGTCAAAAAAGATAATTTTGACTGCAATATTTGGTATTGTGTAGGCATAGCTCTTACGAAGATGCTTTTAGGATTATAGTAGAATGCTGCTAAATGGCTTGATTGTCATTGTTGTCCATAGAAAAACATGGCTTCGTGTAGACAGTTATTTCTTACATTTCATATTGGTGTATCTCAGTTGAGTTCAACATATTATTTCATACTAAGATTGGAACGCCCATCAACTGATTTATTTATGCTGATTTCCTTATAATAAGAATACAATATGTTTTAGTCTTTCTCCTGTACTAATTTAATTTTGTTTATTTGATTATATCTTTTATATTCTATATAGGATCTTCATATTCGTTTCTTAGAAATATTTGTACTGTTTTGAATTCACGTTCAGTTGTAAAGTTCCCAATGCAATCCTTTTTTTTTTTTCCCCTTCTAGAAAAAGAGTAAGGCTTTAGAGCCAGGCATGTAAAACTTTCTACACTTGGACTCTATAAACATCTTGCAACTTTCTTTTCTACCTAAATCAATTAAACCAATTAAATTCTTTCTCATTGATCATTAGAAACAAATATTGTTAGGTATGTTTTAGTCTCTTTATTCCTTTTTAAGATATTTCTTTGTCAGGATTGTTCTTTTCTCTTTGTTTGAGTTTAAATACTATTTTCAGTCATTCATTGAACTTTTTTTTTTTTTTTTTGGCCAGTCCTGGGCCTTGGACTCAGGGCCTGAGCACTGTCCCTGGCTTCTTCCCGCTCAAGGCTAGCACTCTGCCACTTGAGCCACAGCGCCGCTTCTGGCCGTTTTCTGTATATGTGGTGCTGGGGAATCGAACCTAGGGCCTCGTGTATCCGAGGCAGGCACTCTTGCCACTAGGCTATATCCCCAGCCCTTGAACTAACTTTTACTCAATGCCTAACATGTGGACCACTACCTGTGTGTTCCAGGGTGTAGTGGTATATAAAATACATAAAGCAATCAATCTCTTGAAACCTTCCATTTAGAGATATAGAAACAATTAGACCCATGAATTTTGTATTAGGAAAATACTATGTTACATTCCTTTCTCTGAAGCTTCCTCTGACCACCCCAACTTTTAAATATAGTTTTCTTCTTTGTATTATTCAAACGTATGTTGCTTCTGCAACCCTTTTTCTTTTACTAAATGTATCCTTATTCTTTCTCACTTAAATCTGGATCCTGTAGTGGGGAAAATCACCCATATTTCCATGGCTTAGAACCTAACATAGTTCTCTGTGTAAAACTAGAAGGGTAACTGTCTCTAATCATGAAAGGCCATGGTAGATGGGCTTTATTGAGATGAAATGAATTAGTACTCCACTAAAACAAGTGCTGCTTTTGATTTTGAATATAAACAGGAACGTGTGCTCTTTCCTCTTCATTATAAAACAAGATCTGAGTAGTAACATTCCTTCATAGCACAAATGTGGCAGAATGAAAATGAGACACTTTGTAAAATTTCTGTTTGACATTTATTGGATGCATACTTCAAATTAATAGTAGAAAGTTATAGAATATCCTGTTATTGTGGTAAATAATTATTTTTTAAACTCTTCCTTTTTGAATTAACTTTATTCTGATCCTGTTTACTATATACATTTGTATATAACATATGTAGTTTTGTAGAGCCAGTTTTCTTTTCTTTTTCTTTACTTTCTTTTCAGTCTTGGAGTTTGAACTGGGGGCCTGTATGATGTCCCTGAGCTCTCCTGCTCAAGGTTAGCACTCTACCACTTTGAGCCACAACACCACACCGAGTTTTCTGGTGGTTAGATACCAGTCTCAGGGACATTCCTTCCTTCCTGGTGTGACATTGAACCACAAGCCTCAGATTTCAGCCTCCTGAGTAGCTAGGACTACAGGCATGAGCCACCATGGCCCAATGAGCCAGTTTCCTTAATAGAGATTTTTCTTTAAAAAATTAAAAAAACAACAACATTTGGAATCATAAGTTTACAAATTTGTATTTAGTATGTGTAATGCTATACATACTATGCTATGAAAGCTAAGCTTATTGATGATTAAGGATAGAGGACTTATTTATTGGTTTGTTCACTAATCCATTTGTTTGCTCTTTGAGACAGGGTCTGCCTCTGTAACCCAGGCTGACCTCAGTCTCTGAATCCCTGCCTCAGCCTCCTGGGGGGCTGAGATTACAGGCATAGGCCATAAGGCCTAAGACATATGCTTTAGAATTAAACAAAACTTGGTTCAGGTTCCAAATTCATTAATAAGTTAACTATCAATAATAACTATCAACAGTTAATTAAAAAACATTTTTGAGCCTTTAGTTTATTTTTAAAATAAACAGTATCTCACTTTATAATGTTTTTAGGATTAAATATACTAGTTTATTGAGTTTTTTTTAGTATCTGATTTATACTGTCTAATAAATATCTTGTACACACTGGTTAGGGCTTTTTGCTACATACAATAACACACGTTTTTTTCCTTTGGCCAATTGGACTTAAAGGCCTTATTTTTAAAGATGGAAATCTTAACATTTTTGTGTGCACACTGTCTAATTGCATTTTTGACCAGACTTTTAGCAAGGTTCCTTTTAAAGCATTTGTTTAGTTAATTTTTTTAAGTTTAATGATCAAAAGGTTGTCAGGCATTTGGAGGTTAAGCTCATTTCTACCCTGCTTAGTTAATTATCCTGATCATAAACAAAAGATGTGCAATTCAAAGTCAAGCAACATTTCATGTGGATGATGGAAGTGATAATAGCTTCATTCCTGCTAGATCTTTTTTCTCTTCTCTGGCAAGTTCATAGTGACCTTGTCCAAAATCTGATGACCTTTCTATTTTTCTCAACTATTTGGAAAGCCAGGCCTGCCGTAGATGGCCCTGAGGGGGTATCTGAAAGACCACTGAGTCACTGACCCATGTGAAGACTGGATTCCAAGTCTGAGCTACAGGCCTCTGAAATAGTTTTATACAGGGCTTATTGCATACAAAAACAAAAACACCTAAAAAGCTGCAGTTTCCGGTTTATTAAATATCCTGCTAAAGTGTATTTTAAATACTATTGCACTCATATTTTTAAAGTATTCAGTTTCTTATACAGGTGGCTTTCTAGACTTAAATTTCAATCTTTTAGCATTAGTAAATAAAACTAAAATTGAGTGTTTTGAAAATATAAGGAAAATGTACTGTTAAAGTATAGGTTTAATGTAATTAACTTCTGTTAGTGACCGTTATGATGACACATGATAATCTCTTTATAGACAGTCAAATCTAAATTGTTACTCGACTGTTCCTACTTGAAGGTTTTTTGAGGTCATGATGGATGTTCTGAAGGAAAGCCTGGAAGATGTATTTATGCCTATATATTATTATGTTCTCTCTACCATAATAGAAACTTTGTGGTAGGACTGTGATATACAAAGAAAAGATATCTCTTTTATTTTTTCAGCATAATAGGAAATGATCAGGCTCTTTAGGAGTGTCTAGTCTAGTTCTGCACTTTATACTGTAACATTATCTTCTATTTTTATGCAGGAGTTGATTCCTGAATTTTATTATCTCCCTGAGATGTTTGTCAACTTCAATAATTATAACCTTGGAGTGATGGATGATGGGACAGTAGTGTCTGATGTGGAACTTCCTCCTTGGGCTAAAACCTCAGAAGAATTTGTTCGTATAAACAGATTGGTAAGATAGTAATCATCTACTCTGTCAGGAGCCTTTTCTCAAAGCATCTTTCTAGTGTTGGTGTAAGAACATTAACCCTTGCCCTTCTGTACAAAGCTGTGGTCGATAGGAATAACTCAAAATGACATAACATTCACTGCCACATATACTTCATAAAGTCTTAATGAATTGAAAGTCTGATGCATGCTTTCAGTTATTTTCATCTTTAGGTTATTTTCATATATTCATGATAATTCAAAATGATAAAGAAAAAATCTAAACTAAACTGGAATTGTTTGTTGTTTCAAACATAAACTCCTTTTTCAGAGAAAGAAATATAATTTTATATTGTAGGTTAGACCACCACTGCACATTTTTGTAACATAAACATCTTTAAGTTACATCCTGTAGTGGTCTTTTGAAGGAACATTTTACATCATATTTAGGAGTGCTTAGTGTGCTTACAGTATGTGTTTATTCCCTGATTAGTGAATTCTGTAATGTCCCCCATTGTATATGGTCCTAGGTTATTTTGTGAGAAAGTACTGTGGCTTTTCTTCAGTGCCTTTCATAAAAGTTTGGGATAAGGGAGCTCTAAATTCTCAGTATTTAAAAGTAGTGTTGCCTTAAAGATAGTAAAAATATAATTAAAAATAAATAAAAGCAGTATCCTTACCATATTCCACATTAATAATGAAGTTTCAATTGTAGTGTTTTTTTAATTGTAATTTAGCAAGGAAAAGGATTAATTGGATTTTTTCAGTAGCATCTCTTAACTTTTCACATTAATAATGATAACTTTATCCTATTTACAGTAAAGTTGCTTGTTATGAATGCTGACATCATATAGAAATGTAGAAAGAGTACAGGCTTTGGTGTCAGACCTAATTCCCAACCATGAACCAGTCATCTTGTTGAGTGTGACCTTAGGCAGTTTAATCCTTCTGATGCCTGGTTTTCTGCTTTGCAAGTTTGAAATCATTTGTGTAATTGCAATTCTGTAGGTGAAATATCTAAAATATTCTCTGGTATAGGCTATGTTCACCTCGAACACTCCTATGATACAGGTAGCATTTTACCTTCTGTTACTGTAGTTAAGGTAGGAGCCCGAGATAAGGCTTAGCTGTGAATGGTAGGGAAGGAGATGCCAGACTTCTAAATATGACACGTCTGTGGCTGTGTGGCTTCCCCAGGGCACGCAGAAGTAAGCAGAATGGACAGTTTGCATTACAGCTTTTTTGTTTTTGTTTTTGTGATTATCCCGTTTAAGCAGATTTATTGATCTGTAATTTATATACCAAAATCTAACAGGTGTATCATTGAGCTTTAATAATGTATACAGTAGCTCTCGAATATCCATTTTGCTCCCTAGAAATTCTTGTGCTACCTTTTCCTCTGTTCCCACGCCTGGCCCCAGGCAGCCACCGATTCTCTCTCCACAATGCTCTTCTGAATTTTTTAAAAAAATTAATGGCATCATACAATTGTCATCTTTTTGAACCTACCTTCTTCACTTAGCATGATGCTTTCACATTCACACGTATCACTGTATAGAGCAGTAGTTAATTTTTGTCTTGTTGAGTAATATTCCATTGTGTAGTTATGTCACGTTTGTCTTTTTATTAACCAGTAAGTGGATATTTGTTTTTTCCAGTTTATGACCATTATAATTGTTTTTGTGTGTATATCTTAGTATGAACATCTTTTTTCATTGTTCTTGAGATTAGTAGTAGTGGAATTCCTGGGTTATATAAGAATATGTTGCTGGGTGCCAGTGAATTGCACTTGTAATCATAATTACTCAGGTGATTAAGATCTGAAGATCTTGGTTCAAAGCCAGCCCAGACAGGAAAGTCCATTAGTCTGTTAACCATCAAAACGCTGGGCCTGTTAACCATCAATAATCTGGAAGTAGAGCTGTGGCTCAAGTGGTACAGTGCTGGTCTTCAGCATTGAAGCTCCGGGGCAGCACCCAGATCCTGAGTTCAAGTTCTAGGATGGGCAAGTCCTAGGATTTTTACTGTATTTACCATTTTGTACTACTACCAATAGTCTTTGAAATTTATGATTTTCTACATTAAAACAAAAGCTTGATATTTCTAGTCTTATTTTAGCCACTTAGTAGGTATCACCTTGTTATTTTAATTTATACTACCCTAATGACTAATAAGATTGGACATGTTTCAATCTTATTTTCTGCCTACATATGATTTTGTTAAACTATATTCAGATCTCTCAGCTATTTTTATATTGGGTTATTTGGGGTTTTATTATTGAGTCATAAAGGACCTTTGTGTATTATTCATAAAGTCCTATATCCCGCATATATTTTGTAAATATTTCTCAACTATTCTGTGGCTTGTATTTCCACTTTTTAATGTTGTCTTTAAAAATCACCATTTAGGGCTGGGGATATAGCCTAGTGGCAAGAGTGCCTGCCTCGGATACACGAGGCCCTAGGTTCGATTACCCAGCACCACATATACAGAAAACGGCCAGAAGCGGCGCTGTGGCTCAAGTGGCAGAGTGCTAGCCTTGAGCGGGAAGAAGCCAGGGACGGTGCTCAGGCCCTGAGTCCAAGGCCCAGGACTGGCAAAAAAAAAAGAAAAAAAAAAATCACCATTTAAAACAAAATGTATTATGGGCCTGGAAGTTCATCTCCATACCAGAGAGTTTCCATAGATGCATTGATCCCTAGATTTGATCCCCAGCACAGAAAAGATAAAAACAAAAACTGACAGAATGTCTTAGCTGGGTAGTAAGTAGATAAAATAAAATCCACATAATGTGAAATAGTTAAAGCACCCTCACTGTTCTTGATGATATATTTTGATATAAATTATGTTCTGATTATTTGATCATGGAAACACTTTCTCAAATGTGATCTAAGACTTTAAGTCTTAGGCTAGGATTGTACCTCAATGATAGGGTGCTTGCCTAGCATACATAGGCCCTGGGTTTGACCCCTTCCCTGCAGTATCACCACCCTCCCAAAGACACAAAATAAAGCAAAATTTTAACTTTCAAGGGATCTAGCTCTTGATTCATCATAATCAGTAACCATGACTATTATATTTGTATGGAAAGTATAAAATGTGTTTATAAAATGTCTCCTCCACTGTGAAGGAGCCCTGAGAGGGAGAAGTATTTGAGTAAGTTATACTTAAAATTTTACCAACATTTTTGGCAGTTTAGGAAATGGAATTGTGTAAAGACAGCCACCCGACCCTGGGAGTCCAGTCTCTGCACCGCTGCCTGCCTCAGAAGAGTCAGGTTTAGTTGGAAAAGGCTCCTGAAGACTTCAAAGAACAGAAGTTAGAACTCACTACTGTGTCTTTCAGATTTGGATTTTTGTCTTCCCATGCTTTAAATTCAGAAATGACTGTGAGATTATATGCATATGGCATCTTATAGTATCAAGCACTATTTATTATAACTCAGTGCTAAAATTTGCTTACAATTTTTCTCAGGGATTTTAATACCGAAGAATTTCAGATATCTTTTTCTAGGCTCTGCATTATCTTACATTCCCATTTAAAACTAGATAAGAAATCACTGTAGATCAAATGCATGCATAGTTTAGAGTTGAATATTTTACATCTCTGATGACTGTGACACAATTAGGAAAGATCCTTAATATTACTTCTGCCTGTTTATGAAAAAATTTAATAGCTCATTCATTCATTCAGAACCATTTCTTACATACTCATGATGAACAATACTCTATCACAGTGAAGCCCATACTGATGCATCTTACAATTTCCAATTAACTTTCTATCAGTGACTGAATTGTTAGTACATTATTTTACGTATCTGTTGGCGTGTTATCACATAGGAGTTTTATCCCCTCCTCATTCTGGTTTACCTCTTTAAGTCCACAGCTTTTATGCAATGATTGTAGCTCATGAAATGCATACTACTTTGATCTGTGACCTTTTTGTGGTGCTAATCGGGTTCCTGATATCATTATACCTTACTCATTAATCATATTTCCTGCAGCCCGTCAGGCAGCCAGACAGCACAAGTCCCTGTTTTCAGCCCTCTGTTGGCAGGTTTCTGCTTTTCCAGATTATTACAGACGATGCTTTGGCTTTTCCTAGCCAGAGCCACATCAAGCTGTGTGTTACAATTAAAGTCAGATGGTCCTCAGGTTGAACAGGGATATAGTGTTGCAGCTGTCTCTTTTCCTGGAACAAGCCAGCACTAAGAACAGATGATCTATAGGACAGTGAATAATAACAGATTGTACAATACTCGGTTGGTAGCCAGGGATCACAGAATTAATTAACTGACATACTTAATTTAAGACACTCAGCATGACTTTCCTAAGTATTTGGTTGTCCGAATATTAACTCAAGAGGTTGGGATATTTTTAGGAGCATAATTTTGTGGGTGGGCAAGTAATATTACACTTTCTATGTGTATTAAATGAATGGAGCCACTATCATACCTAACCATTTCATTTTTTTGTAAGTAATGAAGATCTAAGTATTGGGTTGAAAATTGGATTAGTGATGGACTCAAGACAGAAGGCAATATCTTCCATAATTTAAAAGAGAAAATCCACATATGTTTGATGAGACAAATAAATTATATTCTCTTTGTTCTGAATAGTTGGAATTGGAGTAAAATCAAAACATTTTTAATCTCAGTGATCTCCTTGAAATTAGTCTGTGTTACCTGAACCAGGAAGGGAAAAATATGTTATTCCAAATAGCAATTTAGAAATAGAAATAAGAAACAGACGTTCACATTTTCAAATAATATAAAGATGTACGAGTTCAAAATGTTTAGCATTTATCTCATAGTATATTGTCAGTGTTGTTGCCTTCATTTTCACTTGAATAACAGACAACACGGACCTTACCCTGGACAGTAATTAAAGTTGTTCTAACAGTTTCTAAAAGCTGGCAATGTAGATGATCTTGTTTTAGCTGGAGGATATAGAATTTATCTGTAGGTTAATACCAGTAATTCACTCACTTACCTACTTGTTGAGTACCCATCTATAGACCTGCATGGTTAGATTCAGCAAGTGGGCTAGACACTAGCCTTGTCCTTTGGGTGTTTCCTTCCCTCTGGTAACTTGACTTATTGCAGTGGAGAGCCGTTTGTGGCCTAGAGCTGAATGAATCCAGCACAAACAGCCCTCAGTTGGTGAGTTGTCCTGAGGTTACCACTGGAGTCTCATTTACTTTTGTTTATCTGTGGTAGCCTCTGTCTCCTCACTAGTATTTCATAATAGTGACATGAGTGGCCACTTGAGAAGGTAAAGAAGAATAAAAGTGAGTTCATCAGCTCCTTCCCACTATCATCCAGTGGCATATAGACAAAGTAAAATTACTTTTATAGTATTACTTAACAGAAAAAAAAACTTGCTATGTTTTATTTCTTTAACAGCCTTGCTTTTTTCCCTATTCATTGTTAGAATTCAAATTGAATTGTTTTAACTTAAAGATGTAGAGATCTGGATGAAATTAATCTCATAATATTTTTTCATTTCTTTATTGTCAAAGTGCTGTACAGAGGGGTTACAGTTACACATGAGGCTGTGTGTACATTTCTTATCCAGCTTGTTACCTCCCACCTCATTTTCCCCTCCTTCCCCCCTCCCCTCTTGTAACATCCTAAAATAGAAAATGTGTAGTTTGTAAGTGATGATAGCAGCATTGAGATTAAAATTAACCTATCCCCAGTGAAAAAATTCTCAGGAAGCAGCATTTTGAAACCTTGTTTCCGCATAGGGACAGAAATTGGGAGGATCGTAGCTTGAGGTGAGCCCAGTCAAGAAGATGCAAGATTCGATCCCCCATCTCATAACAGAAGCTAGGTGTGGGAGTGCTTGTAATCTCGGCTGTCTACGAGAGATAATTAGGAGGATCATAGTCCCATGCTGGTTTGTACAAAAGGGTGAGAACTTATTTTTTTTTTAAAACTAAGGCAACAAAGGACTGAGATGTGGCTCAAGGGGTAGAGGGTCTGCCTAGCAAGCTCAAGGCTTCATGTTCGAACCCCAGAATCACCGAAAAGAAAACAAGGCAAGAACCTGTTTCTTGTAGACAACATACTTCTCTGTTTTTTACAGTTGGAATGCTATGAGCTGACATGCATTTTTCATATTTTCTAGTTGTTGTTTTATTTTCCTCATTGATGATGACATAGTCAGGAATGTAAACAGCCACGGTGACTGCAGTAACAGTGGTTCTCCACTGCGGATCCCTGAGCACATGCACATGCACGTGCAAACACTGACGCATATGCACCTATGTGCACAATGCACCCCGGGCACGTTCACACATCCTAGACACATAGCCCTGGTACCCGCGGTGCGTAATCGTAATTCTCAGCTGCGTACACACATGCACACACAGCCATGGTGACTGCAGTAACAGTTATTCTCAAGTGCCACACATGCACACCTGTGTACACACACGTACATGTGTGTATGTATACGTACCTGTGTGCACAATGCACACTCATGTATGGGGAGGTGCTTACTACACAGGTGCCTGTCATGGGTAATAGTAATTCTCAACTACCTGTCACACACACACACACACACACACACACACACAGCCACAGTGACTGCAGTTGACAATAGTGATTTGAGTCTCACACATATATGTACACACACACACACACACACACACACACACACAGATGCAATCAGACCTAAAATCCTTGGAAATGAGGGCCAATGTGTATGATGTTTGAAATAAATCTAAAATTACTACTTTTGTTCATGTAATTTCCTATAAAAGGTTAGGTTTTAAAAGGGACCCTAAAAACATGGGAACAGGATATACAATGTAAATTTGTTTATAAAGTAGTATATAAGCAATCTAAGGAGCCCAGTGACTAACACTAGGAGGACATCTAGAAGACTGTTGTTTAGGCCAACCCAGGCACTAAAATATGCTAGACTCCATCTCAGAAAATAATCAGAAAAAAAGGCAGTTACTGCTAGCTCACACTGACAATCCTAGTCACTCATGAGGCTGAAATCCATAGTATTGTGGTGAGAATCAAATAGCCACAAGATTTAAATAGCCACAAGAATTAAATAGCCACAAGATTTCATTTCTAAAATAACCAGTGAAAACCAGGCTGGAGGCATGCCTCAAGTGATAAAGCACTAGCTTAGTAGTATAAAGCTCTGAGTTTAAACCCCAGTACTGCCCCCCCCCCCCCCACTGAATAGCAGTCCATTTATTTACAGGTTTGTGTTGGGGATAGGAGGTTTTGTTGTTGATTTCGAGACAGTCTTATTCTTTGCATAGACTGGCCTTGAATTTGTTATATTCTTGCTTCAGACTCTTAATTGCTGAGATCGTAGGCATGTACTACCCACATGCAGTCCGTTTTGACTTGGTAGAACATGGCAAACTGATTCTAAAGAACAATATTCCCCCCCCCCCCCAAATCCTCTCTGAGAACAGCATCAAGGTGTGTTCCTGTGGCTGCTGTAACAAATTGCTACAAACACTGGGTGGTTTATAACAAAACAGATCTACCTGTCATTGATCCAGAGGCCTGAAAACCAGCATCACATTCCTTCTAGAAGATATCTGTTCTGTCTTCACACAGGCTTCTGCTCTTCTGTCTGTATTCAAATATGTCTCTCTGCCTACATCTTAAAGGAGTACTTAGGATTAAATGTAGGGCCTAATCCGGGATACTAGTGCTTGTTGAAGTTCTCTGAAGCTTAGAAATAAGAGAAGAGGAAGAAGAGAGGAAGACAGGGAGAGCTAGAAAGCCCATCCTTGACTGTTTCATTCAGTCTTCATGGAAATTATCACAGGAGTGTACTGCCAGCTCCAGCTGGAAGTCATCATTTCTGCATGGGGCTGATGATAATGGCTTTAGACTGGAACTGAAACTAACGGGCTCCCAATGTGAGGCTGGAAGTTGAACTCACGAGGAGCCCTTGCTCCTGCCTCACTGTCACCGTTGCTTTCAGAGGTGCTCTGTGGGGCTGGAGCAGCGTGGGCTCTAGTCCCTCCCTGCCTTGCTTGCTGGCCCTGGGCCATGTCACCTGTGGCCGCAGTATGTCTGGGAAGCAGTGTGCTGTGGGTCTGGTTCTGCTCTCCGAGCTTTCCTGCAGCTCTGCACCGGGTTATGGATGAATGACTGCTTACTCCTGTATTTATGTCTGTTTGATTTGCTGGCAACTGGTGTATATTCAACGAATGTTTTCCAGCGAGGAAGTTTGTGTATGTATGCATGAATTTCCTTGAGTGTGGTAACCCAAGAGTGATCTCTTGAGGGAGAGGGAGGGAGGGAGGAGGGAGGGGGGAGTCACATGAAATGAATAAGCTTCTAGCCTAGAAAATGCGTGCAATGATTAGGATGATGGTGTGGCCTTGGGAAGGCATAAGAGGTAAGTCGAGGGCACATTTCTGAAGAGATTGTTGCTAAAAGTTAGTACTTCATCTAGTAGTCATGAAGCACTCAGAAAACCTGGGAAGGGTATCATTACCTTGAATTAAAGTGGAAGCAGGGAGGCCAGTCTCAACGACTAGAGTTGAAGGGATCAGGGTGAGTGATGAGGACAGTCTGAGTTACAGCAGCAGCGAGAAGCTAGAGAACATACTGGGCATTCTAGAGACTGTCTGCGGGTCATAGTGAAGTGGATGAAGTCATCTGTGGTTAGCAGATGGATTGTGATACTAACAGAAGTACGTATTACAGAAGGGGAAAGAAGTAGACTTTTGTTCTGCTTTTGAGATAAGGTCTTGCTGTGTTGCTTGGGCCGACCTCCAATTTATAATCCTGCTGCCTCTTCTGCAAATGCTACCGCGCTCAGTCATGACATAGCCTTCCAAAGGAATGTAAATTCATTTTTGAACATGTCAGATAATTGAAAATGTATTTTAATATGGTTGTCAAAATATTAAGGTAGAAAGTTTGTAATCAAACCTGGGTGCCGATGGCTCACTCAGGAGGCTGAGATCTGAGTATTGCTGTTTGAAGCCAGCCTGGGCAGGAAAGTTCCTGAGACGCTTTATCTCCAATAAACCACTCAGAAAAAGCCAGAATTGGTGCTGTGGCTCAAGTGGTAGAGTGCTAGCCTTGAACAAAAGAAGCTCAGGGACAACTCCCAGGCCCAGAGTTCAAGCCCCCAGGACTGACAAAGAAAAAAAAAGATAGGGTACATGGTTAGTGTTATGGCTGGGTTTTATGAATCTTGGCTTTGTCTACAAGTACTGCCATAGATATGTAATTGATTGGAGTAAGTGGAACCTCTCTTCCTGACTCTGCTACTCTTTTTCTCATATTAGGTATTCTAATCTCTTTTTTAGACCATAGTTAATAACTTCTTTCTAGTCTCCCTCCCCACCCCCACTTTCTTTATACATATACACACACATGTAATTTTCTTGGATTTAATCCATGGATGTAAGAAATAATCATACTTATTCGGGTCCCTTGTGTCAGGTGGCATTGCTTCATTTTGAGGTACTGAGAACAAAACCAGGGTGCGAGGCAAGCACCTTTCCCCCAAACTACATGCATCCTCAGTCCTGTAGGATTCCCTGTAAGGGAGCCCCAACCCCCATTATCCATTGTGACACTTGTGTTACACATAGAAACAAAGCTACAGAATATTGTCACAGCAGTTTTTCAACTCTAACGTTCTGTTTGTAAATATTGTTTACACTGAATGAATGAAATGTGCTCTCTTGAACTTCTAACATTTGATCTTTATCCTGTCTCTAGGGCCTAACATATATCTAAGCAGATAGTTATAAAAACAATAGCCATGACTGAAATTTCAGATGTGCTTTGTATTTCTCTCTTAAGTCTTCTAGTCTACCATTTATTTTAATCATGGCCTATTAGCCTCAAACTTATCAAGATTTTAGTGAATATCCATTGATAGACCATCAGCTCTAATTCAAGTACAGTTAACACAATGAGCATATAAAATGAATTTGATCATGCTTTGCACTTTCATATCAGTTTTCTCAGTCATTTTATAAAAGTATATCATTCAGGTATGAGCATATATGAATACATTGTATATTCATATTCCAAATATCTGTAGATGAGTCCCAGATCTTCAGTATTAGCTGGCTTTTGGCCATGATTAAGTTACTTAACCTCCTGGCAGTAAGGGGATAGTAGAAAAATAGAACAAGGGCAGTAGGGTTTCAGCATTTTGACAGATTTAGAGTAGGTGTGATACTGAATAATCACTTGGTCACTAGGCCAGGGAATTGTTATGTAAAAGAAGATTAAGTCTTCCCTACTCTGGTAACATAAAATAATGATTGGTAACACTTTTTCCGATGTGGAAATGCATTCAGTGGAGAATATTAATAGTTGAGTCCGATTGCTGAGTTTCTCACAAGGACATCTGAAGTTATTTATTACTCCTGTGAAAATGTGTTCAGCCTACTCCTTATGTAAAAGTGTCTGCAATTCATGAATTAAATGCTCGTAATCTAGCACTGGTTGATAGAATCTGCATTGCAACTCCAAAGAAATTAGTGGTTATAGAAAATTTTAGATGGATGATGCCATAAACAAATAAATTATGACTTCAGTGTCTAGAGTTATAGGGGTAGGAGAGGTACTTTATTATAATGCATGACTTCCAGGTAAAGAAAGGCCTTTTAAAAGTCAGTACAGTCTTTTCATTGCTTCTGAAAGTCCAGCGTTTTGGTCAGCAGATATTTATTGGTGCCTACCACTTGCAGGAGGATTGTGCTCAATCCTGGGAATATACAAAGAGTATGATAGACTATCTACCCTGTATATGATAAAATATACGCAAGAATAGAATATTTACCCTGCAGGAATTCACCATCCAATAATGGAAATAATCACAATAGGATTTGATCCATTATAAAGAAAACATAGTGGTGAACTTCATTTGGGATACAATGATACTTAAGAGACATTTGAGCTGGGTATTTAAAAAAACTAGTTTGGTCTCTACTATCAACTGAGTTGTATAATACCAAAATTCATATATTGAAGCCCTAGTCCCCAGCGTGATGGTATTTGGAGATGGAGCTTTGGAGAGATAATGCTTATCTTTGGAGAGATATACTTATCCGCAAGAGAAAAACATCCAAGACTTAATAAAATTAAAATTAAAGTATTATCTACTGTCATAGAGAATTCCTGTAACCCAAACTCTCAGAAGGCTGAGTAATATCATAAATTCAGTGCAAAAGCTTAGGCAATCCGAGAGAGACCTGGACTCCTTAAAAACAAAACCAAAAAGTAGTAACCAAATTCTTATCTTAGGACTCTTACATTGCTCAGGCAGTGAATTGAAGAAAATCAAGGAAATGAGAAAGTATTGGCTGACATAATACAATTCTGAGAGCTTGAATTACAGAATTAAGAGGAGGAAAACAAAAACCAAGATAGAAGAAATCATTGTCTATTTTATATCCCACTGCCTATGAAATGAGATATTTGTGGAAGAGAGGAGAAACTGAGGGTTCTAGACCGAAACAGCAAAGACAGGGAGTTTGTAGTTTGGATCCTACCTAAAATGAGCTTGCTGTAGACTTTGGCGATGAAGAGAGAGCAGCAAGTGTAGGTTGGAGAGGAGTGCATGTGCTTTGGGCTGTGGCGGAGAGAGTGAAACTGATGTTCTGGTAAGAGAAAGTTCCCAGAAAAGATGTGTGAATTGTAAGTCATTCCAGAGGAAGCACATTCTGTGGTTTGGCGTCTGTTTTTTTTTGTTGTTTGTTTGTTTGTTTTGGCCAGTCCTGGTCCTTGGACTCAGGGCCTGAGCACTGTCCCTGGCTTCTTTTTTGCTCAAGGCTAGCACTCTGCCACTTGAGCCACAGCGCCACTTCTGGCCGTTTTCTGTATATGTGGTGCTGGGGAATCGAATCCAGGGCCTCATATATACGAGGCAAGCTCTCTTGCCACTAGGCCATATCCCCAGCCCACATTCTGTGGTTTGGACTTACCAAGAAAATGGATGACTCAGAAAAGAAACCTCAAAGATAGGTATATTCTCTGGTTCTGTGCTCATCAAGAAGATAGGTTGTTTAGCCAACACCTACATCTGCACGTATGTGCATGCACACATATGTGTGTGTGTGTGTGTGTGTGTGAGAGAGAGAGAGAGAGAGAGAGTTGCAGAAAGGCCTTTAGTCTGGCAAAAAGAAGTCTTCTTTGTTAAAGTTGTGTGAAAATCAAACAAATGAGCTATACAAATAATAAACGTTGAAGTGTCAAAGTATGAAGTGGAATTACCAAGGAAAATAGCTTGTAATCAAATAATGCTTATTATATTTTAGCGTCATGATTCTTTTCACCTCCCAGGATATTTTGTACTTATGATCTGATTGGAAGAACTGTCAAATCTACATTCCCAAAGATAACTTTACACTACACACTTTATTTCTTGTGTTTTCTTTTCCTTTTTCTGGTCCTTAGCTTCATTTTGCTCAAGACTGCTGCTTCACCGCTTGAGCCACAGCTCTGTTTATGGCTATAAGGGTCTCATAGGCTTTGCTACCTGGTGCTGGCTTTGCAGCATGACCTCAGATCACAGCCTCCTGAGTAGCTAGGATTGAGCCACCAGTGCCTGGCTTTCTACTGCTTAACTTACTCTTGTATATGGTGTAAGAACTTTGGGGGACTTACTAGAAAGAATGAATTATATTTAATTTTACTTTCTTAAGGTGCTTTTGCCTCACTCTTGTCTCTCCTCATCCCCTGAATTCCTATAGAATTTATTTCGTGCACCACAGAACTTAATTGGTGTTTCTTACTTGAAATTCTTGTTTTAAATTCTTCTAAAAGTTGGATCTTAATTTTTGTAATAACATTAGTCTTAAATTACACTAATTCTGATGCATGAGGAAAATGTTATTCTGTGCTGCGGGATATTGGGTGGAGGGTAATATGATTTTTTAAAAAAAAATGTGCTCCAAATCATCAAGTACATATTGCAGTTTATTGAATATTCAATAAACAAATATTCAAACATTTGGAAAATGTTGGATGGGGTAAATCTCTGACTATTGTGCTGACATATTGGAGCAGATACTTTTTTTGCTTGAAAAAGACTTTTTGTAGTATTTACTATGCATTCTAAAGCTATAGAGAGGTAATAAATATTGCCTACTAATAATACTTTGAATGTATGTATGCATGTATATATGTATGTGCGTGCTTGTCCTGGGGCTGGAACTTAGGATCTGACCATGAGCATAAAGGATAACACTCTGGCATTAGAGCCACACTTCCACTCTAGGCTTTTTTTTTGGTAGCTAATTGGAAATCAAAGTCTTATGGGCTTTCCTGCTTAGGCTGGCTTCAATCCTCAGATTTCAGCCTCTTGAGTAGCTAGGATTACAGGCATGAGCCACTGGTGCCTGGCTTGAACCTTTTTTTTTTTTTTTAATCATGTCATGTAGAGGTTTTATTTTCCAAGTTGTTATTCCATAAGCAATATGGTATAACCAGTATTCACATAGTATTAAGTTTTCTTGTTTATTTTTTTATTTAAGCAGTTGTACAAAGTGTTTTCTATTCAAAATATAAATTAATAAATATAATGTGTCTTGATCTATGTTATCCCTTCTACCATACCTCTATCTACCTCAGCCCTACTCATTCAACTGGTTACCTTTGAAAGATTCCATGCTGACACGTAGTCACTGGCTACAATGACAGAATTCATCCCTCTTTTTTTATCTCCATTCATCTGCCCTTTCCTTGAGTCACAACTCCCTCCTACAAAACATGTTTCAGCTTCCTGTTCTACATCTTAAACTGTAAATTAGTTGTGCAAAGGAGTTACACCTTGTACTCCCCCCCTGTGGATACCATACTTGAGTCACTGTGTTTGGGCACAATGCATATGTCTCTGTATAGGTTTTCTTTTGTTTTTTTTTGCACCAGTCATGACACTGCCCTTTATTCAAATAAAGGGCCTAAGACACTCCCCTTTATTCAAATGAGGGCCCCAAAGACACTCCCCTTTGTTCAAATGAGGGACTCAAGACTTTTGGCCATTCAGTCAAATGAAGAATGCAAGTTCAGGCGGGGAATCCGCCTGTTCCATGTCCGTCATCGCATGTCAGTCACATGTCAATAGCATGGCTGTCGCATGTCGGTCATATCCACATCACATGTCATTCACATACCAGTCACATGTCAGTCACATGACCGTCACATGCCGGTCACATGTCAATAGCATGTCAGTCACAGGCATGTCACATGTCAGTCGCGTGTCAGTCACATGTACATACCATGTTGGGTGCATGTCAGTCACATGTTTGCATGTCGATCACATGCCCATTGCATGTCGGTCACATGTCAGTCATGTGGCAGTTGCAAGTCAGGCACATGACAATCACATGTGCATTACATGTTGCTCGCATGCCAGGCCTATGCACATGTCGGTCACATGCACATCACATGTTGGTCACATGACTGCCACATGTCTGTCGTATGTCAGTCACATGTATGTTACTCATTGGTCACATGTCAGTTGCCTATCTGTCACATGTCGATTGGATGTCGTTGAATCTTTTTTGTATTTTTTTTTCTTTTTCTTTCTTTCTTTCTTTTTTTTTTTTTTTTTTTGCCAGTCCTGGGCCTTGGACTCAGGGCCTGAGCACTGTCCCTGGCTTCCTTTTGCTCAAGGCTAGCACTCTGCCACTTGAGCCACAGCGCCACTTCTGGCCTTTTCTATATGTGTGGTGGTGCTGAGGAATCAAACCCAGGGCTTCATGTATACGAGGTGAGCACTCTTGCCACCAGGCCATATTCCCAGCCCTCGTTGAATCCTTTTTTGAATGAAGGAATATGAGTCATTGAACTTTTTAAAGGATTTCATATTTTTGGTTCCCTATCATAGAAACACTAACTTATGTGCATGCATACATGTATCTATATACACAGATACACACATATACTTATATTACCAGGAATGCTGTTATTTTCTTTTTGTGTTGCTAAATTATGCTATATAATGATGTTTAGAAAGCCTTAGTGGATTATAGCTTTAGAAAAAGGTAGCTGTTTTTTTCTTCATTTTAAATACAATTTAAAGTACCACTTGAACAGCTATGTGGAATACTAATGTTGATTTTATTATAAAACTAAATACCAAGAGTGTATTAGGTCCATTTTCTTAGCTGACTGCGGTTCCACAAAGCAAAACCCATGCTCAATGCAGTTTCGCCAAGCCAATTTCAGTGGATTGCGTCCCGCTGTCGATGAGTTGCCCCTCTGCGGGAGAAAGATGCGGGTGTGATTTTCAGGCAGGTTGTCCCTCTCACTATCCAGTCCAGACCAAGTCAGCCTTGAAACCTAAAGGTGCCCGTTTCCCTGTGGTTTCTTTTATTTCTCTCTCCTTTATCCAGCTGCTGTGTGCTGCTCTTGCCACATTTGCCCTCTGGCTCCTGGCTAGCAGACAGAGTCCCGGGAGGCAGCTGTTAACGATTCCTTTTTACTCTGCACCGGGCCTCCTCAAGTCTCTAACCTCTCCTCCCTCTCTTTCCACAGGCACCAGGCACTTAAGTAGCACTTTCAGCCTCCACCAGTTATCAGTAGTAGCTTTCAACCCCTCATTTCTGGTCTGGTAACTCAGCACACTGTCCCGAGAGAGCTTGACTAAGCCAATTTGCCCTTCGGCCCTCCTTCCTGTCTGTCCTTCATCCTCTTTTCTTTCTCTCCCCCATTTTCTATTATTTTTCTCGGACTCCACTTTTAATATTCCAAATAAGTTTTGTTTCTTTCTGTCTTTAGTGCAGTTGATATCGAAGTAAGGCAAATATTGCAGTAGCAAATAGAACAATGCATTTTAAAAGCACCCAAGTTTGTTCCACATTTTCACTGATTCAAATTTTTTTTTAAATAAATGTATCTTTCTGTACCGTAGTTCACTTTTTTATGTCACACACGCCGATTTCCACAACCCTGTGGGGCTACCTTAAATGCAAACTAATAATAGGTTTATAGGGTTGTTGTGTGTCTGCTTGTGTTACACACTGATGAAGTTATTGTGTTTATGTCGGCCTACTTGTTCAATCTGATTGATAGTATAAGTAAAGATAAAAACTTTCCCCAAAAAATGTTGGAGAAAAGCAAAGCTTATTCTGTTTTAGTATCATGACTCTCCATCCTTAATACCTTCTAGAATCCAATTGTACTAGCTGTCAAATCTAATTTTACAAAGATAATTTTATGCCACACACTTGCTTTATGCTGCTTCTTAAACCATTCTTTTAAATTAATTTTTAAGTTTAATTTACTTACTTGCCTATAATGGTATGAATGTGCAATTTGAGTTATATTTTCAAACTCTCTTCTAGACATTCTGTGAATAGTTACCTTTCATGTCATGATTTGTAAATTTTTAAGAATTTATAACTTAAGATATGTGTCCTATAGGTTAGAAAATAAGACAATAGCCTTAAGCATCAAGAACAGTTAACTGTGCAATGCAAGTCTTGAAATTTCTGCAAAAAAAAAACCATGATTCATTTCTACTGCTGGTTTCCATTATTGAAAGCCTGCTTTCCTTTTCTCCCCTCACTCCCTTTTAATTTTTTCTCTGAAAAATATAGGTAAAATTTGAGTCTTACAAACCACACACACACACAAACACACATACTGACTTGACTAAATTAAATACAATTTTACTCTACCTACACCATTAATAGGTATTTATTTTAAGAGTCTAAAGTAACTTACCCCTCCTAATTCCCTAAATGTGTCTGTGTTTAGTTTGCAAGGTTTAATGTTGGCTTTATGTTTAAAAGAAGCCTTATCCACAAGTAGTTACAACTTTTCAGAACCTAGCAGAGAATCTCAGCTTCCTTTCTCCTCTTCAGAAAATGAAGAAGGGAGTCAGGATGGGTAGGTTGCTTATCACATTTCTTATTAAGTGTTGAGCTTACAGCTCAGTAGAAAAGAGAGGTAGGGGTGTGTGTGTGTGTGTGTAAAGAGAGAGCCCTTTCTAAATATATTCTTGTATATGTATATGTAGTCAATATATATTCTTTTATATATCTGTAAAAACTGCATTCTATTTCTTAATGTTTATATTACAGAAATAATTAGGAAGAGATAAATTGTTACCGTAAATTGAATACACATTTTATGCTACACATATTATGTACCATTTCAGCTTGGCATGGTTGTAGTATCTGCTATACAATATTTTTATGATGCAGTATTATTTTGTTAAAATATCATGTATATCATAAAGAATAAAAGTAATAAAATGGGCACTTAGGAGAAAGAGGCAAGAGGATCAAGAGTTCAGAGTCAGTGTGGGCTGCATAGTGAGACCCCAGCCAGCCTGGGTCATGTAGCAATACCTAGACTCAAACCAAACGCACAATAAATAAAAATAATGAAGCATCCCAACTATATATAATATGAAGAGGCCCAAAGAATGAAAGCAGATAAATTGAGCACAGAAAGTGCTCCACAGTAACACAAGGGCCCAATTCGGAACTGGAAAGTGGATTTAAATCTATAGTATGTCAAGAAGATAAATGACAAAATCAGATAGGATACTAATGTCAGTTATAGAGAAATGCAGATAAACCCTTTTCACGTGAGAGAAGCTCCTTTCATGTCCATTAACCTGGCCACAACTCAAAACAGGCATTAGTTGAGAGAGGGAGAATTAGAAAAGTAGAATACATGGATATTAGGAATGTAAAATAGTATACATTCTTTAGAAAGACTTAGCATCTCCTAAAAACGTTTAGAGAACAAAGTTACCTACTATGCAACCCCCAGGTCTACTCTTAGAGAATTGAAAATACATGTCCACACAAAAACTTGCTGTCATGCTCACCTCTGCATTATTCATGATAGCTACAAAGTGAACCTGTGTGTCTGGGTCCCTGAGAAACACTTGAGCAGAATAGGGTGTGGCCACAACAGAATGGTGGGTTGTACCTGTAATTCCAGCACTTGGGAAGCTGAAATGAAGGTTGTGAGTTCAAGGCCAACCTGGGCTACAGAGTAAGACTGTCTCAAAATAAGTATTCATTGAAATGGTTACTGGAGGTTTGGGAAATAGGCCTAGTAATGGAACAGTTTTTGTTTTTATGGGGGGGGGGTTATTTTGTTGTTGTTTTTTTTAAACCTCGCTAGATACTCCTGAAGTAGATGGAGTTCATCTATCAACTGGAGTGTGTTTAATTTCTATTTCAAAAAAAAAGTATTAGGAGTCAGAAAAATTCTAACTGCTGAGAGTTAATTCACAGGTAGTTTGTAAATATTCTTCAGATAAGAGTTGAATGATCCTTATTTTTCTAGTATTGGTTGTTAAATAAACCCCGTGTCACTGAGGAAGACTGCAACATTTATTTGTTGCTGTTTTCTGTGTATGGATTTCTGTTTCACTTCACAAATGCTACCTTACCCACATATAATAACCAACTACATGTGTATAGTGTTGGGGAAAAAAGCTGAGAAATTTTATCTTAATATTAGGTAATGTTTTCAGTCATGTGCAAAGTAATCCATATATGAAAGAAATTATTAATATATAAGTAAAAGACTATTTTAGTGAGTTTATATTCTGAATCTATCATGTTTTCTGTACCCTGAACCTTTGCTAGTGCACATATCAGTCATATTTGTAATACTATTGTTATTCTGTTTGAAGACAGTATTGCTTCTTTCATTATATGACTATCTTAAAGATTTTCTATATTACATCTATGCAAAACTTATTTTTGGAAAGTAAATGATGCTCACCAGAGCTGTCTCAGCCTTCTCCTCCCTGTGGAAGGCAACTCACATCTTGGCTATGAATGCTCCTCCTGTCTCTGACAGTCACGCACAAGTAGCTTTGTCTGCTCTCTATGTTTCCTAGCTCTCCACATCTTGAAGTTGTTTTTAGTTTCTGAACTTCCTTTTTAGAACACTGGTCTGGAAGACTTGCAGCCATTTACATCCTTAGACAATTAAAGATCTTTAAAATTGTAATATTTGTAAAAAGTAATAAAAGCTCTATGAGAGTGCTTTTTGTTTTCATCTGGAAGCTCAATAATTTACTCAGATACAGAAGAAATAGGGATTGTGAATGACTCTGCCCCATCAGTGAAAAGCAGTGGTAATGACTGTGTGCCTTTGCTCTTCTGCCAAGCAGAGATCAGTAAGTGAGGGGAAAAAAAATCCATACATTCCCTACATTGATTTATAGTAATTATAACATATATTCATGTAATGGTAACATTTTACACATGGCTTTCATATATTACCCATTGGGTTTATAATATTCTTTTGAAACTGGCAGAAAACAAGAAACTCAAGAAGGATGATAGGCAAGGTCACAAACTGGGTAAGTATCAAAACTTCAACATCCTATTCCTGTCAGTGCTTCAAAGAGTTCAAATGCCAAATTGGGTCAGTAGTGGGGAGTACCCATCATTTATACTAAAGAACCGATGGGTCTTGCTGACAGTAACATGTCTTACTACTTTCAGTGTTTACCTAATTTTGAATGCGATTCAGAATGACAAGATAAGAGACATTTAGGAAGCTGCGTGCTTATAATCTTTTAAGACAGGTGATTGTCAGGTATGAAATACAGACTCAACCTGTTATACATGGGAGGACCAAGGAAGATAAGTACCGCAGAACTGGTGTAGAACAAACATTGAAACTAAATGTGATCACATCCAAGGTCTTATAAATGGGGCATTGACTTACAATCATGATTGATTACATGTTATTTCCCATGTATTATAAAACCTGACCTCTGATCTTCTAAATGGATGTGTGTCTTATAGGGACTTGCAGGACTGTGTGTTTTCTCCTCTCCCACTTCTAGAATTAAAACAATTCTCCATTCATAAGGATTTTTAATCAATCCTACTCTGCTGCTGCTGCCTAGCACAGAGGTTCTGTAATTTACCTGGTAGACATGTTTACTGCGTACTGTATAGTTTATGAGTGTTACTCTAAATAGTTAATCATGGGCCCAGGTTTCCATGTGCAGAGCATTGCATGAACTAATATAGTGGCTCTGTTGTCTGTATATTTGTGGACTATATTCAGACAAATACATCATTTTATTTAAAGCATTTTAACTTAAGCTAGTGATGTTTTTGTTTACGAGTTCATAGTGATATTCAGCAACAACTGTAAGTAATAAAAGTCCTAATGTCCACACAAGTTTTATTCCTACTAAATTATTACTAATACCAGTATTACAGATATGATTTAAAATCATGATCGAAGAATCCAAACAATTGTAACTTAATATAATATTAACATTTTTGAATAGTGTTCATGTAATAGCCATATGAGCCACATAATGTCCTTTGAAGACTGATGGGAAAGATGTTGGGTAAGATTACAGAACTACTAAGTTTAAAAAAATTCGGTATTTCCATAGTATACATTGTACTTTGTAGGTTACAAAGCAGTTTTTATATATTTGAATTTTATTAAAACTGGATAACCACACACAAAAGAATGAAACTGAATTGTCATCATATAACATTTATGAACATCAGTTAAAATAGATAAAATATTAAAACAGAAAACATGTAGCTGTATAGCTCCTACATGAACAATACAGAGGTAAAGCTTTCTGACATGAATCTTGGCAGTAATTTTGTGTCTATGACTCCAACAGCTCAGGCAACAAAAGCAAAAATAAAATGTGAGTAAACCAAACTAACAAGCTTTGACAGCAAAGGAAATAACCAACAGAGTGAAGAGGGAACCTAAGAAATAGAGAAAATACTACGTATCAGGCCAGAGGTTAATTGCTAAAACACATAAAGGCTTCCTACAACTCAATAACAAGTTGGGGATAGGGGCTGAAGATTTCAGTAGGAAGTCTTCTAACAAATACATGCAGATGAACAACAAGCTTATGAAAAGGTACTCTACACCTCTAATCATTGGGGAAAGATGGAAACTCATCAGGATATCATGTCACACCTGTTACACTCCTGTAATCCAGCACTGGGGAGGCTGAGACAAGAATCGCTTGTTCATGGGCAGCGATGACTCTATCGTGAGTCGTGAGACAAAAGCAACAAGTAAACAAAGAAACAGGTGTTGGTGACTATGTGGAGAAACTGGAGCCCTGCGTACTGTTGAAGAGATATAAAATGGTACAGCCACTATGGAAAATAGCGTGGAGGTCCTTCAAAGTATTACAACTACTGAATGACCCAGCCATTCCACTTTGGTTTGTATCCAGAGGAATTAAAATCAAGTTTGAAGACCTGTTTTCAATACACTGTTTGTTTCAGAGCTTTTTATAATAAGAAATACAGCTAGGAATATGGCCTAGTGGTAAAGTGCTCGCCTCGTATACATGAAGCCCTGGGTTCGATTCCTCAGCACCACATATATAGAAAAAGCCGGAAGTGGTGCTGTGGCTCAAGTGGTACAGTGCTAGTCTTGAGCAAAAAGAAGCCAGGGACAGTGCTCAGGCCCTGAGTTCAAGCCCAGGACTGACAAAATAAAAACAAAAACAACCAAGAAATATAAACAACTTAAATAGTTATCAATTGATGAATGGATGGAAAATGTGGTATGCACATATAATGAAATGTGGTTCAGCCTTTGCAAAGGATAGCCTGTCATATACAATAACTGAAATAAGCCAGTTGCAGAGGGCAAATACCTTTTCTTCTATGAAGTACTTAAAATAGTGAAAAATCACTCAGTGCTTTTGGCTCTTCTGTTTCTTAGTCTTGATGCTCTGTTTTTCTGTGTATTTGGTGATTTGGAATTTTGCAGGCATCTTTAGAACTGTGATCTCTTAGAACCCTCCGTGCTAGCACCTGTGCCTTCCCAGGGAGGCCTCGGTGCTAGCACTTGTCTCTTTGCAGGGACCCCTCGGTGCTAGCACCTGTGCCTTCCCAGGGAGGGAGCCCTTGGTGCCTCCATCCAGCAAGCCAGATTATTGAGAAGCAGGGGTTCCAGGCCAGTGTGGAAAACAGACCTTGCCTGGAAACAGGGAAAATGATTATTTTTTTCTTTTTCCTTTGTAATTGATAGACAGGAAAGCTGAATACAGTATGGAAATTGGGGGTTCCATTGTGGAACAGAATAAAGATAGTGTGACAACTGGTCACACAGTCACTTTAGTCGAATAGTTATTTCTGGTTTTGGTAATAGGATTGTGATTATAAAAGGCAACCTTAAGGAAAGCCCAGTGAAGGATATACTTGAACTCTGTATTCTCTTTTGCATTTTTTTCTGGAAGTCTAAAATTATTTCAGAATAAAATAGTTTTTAGCTATGTACAAGGCTGAAAATCTTAATCTTAAACCAGCCTGAGCAGACAAATCCAAGGGACTTTTACCTCCAGTGAACCAAAGCCAGAGCCCCAAAGCCAGAGTTGTGGCTCAAGTGGTAGCATGCTAGCCTTGAGTGAAAAAGCCAAGCAAGAGCACAAGGTCTTGAGGTCAAGCCCTTGTACTAGCACAGAAGAGGCTACCAGTGTAGCAGTTGTGAAGAAAGCACTAAGGGACAGTTCTAAAGGACAAGTGTCTGTACTTGTGTGCATGTGTATGTTGATCAAATAGATTAAGAAAATACTAGCATCAAAATTTCTAGCATTGAACTTAGAATAGAATTCTAGAGATATTAGTGGAGAACTTTTTGAAAAATACTCTTACTAATTTATAGTAACCAAGTCATGGAACTAGCCTCAGTGGCCATGAAGTAATGAAAATGTGGGATGCAGACAGAATGGAGTACTAATCAGCCATGAAGAAGAAGGAAGTTCATGTCATTTCCATATAATGAATGTAACTGAAAACCATCATGACAAGTGAAATAGCCAGAGTTAGGGGGACAAATATGAGGTATTTTATATACAGAATTTATATTGAAAAAAAACCACAGGAACACAGAAGAAAACTAATAGGAGGAATGGAATGGGTAGGAACCATTGGGAGGAGACAGCAAGAGAAGGTGATAGAGGCAGATACCAAAATTCATAATATGTAAGTATGAACTTATAATAAAAACCCACTGTTCTGAAAAATGGATGATTTAAAAAAATTACTTCCTCAAATGCTCTTAGTCTGAGAGGAAAAATACGAAAAAAAGAACACCACACCAGGAACTTGTAGTGAAGAAGCAATTCAAAAGAGGTTGTGAAACATTTTCCAAATGCCTACGTTATGTCTTTTATATTTTATTTTTCATGTAGGTACAACGTTTACTATATGTTTAAAATAAGATTGTAAAGTAAATCGATGTAAACTTAGAATTCTGCATAATAAAACATGATGCTATCATTACTTTGCAGCGTTTAGTTTCTTAACAGTACATAAAATAAAAGTGTACAAAGGCTGTGTATTTACTAGGCATGGTGTGTTTATATGTGTTCAGGGAGCTGGGTCAAAGGTCACGGAGGCCTTGAGCTGTGAGGGCAGTTTCTAAACACTTCCAGCAAGGCCCTTTTACCTATAAGAAGGCAGTGAGGGCCCGATTCCTCTTCCTGTGTCTTCAGCTCAGTTGTATCTGTGAAGGATCCACCGTTAGCTTTCTAATTAGAAAGTCTGACAGGTACCTATATGTTTATGTCAGTTGTATTTGAAAACATTTTTTTTTGTTTATTTTTATTTTATTTTATTTTTTTGGCCAGTCCTGGGCCTTGGACTCAGGGCCTGAGCACTGTCCCTGGCTTCTTCTCGCTCAAGGCTAGCACTCTGCCACTTGAGCCACAGTGCCGCTTCTGGCCGTTTTCTGTATATGTGGTGCTGGGGAATCGAACCTAGGGCCTCATGTATCCGAGGTAGGCACTCTTGCCACTAGGCTATATCACCAGCCCCTGAAAACATTTTTTGAAACCTGATGTCCATGCAGAGGAGAGATACTGAAATAATAAAATGATAATGCGATACTGTGTCTTAGGAAGAGGACCACTTTAATATGCAGTGTTTTATGACTTCCATTTCTTATTATGCTCATTGTAATACTTAGCTTTTTAGGTCTGAAATTCACTGTCTTCAGACAGTGACTCATCTGCTAGGATCTTTGAGTCTTACAACTAGTATTTACATAATCTGATTCAAGGTTCACTTATTAAAAAATAAGTGGCTGCATTGCAGCTCTCAGCTTCTCACTCCCGGGCCCTTCTTCCTGCTGTCCACACACCAGCAGATATTTGAACACTCAGGAAAGTTTAATCTGTTTTCAGGCTGTGTGCCAGGAAAACCAAATAGGGTGCATGAAACGCCATCATGTTAGCACGAGCCAGAGGACGAGAACAACTAGATAACGCAGTAATGTTTTTAGATGTGTACAGAAGAAGCTCTTTTTAGAATATGTTTTTCTCAGTTACTTGACATCACTCTGTGTAAGTTAAACAGGATTTGGTTCTCAGTATTTCCCCCCTTAAGAGCTATCTTTCCAGGAAGGATGATTAAGTGAAATATAAACACCCCATGAAAAGTGGACTGCTTTTCAAACATTTTAGTGATTTGCCTTTTTAAATAAACAACTGATCAGTTACCTTTCTTGAGGATATAGTAGCTCCTAAGATTGTTATATAATCAAAAGTGAATTTTAAATAGTTTTTTACGTTGATAACATTCAAATGTTTCAGTAATGGTTCTGACTTGCAGAATGTTGAAATGTTAACTCTTTTGTAGACTATAAACCTGCACTGCCTGCCCTCTGTTATCTGAAATGATAGTTGATACCACCTAGGAAATATGTCAGCCTTTGAATCTAGTCAGGGAAGGAAATTTAAAAAAAAACACAAAACTCCATCTCTAAACTAACCAGTAAAAAGCCACGCTGGAGGTAAGGCTTAAGTAGTAGAACTCCAGCTGAGCAAGGAAGAGTGAGCTGGTGAGTTCAAGACTCAGTATCAGAAGAAAAAAAAGTTTAATGGACAAGTTTGTTTTATGGTGTGTGGGGTTTTTCCTTCATTGTTTTAAGAGTTACCTGAGACCTTTCTTCCGTGTGCTTAGTACTGCTGCTGACAGGAACAGTGTCTAGAGCTCAGATTCAAGGTAGTTCGTCTCTCCTCAGTGAAGCAGGAATGAGGGCTTCAGAGGACCAGAGCAGCAAGAACACTGCAAATCCAGCCCTCGGTATCTTGGGAGAGTGAGAATTAACATCCTAGCTGGGCAATGGTGGCTCATACATGCCTGTAATCCTAGCTTCTCAGGAGGCTGAGATCTAAGCTACTCAGAAAAGGCCAGAAGTGGCACTGTGGCTCAAGTAGTAGAGTGCTAGCTTTCAGCCAAAGAAGCTCAGGGACAGTGCACAGGCCCTGAGTTCAAGCCCCAAGACTGGCATATGAGAGAGAGAGAGAGAGAGAGAGAGAGAGAGAGAGAGAGAGAGAGAGAGAGAGAGAGAGAGAGAGAGAGAGTGTGTGTTAACAGCCTGAATCCGAAATACTTTTCACTCCTCATGTGGCTAAAGCTTTGTAAATAGTGTTCTTTGGCCTATTAAAATAATATTACACTCCTCCCTGTCTGTCTAAGGTTGCTGTTTCTCAAGTTATGAAAAATACCCAGAGATTGCTGTAGTGGTTATATTGATCATCTTAAATATGTTTGTTGCTTTTGTTGATATATTAATTGTCAATATTTATGAGGGGAATGTTCTTTGTGAAAGAATATGAAAGAATTAGCCAAATGCACCAGGCTAGACAAGATAGCCTTGTGATTGAGTTTTTTTGAATGGAATGCATTGCTAAAAGTGGCTTTGGGTATAAGCAAATTACTTCGTTTTGGTTCTAGATGCTGAGCTCCTAATAGCTTTTAAATTTATACAGTTTTCGTTTAGCTGTCAAAACATTTAATTGTATCATGCCCAAAGGTGTAAAGCTGTCAAATAAATCCGAGTTTAGGCATAAACATTCCCTAAGTTACTTGTGCTACTATACCCAGCACCCCAGTAGTTACTGGGCAGCTTGTGAACCTGGTTGGGGGGAGGGGCAGGGTGTTCCCAGAACATTAACCCAGCAGGTACAGAACAACACTGGCTCAATGAATTGATGATTACTTGTAAAACAGCAGGTAGTCATGCCCCCAAGTCTTCCTAATTCCTCTCTTTATAAAATAAAGCAGGCCAGTGAGGCGGGGATTCTTTGGCTCAATTTGCACTGTGTGGAAGCTGTCTTTTTTTTTTTTTTTTTTTTGCAAAAATGCGTTTTTTTTTCTTTCCTTCCCTCCACGTTGTTCTTTGCTCTTGAAACACAGACTACCGCACACATGCTTCTATGTTTGTCTTTAAAGTCTTTGCTATAGGAAGAATCGTTCCATTAGCACTTAGAAAGGAAATGGCATAACTGATCAGTAATTAATTGCTATGTCTTTCTAGTTTAATATGTAAAACAGTTTTAAAGAAAGGGAACCATTTAAAAAAATTTATTCCTCAATAGCTACTTAGTTATGCCATAAGGTAAAGAAAATTCATATTAGATGGTATTATTGGGAGGTAGATTGTTTGCACAAATACTAATGCAGACTTTACTAATGCAAAATTCACTAAGAGGTAGGGGAGTAAAGTAAATTAGTTCTACTTTGAAGCTTTTATTTTCTTCCCCTTTCAAAATGAATGGGAAGGCCCTTGAGAGGCCCCTGAATGAAAGCTGCTTTTCATTAGTGCTACCAAATACCTACTTGAAAGAGTGGAGTTCTGACTGAACACCCACACAAGAGAAAGGGAAAGCTTCCTTCTCTACTGGAGGACCATCAGCTAAATAGCTCTTGGCTTCTCTTTTCCAATCAGGTGGTTTCACATCAGAGTTAATTACTCCAGTCATTTATTCTAATCACCCTCCTCTTAGGGCTAGCTGCATTCTGTCATGGGGTGGCATCGTTTGAAGCCAGTTAAGTTTGAAAACCACTGCAGGGTACTTGAGGCTCATTAGTGAGGCCTATCCATGCCTGGCTTTGGATTTGCTCCCTGATTAACTCTGCATCCCCCTGCCTTACCCCCCCCCCTTCCCCATCTCCCAGCCCCCACTCCTAGCCCTTCCTTCTCCAACAGGAATGTTTCAATTAACTCTTGCCATGCTGTTTGTCTTTTCACCTACTCTGTTAAGAGAAATTTAAATGTTTACCTTGCTACTGATAGATTTGATAGATTCTGACCTTACAGCGACATCCTCTGAGCTGAATTGAACTGCCCTCCTGATATCCTACAAAGAAGAGTTACGTGTCTGAGCAACAAAGGAGGAAAATGGTGGCTTAGAAGGAATACACTTATGTCCTTGATTCAATTCCCCTAACCCAATAACGGTAGTGATTCTAACTCTGATTTTACAGTACTTGGCTGTGTTTTACCAGTCATCACAAGGGTTATTTGAAAAGCTTTTAAAAAAAATCTCTGAGCAGATTTTTCTCCTTTGACATTGTTGTTTCTTATCTGTTATAGTAGTTTAATTTAAAAGCCTTTGTCAAATGACCCATTTAAGAGATAGCAGAATCACCAGAGAAATGTTTGTGCTGTATCTTTATAAAAACAGAAGAAAAAAAATGTAACCACTGAGTAGTTTGGCAGCATTATTACATGAAAGCATTTGAAACATTTTCCATAAACCAACACAAATGTATTGCCAGGTGGGTAATTAAATGAATATGTTCATTTTAGTAGGAAATGAGACACATTCTGTGTTCTTTCCCTGCAGTAGTTCACTTTACAGAAAACAAATAGTTTCTGTCAAGTCCGAATATAAAAGTCAAAATCTACAAGATCACATTTTTATAAATTACTAATGCCTATCGATACTCAGAAATTAGCAGAATGAACTCTTATAGTTAATTCTCTTTGCTAAATAGTTTGGTTTGTTTTGTTTGATGAGTTGCATCTTTGTCAAAGGTCTTTCAACTTAGGGACTAACCAAGTATATTGAAAAGACCTAGTGTTTCTTAGATCAGTAAGTATTTATTGAGTGTCTGTTGTGTGTGTAGTACCAAAGATGAAAATATAATTTACACATGGAAATTCTAATGAGAAAACAGAACTCTAATACAGAATGAAAGAATTAGTTTTATTTTTTAAAGACACACGTAGGTGCAAAAGCTAGTTTAGAAAAGAAACAAAAACCTGTGAATAAAGACTCCATATTGAACATGGGATATTTGCAATATTCAGAGATGCTTATTACTCATGTCTAGAAATGACACATTCCAAACTATTCTTACAATGCTGTGGTTTCAGAGTTTGACAGTTTTTGTGATACGATATCGTTTGGGTACATACATTTTCTGCATCAGAATTATTCCAAAGAAAGTGTAGCGGTTGATAGCAAGTTCAGGAGTCCAACGGATCAGGGTTCAGGTTGCAAAGCTGACATCAGCTGGCTGTGTGGCACCAGGTAATTTGCTGAAGCATTCTTACATTCCTTTGTATGTCAGTTTTTAACAAATGTAGGGCTATTGGCCTGATTCAATGGATAATCCATGTAAGACATTGAACATAAAGCTGGGTGCAGCAGAAGCATCCAGAAAATATTAATTGTGCCGTTGCAATTTTTATATTGCTATTTGTGTGTAGTTAGTCTCCTGACAGAATATACTGTATTCCTAGAGCCTTTTGTCAAGTGTATTATTGATGTCCTTTGCATCCATCATCTGGACATTGTTGAAGAGAAAACCTTGAAAGATGATATTTTAATATCTACTTCAGTGGTTTTCCATGTAATTACATTTCCTCACATTTAATTGCTTGGTTAACAAACTATAGACATCTCATTTGCAGTGGCTAACAATGACAAAAATTTACATTTTCTAGAACACATTCTAGAATATATCAATTGGATAACGCTTATACAACATTGCAAGCTCATAGCCTCTTGGCATAGACAATGGTTTGTGTTAAATATTTTTTAGATGTCACTCATTCATTCAACTGACATTGATTAAGGGCCTACTGGATAATTAGGTCTGTGACAAAACTGGAAGGATATGGCCTGCCCTTTGGAGCTGTCATTATTAAGTGTAGACAGACATGACAGTAACTAATTAGAGAATAGATTAGGTGATATATTCTTTTGTTTATTCAACAAATGTTTTGTAAACACCCAATGTATGCAAGTCATAGGATAGTGAGAACAATATTATATAGTACCTGCCTTTTTGGAATGCACTATTCAGTAAGGAGAATGGTTAAACCAATATATAATGTATTCTGATGTGTAATGCAACAAGGAGTTCAATATTGTGGTATATACCAGGAAGGAGAAGCAGAGCTGCTCTGAAAACATTCAATATGATCTATATATCTAATGAAGCATGGAGCCAGAGATAGTTGCAGTAGAGAAGAGAAGATACTTAGGAGGCTTCTTGTTGGATCGGATAGGGTTTCAGTGAATGAGAGGGAAAGGAGAAGTGAAGGTAACAGCCACATTTCTCATTTGGCTGGCTTGTAGAGGATCAAGTCCATAATCAAGAGCACAGGGAACAAGAAACACATGTAAGGGAAACACGATCCATTCCATTTTTTGATGGGTTAAGTTTGAGTTACCTGAAGCATCACAAAGACTAGTGGGCAGATGGATTTGAGAGGGTAATGATCGTCTGTTAAGATACTTGAAGAATGGCTCATCTCACCTAGGTTATGTCAGAAACCGCAGGATGGAATCATGAGAATTAACACCGAAAAGGTAGCAGAGGAAAATGACCCAGTACCTAAGGGGTGAGAAGGAGAAAAACAGATATATGGAAAGAAAATCTGGGGGAACAGTAACACCATGCCAGGAGAAGGCAGAAACACAGACTCTGCGATGTAGAGGAATGAAGTGAGGAAAGTTAGAACATCTCCTTGGCCTACGGAAAAAAACAACAACACGTGAATTTAGTTACGAAGTAAAAGGGAGATGAGATATAGATGACAAACTTACTGAATTCCTTCAAGAAGTTTATAATGTTGCTTCATATTTCCTACTTATTCATGGGTATGTAGAAATAATGAAATGTCATGCTCCATTGATAGTTTAGAATCAGACCCAAGGTTTCTTGCAGAATCATTGAATGTACACCTTCTAGAAATTTATGCTCTACTGAGAAGGCAGAAAATAAACTAATTTCAGAGTGGAAGAATCACGTTTAAGAACAATGTGTCAGTGCAGAAGGCACTTGAATGACTGTTACAACCTGTCAATAAGGTCTCCATGTTGACATGGGACATTTGCAGCCCTGTGTACCGAGGCAAGGCTAACTACTGCTTGCCATGAAGAGAACTGATGTCATCTCCAGGAGTGCACAGACTAATTCACTGCCGCTAAAATGGGGTGATTTTTATGAGTGCGTACACATTGTCTACAGACTTCACGTATCTGATTTCAGCGATGGGGTTGTCTGCTGTGCTGAATTATGTCTGTGGGTACCAGGGAGCCCTTAAAGTTCTTGGCTGCAAGGGCTGGGCAGCCAGTGTGTGAGAACACTAGCCAGAGACTTTGAAGGATGGCATGTTAACAGCAGACCCTGTTCTTGGTACATCTGGCCTTTTATCTTTATTGCTACAAAGGGTGATCATGGTGCCATCTTTCAAATGCTGCCACATTTCATCAGAGATCTGTAAGCGGCTGAAGAACATACGATGTAGAGCATTAGGTCTGTTTCACTCTTAAAGATACTAGATGTCTGCGGTCATGTCTGAAGGTCTGCCCGTTCTTTATGGGCCTGAGGATTGTAATGACCTCTCCAAAACACATTGAAGGTCACACTTGTCTGGCTGATACTTGGCATCTTAGAAAGTTTATTTTCAGTAGGAAAAGTGGTAAAGTGAAATATTAACTCCTCTAGTATATTTTACATCAAAATTTATTTTATGTCTGTATCTAGATGCAGATTCAGTATTCAGAACGGAATCAAACTTCATATTGCTCAGTTTATAACTACTACTTACCTGACTGTTGAGCACTTGAAATGTGGCTAATCTGAATTAATATAGATTATATGCTGTGATCATAAAATGCATTACTAGCTTGCTGAAGTCTCACTAAAAATGATACTTTCTCATATTGGTTATATGTTGAAATGAGACTTGAATACTTTTATTAAATATGCCATTAAAATTGACTTATGAGGTTCCTACCTGAAAATTTCAAACTATATATATTTTGTATATGTTCCTATTTAGTAGCATTGTATAAAGTCCAGATTTTTTTTTTTTAGAACTGGGCATGGTGGTACATGCCTAGAATCCAGCACTTAGGCGGAGGCAGAAGAATGAGAAGCTTATGCTAGCCTAAGGTGCATCATAAGACATTGCCTCAGAAAAAGAAGAAGAAAAAGATTTACTTAGCCATCCTATTATTACATGTGAATATATTTAAATTTTAATATTGAAATAGTATACCAACTTTTATTATAACAATAGACTAATTTTCGTTTTCAGATTCAAAATGAAATTATAGGATTAAGTCTAGAAGAAAGTCCAGGGCTGGGGATATAGTCCACTAGGAAAAGGAGATACAAAAGTGCTGGGTTCCACCTCACCACTGCGAAAATTAATAAATCTCTCACACACACACACACACAGTATTAAGTTCAAAATCTAAGAAATCTATCATATAAACTTTCTACTGAAGTATGGCTAAAATGTAAGCTTGAAACCTTGCATGTCATCCTGAATTCCCTTTCCTTCTTCCCTTTCCTTCTCTTACATTGGTATTCAGTTATTGTAAATAATAATTATGTCATACATCTTTCCAAAATCCATCTCTTCTTCTCTGCTACAGTGTCTATCTCTCTCTCTCTCTCTGTCTCTCTTTCTCCTCCTTCCTGCCTGCCTTTTTTTAAATTGTCAGTGGTAGGGCTTGAACTCAGGACTTAGGCTCTGTCCCTGAGCTCTTTTTGCTCAAGGCTAGCTGCTCTACCACTTGGAGCCACAGCTCCACTTCCAGTTTTCAAGTGGTTAATTGGAGATAAGAGTTTCATGGGGATTTTTCTGCCCTAGCTGGCTTGCCTCCTGAGGAGCTGGGATTACAGGTGTGAGCCACTGGCACCTGGCTGCTGCAGTTTTCTTGATCTAGGTTTCCAATACTCTGTGTGTGTGTGTGTGTGTGTGTGTGTGTGTGTGCGTGTGTGTATGCATCTGTATGAACTAGACCTAGAGCTTGAATTCAGGGCCTGAGTACTATCCCTGGGTTTTGTTTTTTTCTCAAGGCAAGCATCTACCACTCAAGCCACAGCTTCACTTCCAGTTTGGAGTGTGTGTGTGTGTGTGTGTGTGTGTGTGTGTGTGTGTGTGTACTAGTTAACTGGAGATAAGAGTCTTATGGACTTTCCTGTCCAGGCTGGCTTCACAGCATGATGTCAGATCTCAACTTCCTAATAGTTAAGATTACAGGCAGGGCTGGGACTGTGGCCTAGCGGTAGAGTGCTCCCCTCGTATACATGAAGCCCTGGGTTCCATTCCTCAGCACCACAAATATAGAAAAAAGCCAGAAGTGGCGCTGTGGCTCAAGTGGTAGAGTGAGCCAAAAGAAGCCCGGGACAGTGCTCAGGCCCTGAGTCCAAGCCCCAGGACTGGGAACAAAAACAAAACAATTAAACACGATTACAGGCATGAGCCACCACTCTCAATTTTTCTTTTCTTTCTTTTTGTAATTGCTAGTTAAGGCAGGGTACAGAGAGGTTACAGTTACTTAAGTCAAGTATCGAGTACATTTCTCTTTGAACAGTGTCACCCCTTCCCTTCTTTCCTTGCTTCCTCCCAGTTTCTCCCTCCAACCCTGCCCTCTCCACACACATCCTTATCTAGGTTGTAGCATCATTGTAGAGTTGCTCGTTCTCCCACCCTCCGTTCTAAGGACAATCTCATCTCAGCATCCAGTACAGCATAGAACCTGTAGTCAGTATTCTGTGCTTGCTGGTGAGTGGACTCAAGATCTGCTGAAATGAATCCCAGGCTTAGGAATGAAGAGGGCTTTGGATGCAATGTTATGTCCATGTATATACAACTGCATGAGCAGAGCAAGTCCAGATATGATTTGTTCCTCTAGATGAATATGTCAGTGCCTTAGAAGTGTTCATGAGCCATTATAGTCTATAGTTCAGGTCTTTGTTTTTTGCATCTTCTTGGGAATGATGATTAACACATTCTCTATTATGCCAAGAATTTTGACTTGCCGCTGTGAATTTACCACTGTCGGTGCAGGGAATCATCGGTGCCATGCAGACAGCTCCTTGTTTTTGTCTGGCGTCCCTGTGGGATTAAACTACATCTGGCAATAAGTAGGGATTCTGGTCTGACCATCTTCAAAGGCAAGAGACTGTTAGTATTTATCAGATCTGTGTGGATAAGCAAGTGGGGAGAGATTAAAAATTTTTATTTTGTTTTTCTTCCTTTTGTAACTGACTATAAAAGAAAACCTTCAGGAGTTCATGCACCAGATTAATACCTCCTGATAGTTGTTAAGACAAAAATCAGCTCATGTTTCTATGCCTAGGTGAACAAGTGAGGGCTTTAGATTCACATTTTAATTAATTCCTTGAGCTTATACTTTGTAACTATTTTATCCAAGGCAGCTTAACAGCTATGTGTAATCGTGAGAATTAATTTTCTAGAAATACTTTTCAGAGTTGAACATTCAGTGTATGTACTTTGTCTACAAGCATTAGGCCATCGCACTTGGCATTTGGACGCTTTCATTGGTTGTAAAGAAAGTTTACTGAAAATAAGTTCTGAGGAGAAACTGGGACTTTTATCAATGGAGGCCATGCCTTCTTCCAAGTAAAAGTGGGCCTGATTTTCATACAGGCTGGGTCTTTTGCCGTAATGCTCCCCATATTTTTTTAAGATTATAAATCCCATGACTCAGTTTACCTGTTATTGAAGCATGTAGCCCTGTATTTAGCTGATATGTAAAGTGGCTGCCTTCCAGATACGTGTCATGAAGTGTAATCTAGAACTTTCCCTTCAAAGCCTCCCTAAGAGAAATAATGTTTACTTAGGATTGCCCGAAGAGTATATAGTCTCTCCATTTGTCTATACTTTTAAATCTGGCCCAGGATTAAGTAAGTCCCTCTGTGAGTCACATACCTGGATTCCATCATATTGCCAAGGGAGGAATTTCTTATCTCAGAAATAGAAATAATGTGTTTTTCAGGCCATCTGGTTTGTTTTTACATTATGGTCATTTCTGAGTCTTGTAATTGTTCATATTTTTTTCTTCTTTATGTTGCCTGCTAGAAAGCTTAGCACCAAATACAGAGCCTGCCTCTAATGAATATGAAGCTTCATGATAAGATTTTTATGTGACAGCTCCTTCTTATCCTCATTTTTGTATTACCTAATTTCTCTTTTGTTAAGTTTCTCTTGCTGTATATGTATTCTTCTGTGAATTATTTTCTTAACAAAGAAACTAAAATGCAAAACAAATGGCAGGAATAGACTGGTACAGTTGCTCTCCATTATTACCAAGCTTGAATGAAAACAAAGGAAAAAACTCTATTTCCCTTTTTGTGCCCTATTGTAACTAGTTTAATGTATCTGTATATTATGAATTTCTAGATTTTAGATTAGCAGTGACCTAAGGTTGAGATGTTAATTAAATGTTTAAATGTCATATAGTTCTAAAGAAAATAGTTGGATAAAATGTCAGCATACAGGAGTATTTTAAACATTAAAAAAATCATCTCTCTGAAAAGGAGGGTAATTGTACAAGTTTGCTTAATCCTTTTGATCTTGGCACACAGCAATACAGACTTCAGTTGAGATTAAAACTATGAATTTCAAAGGAAACATGGCCTTCAGTGTGTAAAATATATAACAGCTGGTGGACTAGTCCATTTAAAACTACACAATAACAATCATAGACAGAATGGCTCTCTTGCCAAAAGATGCACGAGTGCTTGATGGTTTTATTGAGGTGTGATACTAACTCACACTTTTCTCCTGTAATGATAGAAATGTAGAGAGGCGCACTGTGCAGGCCTGTTCAGGAATCTCTCATCCACACAACAGTTCAAGGGCAGTTTAGAAGTACATAGCTCCCCTCAGTGATTTCTCTATCTGCTTTGCAGAATGAACTTCAGTGCCTTGACTGAGTTTCATTTTTTAGTACTGTCAGATAGAGGGTTTTTTTTCTTCACATCTCCTGACTTTTTTTCTCTCTCTCTCTCTCTTAATCTTTGATTCTCCTTTCCTCCTCTTTTTCTTCATGACTTACTGCTCTTAAATGTCACTCCTTCACAGGTGTCTAGCCTTTTCTATGTAAGTAGTATAAAGCTTGTTCCACATTTGTGCTGTTTCGTGATAGTGAAAAAGTCTCTAAACGGTGAAGAATCCTGACATATTTGTAATCAGAACTGGGGAGAGTTAAGCTCATGTTAGTCGATTACAGTTGATTTAAGCATTTCACTATTTCTGTTCTTGTGCTTGACCTCAGAACTAATTCTTAAACAGGTTACATTGATGAATTGTTAGAAATAAAGATTGATATGGATCTGTCCCTTCTAACAAATCCCATTTGGAAAGCTTGTTTGCACTCGGAACTGGCCCAATATGAAAAAAAAAAGTTGGTTTTTCTATGACCTTTGTTGCTTGAAATTTTTTGATGCACCATGGTTAACAGCAACTTTTGTCGTTTCCTTAGATTCATTTCAAAGAAAGAAACTGTAGGTAAACTTAAAATGTGCTAAAGTCAGTCACACTCACTACACATTCAAAGCCCAGCACTTAAGGAGTTAATGTATCTTATTAGGGAGACAGGAAATCTGGCAACTATTGCAGAAACTAGACCTAATGGTGCACACAAACAATTTGTCAGTCTTCTTAAATGTGAATAGCTTTCCGCAAAGTGGCTGCTCTTGCTTTGTTTGAACAGGCTAAACTTTTCCTTTTTGGACTTTAAATCTTAGAAGTGAAATGTGATCCACATATTCAATCAAAATCATTTAATTCAAAGCATATTTTGATTGGAACAAAGTTGACATGGAAAGAAACTTTAGAATAAAAAAGTTGAAAGGACTTTATATCATATATTTAGCAGGAAAATTTGAAACAGTTCTAATTAGGCTGAAAAAAACAGCTTTCTTCAACGTAAATTACAAAGGTCATATATCAATGTTAAGGAAACATTACCACTAGTGTTTGAAATCCTGCACATGCAAACATAACAGGCCAGTTCATTTTAAATATTTGTGTGTACATGTGCAGGAAGAAATCTGTATTACGTTTATTTCAAATGAAAAATACCTAACTATCCAAGTTTATAATTTTGTCTATTACTTTCTTGCCAATCCAAACATTGACTCCTTTATGCATATTACTACATACATTGAGATGAATTCAAACTCATTTTTTAACTTAAAGTACAATTCAAATTTTACAAAACTAATTTTTTATTTTTTTATCAAAACATTAAGTATATCTCATCGCTAAATGCAAGTCAGGAGAGTTAGTCAGGGATTTTGAGTTTTGAATTGGAAGTTTGTATGTGTGGCATTTTGTACCTCAGCACTGAGGTTGGCCTTGAAGCCCAGAGAGAGAAATAACACATAGGGTGCAGAATTGTGTGTCTGGGTTGTTTGCTTATATGTGCAAAGTTCTGTTTACTTTTACTTACACAATTTCTTTTGTTTGTGGTGCTGGTTATCCTACCAAGGGCCATTCTTACTAGTATAGGAATTATTCCTATACTTAGAAATTTAAAAATATTTGATCTATTCATTAGTTTCTTTTATAAATAACTTATTCCATAAATATCACTAGTTATGATCTACTTTGCCTTCTGAATGGAGTGGTATGATAAGATTTAACAATAGGATAAAGAAAAGTAGCATAAATCTGGAACTTACAAAGCATGGGAAATGTAAATCATTTACAAATGTAGCTTCTTTGTCTTGTGGTAAACCATTCCCTAGTAATTTTTTTATTAATTGAAATTGGTTTTCTTTTGATTTACATTAGTAAACATTTTTTTCAGAAAATTGCTAGAATATCTCTACGGTATACATTGATTAAATGTTTTACTTCATAATTTTTATTCTCAAATAGCTTAGAGTTTTTTACACAAAGCATACTATTAAGTTATTTATTTGACTTTGCTATAGATAAAAAGAATAATTTCATATAATGTTTTTTATCAATAAATAATTCATTTCCTTAATGGGTTAGGTGCAGGAAAACATAGATTACATTCTTTCAGTTAGATTTATTGTTAGACATGTATTCATAGATGTTGTAATTATTTCTGACATAGGGTTATGCAATCAGTTATTTATGAATAATTTACTGTTATCATTCTAATATATTAAAGCTTTAATTTGTTGATAGTCTGTATGAGGATCAAACAAATGAAAGTTACTAATAAGTGTTTGTATTTGACATCTGTATACTGTACTTTTTAGCATATCTCAAGTGTTTTAGTCTCAGCCTAATAGATCTCATTAAAAAAACAGATATCAGCCCCAAGACAGTTTGTCAAGACTAATATGAGTCCCCCTGGATTGGATTGACAATTTGTGCAAGGCTTCATATAATAGTCTTTTCATAGTCTTAATTTGATCCTTAACAATTGGACATTAGTCACTGGTTTATTTTATAATAACTCAGATGAATTGAATAATACTGTATTGTGTTGGACATTTTAGTGGATTTTCTTTTTTACACATTTTACTCAGAGCGCACATTGGACATAAATGATGTATCAGCTTGCTAGGGGAGTACTAACAGTTGACTGGTTGGCGTTGAGAGCAGCCTGGGAAGAATGTTACTATCCCCTTGCTGCCAGCCATATTTAACTCCAGTCTTAATGAGGACAGCCTATCCTCAAGGCTTTGAAAAATCCCAAATGCTTAACACTCTACTGGCATAGTGTGTGTGTGTGTGTGTGTGTGTGTGTGTGTGTCTAAAATTATGAACCTAAATAAAAATTTTGTGGGCTGGGAATATGGCCTAGTGGCAGGAGTGCTTGCTCCTATACATGAAGCGGGTTCGATTCCCCAGCACCACGTATATAGAAAACGGCCAGAAGTGGCGCTGTGGCTCAAGTGGCAGAGTGCTAGCCTTGAGCAAAAAGAAGCCAGGGACAGTGCTCAGGCCCTGAGTCCAAGCCCCAGGACTGGCAAAAAAAAAAAAAATTTTTTTTTTTGTATATAGTATTTAAAAAATTCTTTAACATGCAAAACTGAGACAACGAATTTAATGAAAACCTTTTGAATTGTTTCTTTCAAATCTCAGGAAGGAAACATAAATAAAATGTGATCCCGGAGCATTTTATTTTGGACTATTTTTCTGTGTAATATTCTTTTTTCCTTAATTTCCCGTTTGTCCTTCCCTGCCCCCTCTCCCCTCAAGTCTTTCGTAATTGCAGTTGTTTGTCTAATGTATACTTTGGGTTAGGCAAGTTGTCATCCAGTGATAGGAAAAGGATGTAGGGAGGCTTGAAATCCCAGTAATGTGGGCACTAGTGATGCTGAGGTGGAAAGATCACTGGGACAAAGAACAACCACAGCAACTGAAAATGGAAAAGAAGGTTTAAGCCTTAAGCTGACTTTGTAACAAAATGACTTCAAGACTTCTTGGAATTGTCTTTATGCATCATAATTGTTTCTTTGGATCCCATGTTTTAAAGCTTTGATATATTCTAAAAGTTGCTGGAAGTTGCTAAGGGGCGGTTCACGCCTGTAATCTAGATACTCAGGAGGCTGAGACCTGAGGCGGGTGGTTCAAAGCCAGCCCAGGTAGAAAAACTCATGAGACTCCTTATCTCCAATTAACAAACCAAAAGCCATAAGTTGAGATATGGTTCAAGTGATAGAGCAACAGCTTTGAGCCAAAAAGCCCAGTTAGAAAGCAAGGTCCTTAGTTTGCACTCCAAGTATGGGCAACAACAACAACAAAAGACAAAAACAAAAAACCCCAACAAAACAAATGCTTGAAGCTAACTCATGAAATTTTGTTTAGCTTAAAGTTTTTATTTGAAGTTTATGTCTGAAAATAGCAAGTTTGTCAACCTCTTGAATAGGTTCTACCAGTAATTCCATGAATTTCTCGGGCCCCCTAGCTACTGAGCCATGGCAGCATGTGAGGTGAGGCGGCTTTGTAGATAGAATTCTCCGCAGCTTGAAATAAGCCACAACAGCAGTGGCTGTCCTACCCACATTGTCCCTTAGAAGCCTGCTGCAGTGTCAAGATGTAAAGCTCGAAGCATGTAAGTCAAGCCAACTTCACCCTTTTGAATGGGCACAAAGAAGTAATCGACCATTAGGAAAACTCACAGCTCTTCATTTGATAACACATAAAATAAAATTACCCTAGTTTTTAAAGCTTTAATATTGAAAAAAAACTCATTTGTATTTCATCATTTGCTGAGCTTTCTCAAATTTTATCGTCTCAGATCACAGCACCACGGACACTCAGGAGACTTCTGACTGTTTTTTTCTTATTAAACAATTTTGAAATCATTAATTTTTAATTAGCTTGGATGCAGGGTTTGGTGTTTTTTTTTATTGTTTCAATAGTGGGTATCTATGAACCAAACATTTTTTATTTAAACTACTGGCAAGAGTATTAGTTACATAAATAAGTACAGGTTCATTACGAGAACACATACCGAGTTGGCCTCACACAGTGCTGTGACACTTTTTGGTAGAGTTAGAGATACTTCATGTTAATCTGTGTTAGCACAGCTTTTCAGGGGTTTATTAGCTCAGGTTTTTGAACAACCACCAAAAAGGATGTAAGCTTGAAGATGTGTGTGAGTCCTTCCCTGATTGAAAGTTCTAATTAAGTGAATTGGAGAAAATTAACTGAAATTAGCTGTCAGAAAGTCACATTTAAATGAGTGATGAGCTTGTCTGGCAGTAAACATTTAAATGATATAAATTGCCATTTAAGTGTATGGTTTAATGTTTGTCATGCATTAATGTGACATGAGACTGCGGTGACAATCAAGCAGCCTGCTCTAATTTGAACATATTTAGGGCTTTTGTGTAGAGTGCACTGCACACAAATTAAGACAATTGCTGTTTTTATGTGTCACTTTAAACGAGGGCCCTACTCCCCCCATCTTAACCAACCTAAGTTCTTGAAACAAGTGTGTCATTTCTGTGTGCAACTCAGCAATGATAGCTCCTCGGTTTTCAGATTCATTTTAAATTTATGGACTTAAAGTAGGACTTCACCTAAACTTACTATTAGCTCTTCCTCTTCTTGCCTTAAGGAAAAAATATAAAGTAGATTTGTGCCTTTTTTGCCCCCTTAATAAATGGACAAGTATAATAATTTTGATGATAGTTATCTAAAACAGTAACCAACAACACAGTTGTAAATAGCTGAGTATTTTTTACACACATTTTGGTTATAGTTGGGAATGCAAGAATTGCCTAATGTCTAGAGTTTTACTTACAGAATCATATTTTATATTTTTATAGCATTGTGTTCCCATGTCAAACATTATTTGTCTTTAGCGATAAACACATTTCTTATTCATGGACACTTACTTTAATAAAGCCTATATTTGTACAAGTGTACACCTGTGAATTAATAGAATAACTTTTGTCACGAGAAGGTTTCCATCTTGCTGGTTGCTTGCTTTTGAAGTTAGTTTGGGGAATGGAAATGTAGCTCAGTGTTACAGTATGTACTTATTACATGGAATGCCCTGGGTTCAAGCCTGAGCATCTAAAAAAAATTTTTTTAAGTCAAGAGAGCAACCTAGAGGTTGCTATTTTATTACATAGCAGTGAGATACAGCAAAAATAGGCCACGATTATTCCCTTTTAAATCTAAAATTAAGAATTTCAGTGAGGTACTTTATCAGATTTAATTTGGTACTGGTATTCTTTTCTTTTGTGACTGTACTGGGACTTGAACTCAGGGCCTCAGCTCTTGCTTGGCACTCTTGTTCAAGGCTGGTCCTCTAATACTTGAGCCACATCTCTACTTTTTGGCCTTTTGCTGGTTAATTGGAGATAAGAGTCTCATTGAATCTTTTGCCCTGGATGGGTGCAAACCGCAATCTTTGAAATCTCAACCTCCTGAGTAGCTAGGATTACCAGCAAAATTGTTATACTTAAAAAAAATTAATTAATTAATTGTTTTCAGAGTGATGTACAGAGGGATTACAGTTTCATACGTAAGGCAGTGAGTACTTATAAAACTTGTTACCTCCTCCCTAATTTTTCTCCCATTTTCCCCATCCCCCTTCCCCACAGAAGTTGTACAGTTTGTTTATAGCATATTGTCTTGTAAGTATTGCTGTTGCATTGGTTCACCTTTTACCCCTTTTCTCTCCTTTTTGATGTTCCCTTTCCCTTCCCTAGTTCTGATAAACGTATACACAATACCCAGGGTACCAAACTCAGTTACAGTGACATCAGGGGTAAAATCTTGGGGAAGAAAGACAAAAGAAAAAGGCATAATTTCATATGGTACATTGAAAATAACAGCAATGATAAACCACTTATTTCCATAACTTGCAGTTCATTTCACTTAACATCATCTTATGTATTCATATGTACACAGCTATTGAGATATTGTGATCTTCTGCTAAGACTATCCTAGACATGTACTAATCATTACCAATGAGGGAAAGCACAGAGTCTATGTTTCCTTGAGTCTGGCTCACTTCACTTAATATGATTTTTTTCCAAGTCTTTCCATTTCCTTATGAATGGGGCAATGGCATTCTTTCTGATGGAAGCATAGAATTCCATTGTGTATATATACGACATTTTCTTGATGCCCTCATCTACTGAGGGGCATGTGTGTTGGTTCCCTATTTTAACCATGATAAATTGTGCTGCGATGAACTTAGTTGTGCTGGTAGCTTTAGTGTGGTCTTGCTTGCAATCCTTAAATGACCAAAAGTGAGGTTGCTGGGTCATAGGGGAGCTCTATGTTTAGTCTTTTGAGGAACCTTCATACTGCTTTCCAGAGTGGTTGAACAAGTTTACACTCCCACCAACAGTGTAGTAAGATTCCCTTTTAACCACATCCCTGCCAGCATCTGTTGTTTGGTATACTTTTTTTTTTTTTTTTGGCCAGTCCTGTGGCTTGGACTCAGGGCCTGAGCACTGTCCCTGGCTTCTTTTTGCTCAAGGCTAGCACTCTGCCGCTTGAGCCACAGCGCCCCTTCTGGCCATTTTCTGTATATGTGGTGCTGGGGAATTGAACCCAGGGCCTCATGTATAAGAGGCAAGCACTCTTGCCACTAGGCCATATCCCCAGCCCTTTGGTATACTTTTAAATAAGCTGTGGGGTTTAAATTTGAGAATTCGATTTTAATAGCATTTATTTATTGGTAAGTTATTGTGTTCATTGTTTACATTGCAGTAATTTTGAGCAAAAGTGAATGACTCCTTAAAATAAGTATCCACTTTTTAAAACTCTTATAACTTTAGTAAATTGAGCATTTAGTGGTAACTATTGAATTCTGCCACCATGCTAGCAAACTTGATTATGTTCATTTGTTACTTATTGAGCATGTTTATGTTAATAGCATAAAATATTTGTTCCAGTTTTGTTCATATTAAAGCCTAGAAGTATTTAGTATTTGTAAATATCTTCAACAAAATCTGACTAGCTACCATAAAAACTCAAAGTAACCAAATAATTTGGTTATAGTTGTAGTATACCACATGTTTTAATTTTACAAAAATGAAATATCTTGAGTGGACAGTACATGTTTAATGTTTTCACACTTGCTTTCCCAAAGAAGCCTTTACATTGTATGCCCTCCTCTCATTAAAGCATAAATTGAGTACCCGCCAGGCCTGGGTTACAGATGTGACCAAAATAAGCCCAGTCCTCTTCTTTACAGTGCATACGGTGAGATTATGGAGACAGTTCAGTGTGACAGATTCCAGAGGGTCTAATTATATATGAAAGAGGACAAGTTCTAGCAAAAAGTAGGTCATCAGAATTATTTTTATGGTGCTAGGGATTGAACTCGGGGTCTCACCGTGCTAAGCACACATCCCACTACTGAGCTATGGCTCCCAGCCCCAGTTCCTCTCTTCTGGTTTTTTTCTTTGAGGCTGACCTCAAACTTGCAAAAATATTTTTGCCCCAGGTCCTGAGTAGCCGGGGTAACAGCCACCACACATGGCTTTGTAGTTTCATTTTTAAATTTAGTTTGGTGTTAAACTTTACCGTTTGTAATAAGTATCTCTCTATATTTTAAAAGAGGAATTCATCGTAATGACAAAATGATATGATCTGTGTCTTTTTCTTCTCTTTTCAGGCCTTGGAAAGTGAGTTTGTTTCCTGCCAGCTTCACCAGTGGATTGATCTCATTTTTGGCTATAAACAGCAAGGTCCTGAGGCTGTGCGAGCCCTCAACGTGTTCTATTACCTCACCTATGAAGGTGCCGTTAACCTGAACTCTATAACCGATCCTGTGCTGAGAGAGGTAAGTCCTCAGCCGGAGACAGAAACTGCTAAACAGTCCTTAAACTAGATGGCCTGAGATACTATTTTCGTTATTCTTTCTCTTCATTGCTAGAAAGGCAGAAACTAGACTTTAGCAGGATATCCTATCAATTTATAATCTACCATAGACTTGAACCCCCATCCCCCGGGCTTTTCTCCAACAAAATGTTGCCTAAAGGTAAAATAAGAGTTTCTCTTGTGGAGCCTTAAGGGATTTACAGTTGTATTTATAACATTTATGACTTTGGTGGTTACTGATATGATTTAAAATATTAGAAAAACAGTAATTAATTCATTAAGGAAACATGATTATGAGCACAAATCTAAATGCAGTAAAACATTTCTATTAACTATGTAAGTTTATAATGTAACTGTATAGATGTTAAGTGTTAATGAGACTTGTTTTTATCCCTGTGATGTATTTTCTTTCTTTGTTTTGCCAGTCCTGGGGCTTGGGACTCAGAGCCTGAGCACTGTCCCTGGCTTCTTTTTGCTCAAGGCTAGGCAGAACTCTATCTCTTGAGCCACAGTGCCACTTCCAGCTTTTTCTATTGGTGTGGTACTGAGGAATTGAACCCAGGGCTTCATGCATGCTAGGCAAGCACTCTACTGCTAAGCCACATTCCCAGCCCACCCTTGTAATGTATTTTCTAAGATGAAACATTCAACATGGGTTTTCTAAATACAGTATCCACTAAAAATTCCCTAGAAGATCTTGCCTTTTTTAGTAAGTCCATTCTAATTATTATACCTTCTCTTAAGTGAACAATACCTCACATGAGAAATTATAGAATTGAACAGACAGAAACTCAAATGTCTATATAATCTTTAGGCAGACTATATTGAGAAAGCCAGAGCTTTTGCTCTTTTTAGGACTAGTTGTATATGTTCCAACTGAATTCATACTATGGAACTGGTTTTGTTTTTTGTTTAATTTAACATACCAACATGTTATTGATGTTGCTATATATACTTTGTAGATTCCATTTTCAAATTCCGTAATATTCCATGAAGTTTCTTTGAAATATACTGTTGTTTTCTTCTGCCCTAAACGGGGCTTGAACTCAGGGCCTGTCATGTTCAATGATTGTCCCTGAACTTTTTTGCTCAAGAATAGTACTCAAACACTTGAGCCACAGCTCCACTTCCAGCTTTTTGGTAGTTAATTGGAGGTTAATTGGAGGTTTTGGTATTAGAGAGTTTCCTGCCCGAGATGACTTCAAACCCTCATGACCCTCATGTCTGAGTTTCCTAAGTAGCTGGGATGGCAGGTATGAGCCATTGGCTCCCAGATTAACTGGATAGTGTTCCACTCATCACACCTAGTTTATTTTTATATTATCTATCTATAGTTATACATATATACCTTATATTAGATTCTGTATTCATTAGATAAGTCTGGCCTGTCATGGTTCTAAGTGTGATAGCTACTTGATCTTCTTGAAATAAGAATATATCTCTTACTTAGTACTATTAACACAACTACACATGTTGATTCACAAAACTTTCTAAATACTCTTAAATAACATTCAGATCTTTTAATACTTCCTCTCCATTACATTGGCCAGTGCTAAGTCATGTGGTGTGAAACTATAGACTAGCCAAACAAATTTGATGTAGATTTGAGCCCTTTGTTACCTACTGGTTGTAACTCGGGTCTTTCCCTAACCTCTGTTTCCTCAAATACAGAAGTAGAATGATAGTGGCCATCCCACACAAGTCTAGGTGAGATGCAGGGCATGTGGAGTGTCAGGCACGGGGCCTGTGGTATCACACATGTAAGACAAGTATCAGGTCCATCCTTCTTGCTTGTTGATAGTTCAATCCCTGCCAAAAAGGAATCCGGATGAGTGGTCACATCATAGGCATATAAATGTGGACCCTGGAGAAGTTAGGAAAGGACCTTTTCCAGGAGAAATTATGCAGAGTCCATTAAGTGAGGCAAGAAGAATACAGAAAACATAGATCAGTCACTAATCTATTTGTATTTTTCAACAACCTCTAACTATGCCCAAATATGTAATAAAACTAAAGGTTGAAAAGCAAGTTTTATCCTCCCTTAGCTGGAGTTAATAATCATCTGATGGGAAAATAAGAAAGAAGTAAACAGTTAGAATACCCTGTGATAAATTCCGTATGGAGATGAATATATGCATGCATGCATGCACAGCATGGAATATCAGTACTAAACCCAAGGTGATGGGATCCAGGTGGTCTCTGGGAAGTGGGAGGCTGGAGCTACACATTGAGGAGTGATTAAGATCATTAAGTGGAGTCATGGGCACAGGACACCTTACACAGAGGGCACTGCATAAAGTTGTTGCATGTACATAGAAGAGATCATGGCTATAGAATTTGGTGTATATGAAATGACTTGAAGGTGACAAGGAAAGAGAGATAGAACCCAGATCAGGAAGGGCCTTCAACGCATGTAAACTATACATATGCCATATGAATATACAGTATATTTGTTAATTTCTATAAATTATAAATGTTTTAAACTATAACTGCAATGATGTAGTGGAGAGCCATTGAAGAATTCTAATTTAACCAAAGGTACATTTTAGGACCTATCTTAAAGTAGATAGAAAAGATTAGAACTGAAAAATACCCATTGGATTTTCCTAAGAGGCCACTGTTGATCTTAGGAAAAGCAACTTAGAAAGTAGAGGCTTGTGCTCTGGATGGGAGGTAACCAAATTACCACAGTGAAAAGAGAAAATAAAGAAAAATCAAGTCACGTGAAAAGAAAATCAAATCAAAATAAAGAAATCAATAAAAGAAAATCAAATCCAATGTTCTACAACTGAACTATATCCCTACCCCTAAGGGTGAACTTTTAAAAACTTCATTAAGATAAAATTCACAGATGTCATAATCCATTCCTAGAAAAGGCACAATACAGTAGTTTTTAGTATATTCACAAACTTCTGTAAGCATCACCACAGTCTCACTCAGGGATATTGTCCCCACAAAAAGAAATCCCTGCGTTCATGAGCAGCTCCTGTACTGGAGACTTTCTGCTGTTTGACCACGTTTCACTGGAAAGATCCAAAAAGAGGGAAGCATGTCAGTCACACAGGAAAGGAAGCATGTAACAGGCTATCAAGTGCTATGAGGAAGTGGAAGGGAACAAAGTCCAGAGCAAAGACAGATAAGCCCTGGGCAGGAGGGAAGGCCGCAGCCTCGTCTGACTTTAGAGAGCAGCTGGAGAGCATGGCACAAGGACTGTGTAAGTCAGTGTGCGTGAGTGAGGTAGGTGGGCAGGCAGCACCACTGTCTATGTGAGCTTGTAAAAGGAATGGGGCAACAATTATAGGAATATCTGACATGGTGACGGATAATTAGTAGGTGCTGCTTCAATAATTGTTTCTTTCCTATGTTGTTTTCAGTGTTTTCCCTAGCAGTATAATAGATGTAGAAAAAAAAAAAACTAGAACAGAGAAGGTATGTGTGTATGTATGTGTGTGTAGACAGATAGACATAGTGACATTTTGCATAAAAGTATGGGAAAATGTATACGAAAGGATGGAAGAGTTGCCAGTGAAACAAAGGAATGTGGAAGGAATGATGAAATGTGGATATAAGCTGAATTGGGTAGAGAGGCAGGAAGGGACTGATAAACTGGTATCATGTATTCTCTCATTTATGTGTTCAGTAAATGTTCATTTTGTTCAGGGTACTAAAAATACAGAACTGAGCTGTGCACCAGTGGCTCATGCCTATAATCTTATTTACTCAGGAGACTGAGATCTGAGGATCACAGTTCAAAGCCATCCCAGGCAAGAAAGTCCACGAGACTCTTATCTCCAAAAAACTACAAGAGGAGCCCGAAGTAGAGCTGTGGCTCAAGTAGTAGAGCACCAGCCTTGAGCACAAAAGCTCAGGGACAGTGCCTGGACCCAGAATTCAAGCCCCAGGACTGGCAAAAAAGAGAAATCCAGAGATGAAGAAGACAGTAAAAGTCCCTTCTGCATGGGGTTCATGTTCTAATGCTACACCGAGTAAACACCATAGACTCTGATTTCAATTACAATGCGTGCTTGGGAGGCAGTCAGAGTAGATACCATGACTGAGCCACAAGGACTCCAGACAGGCAGTTCCCAATCCCACGACCACTCATGCACCTGTAAGCCAGTCCCATAGAGCCCCCGGATCAAGCCTTGCCACAGGCTCTTGTAAAGCTTCCATTGTTGTCTTCTAATTTATCAGCACATTTCCTTATCTGTTTAAAATCACAGTAACGGTACCAAGATAGACTTGTGCCTTTTGAAAAAAATATATGTATAAACACTTTGTTCTAACCAGTTCTGTTCAATACCTATATTTTTCTTTTCCTTGCTATACATTTAGTTCAGTATAGGATATTTCTTCATCCATAACAGTTTTATATATATATACAGGATAGGCATCCCCATACAAGTCATGTATTTACTCCTTGGCAGAAGCTCCATCTCTCTTGAGAAAGTTGGAGTTCTTCAGTGAATGGTTAATACATATGGCATAGCAAGTGATCATAAAAATAATCTCTCTATAAAAAGAGCACTAAACGATAGAAATAATAACCATAATAGGAAGAAGAGTAATCAGAGAAACAGCCTGCAGCACATTAAACTTTTATGTTGTTTTTAATTTTTAGAAAACAGCTGGGTTATCAATATACATGTCGGCATTTACATATATCACACACCAGAAAGAATTTTTTTTCAGGCAAATATGCTAATACTTTTTCAAATGTCTTGTGACCCTAACTAAAGGTTACATTCTTATCTTCAGCTGTTTATTCTCACAGTCCTCTTTGCTCCTTTTATTCTTCTCTTTGGTACAATTTGTTTTCTTTCTCCCTTTACTTACATAGTTTAATCTATTATATTTCCGAGCATTGTATTTGTTGATAGACAATGAATGAAAAAATACATTTAATTTTCTGATGATTAATTCTGTTGAAATTGCTATGGTTTAGTCACTTCTATTCCTTCCAAACATCTTATTAATAAGCACTTTCAACTACTGCATAAAACCAAAATCAAAGAAAGGAAGTCTTAAAGAAAAAAATTAGAATGCTTGAGTTCTGCATTAGTAATAAGCAGGAAATATATTACATATATGTATAAACATGCATACATACGTACATACATACATACACGTGTATGTATATGTAGCCCTGGAATTGAACTCAAAAGAGCTTGTTAGACAGATACTCTACCCTGAGCCACACCTCCAACCTGGTTGTTTTATTTTATTTGGTGTTACAGGAGATTTAACTTAGGGTTAGGTACTTGCTAAGTAGGAATTCTATCACTTGAGCCATGCCCCAGCCCTGTATGCATTTGTTATTTTTTACATAGGGTCTTGCATTGGTGCCCAAGAAAGCCTGGACTGTAATCCTCCTTTATGCTTCCCATATAGCTGGGATGATGGATGCACTACTGCTTATCTTGATTAAGTTAGAGTCTTGCAAGATGGTCTTGATTCCTGCCACTTGAGTAGGACCACAGGAGGGCCCCACCATGCCTGGGCAGACTTCACCTGTTAATTTCCATGTAAATGATATTTGCTAGACCTAAAAGTTGAGAGCTCATTTTCTATCCCTTAATATCTTAATATGAAAGAATTTATTGAGTTTAGTAGATAATCATTTTTAAAGCTCTATATATTTACCTATGTATGTGTGTATACATGTATAGTGTGCCTTACACTGAATCTGAGAGTATAAATAAGGAGTAGCCAACCCAAGTTAAGAACATAATAACTTGTAACCCTAGCTGCTCAGGAGGTTGAGATCTGAGGATCATGGTTCAAAGCCAGCTCAAGCAGGAAAGTCTGTGAGATTCTTATCTTCAGTTAACTACCAAAAAGCCGGAAGTAGAGCTGAGGCTTCAGCAAAAACAAATCTCAGAGACAGCACCCAGGCCCTGAGTGCAAGGCTTAGGACTGGCAAAAAGAAAAAAACAAACATGATAACTTCCTGAACATAATCCTTAAGGAATGAAGAACTAAATATATGAAACAAAAGAAAGGCAAGAGGTGTTCACAGTAGAGGATATAGCATAAGGCAAGGAACATGGTATTGTTCTTGGTAGTAATTAAATGACAAGGAGTTGGTGGTTAAGAGCAGAAAGATTGCCAATGTCTCTTCAGCACTTCTGGACACCAGTTGTATATGTCCTTCATTGGCCCAAGCCACTGTCAACATCTTTGGTACTGTCTTAGTCTGTGTGTGCTGCTATAACAAAATAACTTTTTTCTTTTTTAAGGGAAAAACCCTGCTTGGAAATCTGCACCAGTGATGTATGTGTTGCGGCGATGTGGATAGTGAATCTGCAGTCTTGTGTGTGTGCTTTCTGGGGTTTGCCTCCATTATCAAAGTTGAGGATTACCAGGGAAATGTGCCTCTGTGTGATAAGGAAGAAACAAATGTTACAGTATCTCACAAATGAGAGTGATTTTAAGCTCAGCTTGTCTTTTGTCTTGTTACCTAACCCATTGAGCTATAGCCAAGAAAAATTTGGCCTAAGATTTGTGAATTCTAAATCCTTATGTTCCTTACTTAGTGTGTGTGTGTGTGTGTGTGTGTGTGTGTGTGTGTGTGTGTGTGTGTGTGTCGATATATATGAATGTGTGTTAGATAGTGGTTATATAAAAGGATTTTCTAAGCAATACATACCAACTAAAGAAATTTCAAATAGCACAAAAGCGCAAAATAAAAGAACAGAAGGCTCCATTCCCAAATGTAGGCCATATTAATTTTAACCAAGTCAGCCATAGCAGTTCCTGTTTTGATGTAGCTTGATGCCATAGAAAGACGCTCCTTAGTAATGCTGAAATTCTACTATTAGAGACCATCTATTTGGTTACAAGTCTTTTTTCACACAATCCCTTCCAATCAGTGAGCTTCGACCAGGATGCATAGTAAGTATGTGTTGTTAAAAGTATAGCCCCAGCGGGTGCCCAGCCAGTCCAGGAGCAGATCTGGGGTGGGGCCTGCTTTGGCAGAAGGGCTAGGGCGGCCTTTGTGGTGTTGGGCTGGCTTCGCAGTACACGGCTTCTCCAGCAGCGTTATCTTGGACTTAGCACTGGCAAGCTGGGTTCAGTCACCACATTTCCCATGTCCGTGTCTTCAAGCAAAAACCAATGCCATTTTATGTTTATGTGAATTCAGAAATTAACTAAACTGGCCAATTTTCATTTGAAAATGGATCCCAACTCCGTCTACAAAGATAGGTATTAAAGAGGGGAGGAGGAAAAAAACCATAAAGAATTATATACAATGAGGTCTGTAACATGAAAATAAATCCTGAAAATTTCCCCTAAGTTGTGTTTACTGTCAGTGGTTGGTTTGGCCTCTTCCAAATTTATCCTTCCAAATGCTGTTTTAGTAACTCATAATCACTCTGAGATGGTCTGTTTTCCAAAAGCAGCAGCAGCAGTGTGTAAGTTTACATGACCCCCGTTACATGACAGCAGTAGCAAATCAGATATCTTATCCAGGGAAAAGCATTTTTGGCTTAGAATCCCATCGCTGATTTGGTGGGAGTCAGCAGCTCGGATGGGCTCCAGTCCTGCAGAGGTCTGCAGTGAATCTTTCCGAAAGCATAAACACAATTGGTATTTATAGCATTGTTAACATTGGTTAAATACTTGGAGGAGTGGTCTGAAAGCCTGCTTTCCCGCAGGTGGGTCTAGAATCTATGTGATGACTACAGGCAGATTTAGGAGGAGAACAGCAGGATTACAAATGGTTGTAGCAATATGGCCAACTAGGAGTATTGCGTAAAATAAGTTACAATTGCAATTCAAAGTGTTACAATTCCAAAAGCTTCAAGTCAGGGGTGTGTTACACAGATGACTTTCTTGACACACTCCAGGGCAGAAACTCTACAATGAAAAGCCAAATAAACGCTAAGGATTAGTCAAGTCTTAATTGAAAACGTACATAAAAAGTACTATGATATTATGCCTGACTTTTCTTTTACATCGAAACCACAATAATCAGACAGAGTTTCCTTTAGTCAACTAGATGAACATCAAGGTTGTCAATGAATCTAACCTTTGTATTTTACTCAGTGTTAGACTTCCTAGTTGTGTAGGTACATAAGAAGCTCAATTACATATCTAAGAATATAAGGCAAATGAAGAATATTTTACAAGTTTTTGAAACCCTATCAGTTTCATAAGAAATCTGAGCCACTGTTACATTCTTGCCTTCCATCATGAACCAGTTTCCTCCAGCAGTCTTTACCCTTGACATTGGCATACGAAGCATGTTCTGATATCACTGAGTTTTGTTCTCTGAATTTCAAACCAAGTACAAGGAGTTAAAATGAAGACAAGTGCACTGTGCTTTAAAAAAATCTCCATAAAAATTATGTCAATCCAAAAGTTTCCTAAAAGTTTCCTAGTTTTCAAAATAGCTTTGTTTTCTTTCTAGTGAAGAGCAAGCAAGTTTACTTAGAATTTAATTAGTGCTTTTAAATTTCATTATTAGTGCAAAGAAGTAACTGAAGTCCCCTTAGTATTTGGGAAACATTCAAGCACCAATTTATTAAATGATCAGTAACTACATTGTAGGAGCAAGTCTGTCACCTTACCTCTCCTGTGTCCCTGCCAGTGCTATATGGCGGGGGGCAGGGGTGTAGACTCTCCCGAGTTTATGGTCCTTGAAGTCAAGAGGCATGCCTTTTAATTCTATTCTGAGTCTCACTTTGGTGATCTGGCACAACGAATGGTCACAAATATTATTCTGAAAATAGAGTGGGTGGTTCTTACTAAACAAATGATTCATTAAATGACTATCTTTTCATGGCGTAGTTTAACCATTGTGGGCTAGTTTTGAGAAATAGCTGAAAAGTCTAATGTGCTAAATAAACTCCCCTGTTTTACTTTTTCTCTTTAAGAATGTCTATGTGTTCAGTTTTTTTGCCTTTTGCTATTGGCCACCTCTTTGAAGACATTCCACTTAATTTTCTAGTCAGGCTGCTTTATCTACTCATTCCCAGTAGCCAGAGATGGAGGTGTTTTGAATGAGCACATCAATGCTGTAGACAGAGATACAGTTTGAAATTATCCATGAGCACGGTGCTGCTGAGCATTATTGAGTGACGTTTGTTTCTGTTGCTCGTGTCTGCTCTGACTAGCTGGTTTCTTTCAGATTGGCAGCTGGGATTATGCTATAGTAGATGGACAGCTACAGGAACTAGAGATTGCAGCCAGACTGGCCTGGGTCTCCATTCAACGTGCCTGGAATGTGTACACTTTGTTACAGGCACTGCTGGGAAAATCTATGCACATTTCTGCACATTTTAATTTCTTTATGTTTTCCCTTCGTATGTCCATCATATTATTTGGGTAGATAGGTTGGTAAAAAAAATATATTTACCTCCTCACTACTCTATCCAAAATCTCCAGACTTTTTATCATTGTATACTTCCATTTAAAATGTTTTATTTATTTTTTAATTTTAACATGCTGCTCTTTCTCTCTATTCTTTCTGAACCCCATAACATCTTGGCATGTATATGCTTCCATTTACCTGGTGCATTCTTTTCTTATTTATTGTTAAAGTGATGTACAGAGAGGTTACAGTTTCCTACGTTAGGCCTTGGGTACATTTCTTGTACTGTTTGTTACCTCCTCCCTCATTTCCCCCTCCCCCTTCCCCCTTTCCCTTTCCCCCCATGAGTTGTTCAGTTGGTTTACACCAAATGGTTTTGCAAGTATTGCTTTTGGAGTCGTTTGTCTTTTATCCTTTGTCTCTCGATTTTGATATTCCCTTTTACTTCCCTAGTTGTAATACCAATATATACAGTTTCTACTGTACTCAGGTAAGATACAGTGATAGTGCAGGTACAACCACAGGAAGGGGATACAAGAGGATCATCAACAATAGAAGGTACGGTTTCACATGGCATGTTGAAAGTAATTACAACAGTGATATAACAGTCCTTTCCATAACATGGAGTGCATTTCACTTAGCATCATCTTATGTGTTCATAAGGGCATAGCTGTTAGGCTCTTGTGATCCTCTGCTGTGACTAGCCTAAACCTGTGCCAATTATTCCCATGAGAGAGACCATAGAGACCATGTTTCTTTGGGTCTGGCTCACTTCAGTTAGTATAATTTTTTCCAAGTCCTTCCATTTCTTTATGAATGGGGCAATGTCATTCTTTCTGATAGAGGCATAAAATTCTATTGTGTAAGTATCTTTTTTTTTTTTTTTTTGCCAGTCCTGGGGCTTGAACTCAGGGCCTGACCACTGTCCCTGGCTTCTTTTTGCTCAAAGCTAGCACTCTGCCACTTGAGCCACAGCGCCACTTCTGGCCTTTTCTATATATGTGGTGCTGGGGAACCGAACCCAGGGCTTCATGTATAGGAGGCAAGCACTCTAGCTATCACAAATTGTGCTGCAATGAACATTGTTGTGCTGGTGTCTTTAGTGTGTTCTTGTTTGTGGTCTTTTGGGTAGATGCCCAAAAGTGGGGCTGCTGGGTCATAGGGTAGCTCTATGTTTAGCCTTCTGAGGAATCTCCATACCGCTTTCCAGAGTGGCTGAACCAGTTTACATTCCCATCAACAATGAAGTAGGGTTCCCTTTTGGCCACATCCCCTCCAACATTTATTATTGTTAGTTTTCTCCATAAAGAACATTCTTACTGGGGTGAGGTGGATTCTCCATGTTGTTTTGATTTGCATTTCTTTTATGGCCAGTGATGTAGAGCACTTTTTCATATGTCTCTTGGCCATTCTCTTTTCCTCATCAAAGAAGTCTCTTTTTAAGTCTTTAGCCCACTTGTTGAGGGGGCTGTTGGTTTTGTTTTGGAGGAACTTATTTTTTTAATTCTGCATATATTTTAGATATGAGGCCTTTGTACATTGTATGGCCAGTAAAGATCTTTTCCCAATCTGTGGGCTTTCTGTTTATCTTGCGAGCTATGACCTTTGCCCTGCAGAAGCTCTGCAGTTTGATGCAGTCCCATTTGTCTAACCTTTCCTTGATTTGTAGCATTTCTGGGTCTTTGTTAAGGAAGTTTCGTCCTGTACCAAGGAGCCCAAGTGTTTCTCCTACTCCTTCTTTTAGTGTTTTCAGGGTATCTGTTTTAATTTTGAGGTCTTTGATCCATTTGGAATTGATTTTGGTGCAGGTGATATATAAGGATCTAGTTTTAGTTTGTTGCAGGTGTTGAACCAGTTTTGCCAGCACCATTTGTTAAAGAGGCTTTCTTTCTTCCATCCTATTTTTTTAAGCTCCTTTATCAAAGATTAAGTAAGCATAGTTGTGGGTTCATTTCTGGGTTTTCAGTTCTGTTCCATTGGTCTTCAGGCCTGTTCTGGTTACCTGGCACATTTGTAAATGCATCTTGTTTGGAGGAAAACATACTGTTTACTTAAAAATGACATATCTTTCAAAATAGTTAATTAATCTTAAGTGGCAGCAAACTAAGGACTCCTTGGAATCAAATAGAAATAAGTTAGAAAGTAAGCTCATTCTAACAGAATTCACCTTGTTGACAAGATCTGTTGGGTCAGTGGGTTTTGACCAATTTAGAAATACATTTCTAATAATTTCATGTATAAATTTATAACATCAAATATTAGCAGCTCTATCTTACTAGTCTTTTACATTTACTTCATTTTAGTTTTCTTTCAAACTGGGAATTGGGTGTTACTCTTTATTCTAAAAGTAATGCACTCCGGAGTAAGTCATGAAGTAGTCAGAGAAGAGGAACAGCTGGGAATAGTTCTCCTCCAGGTGGTTCACACAAGTATTCATGCATGTGCACCTGTGCCCTGCACAGGACACGTGAAAGCACATGTAAGTGACATGTGTATGCATGTATATGCTTTTATTTACATGAGCATGCCCTGTATACTTGGGTAGCTAGATCTTTTCAGTAGTATACTATGGACTAGTTTCTATTTAGGATACACTCAACTCATTCATTTTAATGGTGCCATACTTTTCCCTTCTTATAGCTTTTTTCCTCCAGATTTTTACTGATAGAAAGAGAGCTGTGATACTCACTAATGTATTTTGCATCCTCTGATTCTTTCCTTGTGAAAATTCATTGAAGTGAAATCAATAGTTTAATCTGTTTGAAAACATAAACTCTTTAATTTCTAGATATTTGTTTCTATGTCTTAATTTCTCAAAACTGGAAAAATCAGTGTTTTAAGATCAAAACAGTTTAGGATCACTTCGACTAAATTTTTTCTTGCTATCTATTCATGTAGATGATTTGTCTCTCTGGGATTTTTTTCACCCCATTTTTGTGAAGTACTTGTTACATACCCTCTTTGGGCCATAGCAGTTAATGTTGGCAGTACTTTTTTTTATCCCATGGGCTTAAATAGAACTATAAATATGACTAGTCATTTGATTCATCTTCTTTTTCAACCCACTGATATCAAGCTAGACTTGCAGTGGCTCTGAACAATGCTGAGGCCATGTAGGCAAGACCTGAGACATCTGCAATGGGTCCTCAAGTTTAGTTCAGATGTGTGGAAGAGAAAAGGAAAACCACCCGCCGGAGGATGCGATTTGAAACACAGAGAGATCATTGGATGGCCTTGATGTGACTATAAATGTTGAGAAGAATAAAATCTAAACTGTAAAATCCTATTAATCATTTCCTAGTAAAGAGGTAGACTAGAATCTCCAGACAGCTTGAAGTTACTGTCAGAAATTCTGCATATACCCATAAAAGCATATTTTTTCTAAGTAGCTATGTAGTTTCTGGTTCCCTGTCCCAAATATACAGTACTTTTAAATGTAAATTGTTAGTTACTAAGTGTTGTGTTAACTGGTTTCCTTTGTTACATTCCAAAGCCGGGTTCAGAGAGACTAAAACAGTCTTTGTTAAGTGAAAACCAAATACTACATAGCCACTGAGCCAAGACTCCTTTTATTTCATTTTATTTTCTTTATTGTTTTCTTTCTCTCATCCTATCTAGTATGTATCTAAATTCTCTGTTAATTTATCCTATCTATCTAATTTGTCATTTTTTAAGCTATAACTAAAGTCATGTAAGTATGCATCAGTTGGCACAAAAAGCAGTAGAATACACAGCTTGTTGAAAATGCCTCAATAGTTTTCCATTTGGAAATCCATTAATAAATTCTCTAGGTAATAGTTGAGTTGCTGTTTATAAAATATAAATATGTGGTTTCACGGGAATATCTTGAAGCATTTGCGTGGTCTTCTTTTATTGCTATATATTTCAACATCTGGAATGCTGCCTGCTGAATTCAGGTTTTATTACAGAAAGTACTAACAAGCTATTTACAGAAATAATTGGGAATTGATGAGTTAGAATGTTGAATAATAAAGTAAGCTTTTAGTAGAAATGTTTAATCAAATGTTTTCTTCAGTGCCAGTATGCTGGGTAATAGTGGTAGTAGCTGTACCATTGCTGAACTGAGTTGACCCATATGGACATTCGCTTAGTGAATATTTATTGAGCACCTACTATGTGCCAAGCCCTGGCAGCATCAAAGGACTTGGCCATCTCTGTTCTTAATGAAATTTCTAGGCTGAGGTGTGTGTGTGTGTGTGTGTGTGTGTGTGTGTGTGTGTGTGTGTGTGTGTGCTGCCTCAAGGCCTGGGTGCTGTCCCTGAGTTTTGTTTTGCTCAAGGCAGCACTGTATCACTTGAGCCAAAGCTCCACTTCTAGCCTTTTGGGAGTAGCTTATTGGAGATAAGTCTCATGGACTTTCCGGCCAAGGTTGCTTTTGAACTACAATTCTCAGATCTCAGCCTCCTGAATATCTAAGATTGCAGCCATTAGCCACCAGCTCTTGCTAAGCAATGTAATTTTGATGACAGTAATTTTGATAAAGTGATTTGTGGCAATTGCTCCAAGAATAATAATAGGGCTCAGCATGGTGGCTTTTATCTGTAATCCCAGTTATTTAGGAACCTGAGACAAGAAGATCATGGTTTAAGGCCAGCCTTGGCAAAAGTTCAAGGAACCCCTATTCGAAAATCTAACTGAGCATGGTAGCACAGTCTTATAATTACAGAGGTGGTAGAATCACAGCCAAAGCAAAACTGAACAAGTCAGGGCAGTATCCTGTGTGAAACACACATTAAAACAGCAGAAGAGCTGAGGATGTGGCTTAACTGCTAGAACTGTTTGCTTAGCAAATGTAAGGCCCTTGAGTTCAATTTTTAGTACAGGAAAGAAAGAAGGGGCACAGCAAGAGCCCAGTGGTGCGTGCCTTTGGAAGGGCACACGCACACCACAGGGGACACACCCTTGGTCCCTGGTTGAGCTGGCTTGTGCATGGGTCCATCATAGAGCGTTTTCTCGTTGCTCAACTTCCTAAGTGTAAAGGCACCATCAAGAAGAAAGCTCTTCCCGGCAGGCCATTTCCGTAGGTGTTGGGCTCACTTTGCTTTCTGTGTACAAGGATGAAATGGGGCCCGGGATGCTTCTGTGTACACACAGGAGGTTAGGTATCAGAGACGCTGGCAGCAGGAAGCCAAAGGCAACACAGATGAAGCCCAAAAAAAGAGACACTTTGTGATGCTGCAGATGCGTTCTGTTTCTCATCAGCTGGCAGGATGAGCACGTTCCACGTGTTAAAGGCCCGGTGTCCTCGGTCGCACAGTGCGGCCTCACCCCAGTGCCCTCGCTGAGGTGCATGGCCTCCCTGTGAAAGAAAACACAGGCCGGCCTTGAGCGTGAAGCCTGCCCGAAGCGCCACGGGTCCAGGTGGCCCTTGTGGTTCCGTAGCCTGCAATTCGCCCTGCGTAACGCCCAGCCTTGCCTGTCCCCTTTTCAGGCTGTCGAAGCTCAGATCCGAAGTTTTGGACAGACGCCTTCCCAGCTGCTCATCGAGCCCCATCCTCCCCGAGGTTCCGCCATGCAAGCGGTAAGTGCTCCCTCTGCGCTCTGCTCGCTTCTTCCCGCCTCTCCCCGCTGCACCATCTTCCCAGCATCCTCTGCCCCTCTTAGGGCAGCATCTGCTAACCTGCTCACAGGGACGGAGAACGGGAACACAGCCCCGTGCTCTAGCAGGTCCTCAGCTCAGGCTCTGTGGGGCAGAACTGTGAAGGCCCAGAGCGACCACACCGGGTAGACAGAGGCATTCTAGACATGTAGAGTTCCTGGCTCGATCTTAAGAGTCCCTAAATTTACTTGACTATTGTGTTTTTCTTTCTTTTTCCTTAGCCTATATTAGTTGTACAGAGGGCGTTTCATTGTAATAGTTCCATCCACACGTGTCATGTCCTTTGATCAAATTTACCTCTTCTACTGTTTTTATCCTCCTCCCCTTTTCAAACAATTTTAAAAGGTTTCATTCTTTTATTTTCATACATGCATGTGAAGCACTTCCATCATATTCAACTAGACTGTGCTTACCCTTGATATCCATTTGGGAATTTTAACGTGAATTCTGTGAGTAGGGTATTGTTACTGAAGGTCAGAGACCTAAGGGGGTCTGAAGGGGCTTGAAGGGGTCTGAGGGGTTGGCATCTAAAGCTTAATGGCTTATGACAGCGGTTTGTTGTATTTCTCCGGGCTCTGAGGGCTGCATTAGCATTTCTGCTCTTCCCACCTTGGCTAACTCTGCTTTTCTTCCACATTGCTTTTTCATCCTGCAGGAAGCTAGAGCAGGCCCTACCAAGGTGTAGCAGTGACCCGAGAGAGAGGTCAGAGCTTACCTTTGAACTCACACATTACTTATTTCCCGTTCTCCTGGCCAAAGCAAGTTAAAAAGTTGCCCATAATCAGGAACCAAGCCAAAAAATAATGTAGCTGTTCTACGTTTATGGTTCTCAATTTTTAAACTGAGGGGGGGGGAAGGTTGGCACAGGAATAAATTGAATTGCATGGTGAAAATATTCTTTAAAAACACGATGGGTATTATTTCTTCTCAAATTATATTTTCTTGAGTTTTCCTTTTGTAAAATGGGTTGCTTGTTATTTTAGATTAAGAAGAGAATATATGTGATCTGTTTCTGTAAATATTATGGACAACTTAAGATCAGTTTAAATTGCATGCTGTGGCTTCGAGATAACGGAACTGGGACAGGTAATAGGAAGAAAAGAGCAGGAGCTGAGCCAGTGAGAGAAACAGAGAGGCCCCGTCGGCTGTGTTTGCTGTTCCCACCTCCCCTCCTCTGGGTCCTTTCTCTCATCTTCCTCGGCTCCAGGGTCTTCCCTTCCTTGCTCTAGCAACATGCATCAGCCATGACAATTCATGACAAGCTTCTGGAAAATATATTTGTGCCACCTTTTCCCCTTACATGTTTTTGAAGCAATAAAGTCAGATTTAAATGAATATAAAGGGTGACATGAGTGGACAAAAAGACTACACAAAGAGAAAACATTTTAGCAAGAACAATGGGAGATAGTGCCATAAAAACAGTGAGAATGATTGATGTCTGGGCTTTGGAATTCGTCGGCTGCTTGGGTGCTGGCTAATGGAAGACCCTCCGCCGCCCGTTGACTCGCATCGGGGTCACGGCACTGTGCCTGGCCGCGGGGGCGTGGCACAGGTAGGCAGCACGGCCCTCCTTTTGGCAACAGATCACTGGCTCCTGGGGGCAGGTCAGCTGTACTGCCCCAAGGTGGGAGGGCTGGGGGGGTCCCCTGAGGATGAAAGGCCCTCTCTCCCATTATCCTTGTCCTCTGACGTGGATACCTGAACTCCTTTTCAGACTTGGCTGAATTCTGCTTTCCATCTAACACATATGTACATAGGCAGGAAACAAAAGCATGTTAGGAAGAAACCAGAACTGTTGGCAAGCTCTCACGTCATCTGGGAAAACGGAATGAGATTTGCCTAGCAGTTCTGCTTCCACTCAGCCCTGGCTCACAGAATCAGTCAGGATTCAGAGGGTTTCATGCCCCGGTCCCCGTCTTGCCAGTTGCTCTGCTCCTCACAGAGGCCACCATGACTGCCCATCAGCCCAGTGGGCTTGGCTGTGGGCTTCCATATGCCGAGCTCCTCCCTCTTACGATTAGCCCAGGACATGATGGTGCTCCCTGTGGTTTCCCGCTGCCTGCTTGGGGAGCTGCAGTCACCGGGGAGCAGTAAGCAACTGGAGGGCCAGCTGGTGGCGAGGCTGCACTGACAGTTGTGTCGAGGGTGTCTGCAGCTTGCTGTGGAAGTGGCTTGTCCTTGCCATGTGGCTAAGAGCTGGCCCTCCAGAGTCACTGGGTGAACAAGGCATTCTTCCTACACACCCGGTGTGTGTGTGTGTGTGTGTGTGTGTGTGTGTGTGTGTATAAACACTGGGCATATTCTGTGTGCACTTGGTTATAGTTACAATAGGATGTGTTAAGCTCAGACATATACATATGAGTTTCTTTTCAGGGAGACTTATGATTATGTTGTACTCTGCTTGTCTCAGAGTTTATAAATTGACTTTAGAAAACATTATTTAAAAACGATGTAATTGGCAAATCAGGCCTGCTACTCTGAGGTGATGTTTATTTCCCATCCCAGAAGTTCTTTAAAACTAGCTTAACGGACATTGTTGTCACTGTCCTCATTTCCCACGTTTTACCTCATCTCACAGAATTCCTTCAAAACCACCTAAGTGGTTCTTTGTATGAGAAAACTACTTCGCGATATCAGGGGTTTAACAATCACGGGCCCACATGTTCATGAATTGCTTTTACTAACAACATTCAGATGAGTTCCCCTATCAACTCAACGCCCTCCTCCACCCTACACACACACACACTCACACTCACTCACTCACAGACACACATATGAATATAGCAGAAATTAAAGCCACCTCGTGCTGCGTTAAGTGCATGAGCCATAATATCCACCAGGTGTAGTAATTAGCAGGCACACGAAGGCTGCCTATTTGTCTGGTTTTGCTGCTGTTGCGGTATCCCCCTGTGTTTTCACACCATCAGATAGTTGGATTTAATTGAGGCCACATCAGATGAGGCATTACTGACACCTTTAATTGAATGAGCATCCAGGGAGGATTAACTCATAATATTGATTGGCTTTTAGCCACTTGCTCAGAAGGGTGTCTGGGTAGCTTATTAGTTGCCTTTATTTACACCTTTATGCAAAGAGTGCAAATAGGAATTCTTAGCGCAATATGTTTTTCTAAGTACTCTTAATAACTTTTTTAAAAGGACTGATAATAAAAATGCAAATGTGTTTAATTTTTTATTAGCTGTTCTGAATAAATACGTGTTAAATGTATGTGCCTGCCCATTTACATATACCTGGTGTTTTGAAATATGGCAGTCGGAAAGCAGCCAGAAGCATTTCATCAAAGTGCTTCAATTCTGAACGATACTAATCAGCTATTAGAAAATAGACATGGTAGGAAAGGATTGCTAGAAATGTACAGTGCAATTATCATATGATAGCAGACTACCACAAAGTATAAATAAAGTCAGTAAATCAGAATGGTGTGGTATATGTCTTGGGGGATGACATATGGGTTGTGGGAATGTTGAAATCCTTAGTAATTTTCAAGATTTATTTTGTTGCTGGTTATTAGAACAGACAGTGTTTTGTTTAACATTTTCAATTATGTTTTGCTTTTCAAAGCGCAAATCAAGAATACGGAGCTTTAGTATATTTACCCAGAGGAGAAGGGCATCTAGGTATTTTCTTTATCCTAGGGACTTCAGGAAGCAGTGGTATTTGCATTACAATAAGCAGCGTTATGACTTGGTACATTATATAAATATATTGTTTTTACAAGTATGCTTAATTATGCATTGCTTTGAAACCCCTTTATAATTAAGTTTGTATATTACATTCATAAATTATTTCTCTACTATAATATATGCATGCTGTCTGACTATTGTTTATAAATATATTTGGTTTAATTATCTGTTTACTTAGTTGTCAAAGTCTTCTTGCTGATTCAAGACCACTTTTGATAATCTTTTAAAATTACCTTGGCTTGCTTTTTACCTATTGTGCGCCTCTCTCTCTCTCTCTCTCTCCTCTCTGTACTACAACTAAAAGATCATTCCAATATAGCCCCCGAAACCATTTAAGGTAGTCCCCAAAACTTGTCCACTTACAATCTAAATTAAGGTATTGTTTAGGCATTGCATGGCATTGGGCAGGGGAAAAATGCTAAATATATATTAGTATTTATGTTCATTATTCTGCTTTAATCAGCAAATATTTTAACTAATTCCATGTGAAGTGTGAACAAATCATAATTGATATTCCTGCCAGCCTTTCCAAGCATCATGCTTCACCCTGCAGCCTGTGCTGATGGTATCTTCTTCTTCTCTTCCTGTACTCTCGTTTTGTCTGCCTTTGTCTTCTCCTGCTTGTATCCTTGGTCTTGTCTTGCCCACTCAACAGTATCTCCTCCTGCAGAGCCCGTTGATGTTCACAGACCAAGCCCAGCAGGATGTTATCATGGTCCTAAAGTTCCCTTCCAACTCGCCTGTCACCCACGTGGCAGCCAACACCCAGCCTGGTTTGGCCACTCCTGCTGTGATCACAGTCACTGCTAATAGGCTCTTTGCCGTGAACAAGTGGCACAATCTTCCTGGTGAGTAAAGAGATGCCATCGTATGGCGTGGACACTACTGAACACTGCAGAAAGATAACATGGTAGCTGCTTGAATATATTGTCTCAAAACCTAAGCTTTGAATTCTGAATCTGCAATCCGAATCAAAATGTTGAATAGTTCGAAAGCCTCAAAAGAATCCCACCTGAGGTGTGGACCTTATTCTTTAATATTTTTTCTGATATATCTTATTATAATGATGCTCTATCTTGTTTCTGCTAATGATACTTACTTATTAGATATTCCTCACTTTTTTATTCATCTGTTCGGCTTATATATGATTATGAACACCTTGGATTGCCAGAAACTTTACCTTTTTCTTTCCCTTTTGCAGAATTGGAATGAATCTTGAGTTCTCTTTAGCTTTTTGTTTTATTTTTTGTTTTTATCAGAGCTGAGGACCAGACTGAGCAAGTACTCTTCCACTGAGTTGAATCCCCATCCCTGAACCTAGGTTCTTTTGTATGTTGGGCAAGTGCCCTTCCACGGAGCTGCACATACCCTTAGGTGTATGTAGGACGTGACACTGTATCTGTAGGACAGGATGTAGTTGCTGTGGACCACTTAACACTACACAGCCCAAATGTTGTGGAACTGTCCATACCTTCCCTAACTCCACCGAGTACTCCATAGCCATGTTGAACTGCAGTAAGCAGTGGGATGAAGTATTGGGCCTTATCCATGACAGCCCCACATCTACACCTGTGTGATGCTGAGCCTGGGGTCCTTGCTCCATTTAGCATCACAGGGGGCCATCAGAGGCAGAGTTTGAACCCTTTTTCTGCCTCAGATTTTATGACCTTGCCTCTGTGATTTATTGCCTTTCATTGGAGCTGGAATTTTCAGATATGGATATTTTTGGCCATTAGCTACAAAAATACTTTTAAGAAATAGGAAGATATTTTAAAATCATGGAGATTATAGGTAGACTCTTCCCCAAAGCCATTGTTATAGGGAGGAAGTCTGAAGAGACAGATTTTTTTTTTAAGATAGAGTCTTGCTCTGTAGTGCTGTTGAGCCCAGACTGGCCTGGAACTCATGCTCCTCCTTCAAGCACTCCCCTTGAGTGCTGGAATTACAGGCATGAGCCATCATGCCTGGCATAAAAGATACATTCCAGTGTTCTGTTAACTGATCATGATATCTAGTAAGCACTATCAGTTAAGTGAAATGGTTGCAAAAGTATGAATTCTTGAATAAAGGCCTTATACAAATTAAATGGATGTCATGTGAAAAATGGAACAAAAGGCATTCAAACAAAAATCTGATATATTGAGTAAGCTCACTAAGGTAACTATTGCAGAGAGTCTGTGATTGGCATTCAAACCGATTAAATGTACCTGTTTTCAGGCCATTGCAAAAGAGACAATGGAAAGAACTGTCAACATTTGATTAGAGAACAGATTTTGGAAAAAAAGTGGAGACAATAAAAATTGATACAGATAGTCAATATCTGTTATTATTCGACCTTTTTATTCCTTCTGGACTTATCTTTCATAGGTGGTAAATGCTTGTATTTGGAGACTAAAGAAATATGATTTTTTTGTTTTTCTGATTATTACTTATTAGGAGAAGGATATGCTATGTCCCATCAAATGCTCAAGGAAGGGTGTTTACCTACTCTGTGTGGTTACCCTTGGAGTCTTGCAAATACCCCAGTGTGTGACACCAGGACCACAAATGTACCTATCCTGGGTGTTAGCTCTGAAAGCTTCTTTAGTTTAAACAGAGGTGGCATCTAAAGAGAGACAGCTTTTCAGCTGCTGGACCCCACGCCCCTTTAGTTTCTGGAAGAGTTAATTTAGCAAGACCCACGGGCTGCCTGTGTCTCCACTGATACTCAGGTTGTGAGCTGCTGCTGATCTCTCACCATTGAGTCCAAGTGTCTGACAGCTTTCCTTTGAGCAAGCCCACATTCCGCACTACAAAGCTTGGGTCCAGTGGGTCCCTGTGTCCCTAGGGAACTGGGGGCCAGACATTTTCCTCTATGTTCAGGTACTCTGTAGTGGACAGTGAGATACGGTAGGAGTCTCTGCTGGAGACCCACTCATGTCCAGGTACTCCCAGCCCAAGCATGTGATTCTGGGAGGTAAGAACTCAAGGGATTCCTTGTTCTGTAGCCTCTGCCTGGCTTTCCCAGCAACCCTCACTGCACCTGTGCCTGTGCATCAGTGGTGTTTGTCCCTTCGCGTGTAGATTGCCTTCCACAGATGACATGGCAACTCTTCACTGAGCCAATACAATGAGGCACCTGGGAATTCACTACAGGAAGTCATCCTTGTAGAATGTACTCTCCAGTTCTGAGCTATACCTCCACCCGAAAGTGTTCAACAGCCATTGTATAAATCTGTGCCTCACTTCAGGGGTGTTTACATTAGTCTGCCCTTTCATTCTTTCTTGTAGGACTTTACCTGTTAGTGTGCCTTGATTTAAAGCAAACATTAGCAATCTGAACAGTTTTTCTTCAGTAAATTTTATATTGTACCATTTTTTTCTAGAATTTTAAAGTGATCATTTTCAGAGAACTAGTGATTTCTATATCTCACTCATTAGATACCTAGTTTCTGTCATTTCTGATTTAGGAAGGAAGTAGTCTTGGTTCTGGGGATGAGGCTCAGTAACAGCATATGAAAGGGTCTGGGTTTGATCCCCCAGCACTGCAAAAACAACAATAATACTAATAACAAACCTCAGAAAACAAGTTTATCCCCTCTCCATTCAAAGGACTTTGAAGAACTTCTTTCAAATAAGATAAAGCAGCTAATGTTCATAGAGCATTTTCTAGGTATTTCTAGTACTATTGTAACCATTCTTCATATGTATACTCAATCTGCTCCCACAACTTGAGGAGGGTGTAAGTTCTCTATTTAGGTTGAAGCATACATATGGCATTCTTTTTCTGTAGGTCATAATGGTCAGTTACTGGCAATTTCCTATAGTCTAGCCATTTTCCAGATAGAAAAACTGGAGCAGGAGGCTACAAAAACGTTCCCAGGCTCACACCAGACAGGCTATGGCAGAGGTGGGACTGGAGACTTAACTCAACCTCCATGCCAGCAGCTGGGTTTGGATGCTTCTGCAGTCATAGATTCTCAGAAAAGCAGAGAGCTTCTCCTCGGTGGACCAGTGCTGGCTCTGCTGGGCAGGCAGAGGCTGCCGTACCACTGAGCGTCCTGTGATCTCCTAAGTTGGAGAGCCAGTAGTAACAGCAAGTCACACGTTAGCCTCCTCACTTCCTTACATGCTTACCTACACCTTTCAGTGCCAAAAATTGTACTTACCTAGGTTTTATCAGTACTAATGATCTTCTAAATACCCTCCAGAGGTTGGTATTACTAACTGGGAAAAATATGACAGAAGTTTTAAAATAATCTAAAAAAGTCTTTATTTTCAGCCTTTCAAGGATGCTCAGAAACACTTCCTAATATCAGCTACGTTTTTAGTATTAGCTGTGTAGTAATATAAATGCATAAAAGACAAATGCTGACCTGGGTGAATGGCTGAGTCACTTGGGGAAAAGAGTTTGGAAAAGGACCCAGAATTTAAGTAACAGAATTAAGAAACGCAAAGATCGTATTCCAGACCCTTCATTTTATATTCATGATTTCCCAGTGGTTGCGTGGCTAGCCAGAGTCCATTCTTCTCCATCTAAAGTGGTCTGCCCTCTGCACAGAAATAGCTCATAAAACCATCTTTTCACTTAAAAAATAAATATCCTTGAATTCTTAAAGCCACTTTGAGAATGGAACAAACTATTCATAGTCCAGATTGATTTTTCTAACTCATTCGCTTCTCCAAGTATTTTTAAATTGAAACCATGGAAATATTAAATATTAATAGAACTTTTTAAAAAACCCTCAATCCAATCTTTAAGGAAATATTTCAGCCAAATGCATTTAACTAAAACATTTATCTGTGGATAGCTTTCTTTATTTTTATTCAAACTTTGCATTGATTGATTCTAAGTGATGGATGAAACGTTAAACGTTCCCTGACTTAGAGCTTTCCCTTTCTACATCATAAACTGACGTGTTTTTGTGGATCCTTTGTGCTGCAGCATTCAAAACTGCCTTTTTAAGAAGTAACGAAAAAATGGTATTTGCTACAGTCAGCAGATGGCTGTCACATTTTGTTTTCAGCACGCTTTACCACTTAATTTTGTTTTGTTGCAGCATCAGAGGCTGCCAGTCAAGCATCTGCTATAGCTTATGGCCTAGGACTGGAGCCACCACTGATGGCTCACGTTCAGAACAGCACTAATCTAAAATAAATGTTTAATAAGCTAGCCATCAAAGCACCTGGATTTTTGTTCTTTAAATTTCTCAAAACTGCATTGAGAGATTTGGGGGTTAGAAACAATCCTACATAAGGCTTGACTTACGTATTTTTATGTCGTTTAGTATGTGAAAAATAATCTCCTTTTTTTTTTTTAATCTTTTGTGAATTCCAGCTCATCAAGGTGCTGTACAAGACCAACCATACCAGCTGCCAGTGGAAATCGATCCTCTCATAGGTCTGTCACTTCCTTCTCTCTTTGCGATTCATTAAGCTCTGTATGGTGGCCCTGAAGTGTAGATTACAGTTGTTTTTCACTTGCTGGTTGCTGGGAATGGAATTTTCCTGATAAACCATTTGCATGCAAATTGGAATGCAATGAGCTGTGGCTATGCTGGTATTTCATCAACTCCCCCTCGTTGGTTTGCCTAATTTGAACAGGCCTAGGACGCGTGTCACTGAAAATTAATATGGATGCTGTAATAATGTGTGATTGAGAATGCGCATGAAGTACTGTCAGGATAATATTGGATCTTTTCATCACTCAGACTTGTTGATGAGCAGAAGCAGGGCGCGTTATGATGAATTGGTGCTCGGGTAATGTGATGGAGCTCCTTTGCTAGGGAAATTTTCATAATAACAGTGGGGTTCTTAGTGCTCTGTGTTGTGAAAAATAAAACCTGAGTGCCAGGGTTTCATCATTAGAGGAGATCAATCCTTTCTTCCTGGACCCTCTGTTCATCTGAGGGGATTAATATGCAGTTGCAGAGTAGTTTCCAAGTTGAAATATATTGCCCAGACAATGCTACTGTTAAGATATTTGTATTCATTTTCCTAGGGTCCTATAGCCCAATAAATTGCTATTGGAGCTTAAATTTGTTCAGGGGGAGAAAAATAGCAAGGAGATGGGAAAGAGCCACGGGGATGGAAGGAGAGCATCTGTAGCAGATGACTTAGAATACGTAATTGCTGTTGTGCTTTTTTGGGTAGGATAGCTGAAATCTCAGAAATATTGGAAGTTCTGTATTTCTCATCCCTATGCATGGAGAACTCAAAAGTGGCATCACTTAAGAATGTTTGGGCCTGATAATAAAAATGCTATCCTTTAAGATAAAGCAAGGAATCGCCTCACTGTGTCCATAGACTGCCAGCACAAATGTTTGGCTTCTATTTACTCAATTTCTCCTGCCCAGATAAATTTGTTAGAATGTTACCATTTTTATAGAAAGCATAAGAACGGTCAGACTTATTATTTTAATATCTAAGATGTTGTCTAAATACATATACCCTTAAAAATATCTCTAAAATATTTGTCTTAGTAGAGAGTTGATGGTTGTTGTCATTCCCAAAGAGATGATCAGGATGAACAAAAAATAACCTTAAGTAATTCTTTCGCCAATAAGTCCCAAGTCTCATTTTGTTTGGAGTAGATACACTTTGTCACATGTTAAAAATGAAGATAGTTAGGCATGATGGCTCAAGCTTCTAATCTCAGCTTCTCAGGAGATAGAGATCCGGAGGATTGTTCTCATTTCAAAGCCAGCTCCAGCAAAAAGGTAGTGAGACCCCATCTCAACAAATAATTTAGGAATGGTGGCTTACACCTGTTATTGCAGCTGCATAGGAAGCATAACTAAGAGGATCACAGTCAAGGCCAGCTTGGGCAAAAAATGCAAGACTACCTGGAAAAATAACTAAAAGCAATAGGCACTGTTGGAGGGCAGGTGTATGGTCCCAGTGGGAGTGTGCCTACCTGGCAAATGCAGGGCTCGAAGGTCAACCCCTACTGTACCATGCTCCACAAGAGCTCACTTGTGTAGTTTTAAAAGTTAGAAAATAGTAAAACTCAAGCAGGGCACTGATGGCTCCTACCTATAATCCCAGTTACTCAAGAGGCTGAGATCTGAAGGACTGTGGTAGCAGGCTAGATCCGGCAGAAAGTCTGGAGACCATCTCCAAAATAACCAAGCAAAAAAGCCAGGTTGGAGGCATGGTTCAAATGGTAGAGCACCAGCTGAGCAAGCAAGCCCACCAAGTATAAGACCAAGTTCAAACCACAGTACTGGTCAGGAAGGAAAGGGTAAGGAAGACAGAAGAAGCTGGGCACTAGTAATCCCAGCTACTCAGGAGGCTGAGATTTAAGAATCATGGTTCAAAGCCAACCTGGGCAGGAAAGATTCTGGGACTCTTATCGCCAGTAAACTACCCAAAAAGTCAGAAATGGAGCTATGGCTCAAGCAGTACAGCACTACCCTTCAGCAAAAGAGCTCAGGGACAGTACTCAGGCCCTGAGTTCAAGCCCCAGGACAGGCACCAAGGAGAGAGAGAGGGAGAAGAGTGAAGAGAGACAGAATAGGAGAAAGAGAACCAGAGAAGAGAACTCACTTGCTAAGTCATATAAAGTATGATTTCTGAATTGTAAGCCCATTGTTTGCTTTAAAACATGACAGTATGCTATAGTGCAAAGTCTAAATGAATTCTGTCATTGTAACCTTATAGACCAACTGTGGACAAAATTTCATGGTAAAGGGCTAGATAGTAAATATTTTAGGATTTGTGGGCCAGAAAGTTTCATACATAACTACTTAATTCTTCTAGCATAGCACTGAAGTCACCATGGATCAGACAGATAGTTTATCTACATACACACACACACACACACGCACACACACACACACACACACACACACACACACACACACACACACACTCTGAACGTAGCTATTTTCCTAGAAAACATTATGTACAAAACAAGGTACAGGCCAGATTTGGCCATCGTCCACCATCTAGGTTCCAGATGACTGGCCATCAGACTGCCCTTCCCTCCCAGAAGTAATGGTTTAAAGCTCTGTTCTTTTTCATACATTTTAAAGTTGCCACCTGTAAGTGTTTGTTGTTGTTGTTCCAGTCCTGGGTTTGCACACAGGGCATGGCACTATTCCTGAGCATTTGTGCTCCTGGCTAACACTCTACTACTTGAGCCACAGTTCCAATTCGAGCTCTTTAGGGGCTAATTAGAGATGAGTCTCATGGACTTTCCTGCTTGGGCAGGCTTTGAACTGTGCACCTCACATGTCACCCTCGTGCATAGCTAGGATTATAGATGTGAGCCACTGGTACCCGGGTTACTGTAATATTTTTAATGTGATGCTAGGGATCCAGCTTAGGACCTTAAGTGTGCTTAGCACACGCTATACCACTGAGCTACACTCTGCTCGGTAATAAAATTTCATAAACACTTACAGAAAATTTATAGAAAATAGCATTTATTGGTATACATCTTTAATGAGACAGACGTGTTATTCTCCTCCAATTAACTCATGTATTCATGAGTGGGTGGGCAGGATTTAGCCACAGATCTATCCCTGTTTGTTCTTATAGTTGGAGCTCTAAAGAATATTACTCACATAAGAAAACAGATGGAAAAGGAATTTAGCAGTATGACACAAGTCTATGAACTCTTTCTGATTATGTGGCAGAATGTATATAGTGATCTATTAAGAATTATTTTTATAGTCTATTATTAAGTTATCTCATTTAACCTTCACTGAAACTTAATTTCACTGTTGTCTTCATTGACAGTGTGGTTAGATCCTCATCATGTTTATTGAGAGGCATCTAACCTGTGGCATATGTTCCCTGGGAATTCACTTCAGTATCACAACAATTTTTTTTAATTGTCTCTGTATTTACCTCCCAAGAGATTTTTATCCCCTGGGTAAAGTACCATAGGAACATTCTGCATGGAAGGGAAATGGGTCATTATTTTATCTGGGGCTAGAAGGGCATGCAAGATGGGCGACAAGAAAGGAAAACTCACCGAAGAGTTCTCAGGCAAATCAGTTTCAGGCAAGAGAATCTATGAAAGTTGAGGAACTAGAAATTGATTCCATTAAAACCATCTGTGCCTCTGCACCCTTGGGAAGGCTTACTATGGGGTATGCATGACTCAGTTTGAAAACTACTTCTTTGGTCAAATAGGCCTGATTTTCATTAAATAAAATACTTTTAATGCTGAATCTAAAGATGTTTACTAGCAAGAGCAATGGAGTACTATAAAGGTTATTGCCTTTAAGACAGACAGACAGACAGACACAGATATACTTACATGACACATAGATATGTGGATGGATGGATGGATGGATGGATAGAAAAAGGAAGATGTGCAGGTAGGTAAGTATGCAGATGTTACATATGTACATACTACATGGCTGGTTGAGAGTTTTACTATATTGATTACAAGCCTTCACTCATGGGTACTTTGTGTTTGCTCAGTTCAAAACTGCACATGCCTAGGTCTGTTAAGGAAATGCTCCTAAAAGATGATGCCCCAAAAATGACCAGTGAATATTTATGGCATAGAGCAAGAGTCCTATAACCATAAACCTTGACCAAAAAAAAAAAAAAAATCTTTCCAGTTACCGCATGGAATGAAAATACAGCAGTAACCAGTGTCGAAAAGTACCACATGCATTGCTTTAATTGCTAGATTTCTTGGAATTAAAATAAAAATGAATCACATAACTTCACTGCAGTTGGATAGTGCCTCTCTCCAATGCTCTGTTGTAGCCATAAACACTTTTTTCGTCTGCCAGCGACTTCCTTTTGTGTGAAAGGAGAGGCGGAAGAGAGTCCCAATTGGAATTCTGCTGTTATTACTTTCTACCATTAACCTTCCCCAGAGCAAATTATCCCACCCTTATCTACTAATCTTAAGTGGTTACACTGTGTCAGCAGACCCTGGCAGATTTCCATGGGATTTCACATGCACACATGTTTGCACACACACATTAGTCTACATGCTCACATGTTTGCACATACCTTTGCTCTGTTTTCTCTGCCATGAGGACAGGGGTTATCTCAGTCCTGTGATCCCAGTGGCTCCCAGCATAGCACTGGAGAGTATTTTGAACAACTTGTATTTCTTTTTTTACTTTCTGAGCCTTCTATTAAACTACCACAATAACAACTAATGTTGTATTGTATACATTGAATATAATATAGACATTTTAATATCAAAAATTGTAGGTTCTGATTGCAGTCAGGTTTCTTTCCCAGTATACTGTTACTTGCATTGGGAAATGCTAACCCACAGATCATTAAGAGCAGAGCTTTCTGATTGGCATCCACATAGCAAAGCAGGCATCTTGCTGAAAATTCCCTTCCTGACTGCTGCTCACGTGATACTTTTCCACGTGCTTGGTGTCACTCTGTCTGACCTTGCGCCTTGTGACAAACCCCATCTTGGGAGCTGTGTAGCACTTGGATCACACTGCCAGCCTGTCTTGTTTTATTGCTTAAACAAGGAGCAAAGAAGTGGCAGTGTGCTGTGCTTTGACTTTTTCAATTACAAGAATCTTTAATAAATAGTCATTCTAGCCTTTGCTTACATGGGACTGCAGATGTAAACCAGGGAAGTGGGAGTCCCCATCTAGTCAAATTAAAGACTCGTTAATGCCGAAGTAGAATAAAATGCTGTAATATTTCAGATATATGACATTTAAATTCACATAGCTCTTCCTTGTGACAAAGTGTTAAAGGTAATTGTCACAATATGAATCCATTCTCATGACAATAGATGTAATGAGATTGTCAGAAACACAAACCAAACTGTGATGCAATCTAAAGGCTATAATCTAGTTTGGTTCTGTCCAAGAGCTAGAAAGCATGTTCTGTGAATTGTGTGCTATTTTTGAGTTATAGTATGTTATTTCTTTCTTCTGAGCAAAAAAAGGTTTTTTTGTGATGTTGAATTTTACCACCACAGTCTTCTAGCAGTCTCATGTTTTCTTCTTTGGTTTTGCAAATATTATTTATCCTTAAAGTTAAAGCTCAAGTAAGTCTTGTTTTAGAATGTGCCTCCTCGGTTTCCCCACTCGCAGCTCCTTGTTTGACAGACTGTAGAATTTCTTTGACCATGTGTGCTTAGAGCTTTCATTTCTCCTTTTCTCCGTTCCCACAGCCAGCAACACAGGGATGCACCGGAGGCAGATCAGTGACCTTCTGGACCAGAGCATCCAAGTCCATTCCCAGTGCTTTGTGATCACTTCAGACAATCGCTATATTCTCATCTGTGGCTTCTGGGATAAGAGCTTCCGAGTCTACTCCACAGACACAGGTACTGTCTTTGCTAGTGAGTTCAGTTTATGACTTAGTAGCATTGACAAGCTCAGAATCATTTCTCTAGTTCTTCCTTCCTTCTGAGATTACACAAATCTGAAATCTGTGAAATAGGAGGACCGCTGTGTCTTCCTCTTTCAAATAGTCTACTAAGGTAGCTTCAGTCTATTTTCAAGAGGCAGTTCTTCATAGTAGCTTTGTCCCCTAAGGCATGCTTACAAAATAAGTCATTGTTTTTGAAGGCATACCATACACATTTGTGTATGCATAACCTCATGATCAGTGAGGGCACAAAGAAATAGATACATTTTCCACTTTCATATTATATTACTTAATGAGGTTTCTTTCCCCTTCTGAATAGTCTAACTGAAAGCTACTCTACCACGAAACAAAATGGCTGACTCATTTGATACATTATAGAAGCTCTTGTTAAGATGATAAAAGTTTAAGGTTATATATGCATTTTCATGTTTCTCCCTCCCAAAGGATAAACCATTTGTTAGTATAGGAGACACAGTGTAGTGAATGCTTCTACATGTTTGCATATAGGAAATTGGAAAACATCAAGAAATGTAATGCGATGTTTTCAAGGTATTTCAGAAACTGTTAAAACATAAAATAAACTTGTGTGTGTGTGTATATATATATATTATTCAAAGTGATTAAAGCTAGACGTTAGCTCATTACAACTAATCAATATATACTCTAAAAGTAGTTTTGTTTGTTTTGGAGTCTCAAGGATGGTACCCAGGACCTCAAGCACATGCTAAGTGTACACTCTGCCAGTTAAAACTGACTGTGCCCCACTGGATGTAAATATTTGCGTGGAAACAAGGAATCTATCTCAATTAAGTGTTGTGTGTATGAGAAAGTAATTGAAACTTCCATTTAATTAAATGCTTTTATAAATCTCCATTCAGTCTTGTTAATTATCTTTGTAAAGTGTGTGAGCTCTTGTTCCTGTCTTAGTAAGTGTGGTAGGCGGAACAATTGATAGGTCATACTGGAATTTTATTGGATGTTCAAGGAGTTTGTCTTAAGTATATAGTATTGTAACATGCTAAGAGAGAGCAGAGAAAATAAATTGAATGCAAACTATGCATGCTAGAAGTTGTTTTGAGTCATTATTGTGTTTTATGGATTGATGAGATAATCTATTAAAATTTATGATCTATCGAAATCTATGATTTTTTTTGGTTTTGATTCTTTTTTAAATATATGATTTTTAATATTTATTCTGTAGGTCCATGAAAAAAAAGCATGGTTATTCATGCTTTTCTGAGTGACTGGTCTTTGCATATGCTTAAGTCTGTGAGAAGGATTATTATTGAACCTCAAAATCCAGTATCAAAACTGCAATGGGGATTGATAGACTTTCCTAAACTAATGAGCTGGTTTGCTTGCTTGCTCTTTCTTCCTTCCTTCTCTTACTTTCTCTGTCCTTCCTTCCTTCTTTCCTTCTTCCTTCCTTCTTTCCTTCTTCCTTCCCCTCCCTCCTTCCCCCTCCCTCTTTCTCTCTCTTTCCTCCTTTCTTCCTTCTCTCTTTCTCCCTTCCTTCCTTCCTTCCTTCCTTCCTTCCTTCCTTCCTTCCTTCCTTCCTTCCTTCCTTCCTTCTTTCCTTTCTTCCTTCCTTCCTTCCTTCCTTCCTTCCTTCCTTCCCTCCCCTCACTCCCTCCCCCTTCCTCTTTCTCTTTCTTTCTTCCTTCTCTTTTTTTTCTGTCCTTCTTTCCTTCTTTCCTTTTTTCTTCCCTTCCCCTCCCCTTCCTTCCTTCCTTCCTTCCTTCCTTCCTTCCTTCCTTCCTTCCTTCCTTCCTTCCTTCCTTCCTTCCCCTCCCTCCCTCCCCCTCCCTCTTTCTCTCTTTCTCTCTTCCTTTCTTCCTTTTCTCTTTCTTTCTCTGTCCTTCCTTCCTTCCTTTCTTCCCTCCCCCTTTCCCTTCCTCCCTCCCTCCCTCCCTCCCTTCCCCTCACTCCCCCCTTTCTTCCTTTCTTATGTATTGTTTTGTTTTGCTGGTATTGGAGTTTGAACTCAGGGTCTCACTGCCCCACTCAGTCCTACCTCCAGGCTGGCATTTTGCTGGTTAATTGGAGATAGTGTCTCAAAAGACTTTCCTGTTGGGCTGGCTTGGAACTACTATCTTCTATGTCTCCGCCTTGTGGGATTACAGGCATGAGCCTCTTGCACTCTGCTTATGTTTCCTGTTGAATTAATTTTTCTCTGATTTAACTGTCAGATTCAAATTTAAATAGCATTAATATGCTTACTTTGAGTCAAGTTGTCCTTTTCCCACAGACTTCCAGGTTAAACCTATCCCATCCTCTCACACAAATTTGTATGTTGCATATTCATACATTTTAAAAGTTATATTTACATTTATACAGTAAAATGTATCGTTTGTAGTTTACAGCTTTATTAGTTTTGCCAAGCAATAGCCATAAGTATCATAACCTGGAATACTAAGTAACCGCCTCACAGTCAAGCTGCACACAGCTCTGTGGCACCTCGCCCACCCCGCCACCCCCCTCCGCCTGGCAACCCCAACGAGTCCACACCGCCTTCCACCTTTCCCACTCATGAATGACGTCCATCTTTGATTTGGGTATTTGAGGGTTTTAAAATTTGTTAAATGTTTTCCTTTAAAGGCATTGGATATTAATATTTCTTAAGCTACCCTCAGTGTCATATCCTACTCATAATTGAAATAATCCCTGTGTTCACTCAGCTTTCTAAGAATTTACAGAATTGTTTCACACACCTAGTACTGATGCAGCCTCACAGACTCCTCAAGGGAGACGGCAGTGCCCACCTCACCCACTTGTCAGGTGATGGGCCATGTACGTAGCTAGTGGTGACAACCCCGGGCTCAGGCCTGCCCCTCCAGCCACTCAGGAACCCACACAGGTGTGGCCACACCAGCCTTGGGCTAATGGGGAAACCACTAAAGTCACAACACCCACCTTCCTGGTGGGCCTGCCACGTGACATCACACTTCATCCACTGGATAGCATCCCCTCCCTCCAGAAGCGTACCAGACTTAAAAAAAAAAAAAATGTTTGTCTGGATGTGTAAAACATTTCTGTGTGGAACAGTATTATTTTGATCTCCATTTCAGTGGGACTGACTTCAAGCCTGTAGAATAAAAACAAAACACAAAATAACTCAAATAATAGACCTAGTATCTTAATGTCTGATACTTCAATCCAGGTGTGAGTTTTATTTAAAATAATTATACTTAGGGTGAATAGGAGTTGGTGTTCTTATGACAATAGGAATAGTAACTATGTTTCCCTAATTTTGGTAGAAAGCACGGGAACAATTTGTGTGATCAATATAATGGCAAAGCCATCACACGTGTTGAATTCAATTATATTTTTGCTCACAGTCCCCCTCCCACCCTTCTCTTATTAGGTTGGGGGTGGGAGTTGGGGAAGAAATGCAGGTTGTAACAGGAAATTCTTGAAACATAAATCATGTTTTCGGGGCACAAGCAGAACAGCAGAGGCAACAATAAAACCTTCCCCCGGCAGTCGGAATTATTTTCAGACCACATTTTAGATTCAGTGGTGTAGTCTTGAGCTGGAATTTTTTTTATTTGTAGCACAGCTGTCAAATAAAACATTAACTAGAAAATTTGTTCTGTCAAAAAAGGGGATATTCCAGTGCTTGTGTAATATTTGATATTAGTGTGTGGAGAGGTGGGTTGATATTAAAGGAAACAAAAAGTAAAGGTTGAGGAACACTTATGAGATTATCAGGAAATAATTTACAAAAAGAGCAGCAGGTATTTATATGCTGTGATTTATTTAGGAGGAGAGAGCCTCAACCCTCTCATAGCAATAGCACAGATCACTGGGAAAGGCAGCCAGAACCGCGAAAGGAAACTTTAGAAAAATAGTATTGTCCAGGACTGAGCCCAAAGTATGAATTGTAGAGGACACAGGTAGAATATGAAAATATGAAACTCTGTTGACGTAACTGTTTACATGTCTCCCTTGTGAAAGAGCTTCCCCGACGCCAGTCTCGCCCTGTCCTTCCCACGGATCCTACCTTGTTCTTCGGGGGTACAATACCTACCGCTCTATACAACTGTGTATCTGTATGCTGTTTGATCAATGTCTACCTGTCTCACCAGGTAGGAAATTCTCTGAGGGAAAGTCTTACATGTATTCTTTCTTAGTAGGCCTTGCTGGAGGTGTGGCTCATAGGTAGAGGAAATCTACAGGCGAGAGGCCCTGAGTTCAAATCCCCAGTGTTGGCTCTGCTGTTAGGCACTTAGTCGGTACCCAGTATGTATTAGATAACTTCTCATAATTTTGATAACTTTGGGAGTAAAACTGTGAACACTAGGGAATGTTAGTTGAGAAAGAAACCACCGTGACTGTCTTATTTTTCTCTCACTGATTTTGGAAAAACCATCATTGAACTATGCAAAATTAACATAGGAAGCGTGAAAAATTCTGCCTCTGTACTTAAGGAATTGCGCTTTCACAGCCTCCTGTGGAGGGACATCTGGGTGTCCTTTCCTCCATCTACCGTGGGTCCCTACTTGGTCACAGTTCTTTCTACCTCATTTCTTAAGCCACTGAGTTCTTGGGTTCAGTCCACTCCTGATGTTGACATGTGTGTAGGGTCAGGCTGATGCAAGTGCCACTGTCCATACATTGAGGCAAACATAATCACAGTAGGATGGAGCCAGTTTCTCTCAGTAGTGAGAACACGCTGATTGCTTGCAGCTCTCTCAGGGTTATTTAGAGCCCTTTGTCTTAGTCCAGGTAAGCCTGCCTGTAATCTAACCTCAACACATTTATCACTGGCCTTCTCCACTTGGAAATGACTTGAAAATTGTTTTTCATGTTTCATTTTGTTCTACTGGCTTTCCCTCCCTAAATTCCAAAAAAGTCTTAAATTCTTCTTACCATATTCTTGGTTGTTGTGACCTAATTCAGGGAAATGTTTTGGTTGTCAGTTGAAAAGACTGAAGGAATTCAGAAGTGAACGTTTTGATTATCAGTTAACAAACCTGCTTAGACTTGAGTCTTTGCCCTCTTTCATTGCAGAAGTAGCTTGTGCAAGATGACACTTAGGAGAACCTGTACTTGACTAGTGGAGATAATATGTTAGTAGTTCATTTGCAGATTTGCAGCCTTTATAATGAGCTTTGAGTTTATTAGAATCAGTAACTTAAAATTTCTAATGTAAATACCTTTAGTTACATTTATTATCATCTTGATAAGCTAATACACTTAGATGCCAACACTTAATTGAGACCTTAAGCTTTTTTTATAATTTATCATGTATTCCAAATGAAGCACAGAAGTACATAATGGTTTATTTTTCAATTTCCTTAACATTTGGATTGTAATTTTATCACTCTGCAAGATACACTTACTTTTTTTTTCAAAGTTATGCACCCATGGAATTGACATTCAGGGATACTTATTTGTAACTTCTGTAAATATTTCAAAGGAAAATGTTAGCCAGAAGCCATAATATGGCATGGTGGGGTTGCTGCAGATATTTAAGGTGGGTTTGTGTGAATTATAAGCACACAATTTCTGGTTAAGCAGAGTATGGTTTGTGCCAGGCAAAGTAGTGACTTTCTAATGCCTTTATGTGGACACCTTCCTGTGTTGGAAATAGTAGGTACGTAGTAGGTTGACTGGCTTCCTCTCACTGGCCTCCAGTCATTACTGTTGAACTGTGGTAATCTTGATTTCATCATTACTTCCACAGAAATTTTCATCATTCACACAATTAAAACACAGAAATAATAACTTGGCTCAAATTGCAATCACAGTAAATCACTCTTTCACCAAAAATTAGTCTATGTAATCCTGATTTGAAAAAGCAGAAACTATTTCCAAAAATGACCTTTAAAACGAAAAATAAATACATTAAATCCTCACTAATTCAGAGATGAGGCTATTATTAGTGAAATCTGAATTATACAGTACCTCTACAGAAAGCAACTAACTTGTGCTTTACATCACATGGAGTAACTCAAGAAAGTGTTAAAGGCAATGAGAGTCCTCTTGGGCCTGCTTTAACCAGTAAACATGATCCATTTGTAATTTATACTAGCCATTTATAAGGGTATGGTGTTCTGGCTCTCAAATATTATTTGTTGAAATAGTTTTAACATATGTCTTTCAAAATGTCACCATGATTCAATTGGCTTTTTTGTGCTTATTGTTAGTACTCAAAGAATACTTTCCGGGTCGGACCAGTTCTGTACATTTTATAAAACGGGAAATATCAGAATCTAAGTTACTGTGGCATCCTAAGTTAAAAGGTGTGTCTGTTCACAAGAAATTGATTGTGTTTTTCAGGAAAATTGATTCAAGTGGTGTTTGGCCATTGGGATGTCGTCACTTGCCTTGCTCGATCCGAGTCTTATATTGGGGGAAATTGCTACATTCTCTCGGGGTCACGTGATGCAACCCTTCTGCTGTGGTACTGGAACGGAAAGAGCAGTGGGATTGGAGATAACCCTGGAAGTAAGCCAGCTGCTGTTTATTTTCTCGCCAACTACTTTTTATGTGAACTTTTATAAGTGACATAGAATAATAATATTCTGAAAGGGAAGTTATTCCTTCATTCTGATGAGAGTGAAACTGAATAATTAAAGAGTTCTTAATTCTTTATTATAATTTAAGGAAGATCTATATACAACCTTGTTATTAAAACATTTTGTGGTCCTTGACAATTAAAATCTACACATGAAGTCTCATTTTTCACGTTATAGCTTATTCTCATGATTGACAAATGCTACTTTGTGATTTGCAATGGCTGTCTCCAAATGAAAGAGATGTTTTTCCATGAACTATAAGATATAGAATTGAAGAGCAATGACATATTTTCTTGTTTATTGAATTCATAGTTTAAAAGAGAAAAAAATTATAATTTCATAGAAATCTACCAGTCTTTATAAAGTTATGCTTTCATTTACATATTAAAAGATAAAACAAGCCATAAAAGGCCAATATGAAATATTCAAATTGACTCTTGGTTTTTTTCAGATGGGAAATGAAACTGTTCACCAACAGCCTTTAACATCTTTATGAAACTGTGAAGGCAGTAAAACAAAAAATGTGTAACCATTTAAAATTGTAATTCACAGAAGGCAAAAAAGGAAGCAGCTACCATTAAAACCAATCGCACACAGCTGCAGAAAAGAAATGGCTTTAGAAAAACACATTAAGAAGTCGGAAAAAAACAATTAAAGGGACCACCTGAAAAATGAGAATTTAATTAAAATGATTATGACACAACAGTGAAGGGTTTCTGCAAGAATAGCTTTAGATTTTTACTTCGTGAAGTAGAGCATTTTAACTGCCCTTAAACATTTATAGTTTTTTTAATTTAAAGCAAGTTGTGGTGTGTTTGAGTCAGAAAGGATTGTGTTGCTTCCCATTACTTTACCTGAATGAGATGGTGCTCCCCAGATTGTGCAATGGTGGTGTGACTATCTTTAAACTGAATGTGTTTACTAGTGGTTAAATTTTCAAAGCTATGCAGAAGTGGATGTGAGTGGGAAAGTGAAATAAATCTTTGTTCAAAAACTTAGTCAAACACTGAAAGAAAATAGATGCAAAATATTTTGCAAAGCTGTTTCTTCTTCTGTTCACCGTAGACTTTGGATTGGTAAGTAAACCCTATTTTGGGAGGGTGCCCATCCTAGGGCTTGAACTCAAGGCCTGGGCTTGTTTGCTCAAGGATAACACTCTCCCACTATGAGCCACAGCTTTACGTTTAGCTTTTTGGTGTTTTAAAGAGTCTTTCCTGCCCAGGCTAGTTTTGAACTGCTATCTTTAGATCTCACCTCCTGAGTAGCTAGGATTATAGGCAGTGAGCCACTGGCACCTGGATAGTAAATTTTATATACAATTTTTATTCAGTTAACTTCCAACATCTATTTTTCACTTTTGTTAAAACAGAGATAACACCCTGTAGGCCTAGTACCTGAAAATTAATTTTAAGCTCCTGTCACTATGGGCAATATAGTTTACCATCAGATCAATGAAGTTTACATGTTTATACCGACATCCCAGCTTCACATGCAATTACAGTAAAAAAAAAATTAAACATAATTTCAGGGATTTTTTTCATATTTTTTGGAAAATACTTCCTGTTCTTTTCATTGTGGACACTGACATTTTGGTTTCTCTTCCTTTCTGGCCTAGATTGAGTGACTACTTTCAATTTCTTTCTTCCTGTTTGTTTAAATTTGGTTCTAAGATTCACTAAAATTTCTCTGGCAAATCCAGATTTGACATAGATAATATGTTGTTATTTATCTCAAGATACCTAAAAGGAACTTTTCTTGTCTCAAAATAATGGAACATGTTTCATGCATATATAGCAGACTAAACACACACAAAGACAGATGTTAGTCTTCGAGTTTTTTATTTACTTGACTTAATCACATTCTATGTGCTAGTTACTACCAATGTACTGAGAAGTAGCTATAGACTTACTAGTTACACTTGTATGCAATTTCTGTTGCATTTCAAAAATTAAAGTGTTTTAAAATTAGAAAATTTTTCCAGGAGGAAAGATTTGTATCTATCTATGCCTATAATATGTATATATTTAAATGTATGTTTGTATATCTTAATACTTTACAGAATGCCCTGTGTATGGTTTTATATACATGCCCTTAAAAAAAGAAATGACATGTGAGCAAAGAGCAAGATTTGTAGTGAAAGAAAACCTGAGTTCCCGGCTCCACTGTGGTTCTCTCTTGTCTGTAAAATGAAAACAACAGTAACTTAAGGTGTTATCTGAAGCAAGGGTGCTCAGAGCCAATAAATCAGCACATTCGCCATCTTGCACATAGTATAATTGTGAGATTTCCATAATGCACTGTGTCGGTGCTCTCCTCTGTAGTTTGGTGAGTATCACCTTCTGGGAACGCTGGTCACGAAGGGAGGGAAAAAAAATAGAACAGTACAACACACCTAATACAAATTTTAGAAAATCATAATGTATTGTGACTAAATTAAATTGCTTTTCTCAACGGGGGAACCTCACCCTTTCTGGCCACATCTGACGGCCCCAATTTAATTTTGCTTTAGCTGTGAAGGATGAATCTGGGAAAGAGACAAACAAGCGCTTTTTCATATTATGAAAATTTACACACATTACACTATAGAAAAACGACTGGGCCCCATGCAAGTATGTTGAAAACAAATGGTAAGCAACACAAAGACCTTTTTTTTGACTGTGTGTAAACTGTTGTAAACGTTCCCGCAAGCCGGTTCATTTCATAAGCCTCTCCTGGCTGGTGGATGGCCCCAGACGTGTGCTGCTCGACTTCGGTCTCGGCCCTCCCGCCTGTGTCTCCCGACTGCAGAAGAGACCTTTACGTGCAGCCTTTGCACTGGGCTCTACTGTACTTGCAGCTGAACTTTCTATTGCTGATTTTAGGCTTTTTTTTTCTATCTTGAAGGGAAAAATAAGTAAATAATAATAAAAGCCTTAGGATATTTTCTTTTCTTCATTGTATACATCTCACTTAGCTATTTTAATTTTGTTTTAATTCTAAGTCATGAAAATAGATACTAATTTTACTTCCAAGGGTCATACATTGTTTTCTCTTAAATGGGGAATTTATGGCTACATATTATTTAAAACTGTCATATATCTGATATTCATGTGCCTATTATTTGGACAAAATCAGATTCATTTGAAGTAAATAAAACATAGAAATAGTATAATTTGGGGCTTAAGAAAAAGGACTGGGATGTTTTCTGAAACCTGCCTAGATGACATTGTTTCCCTTCTTGCAGATCGTTTTTCATCTTTCACTCCATTGTGTGTGATGGTTATCTGCTGTGGAATGCACTTTCCCAATGAGGAGGAAGCTTAAAATAGGACTCCATTTCGTTGTGGATGTTTTATGAAATTAGCGGCATATTCCAGTGAAAGATGCTTTCTCCCAGCCTCCCAGCCCCCTGCGCCTTAACACTCACTTGTTTTAGTACCTAGTGCTCTCTTTTTTAGTACTGTACCTGGCATACTTGTTTTTCCTCTAGGTAATTCTGTCCAAACTGCCCTTTTCCACATCTCAGAGAAAATGTGCTGCCCCGTGCATTCAATTGGTGTTAAACACTTTAAACCGTGAATGATCTTATTTAGATAGAGAAGATAAAAATATACAAAGCACTTATTGTCTTGCTTATTCTTATTATGTTAATAAATCATAAACTAGGATTTTCAAAGCAAAATGCTTGTGAGGCATGGGAGGAAGTATTTTTTTTTTTTAAGCCCAGTTAATTAGCTTTAGAAGCGCTGGTCGCTGACCAGGAGGGCGCTGCATAGATTTGTGTGTGTGGCATTTCAGTAGTTTTCCATTCTTGCATTCTGGTTTTGATTTGATTGAAAGGTGGCATTTTTCCCCCTCTTTGCAATCAGACATGCTAATCTATGTCAGCTTTTTCCTTTATGGGAATGGCGTCTACTTAAAAAAAAAAAAAAACAACTTTTTTTTTCCCATAGCAAGATTCTGTTCTTTAAGAATATTTCAGCACCGTTAATTAGAAAGAAGGTTTTATTAACCATAAGGCCAGCACTAACAGACCACAGAGCTGTTTGTTAAGGACTGTAAGCCGTGCTGCCCTGCTTTTTCCTCTGTCTAAAACTTCATTTTGTTATTCTCTCATCAATCACGTAAGTCATTACCGTAAATCCTACTGTTGTTAATTTTACTAGTATCACCCTAATGAGACATTCCTGCTATAATTAAAAATGAATTCCAACTTTAAGGCATTCTAAATTTTTTTTTAATGAATTTAGAATGATCTTGCCACATGACTATAAATACCACCGATACACACACCGACCACTCATCACGTCTGTAGGAAAGGTGGTATGGGAAGGTGTCCAGGTGTGAATTATTTACTGGGAGCCCCTGTGCATGTGTGCTTATGCATATGTATATTTTTGCACATCTCTAGGAATTATGTTCTTTTTATTATAAAGTGTTATATGTCTCACTGAAGCTACTGATAAAACCCTTATTCTTTGTCTTGCCAAAATATAGGTGGCTTTCATACAATCTGTGCTCCTCTCTTGGTAGGGGGCCAAGAGCACCATCTGCTGGATGCATTGGGGGACTTGATGTTGGGAAGTCTGAAAAATCAGCGCTTGCTAACACAGGTGGACCTTGTTTTTAATTGTAGATGGTAGAGACTTCTGGGTCACAAATGACAGGATAGGTACACATGTTGAACCATGTCATTTTTTAAGAAGAAATTCCTTCATTTCTTCTATTGCCCCTACCCTTCTGTAGATTTCAAAGTTTACAATTAATCATCTTAAGGGAGAAAAAGCACACTAAATACCTCATAAACAAAGCGTGCAGTCTGTCCTAAGATCAATTCTTGATCTCACAGATGAAGCTCTTCAGTAAGCTGCAGTTGGAGAAAACGGTTGAGACGAGATTTGAAATTCCGGTTCGTCAGATTCGCTAGGTGTCGAATGCGTTCACATTCTTGAGACTGACCTTCTTCTCCCGGGGCTGTGACTCCTGACCCGATTCCTTGGCGAGGACGTGAGTTCCCGCTGGTATCTTATCCAGAGCTTCTCTCAGGCCCTGCCTTCGAGGTGCTCCAGTGCACTAAGGCTGCTCTGTGTTTTTCTTTGTCCTTGAGGAATTCATCGAGTAGGGGCTTGAAGCAGCCTGTTGGCAGTGCTCCGTTCAGGTGACATTAAAAGTATGTCTCTGAAACTCTCCAGAAGGTCCGGGGTGCCTGCTGCCCCATGATGTAATGCAGGCCCTCGAGCGCCAGCAAAACAACTCTGTATTTACTGCTTGTAACTAATAGTAGATGTGGTAAAAGGAATTATATTCATATGGCAAATGAATACAACCTTAATGTGCACCATATGCACAGTGGTGGGGTGATGTGCCAATATATCACATTTATTTACCTTGTTTGGTTGCAGAGAAAAATGACTATACCATTCAACTGGTAAGCTTTCGCTTTTTTAAATATGAGCACAGAAGTGATGATTTATGCCCTCGAACTGAAACCAAGTGTCTTAGTATATATACTTCAGTGGGGCCATACTGAGGGAAATGGTCAGATACTTGGTGTTCCAATAGGGATTTTAATTTCAAACAGTTGTTAGAATTAACTTAAGATAGTACCCATTTCCTTTGGTCAATTGAGTAGCACGGTCTTAGCCCTCAAAGAAAAGTGTGTACCTACATCCTCTTTGGAGGGAACTTACTTAATTCCCTGAAACTGTTGAGACCCGTGCCCCTCCCCCCTTCCTGATCTAAAAGTAGGATTTGTATGCTGTTAGAATGCCCCGGGATGGTGTGTTGGTGCATGCACGTGTGTGCACACTCGGGTCCATATGTGTGATTGTACTGTAAAGCTTCTAGAAATACAATGAACTAGGCCTCTGGAGTAACATACATATTAGAATGACTTTACCACGTCCCAAAATTTATTTCATTAAAGAGATTGAATGATAGCAGTGTATATAATGCCTCACAGTGCGCTATAGATAGTCCCAACATTTTATGAAAACACAACTATTTCTCTATAAAATTTAATATCTGATTTCTTTCATAAGTTATGCCACAGTCCCCTGTTTTTCTGCTGCTTCAGTTGTCATGCACTATGCTCACTTATATGGCATAAAGCAGAACTTTAAATGTATTACTAACAAAAGTTAAAAGTACATTTATTACTTATTATCTTGCAGTACTGGGAATTGAACCCAGGTCCTTGCCACTTGAGCCATACCCCCAACCCCTTTGTTTTGTGTTCTGTTTTCCAGACGTGGCCTTGCTAATTTTGTAGGAGCTGGCCTTACAATGCATAATCCTCCTGAGGTTACAGGCTAATTTTCGTGTCTCTTTTTAAATACTACCATTACCTATTTAAGTATATCATTATATATATCTTTTTTAGTTGCCCATTTTTTAAAGTAATTTTTGTTCTTAAATAGGTTTGGTCAACTTTCAGGTTTTAAATTTGAAGTGTTTTTGTGTAGGAAAGAATTTCTTTGAATTCTTTATTTTATGACTTACGGTTACCTAACAATTGAGCTTTTTAGCTTTAATTCTTATAGACTATAACTAAGAGACTGCTGTATTTTATTTATTGTGTCATAACTAAGAGATTTCTTTATTTCCTTGGGGTGAAAGGTCAAGATGTTTTTAATACCTAAAGATGCAAAAATCCTCTATTACTTTCAGAGTGCCTTACCTATGTACTTGTAACAAAAGAACCTTAAAAAATGTTAAGGAAGACCTTTTACAAAGAGTTTAAAGTAATTTGAGTAGTTAGGATAAATAGGTTCCAATTTTAATATTTAATGAGATTCATAAAACTCATAATATTGCCTATCAATAAATGTGAATATACATTCATCTCCATCAGTGGGAGTTTATGAGAGTTAAGTTGCAGATACCCATATGCACGACATTTTCATTTAACTTATAATTTTCTGAATTATATGATTGTTTTATAATGGACATATTTTACTTTGATAATGAGAGAGACAAGAAATATTAAATTGGGACATGTGCCCGATTGCTGTCTTGTATTTGCACAAGTTGTTCTTGGCCATTATGTTATTAGATATTAGTAGGTATGTCAGGGAAGGTTGGAAAGTCTAAGACAAGGCAGAAGGGGAAAGATCAAAGTAATTTCTAGAAATCAAGATGATACATATATGTATCATGTAGTATACATATATGTATCTACATACACATGTATATATGTATCTTATGTATACATATGCATATCTCACATATGTGCATATAATATGTAATGGTATATATTGTATTGTATGTTGTTTTATTTGTTAATATTATATACAATCATTATATGTAAATATATATTCTTTTTGACAAAAAAACAAAAATACTGAGAATCATCTCTGGCATTTTGGCAGCATTTATTCAGACATTGTACCCTCACTGAAAATCAGAAGAGGTTCAGCAGGACTGGGGATTTGAACTCTAGGCCTCACGCTTGCTAGGAGTCACTCTGTGACTAGAGCCACCAGCCTTTTTGCTGAAGGTTACTTTGTAAGTGGCTCTCAAATTTTTGCTGGCGAGCATGCTCAGGCCCCCATTCTCCTTCCTCTGCCTCCCCTGTAACTGGGATGATAGGGTTATATCACCATTCCTCGCTGATTTACTGGTTAAGATGGGGATCCAGATAACTTTTTGCTTGAGCTCGCCTTCAACCACAGTCCTCCTAATCACTGCCTCCTGAGTAGCTGGGATCATGGGTGTGAGCCACTCCGGCTACAGATGGCGTTTAATAGGTGCTAGACACTTGCTGGCCACCCTCATGCACTGTGTGTTAACATGGTCCTCATAGAAGCCCCGTGTGTTACTGCCTGCTATTACCCATTGTTCAATGGATGAGATGCAGAGATTAGAAACAGGGCTTTCCTTTCACCCCAGGGTCTAAATGTCCTGGATCCTCTTAGTAGAATGGACCCAAGTGAGCTGACGTCGTTGGCAGCTCATGAAGTCTTGGCTCAAACTAAGATGCTCTAAGACAGAGCCCCATCTCCCACTTTTTGACTGAGATGTCAGGGACAGAACCCAAGGCTACATGCACAGTAAGCATGCACTTGTACCTCTGAGCTGCACCCTACCTCCTTCCCCCCCCCCCCCCAGCTGCAGAGGCCCCTTTCTCACTAAACTATCCTGGATTTAATCAGATTATCAGCAGAGAAGAGCTTGATGCAGTCCCATCACTACAAAGATATAAGATCAGTATTCACAAAGATAGAAGATCGTTTGGTCGAAGTGAGTTCTTTCTTATGATAAGTGTCATGACACGACCTAGGTGAGAGGGTGTGTGTGTGTGTGTGTGTGTGTGTGTGTGTGTGTGTGTGTACATGCTAGGAGTGGAATTGAGAGTTTTGTTCATGCTAATCATTACTCAGCCACTGAGCTATAACTCTTAACCCCTAGGATTTCATATTTTAAAATATTATTGTATGTACAGTTGTAGGCATATTCTCATACAAGCTTATTTTTTAGTGTAATATTAGAGGATGGTTCCAGTTTAACAAGGAGGAGACATGTTGTAAGTGAAAAAATTATAATGGATTTTTATGCCATTATTACTTTGTCTTAATATTTTTTACAAGAGGAGGCCTACCTAAGTTTCTCTCTGGTGCTGCCCCCCGCCCCCCAGATGTAGCTATGCCATGTCATCTGGTCTCTTTGTTTAATGACATTAACATATTTTCACCAGAATGCGTGGAGTAAAGGGGCAGGGGAGGAGAACAAATTTCAAATTGTTTCTCTTCGCTTAATTAAAATGTAGTGTAATTCCCGGTGAAAAATTAGAAAGTTATTGGAAAGGTTTAAGGAACATTTAATGGCTAGTCCCATTTCCTCTTCAGCAGAGCCATTTCCTTTCTTGATTTACCATTATGGCGAGCCACATGAGAAAGCTGTGTTCAGTTTTTACACGAGCGCTTGGTAGTACTCTACGGTAACTAACAGAGAACAAACATCACATGCAAAATAGAAATGTCCATCTCTAGCAAATGACTGGCACCTCTTGTGTAGTATCGAAATGCTTTGATGTGTTTAATTTGTATATAATTAAGAACTTCATTATGTTCTTAGTTTTTGTTTTTAGTATGTATGACATTTAACCAAATGACTTCTCTGAAATCTTTTTAACAAAGTTGAGCTTCATGTTTTGTTTCACTTTTCTTTAATGGTACTAGAGTGTACTTTTATGGAGAATTCATTCCGTTTTTGCTTATTGACTTTAGTAATTAGTTGTTAAGTATTGATTTTGCACGCAAAGCAATTATAAGTAGTTTGGACTTCAGTATGGTATTTTTGACCTTTATAACTTCGGATATTTATAATTTTCAGGTTTATAGAAAGATTGTTAAGATTTGATCGGAACATCATTTAATTTCCTGGTTTTAGTTTTTATTGTTTTGCCCTGCTGGGGAATGAACCCAGATCCGTACAAAGAAAAGTGCTCTACCTCTTAGCCCCACCCCAGCCACCAATGCCTATTTCAAATGCAGACATTGCAAATCAAATGCCATTTCTCAAAACTGTAAGAGCAGGCCCTCAAGTTGGCAAAATTTTAAACATTAGAGGAAATGTTGAAAACATAAAAATTTTGAAATCATATTTCTTCTTGGCCTAATTTTCCTTAGTAAATTATTGCACATAATACTACTGTATGAGTACATGTTATTATGTGAATGAAAGAGTGAAGGAATGAGCAGTAGATATGTCATCTTACTGCCTAGGAATCATTGAAAGGAAGTATGTATTGGAAATTATATTTCATTTGATAGGAGTAAGCAATAGGAGAATGTTGAGCCCACTTCATTTCGTAATGGACATTATTGGGGAGAAATAATCAATGAATTATAGGGATTCACTGTACTCATAACAACATATTTAGGTTGCCAATCAGAACTTTACAGTGCATTTTAAAATGAATTGATCTTCTTAAGATGAAGAGATGATGCACAATATACCAAGACATTTTTTTAAAAGCACTACAAACTTTTCCAGAAGTTCATGTCTGGTGCATTTTTATCTGGACTACTAATCCTGCTTGCCTTAATGATGATAGACCTTAAGCAATACTTTCCTCATTGGATATTTATGAGCAGTATACTAAAGGAACCACTGTTTCCTTTTCTCTACTTCCAGGTATAAAAATTTAAGTGGCTCAGAGTCCATTTGGTAGAGAAACATATTTAATGCTAGGAGAATGCCAAAGAAACATATTTGACAACAACATTTGCCATGCTGCCAAATGGTGTTAGAAATAATTCAGCTAATATTTTAAGGCCCAGTCCAGTATAGATGCTAAAGGGGTGCTGTGCGAGTTCTGTGCTGTTTAAAGACAAGCGAGGTGGTATCCCAGGGTCTGTAAGTTAGTCCTGACATATTCAGCATTATGTACTGAGAAAAGCACATCAGTAAGAGCTGGTGTGTCCTGGCTTTCATGACAGGCTTTGGACTGTCCTTAATCTCATTTGACTTGTTCATCTTCCTCTAAGGCCTTCCATAAAGATGCACGGAGTCCCCTTTTCAGCTCTCGGGCTGGATTTGCATCAGTAGTCATAAACCTGTTCTCTGGACAAAGACCCCTTTCCTTTGAAGTTATTGCTCAAGATTTTCAAAGAAGTCCTAGAAGTCTGTCCTTTTTCTCTTTTTATTTTTCTTTAAGAAGTTTGAAGTGTAGCTTCTTAACCTAGCAGCAAGATAAATTTTTCTCTCCACATTATTGAAGGCCATGACGATTTTTCAAGCAGTAAGACTTGAAAAGGCTCTTAAGGGAATCTGTTCTGCTTTGTGATTTAGCCTTTGGTAGATCCTACTAGCCCAGAAAGCAAAGGTACTGGCTGTTTGTTTTCATTAATGGTTGCAAGCTTGTTTTTCTTTTTCTTTCATTTTTTAAAAAATCAGAATAAGCCTGTTTGTTTTCCCCAAAGACCTTCTCTTGCTATTATTTGGTATAGACTTCAGTGAGACACTGGTGATAGCTTTGGAATCTTTGAAAAGTAACACAAGGCCAGAACCATCTAATGGCCTGACGGTCTCCCCTGCACTTTCACCGCGGAAGTGAAGCCAGAGGAGCCTGCCAGAGCCCGTTGCCCCTTCTGAGGTTGGGCTTCCACGCCGTGTGTTAGCAGCTGTGCCTTTCTAGGAGATGTTGCCTCGTGAGCTCTGCTATGATCCAGGCTAATGTGTTAGCAGTGCGGCTGCAGGGACGTAGGAAGCGTCAGTTGCTATCAAGCAAGAGCCTGTGTTCTGCTCCCGTGATCCATCTCCCCCTCCCTTTCACTCCCGGTGGTTCCCGTCACGTACTTGCATCAAAGTCGCACGCCATGATAGTTAAATTCTTGGTTTATTGGGACTTAGGAAAACCTTTGTTATTTTGAATATTCTTTCTGATAAGGAGAAAATGGTGAACATTGCTTGATCTATACAGCGAGGTAGACAGGGATCTCAGATCAGCCTGGAAGCCAGACTCAGAGCAGCTTTTCTGTAAGGAAATTTTTTCCTGTTTGGTCCAGCATGGGTTTTTTAGAAGCTATCAGTGTACCTTCCATGTAGACCAACATAGATGAGATGCACTGTGTTTTGACTGGACGCCAGTGTGTCTTTGTGAAACCTGTTACTGTGAAGAACTTAATGATCATGTCTCCTTATGTTTGTAATTTGTTGTCTCTTCCTTCCCATCTGTCTGTCTGTTTCCATCTATCCATCTGTCTATCCCTCCATCTATCTCCCCTCCCCCCCATTTCCTGACCTGTCTAACTTGCTTCCTGGATTAGGAAATTCATTGCCAAACTTTGAAGCGAAACCTAACATTCACCAGTTCCTTATTTAGTGATCAGGCACTAGGAAAAGAAAAATCCCTTTTTTTCCCCTCTCTATTTTGTATGCATCTGTGTCTTCTGATTTGTAGAGTGAAAAATGGTGCTGTTCCGATTCTAGGAAACTAGTACATTGTAAATAAAGCCTACCAATAAAATATCTTAATGAGTTTTACAAAAGACATTGCTTACATCTTAACCCACCTTCTGGGGCTAATCATGCAGCTTTCTAAACTCTGCCTTAGTGGTTCGCAGACTCTTGGTATTTCAACTCTTTTACATTAAAGAAAGAAATGCACTGAACGGCAATCTTTTCCCTTCATTCCCTGTGTTCCTGAGAAACTGTGCTGAAATCCAGAAAAGAAAGCATCAACATGCTTACGTGACAATGTCCGCTAGGTAGCCACGATCTATCCGGCCTTTATTTACCTTGGCTGTGATGTAGATGGCTTTCATTCTTCCACACTCCTTCACATTCACTGAAAGTAGACAGACAATTCATGTAAATCCAAGAAAATGGTTACTTATGAAAACAAAAAGGAGCAATCACATCAAAACTGTGTTCCTTAGATCATAATGATTTTAATAGTTGGCCTGAAGAAAAAAGTTGACAGCAGATATAATCTGACAGTAATTTCAAGAATAACATTGCATGGTATTTTTTGTGGAATTTAAATTTTCATGGGAAAGGGAGAAACCATGAATCGGGGCTGAAGTGCTGTTAACTTTTTCAAATACAGTGTATGTATTTCTACATTTCATGGCAGAACTCTTGGCAGAAAGTTAGGTAGTTCAGATTATTTTATGCTATTTGCTTCTTTCCTTGAAAATGTTTCCAAATTTGTGAACTTTTTTAAGGGGGAAAAATTGCGCTAAGAATTATTTTTAGCTTGGAAAATGCCAAGTAAACATCCTAATGAAGGGCGGGTATGCTTCTCCAAAGAAGTTTTAAAACTTGAAATCAAATGAAACTAGGCCCCCTGTCCACTCCTGCCCTGGCCTCGCTCTGCTGCTCAGCAGGGGCCCTCACTGGGTGCAGAGTGGGACGGGGTGGGGACAGCGGGGAACGCTTGTTGTGACCTGTGTAGTCATCAGCCATCTACATTTTGGTCCCTTCTGTCCCTTTGGATTACACAGCTTCTGTAATAAATGTACCGTAGAACCCGTCTGGGAATCCAAGAATGGCCACCGAGTCCTGCTCGTTAGGCCTGTTTATAAAGGTTTCCCCTCTGCCTTGAAACTTCAGTCCTTCATATCTCAGCCTTCTTGAGGAGGAAGGCTTACAGACCTGAGTCACCAGGACCAACATAATAATTCATAATTATTATTGTTCGGTGGAACCGGGCCTTGAACTCTGGACCTCACTGTTGCTAGGCTGGCACTCAACCATTTGGGCCACACTTCCAGCCCAAGGGACACGCTTTTCTATTTAGTGTCCACAGCACTTTAGAATGCATTTTACATCCTCATCTTTCATCCTGAACCTTCAACGTGGACGCTGGACAGCATGCGTATCCATTGAATCTGGTACTAGCGGATGGATTCTCAAACGACAAATGGAAGGTTTGGGTGTGATGGGGATGGAAAGGTCGTTGCTTGATCTTTATTTGTCCTTTCCCTTGTTTGTTTCTTCCTCAAGGTGAGACCACCACTCCCCGGGCCATTCTGACAGGCCACGACTACGAGATAACTTGCGCGGCCGTCTGCGCTGAGCTGGGCCTGGTGTTGAGCGGCTCTCAAGGTACAGCCGGTGCTGGTGCGGCGAGTGTTTGCACGGCTTGGTGTCTTCCAGTGTCAAGTGACCAGAGATGAAGTGGATTCCTTTCTCTAACGCTTTGGCCTGTTATGGTAGCCATGAGCCACATGGAGCTATTTAAATATAAATTAGCTAAAATTAAATACAGTCCCATAGTGAGCGCCACGGTGGCAGTAGCCACATTTTGGATGTGCAGTGTTCTCACGAGTGGGGCTTTTGTGGCGGGCAGCATGGATATGGAATGTTCCTGGCAGCACTGCTCCAAAGAATTGGTGATGCTCTAAACAAAAGCCCCTCCAGACGGGAGCACTTCTGTGAGCGACTGACCCCTGGCTCCTGCCGTCTGTCCGGCACCCAGCCCGAACCGCCACCCTTGGGCCCCTGAGCTTCGTAAAGGCGCTTCCTGTCTCTTGAGGACCTGAGACCGCAGGGCAGGGCTTGCCTCTCGCCGCTGGGTAGACGCCCGGTGGACGAGGCCAGTGAGCCCATCAAGGCTTTCTCCCTCTGCAGTGTGGACCAGTGCAAGGTTCAGATGGCGTGTGTGTGTGTGTGTGTGTGTGTGTGTGTGTGTGTGTGTGTAGTGCAGGCGATGAACGCAGGGTCTCAGTCATGCCAGGCAAGTGCCCCAGCCCTCTCTCCAGTGCGTGGTTAACTTTGCCCCTTGTTCTTCCCCCTCCTCTTCAGAAGGGCCTTGCCTCATCCACTCCATGAACGGAGACCTGTTAAGGACGTTGGAGGGCCCCGGGCACTGCCTGAAACCCAAGCTCATCCAGGCTTCACGCGAGGGCCACTGCGTGATCTTCTACGAGAACGGCTGCCTCTGCACCTTCAGCGTGAACGGGAAGCTCCAGGCCTCCGTGGAAACGGACGATCACCTCAGGGTGAGTGTCCGCGGGCGTGTGCTCGGTGGGGAGTGGGGGGAGGGCGGGGGTGCCCGGTGCCTGCCGTCCCTCCTCCCGCAGCAGCTCCTCTGGGCTTCGAGCGAGGCTCGCTCAGGGAGGCCACGGCCCGGTGAAGCCAGCCTGGCTGCCAGTGTGGAAACGTGGGGTTAAGAACCCCCCCCCCCCACACACACTGTGCTTTCCCACATATCAAAGCTCAGTAGTCAATTGAGTTGCAGCGATTTTAATCAGATGACATCATTGGCTTTTCTCTGGCATTGAGGGGGGCTGGGGGTTCTAGGCCTCCTGGGGGTGGGGGGGCAGGCAGTGTTCGCAAGACCACACAGCCCATCACGGAGCCAGGCAGCCTCCCCCCTCGTGGCCCCACGAACTCCCGGGCCCGGAGCTTAGAGGAGAGAAGAGAGCCCAGCTGTCCTCTTGAGAGCTGCTTTGTGCAGATTCTTCCCTCGTCACCACTGGGCTTTGGGGAGCAGATTTAGAAGAAATGGCGCCGTGGGGGGTGGGGGGGGAGGTGCATGTGGCCTCTGTATAGAGTGGGGACCCAGGACATGGGGTACAAACAGGCGAGTCAGAGCTGCCTCCGCCCGCCCAGGGCGCCGTGGCCTGGCGCTGAGTGTCTTCCTCACTGCTGCCCCGCCATGGAGTATCTGTGACACCGATGACACAACCAGAGTTCCCTGTGCTGGTGAGGCGGAATAGGGGACAGAGACACTGGTCACATCCAAGGGCCCCACCGCGCCGCATGCTGGGATTGACTGCTCAGCAGGCCGCCCCCCCCCCCCCCCCCCCCGCGCCTCCCGGGCTCTGCTCCCAGCGGCCTCTGCGGGAGGGCCCACGCAGACACACTCCGGTTCTGTTTTTATTTCTCCCTTCTTTCCCATAATACTTCATTTAAGCCAAGTACACATCAGAGGGTTTTTCCTTTCGCCTTTCCTTTGCAGCAATAATGTTGATAATCTGTCACTCCGAGTCGCGATTGTATTGTCAGCTGTACTCATAAATCTGGGAAATCATTTGAAATCCCGGGCTGTCCACCGCTGTTGGCGTGGCGTTGCCGCGAGGCCGGCGGCCCTGGGAAGGGCCCCGTGGTGGCCGGGCCGCCGGTTCCCACGCACGGGCCTCTCTCTGCCCCGCGGCCATCGTGCGTTCCCTCTAATAGTTCCCACCGGATCTCAGGCCTGAACGCCCCCTGCCTGTTCCCAGCCCTGTGTACTTCATCATGCTCACTGGCAAGTGGCACCGGCGTGATTGAAGCACGCTGGCCCAGGAGGGGCCCTGCCTGTCCCCTGCTCCCGAGTCCGTGGAGGGAACCGACGCATCCCAGAGCCGGCAGCCCGAGCCTGTGCGAGGAAGGAGGGGGTGCTGCCGGCCCCTCCCACAGCGCTCGCCCCAGAGGAAATGCCTTTAACATGTCAAGAGCCCTCCAAGCAGGTAGGCAGCCGGGGCCTGCCCTTAGGAGCGAGGCCAGATTGTCCTGTGGCGTTTCAGTTGACAGCATAGCGTTGTGCACCAAGCAGACATGTTCACATGTCTTCATGAATAACTTAAATTTAAGCAGGCAGCCCTACCAGAGCAGCGACGTTATTTCATCGTAAACAAAGGGTAACCGCCATTCCATCCACAGGGACTCATTTATTTCCTTTTCCTGGGCTGCGTTTTAGGATGCGGTCATTCCCAACAGACCCTGGCGGCTGCTGGCACTTCCTTAAAGGCGAGCGCAGCCCCGGCGTCCGCACACGCGGGATTCCACACACGCGGGGCTGCATCACGCGCCCCGGGGTTCTCCTGACCCAGCCTGCCCTGGGTCCCCACGAGCGGGCTAGAATCAAGGCCACACGATGTTACTTTGGTGGAAGACAGGATGTAATGCTGTACTTGGATTCTCACACTGCAGGAATTTGACTGTTCCTTTTGAGAAAGGCAGGGGAAATTTTCCTTTTGCAAGTCCTGTGGCTTGAACTCGGGGCCTGGGCACTGCCCCTGGGCTTTTGTGGTTAATTCGAGATAAGAGTCTCTCTCTCAGACTTTTCATGCCTGGGCTGGCTACAAACCATGATCCTCAGAGCTCTGTTCCCTGAGTAGCTACGGAGCACTGGGTCTGAGGAAATCTTTTCTCACCTTGGGAGGAGGGGGGCAGGGAGCACCTGGCTCATTTAAATGTATAGTCCTAAAAGTGCTGGTCTTACATCATTCTAGACGGAAGCAGGATTAGAGATGCTTTACTAGAACAAAGGATCAAAGATTAATGGTTTTAATTTCTATTTTAATACAGCACTTATCCAATAAAAAAGCCTGAAGTCTCAAATGCAAGTGAACCATAACCATAAGGTTAATGGATTTTCATCAGCTCAATTTTATAATTGTAGCAAATAATTATTTGTCCTGGCCTTCACCGCAGCTCCGAGATAGCCCCTAGAGCTCGCCACAGTGAGAGACACGGTGCCGAGATACCGATTGGTCTTCCTATTGCAAACCTTAATATTGCATTCAGCAAATAAGATTTAGAAAACACACCTTACAGGCAACTGCCTTCCAGCCGCGGACTTCTGATTTCTTGGGTGTCATTTGGGGTTTTTCACAATGAGCTGTATTTAAGACTGAAAAGTTGGCAGTTGTATGAAGCGATTGAGTGGGAAACAGCCCCGGGCTGTTTGTTTATTTGTTCTTTTAAATGAAAGTGTCAGGGTAAAGGCAAGGTGGTTTTCGGAGGCTGGGTTTCGTTGTGGCTGGCGGCCGGCGCAGCCTTGGTTCCCGTCCACCGTGGCCAGGGGTGTTGCGGGCCCCAGCTGTGGGGGGAGGCCCAGGGCACGCGTGGACACGGAGTGGGGAGTGCGCCTAGTGTGGGCTTTGAGGGCTCTGCGTTCCCTCTCGCAGACGCCGTGGAAGTCGCCACGGACGGCGGTGAGGCCGGGTTCGGACAGAACCTCATTGATGTGCACTCAAGTTTGGAGTCGTACACCCTTGCTGTGTCACGCCCAATGCAGTTTTTCCTACCACTAAAAATGTGAACCCAGTCCTGTGGAAGCTCTGACCTTGTCATTTGACCTTTGGGACACAGGCCTACGGCTCATTTCCTCAGACCCCCTCTGCGGTCGCTCCAGCCCTGCGCACGGGGCTCAACCGACTTGTTGTGTCCCACAGGCCATGCAGCTGAGCCGGGACGGGCAGTACCTGCTCACGGGCGGCGACAGCGGCGTGGTGATGGTGTGGCAGGTGTCGGACTTCAAGCAGCTCTTCACCTACCCAGGCTGCGACGCCGGGATCCGCGCCATGGCCCTGTCCTTCGACCAGAGGTAGCTGGAACCGTGGACGCCGGGGAGGGGTTCGGGCGGGATGCAGTTCTAGAAACCAATGCCTCTGTGGCCTCCAAAGCCAGTCTGGGGGGGCGGGGGACAGCTTTCTGTGGTGGCCTTGACACAGGCTGGAGCCCCGGGGGCCGGGCCGGGCAGCACCGAAGCGGCCGGCGCCCGAGTCCGTGGGCCCGGGCCTCCTGTCGCTCTCTCGAGCAGCCAGCACGGTGTCGGGAGCTGTGCCGCGTGACGTAACCGGAAGAGGCGGAACTTCGCAAAGCGCCTTTCCTCTATTGAGACGTTCCTGTGGGCTTTGTGTCCATTCTGTGGGATATTGATTCTTGCGTATTGAGCCATCTTCCTCTGGGGGGGCGGGGACCCCCACTTGGTCGTGGTGGATCAGCCTTCCAATCTGCTGCCGAGTCTAGTTTGTTAGCACTGGGGTCCACGTGCACAAGGACAGTGTGGGGTCTTCTGCTGACTTTGGGGTAAGGAAGGGCTCGTCATGGAATGACGGGGGCCGCGTCCTCCTTGCCCCCCCGTTCTGGTTTGGATAGAATTCAGCGAAGCTGTGTGGCCCAGGACTTCATGCTAGAAGTTGTTTTATTCCTTTCTGTTTTGTATTTTTTTTTTAATCATTCCTTATTCAATCTCCTTGTTAGTTAGAAGCCTATTCCGGTTGTTTCTTCACAATTCACATTTGGTGTGCTGTTTCTCACAATGTGTTCACTTCATTTGGACCGTCCAGTTTGTTGGCCTGAAATGATTTCTGATCCTCTCTTACTCAGTGAACAATCTTGTTTGTTAGTTTGCAAAGTCTGTTGGAGTGGCCTTTCCTTAGTCACTTTTATTCATCTTTTCAACAACCTCTTTTTTGTTTTATGATTTTTTTCCTATTATGCATCTACTTCTCTTCTTCTGCTAGCTCTAGATGCAGTCTACTCTTTTTTTCTAGTTCCTTAAAGTGTAAAGATTTCTCTTCTTCTACAGAGTATGTGTTTATACCTGTGAATTCCCTGCTTTCTTATCAGCCTGAAACTTTTGGCATATTTTGGAGAGTTTTGGCATGTTGGGTTTTCATTCATCTCAGGGTATTTTGTTTTGTTTTTTGTTTATTGCCAGTCCTGCGGCTTGAACTCAGGGCCTGAGCACTGTCCCTGGCTTCTTTTTGCTCAAGGCTAGCACTCTACCACTTGAGCCACAGTGCCACTCGGGGTATTTTCTGGTTTCCCTTATAATTTCTTTTTGACGTGTTTTTACATTTTTACCTACTGGTGAATTTTCTGCTTTTTCTCCTATTGTTTGTAGTTTCATTGTTATGGTATCATTATTTCTAAGCCATGAAGACTTTTGTTTGGGGCCTGCTTTACCTGGGAACTGGGGCGTAATGCAAGTGTTGCTCCCGCTGAGCTGCAGCTCGTGTGAGCTAATGGGCTCCGGGGCCACTTGCTCCTAGGACTCTTCAGGTCCTCTGCTTCCGTCCTGTCTGTCTGATGGGCCCGCTTGGTTATTGAAAACAGAGTATTAAAGTCTCTCTTATTGTAGAAATAGGTGGTTTTTTTCCCCCCTTCCATTCTCTTAATACTTGTTCCCTATACGTTGGACTCCACTGTTTAATTCATAATGTGATTGTTTCCTGGCTGCAGCATTTCTAACGGTGTTTGATTATACTAGGTCTATTTCTTTCTAATACCAGCATAGCCACTTCAGCTGTCTCTCTTATTTTTCCCTATTCTTCTGCTTCCAAACTCTTGTGTTTTTGCCTCTGGCATGAGTCTCAGGTAGGTGGAAGGTAGTGGGCCCTATTTTTAGCCACCCCACCCATCTCTGCCCCGGAGTGGAGGTTTTAATCCCTCGAAGTAGTAACTGATGAGGCACAGGCCTTGTATTCCACTCAGCCATTGTGTTTTCGTATTCCTGCCGGTCCCGACCCTCACACCGCCCTCTTTTGTGCTGACTTTCTGGCGTGACACGTTTTAGTTCTCAGTTTGACTTCCTAATGCGTGGTGGAAGCCACACTGCCGAGGAAGGGCTAAGGCCACGGGCCGCGCCCCCGAGCGGCCGTGACCGCTGCCGTCCCTGCCTCAGGTGCGCGGAGCGGCTCCGGCCTCAGTGCTCCCTGCCCTTGGGCAGCTCCCTTATGCCATCCGGCCCCAACCGGAACATGCCAGACATAGAGTACTCACCTCCAGGAGAGCCCGGAGCAAATCATGCTCATCAGGGTTTGAACTCGGGGCCTCGTGTTTGCAAGCAGGTGTCTACCACACCTTTAGGTGAGCCACACCTTTAGACTTTCTTATTTTCAAATAGGCTCTCATGTTTTGTCCCATTCTGCCTCACCGTGGCTGAGATGACCGAGCACACTACTGCATCCGGCTTATTGGATGGGGGGGTGGGCATAGCGGGGATCTCAAAAACCTTTTGTCCAGGGTCGCCTCGGACCGTGACCTCTGCCCCATTTGCCACTGGGATTACAGGGGTAAGCCACCGTGCCTGGCCATGCGGACTCACGGGTTCTGGACGGGTCAGGAGTGGCACCTCTGTAACTTGTCATTCCCTCCGCTGCTTTCTTTTGACCTTCATGCCCATAAAAGACAGGTCTCAGCAGCCCAAACCCCTAGGCATCATTGATACTCGGGTTTTAGCGGCAGCTTTTAACCTACCCTGGCCGTTCCCGTCCCTCCATGAAAAGGTGAGCTGGGCGTGGGTCTCGGAGGCGGGTCAGAGGCCCCCACCCGGAGCTTACTCACGCGTGGGTTTCAGTGAACAGAGCGTGAGCTGGGGCGGGAGTGGGAGAGCATGCCTGCAATCCCAGCCGTTCAGGGCGGCAGTGGTAGGCGGCTTGTTGTTTCAGGCCGCATGAGACCCGATCTGAAATAAGGGATTAAAGCAAAAGGACCAGGGGTGGTGGCTTTGGTGGTAGAGCATGTCCTCAGCAAGCACAAGGCCCCGAGTTCAATCCCTGCTATAGGGAGAGAGAGAGAACGACCGAGAGCGATTGGATTACGGCTCTGTGGGCGAGGCGGGCCCCGAATCCGAGAGGAAATGGACCCTGGAACCCCTGTCTCTGCCCCCGCAGGTGCGTCATCGCGGGCATGGCGTCCGGGAGCATCGTGCTGTTTTACAACGACTTCAACCGGTGGCATCACGAATACCAAACCCGCTACTGAGGGCGCGGGCGAGGCCCGGGCGGAGTCGCTGCAGAAACGGCGCCGTCACCACTGAATGTAACTCGGATCTGCTTGAAGAAGCAAACTATTTTTTAAAGTTAATTGCTATTTTTGTAGACTTGGCTTGACCTTGGGGTGGGGCGGGGGGGGGCGGTGGGAACAAATAGCAAAGCAGAAAACTGGCTGCTGGGTTCTGTAGTTTAAACAAAAAAAAAATCTATATTTTTAGTCATAATGAGAAGTCTATTTTCACCAATTATGGAAACCTATGGCGGGGAAACAAGCCCACTTCTCCCAGCTGCATCACGGAACCCCACTGCCCACGCCCTGCCATCCCCGGGCCCCGGAGCGCCCCCCCACTCACCCCCCCCTCCCCCGGGGCGGCCCGCGCTCCCCTCCGCGGCCGGGGCTTCCCAAGCTCTCGCGCTTCTTCAGCGCCGGAGCTCCTGAGATTTTCATAGTCACGTGTGAATTATGGTAAATGTAATTGAAAAACATCTCCATGAGTGATTTCTAGATTGCTCTTCTTCAAGCATGTTTTGTAGACCTAGGAAATTATGGTTTGGGGGAGGCGAGTTGACTTTTTCCTGCGTGGTGGGTGTCAAGGATCTCAGTGATGGCGTGTGACGTCATTCTCCCCCGTCTCCCCTCCGTCCCCCCATTTCCCCCCCCTCGGATGGATCTCTTCATCCACCACCCAGTGCGGGCTCAGGCCACGCCCATCCCCCCCGCCTGTCCCCACCCTCCTTTTGATTAGCGATTTGTACCAAGAAACAATATTATTTTGGTGTTGTATAATTCTACTTTTCTAGTAGACAGCTGTACGAGAACATACGAGAACTCTGTGGACATACCTGACACAAGGTCTGCACCACATAAATAAATTCTTTCTATGTTGTGAACTCTGGGTTGAAACCGACCTTCTGTTTCCTGCGCAGCTCGCCCGATAGGGGTCACCCCCCCCCCCACACCCTTACACATTCAGGTATTTTCTAACTGCAAAGATTGAGACGGCATAATTTAGTTTGACAGTAAAAGTGAATAGAATGGAATTTGTAGTTGGCTTGTTGGAAGTCTCGTTTTCACTATCGTTTTTAATCTGTACACAAGGATGAAAGTTATTCGCAGATGCCAATCTGTGGTTCGGTCATAGGTTTTGGGGGGATGGGGTGCAGAGAGGGAGGGAGAGAGATGCGGAGAGAGACAGACTCCCGTGAGGGCAGAACACTTTCCTGTGGCCAGAGAGCTCCCTCCCGCAGAACCCGCGGCGCCCATGTCCCCCCGTCCCCCCCCCCCCCCGGCTTTGTAAACGCTCGGCTAGCTGTGCGCCCTGCGCCAAGACCCACGTCACAGCGACGTCACAGCACGAGGCCCCCGGGCCGCTGCTCCTCACACCCCTAAAACAGTGATCGTCCCCCGTGCCTCGACGGCTTCTAGCTCTTACCACTACAGTGAGCACGAGCAGTCCTCGCAAAAACGTCAGCGGCCCTCACCAAGCTCTGCCGAGCGCAGGGGTGTCTGTGCCCCGTGCCCGCAGCCTGGCTCCTCCCAGCGCCGTAACGACGGAAACCAAAAGTCAAAGGACGGGGTGGGGTGGGGTGGGGTGAAGGCACCCCAGTGGGGGAGGGCGGCGGGAACCCAGCTGCTCCCCAAGCGCACTGCCTCAAGATGTCACGGGGCTTCCTGCTTGATCTGTTCCTCCTCACGGAAACCCCGCCACCCTGTCTGCATTTGGCACGTTTGGGAAATCCCACCGCATTTAGGGGGTGCCCGGGGACGGCAGGGGGCTGATGTCCACGAATACAGAAGTACACAGGCTACTCCTACACGGGCCTCTTATTCCCCAACCATGCCAAATGTCTTTCTGTAAATCAGCCAACACAGAGCTTAGCGGTGCCTTAGCGGTAGCGTGCTTTCCTAGCATGTACAAGGCCCTGGGTTCGATTCCTCACCACATAAAACAGAAAAAGCCGGAAGTGGCGCTGTGGCTCAAGTGGCAGAGTGCTGGCCTTGAGCAAAAAGAAGCCAGGGACAGTGCTCAGGCCCTGAGTTCAAGCCCCAGGACTGGCAAACGTAAACTAAACAATAAATCAACCAACACAACCTACTCTGCCTATTGAAGCGTCACCGTTCCACCGAGCACGCGGAACAGGAAGAGGACAGTGCGCCCTGTGGGGACCGGGCCGGGCTGCGTCTCCCGTAGGCCCAGGAGCTCTCTCCACTCCGCAGACCCGAGCCTGCGCGTGGAGGCCGGACCACACGCCACACGTCTCGGGGGGAGACTCTGCCGGCTCATGACCTCACGTGACGTCACACTGGCCACCCCTCGTCCCCGGATGGGCACAGCCGCGCCTCACAACCCACACGATGAGCCGACGTGCTGGGGCCTCCGTGGGCCACTTCTGCTCAGTTGCGGTGAGCAGACAGAGCTCTGTACTGGGCTCAGCCTGGACGCACCCCTTCCGGCAGCACGGAGCCTCATTCTGCACCCCCAGCAGGGGAGGCGAGAGGCCAGCGCCCCCCTCAGAGACGACGAGCTGCCCGCCTGCCCAGCCGCACCCCGGCCACCGCCCCGCTGCTCCTGCCGGCCACGTCTGCAGCCGGGTGGGTTCCATGGAGCCGTTGGCAAAGGAAGATGAGGGCGATGGAGCCGCCTGCTCCAGCCAGGAGGCCTCAGCTTGGGAGAGGGGACAGACACACAGATGCAGACCCACCGGCCTGCGCTTCTCGTCGCCTGGATCGCTGCACCTGCACCCAGCCGTGTGTCCTGCCACACCTTCGCCTCCTTTGGGGGCCCCAGGCCCGGACCCCAAGGCTGAGCCGGCCGCCCGGCCTCTGCAAAGCAACCAGGCGGGAACCCGCGCATGCCCCATGGCTTCTCGGAAGAGGGAAGTTTTATTGCAGGTTGGGGGACACTTGTAGAAGGCAAAAAAAGTCTAACAACGAAAATGAACTACAGGGCCCACCGGGGTGGGGATGAGCGGGGAAACGAACCCAGGGCTTATGTACAATTAGTAAAAAGGGTCGGGCGATGCAGAAAAGGAAAAACTGCCAGCAGCCTTCCAGAAGGTCACGGGGTGTCTGAGCAGCACCTCCCGCCCCAGGCCCCGCGGGGCTCGGCGGGTCCCTGGGTGGAGGTTCTGGCCTGCTCCTTGATGAAAACCAGGGGTGAAAGGGGTCACTGAGAAGGGGGGGGTCCCCCGGCCCTGGGGCGGGAGAGGGCGCAGCGTCGGCGGCTGGGGAGGTGGGGGCCTCCTGTGGCCCGTGTACAATCGACACCCCGCGGGGGCCGGGGAGCCCCGCACCCCAAGCCAGGGACCAAGGGCGTCGGGAAGCACCTCGCCAAGTCCGAGCCCTGGGGTGCCCATGTCCTGCAGGCCCCCGGGGCCCCTGCTGGTTCTCCCACGGAGGAAGGCATCGCGACACCCGGCCCGGGACAGTCGCGGGGGGACCCCCGCAGATCCGCGTCCGTGGGGAGACGAGACAGTCAGGCCGCGCTGGAAAGACTTGTGCATTGTCTGGGCCGCTGGCTGAGCACGGGGGTGACTGGACGGGGGTCACCCCGACGTGGCCTCAGGGGTGCGAGGGCAGAGCCTGCCCCCCCCCGGCCGTGGCCTTCCCGGCTCGGTGGCTTCGGCACCGGTCAGTCTCGGTGGCGGCGCCAGGTCCCGGGCCGCTGCTGGCTGCCCGAGGCCGCGGGGGAGCCGGGAGGTGGGGGGGGGTCCCCGCGGGGCGGCGGGGGCTGGCGAGATCTGCTCCCCCGGCCCGGTGGTGGTGGTGGCGGTGGTGGTGATGGTGGCGGCGGGCCGGCTGCCGTCGGGGCCAAGCTTGCTGCAGAAGATCTGGCCCTCCTTATCTAGAGCCGTGTTCTGGAAGAGATGGGGGGGCCGGGGGTGAGCCCCAGCCCGGCGTGCGCGGGGAGCACGGCCAGCAGCACGGGGCACGCGCGGGCCCGGGGCAGAAGAGGAGAAAGAGCCTCGGCCTCCCGCCGCGGGCCGCGGGCGCCTGGGAGCCGTCTACGCGGGGGCGGCGCCCCCTCTCCCGGCCTGGGTTGGGGGTGTGCGTGCGTGCGTGCGTGCGTGCGTGCGTGCTTGCCTGGCCAGCTGCCATCTTGCCATCGGGGTGCAGATGCCCGCGTCCCAGCCCGTCCACTGCACAGGGCCGTGATCGGGAGGCATCTGAAATCGGCCTGCCCCCCCCGCGCCCCCACCAGCCTGGCGGCCCCCCCCCCCCGGGCAGCCAGCAACCCCCCCCCCCCCCCCAGCAAGCCTGGCGAGCATCCGGGCGCCCAGCGGGGCTTTGAACCCGCGGGGCCGGCCGCGTTCTCCCTGGGTCTGGGCCAAGCTCGGGCGTGGGAAGGGGGGGTTCACTGGCCTGGGGGTCTGGGGTGGGGGGGGAGGTTGCAAGGCCTCCTTCGAAATCTGCCCCCCACCCCCAGCCAGGACCTCCCCAGCGGGGACCCCCCCACCCCACCCCCAGCAGCTATTTCTCCTCTTCTCCCCTCGGGCTGTGAGCAGGCGAGCGAGGCGGGGTGTGGGGGGGGGGTTGGGGGAGGGGGGTTGGGGGGAGGGTGGGGGGGTGGAGGGGGGGAGTACATACCGTGGCCGGGAAGCTAGGCGGGGAAGCAGTGCAGGCGGCGGGAGAGGCACGGGGAGAGAAGCGGGGACAGAGAGCACACTTACTTCCGACGGCGGCACTGTGTCTGCCTGACCACGGGGCTCCCGGCCACCCCCCCCCCCAGCAGAGCAGAGCAGAGCCCCCCCCTCCCCAGGCCTCCCTCCCTCCCTCTCCCCCTCCCCCCTCCCTCCCTGCGCCTCATTCCCGGCCTGGCCCGGCCCCTGGGGAGGGCAGAGCAGTTGGGCCCCCAGGCTCGCCCTGTCCGGAGGATCCAGAGGCTTCCAGAGCCTCGGGCCTCTCTGAACCCCTGCCCCGTCCAGCACCCCGCCTCAGCCCAGGCGGGGTGACCCCAGTGACCCGGGTGACCCGGCCCTGGCCCCCTCCTAAAGGCCCGGCCGGGGAGCTGGCGGATTTCTCCGCTGCTCACCAGCGCCGGCCACGGAGGGGACCCTGCTCGGGGTCACTGCACGACCCCCCCCCCACTTCCATGGTGGGGGGAGGGGCTCCGTGCCAGCGCCGGATTCGAACCCAGGGCTCGGACGCCGGATGCACGCACGTGTGCAAGATGCACCCCGTGGGGTGTGTCCCGCGGCGAGCGCCACACGGCTCCGGGAAGGTGACCGAGGCTGGGTGTGGGGTCCCCCCTATCCCACACCCTGAGAGGGAGTCTGGGGGGGGGGTCCCCCCAGACCCAGCCCGCAGGGGGCTTCGTGTGCGGCTGGAGGCCCGCGCCCGGCCCTTGTGCTGGGACCCTGGCTTTCAACCCAGCGTCCCCCCTGCCGCCCCTGCTGTCTGGGGGGGCTCCTGAGCTCCCACGCCCCCCCTCCCCCGACCCCCAGGATGCGCGAGGCCTTGCGGGGCCCCGGGGCGCACTCACCACGATCACCGCCACCCCCGGGGGCGGTGCTGTCGTGCTTGGGGAGCGCGCTGTGGAAGTGCTGCTGGAGTTTACCCGTCACCTCCGCCTGCATGTTGTTCTCCTGCGGGGCGTCGTCCTGCGGGGGGGGGGGGAGCAAGCACACGGGGCAGTGTGGACCCCATTCCAGCCCCGGACCCCCTGCCCACAGCCCCCGGGGGGACAAGGATCTTTCCCTGTCACCCCGGCTACTCGGGACGCTGGGACCTGAGGAGCGCGGTTCGAAGCCAGCCCGGGCAGAAAAGTCCCCGAGACTCTTCTCTCCCATGAGCCCCCGGGAACCGAAGGGGCGCCAGCCTGGAGCTGAAGAGCCCAGGCCGTGAGTTCAAGCCCCACGACTGGCCGAGAGAGGTAAGGGCTGGGCTTGGAGGGCCTGGGGAGACGGCATTCCCTCTGAGGTCTCCACAGCAGCTAGGACGCCGCCAGGGCCTCGAACACGCGGCCCGCAGCCCGGGGAGCAGGCCACGCGCTCAGGGAGGAGCTGGCGCCTGCAGCACCGGCTGCTCGGGAGGCGGGGGAGGGGACGGAAGGAGCCCAAGTCCCGAGGGAAGGAACTGAACCCCCAGAGACGAGCAGCACGGACCCCCACCATGTCTCTCCTCTTCCCCCGGGGCCCTGGGCCACCAGCATGGCTGCCGGGAGGGAGCGGACGGAAGGCGAGACAGATTCTCCACTTTGCAGAGGGGGGAAACTGAGGCTCAGAAAGGGACGAGGACCTGCCCAGCTCACTCACAGAGCAGGCTGGGAAACTCGGGGGACCCCGGCGCCTTCTCCCAGGGGCTCCCCTCGGGCCCCCTGCTCCTTGAGAAGACAGACGTCCTGTCCACCTCCCAGGCAGGGCGAGGATGGGGGGGGGGCGGTGGCCCGGGGCCGGGGTACTTACTAACACCCGGGGGTGGCGGGGTACTTACTGACGCCCGGGGGTGGCGGGGTGCTTACTGATGCCCGGGGGTGGCGGGGTGCTTACTGAGGCCCGGGGGTGGCGGGGTACTTACACCCGGGGGTGGCGGGGTGCTTACTGAGGCCCGGGGGTGGCGGGGTACTCACTGACGCCCAGGGGTGGTGGGGTGCTTACTGAGGCCCGGGGGTGGCGGGGTACTTACACCCGGGGGTGGCGGGGTACTTACTGACACCCAGGGGTGGCTCAGGATCTGCCCCGCCGTGCACCGCGCGCCCACGTCCACCTGCAGCATCTGGGCGATCAGCTCCTGCGCCCAGCAGCGGCCCCGCGAGGGCGGGAGGGAGACCGAGAGCCGACTTAGCACCCAGCACCCGGACGCCAGCCCCGCCCCAGCCCGGCGCCCTCCAGGAGCTTCCGCGCACGGGCGGCGGGCTCGCCCCTCACCTTGGCCGAGTCGGTGATGTGATCCCAGTACGGCGCGGGGAACTCCAGCTTTCCCGCCAGAATCTGCTCGAACAGGTCTTCCTGGAGATTGCTCTCACTGCGCACGCGCCAGCCAGGGGCCGAGAAAGGGAAGAAGAGCCCGCGTCACCGCCACACCCACGGGGGCGCCGCCAGGGGTCGCCCTCCAGCCGGGGTGGGCAACAAGGGCGCGTGTGGGAACACACTGGTCCTCCCAGGTAAGAGCCCGGAGAATGCGCCACGGGCCCAGGCTCGCAATGGCGGGTCGTCTTCTGACGTTCAGGTCAGAAACGGTGGCCTGACACTGTCAGGATCTACTGTGTGTGTGCACGCACGCGTGCACGTGTGTGCTGTGTATGTGCATGTATGTGTGATGTGTGTGTGCATGTGTGTGTGCGTGCATGTGTGTGCATGTGTGCGTATACGTGTGTGTGCAGGAACATCAAGATGCTCTAGGAGTCGACTTGCTCAGGCAACAACACATATTTAGGGCGTCTCTGGAAAATGAATGTCCTCCTGAGTAAAAATTAATCTGACGGGGCAAAACAAAAGACAGAGAGAGAGAGAGAGAGGGAGAGACAGAGAAATGGAGAACATCGAGCTAGGTCTAAACCCCAACACCCAGAAAGAAGAGATGCCACCGTTGAGAGACCCCGAACTAGAAACCGCAAATGATTTCGGTTCCACGGCTTCAGTGGAAGTTGCCTTGTGTGTGAAATGGAGACCACGCGGCGGAGACGTGCGTGGCCTTGGGTGAGGCTTCCCGTCGCTAATCCCCTGATCACCGGACGATCGGATCATCTCCGCATTCTCCGTGCGCATCGCGCGTGAGCGTGGCGTGCGGAGTCGACCCACCATGTCCCTGTGACGGGACCCACGTCTCCCCCACGCACCCGCAAGCCGCTACTGAACACGAGGCAGCCCGGCAAAAATCACCAAACAACACACACACACACCACACACACACACCACACACACACCACACACACACCACACACACACACCACACACACACACCACCACACACACACCACACACACACACCACACACACACACCACACACACACACACACCACACACACACCACACACACACACACACACCACACACACACCACACACACACACACACACCACACACACCACACACACACACACACACACCACACACACACACACACACCACACACACACACACACACCACACACACCACCACCACCACCAAACACAGAGCGCCCTCCCCGCCTGCACTGCCAGCGAGGACCACTAGAGGGCGCGGTGAGCACGCGTTCCCCTCGCCCTGGCCCCGCAACGCTTTTCCTGCCCTGCTCCGCTTTAGGCCATGGGGGCGGGGGGGGGGGCTGCTCCACGGAGCTAGCCGCAGGGTCACCTGCTAGCAAAACGCACCCCCTTTCCACGTCTGACCAGCTCTCCCAAGATGTCATCGCCCAAAGCAGCCGGGGCCCCGCGTGACCGCGAGCTGACCTCGGATGCCCTGAGAACCCCATTCGTCAGCCCCACGCGTGCTCCGCGCTTGGCCTGGCCAGTGGGACGCCTCGGCCACCGTGCCACGTCACCCCGGCTGTCCCAGCTGACAGGGAGGAGGACAGGCTAGACCCCCCCAGCCCCTGGGGAGTCAGTCCGGAAGCGACTCCCGATTGGTCCACAGGATTACTTCTGGCCACCGAGATGGAAGATGGGGGAGGACGGGGTGGGGTGGAAAGAGCTCTGCTTCTACACAAAATCTCCCGGGGGGGGGGGCGGAGCCGCACCCCCAGGTACGGGGAGGCAGAGGCCAGGAGGATGGTTTGAGGCACACCCTGAAGCCCCCCCAACCCCCCCACTCACCAGGAAAGTCCCCCACCCGGAGGACTGAGCGAGCGCGGCCCCGATCACCTTGACACGCAACCGAAACGCGGATGACTGCGAACAAGGCAGGCTTTCCCCTCTGAGATTTTAGATGGGTTTTAACTAGCCCAACCCGACTGCGGCCCCTCCACCTCGCAGCCCCGCGTGAGCACCGACCTGCGGAACGGCGGGAATCCACACAGCAGGATGTAGGTGATCACGCCCGCCGCCCACACGTCCACCTTCAGGCCGTAGCTGGAAGACAGGGAGAGGCGTGGCAGAATGTCCCAGAACCTCTTGTGTTTCTGGGGTGCTCCCTTAGGAGAAAGGGGTCACGGAGGGTTCCCCCATCGGCTTCTCCTCTTCCCCACAGTTTGGATCGGTTGGAAGGTACCGATTCGTGTGTGGGTGTGCGTGCGTGTGTGTACTCTTTTTCCTCATTATTTGTAAGGAGTTGCACAAAGGGCGTGCAACCCTTTATCGGCATCTGCACTCCCTCCTTCACGCTTCTCCATGTTCTCCCTCCCTTCCCTCCCCACCAGGTACTCATTTTATCACGGTGTATACCGAATACAGTGACTGCGCTTGCCTAGCCTTTCTCCCCTCCATTCCTGCCAAAGTACCTTTTTCGGGGGACTTGAACTCAGGCTGGGCACTGTCCCGGGGCTCTTGTGCTCAAGGCTAGTGCTCTACCCTTTTGAGCCATAGCACCGCTTCCAGTTTTGTGGTGGTTAATTGGACTTTCCTGCCTCGGGCTGGCTTTGAACCGTGATCCTCAGATCTCAGCCTCTCGAGTAGCGAGGGTTACAGGGGTGAGCCACCAGCGCCCCGTGAAAGTACCAATGCTTGACACTGGTCTTAGCCCGGGGTTCCTGGCCAGATGCACACACACTAAGGACAGCTCTCGAGACTGAGGTCCGAGGGGCTCCATTCCTCTGTGAGCACAGAAACAGCTTTCCTCTCCACGCCCGACCACTGCCCACGCCCTCACCCCCCCCCCAGCCTCACCCTGTTTCGGCGATGATTTCCGGGGCCACGTAGGTGGGCGTGCCGCACACCGTGTACAGGGGGCCTTCCACCACGGTGGCCAGCCCGAAGTCCCCCAGCTTCAGAGACTTGGTCCCGTCCGGGTATTCGCACACCTGCAACAGAACGCAAGGGGCCGTCAGACACGTGCACCCCCCACCGCCAAGCGCACGGGCAGGGGAGACCCCAGCCACCTCTCATCCGCTCAAACACGGCCCCTCCCCTCACACGAGGGTCACCCCCACGGCTCTGCACGGGGCCGACCCAGGACGAGGGTGCCCATCACCAGCCACGCATCCGCCAGCCAGGCCTTCTCCACACCCCTGTGTGTCGACCTCACATCATGAAATCCCGGCGGAGGAAGCTGGCCTTGTGTTCTGGACTGTCAAGGTTGACGCATAAATGTTATATACTCACGTGTGTGTGTGTGTGTGTGTGTGTGTGTGCGCGCTACTGAAGACTGAAGCCAGGGACTCATGCCTGCTAACTTTCTGGTCAGTCTTACTCGTCGCCCTGTTTTAAAAATGATCAACTTCAGAGGAAAAAAAAAAAAAAACCTGCAGGGAACGATTGTCTCGCGGAGCCGTTCTCCATTTTGATACTGTAAACACCTTTGGTTGGCTTTCCCTCCTATTTCACTACCAACTGAACCTCATCTCAACCCCTACCAACTACAGGACGTTTTACAAACCCCGAGGAGAGGTTTTCCCAGGGAGAAGCCCATTTTCCCGCGTCCTTCCTTAGTCCACTGCGTAATGAAGCAGTGATTTCTTGATACAGTTTATCCAGGGAAACCTTCACGCCCCCTGGGCCACACACGCCACGCCACGCCACGGAGGACAAAGCTTTGAAGACGACGCCCCTGTCTGAGAGGATCTCAGAAGGACATTTTCTCATTTGTCGCCTGGGTGTGTTCATCACTTCCTGCATCTAATTCCGAGTCAGCCACGCATTCAGAGACGCGAACGACGCGGCCTGAAGTCTCAGCTCTCCGTCCCGAGCCATGCCCCCTCGGGAGACGTTCATCTACGCCTTCAGGATTTGTTTGGCTTTGGTTTGTTTTTTGAAGTACAGGAACTTGAACTCAGGGCTAGACACACACTCTATCATGCGGGCCATGACCCCAAGCCCTGATTTGTTATATTTAATACAAACATGAACAAAAAATGATTAAACAGACTTACAGATAGGATTTCTCTTGTTCTCACCCAAACTCAGACATTAGAAAGAAATGCCCTAAGTTACTGTAGCGATAAGACTATAACAGATGTAATTTCCTAATCGCCTGTATCAACAGTCCAAAAAAAAGTCCTATTAATGTCATTATTGGTTTGTTTTTACATCTTACAAACACACCCACTAGGCGGTACTTTTGAAAAATAGTGTTTCTTTCAAACAGTCCACGTGGAGGTACCTAAGGGCATCGCAGGGTTGTGACTAGGTCTCAGAAATCCCATTTTTCACGTCCCACAAAAGAATTCGGAGTCAAGAGCCAGTGGACAGAGCGCAGGCCGCAGTCCCTGCACTGGGTCAGGGCGAGCTTCCTCCCCCTCCGCTGAGCATCACAGACCCACATCCCCGGGAAAAGCACCCGACGCACCCCCATTTCACCTGACCCATCATCCCTGACGATGAACACGCGTAGGAGGTGAGGGCGCTGGAATCCTAGTTGGGGACCCTCCACGAGGCAGGAGGAAGAATGAAACCCGAGCCGCGGATCTAGACGGACACGGAGACGCGCGGGCCATTATGTTGAGGAACTGCCGTTACTCCTGGGCCGAAGTCAGTGACAGATAAATTCCCTACCACGTACGAGGCTCGGGGCTCCCTCCTCATCGACAGCCACGAAAACGAAAAGAAAATGGCTTCTGGCTCCTTCCTTCCTTCCTTCCTTCTTTCCTTCCTGTCCCTTTCTATGCCAGTCCTGGGTCTTGAACTCAGAACCTAGCAGAATCTAACTAGAGAGGGGTACACAAACCAACAGGGACTCCAGCAGCTGACGCCGTGCAGGACTTTGGAGACGGACATCTTCTCCCGGAGGCGATCTCACTGGACTTCGAGGACAGTGATCTCCATGGCAGATGAAGAAACCGAGGCACCAGGAACTCAGGCTCCCGGGAAGTCGCTGGGCAGGATTTGCATGCAGCCCCCCCCCGCCCCCGTGCACCCCACTGTTCCGCTGCATCTGCAAACGGCGGATGGGCCTGCGTCGGGTCCCACCGCAGACCCGGGATGCCGCTCACTATGCAAAGGTGGAGAACGCAATAAAACCCTGAGGAGCGCAGAGCGCACGCTGCGTGTCCCCCAAGGAAATCCCCAACATGGGGGTTCAGGACTCTCCTCTCCCCCGGCCCCAGGACTGCTGGGAGGCTGGATTTATCCGGGGTCCCCCAGAGTTACTGCTGACAGGGCGCCATGGGGCCGTAGCTCACCGTGCTCCCTGACAGGGCCACCCATAGGCGTCCACGCACGGCTTTAAATCACGGCCCTGCCGGCCGAGCCGGGGTGCAAATCCCAGGCCGTGGGCTGGCGTGTCTGAACACGCACTCCGTCCCCAGCCGGGAGGGGCTGGGCTGCTCTGCGGGCCGCTGTCGGCCTGCTGCCCGCACCGCTCCACGCATCCACTGGTGACACCTGCCACGCACATGTGGGGCAACTCCACCTGCTCCGGGAGTCCAGCCCGGGAGGGAGGACGAGCCCAGGCTGGAGGAGCCCAGGCTGGAGGACGAGTCCAGGAGGGAGGACGAGCCCAAGATGGAGGAGCACAGGATGGAGGAGCCCACGCCGGAGGATCCCAGGATGGAGGAGGAGCCCAGGATGGAGGAGGAGCCCAGGATGGAGGAGGAGCCCCGGATGGAGGAGCCCAGGATGGAGGAGGAGCCCCGGATGGAGGAGCCCAGGATGGAGGAGGAGCCCAGGATGGAGGAGGAGCCCCGGATGGAGGAGCCCAGGATGGAGGAGGAGCCCAGGATGGAGGAGGAGCCCCGGATGGAGGAGGAGCCCCGGCCGGAGCGCATCAAGTGCATAAGAAGAAGGAGAACACGAGCAGAAAGGAGAGGAATCCGAGGTGAGCTGGATGGCGGCTCGGGTTGACTGCAGCCCACGGAAGTCCCCACCTCCTTCCTGGCTGGGTATCGTCCATCCCAGCTGCCCATCAGGCTGGCTACGAACTGGTGGCTTCACAGTCACAGAGAAGGTGGGTCACCCATGGCCGGGGGGGGGGGGGGGAGGACGGGTGGGCGGGAGCAGGCGGTCCCTGGGCCTCCTCGCCAGCTCCACAGGATCCGTGGCCGCCCTGCCCAGGCGTGGTCTGACAGACCCAGCGGGGCCGCGCGGGGGGGGACGGGAGCCCCACAACCTCCCTTCCATCCCGAGGACTGGCTAGCAGCGCTGCCTCCACCGCTCCACGGAGTTCACAAAACCGTAACGCATTTACTCATCTATGTATTCCAGACCAGGGATTTCTCTCACTCCATAGAAAGACCTAGAAATAAGACTACAGTATCTCTAGTCGGGGAGCCAGAGGTACGGCCCAGCAATACGGTCAATGTTTGCCGAATGTGGGGACGGCCCTGGGTTCCATCTCCAGCACCACACACACGTGGGGGTCCAGCCGGGCGGGGTGGGGCTGCGAACCTGGAGTCTTCGTTAGCCCAGAGGGCAAGAGGATGAGGCAGGAGCCTCCCTGAAGGCCAAGAATGCAAGACCAGCCTGCGCAACATCGAGAGACACCATGTCTTGAAAACAGACAGGCGTTGGTGGCTGCCACACCGTAACGCCAGCGACTCCGTAGGCTGAGACCTGCAAGACCTAGGTTCAAGGCCAGCCCGAGAAGAAAGCCTGCAAGCCTTTCTCTCCAATGAAGTAGCCAAATGCTTGACTGGTGGTGTGGCTGAAATGATGGAGCGTCAAAGGTAAAAGATAGCACAAGGCCCTAAGTTTAAGCTCCAGTAGTGAGGGAAAAAACAACAACAAAAAAACCCCAAATACATGCTATCCATGGCAAGATGATCTTGGAGATGGGACTGAAGTCAAATCTATACAGAAGTAAGCGTTTCATACACGCCTTCCACGCATCGCCTAAAGGGAACTGGACACAGTGTTTTAAGTAATTTTGGGGCATGAAATGAATGTTTTGCAGGTGGACTTCTCCAAATGAGGGGACACGTCGGTGCTCAGAAAGATTTTGTTGTGAGGCAGGGCGGGAGCGTGAGGCCCAGCGTGAGCTCACACCAACTGTTCACAAATGCGCACTACACTGACTGCGAACGCGTCAGCATTCCGGGGGGTTCAGATTTTGCATCGGTGCAGATTATAGATGCGCAAGCTGTAACGCCCGCCCCCCCCCCCCGGGCAGAAAACAGAACTAGGGTTCCACGGCCTGCTGAAGGAATCAGAAGAAATGACCGGACGGTATTATCAAAGGGGGGCGGGGGGAGGAGGGGAAGGAGGAAGAGTCTTTGCAACATGTCGATACTCTGTGGAGGAAGAGTCTTTGCAACATGTCGATACTCTGTGGCTCTGTTACCCGTGTGTTCTGTACGCCCCAGTGCGGGCCGCTCGCTCACCGCTGGCCAGCCAGCGAGCAGCCGATACTTGGTGCTTGTGCTGGCCATGGCCTCTCCTGGCACTGTCCAAGGTACTGGAGACGGAACCTTGAGTCGATTTGCCTCTCGGGTGCTTAGAAATGAGAGTGAACGTGAAGGATGGAATCGCTCACGTGGTGGCAAGTGCGGCAGAAATGGGCAGTGGCTGCGTCTCCACCAGGCTCAGAGAGCCTGGGGCGAGGTGAGCGGTGTCTCCCAGAGGCAGGACCCCACAAAGAGGAGGGCAATGCGGCTGGGAGGTGAGGGTCACGCTAGCCCAGATGGTTATGAACCCCCCGACACACACACAGAGTCGTCAGAAGCGGGCTTCCTTCTACGGAACAGCACGCGTGGCCGTCCTGCGTGAGAACAAGGCCCTAGAACAGCTCTGGGCTCCAGGGTCCACACCTCCAGCTGAAGTGAGTGATGGAGGCCGCGTCTAAGCGTCCCCCCTGCTCATACACACGCCTCCCAGCTCAGCGCCATTGCTGATGCCACCCGCCCCTGCCCCCCAGAGCATCAAAGGCCCGGTCTGCAGAGTGGGGAACTCAGGAGGCGGGGGAACCTCGCTGGCATTGATTGGGGGGGGGGGGGCTGGTGACCTCCGCTTCCTCACCTTGCTTCCTGGCTCCTGAGGTGAACAGGTGAGCACCGCTCTCCTGGCAAAAGCCACCCAGCAGCGCCCCCTGGAGGCCGAAGCCACTGACCCGCCGGACCGTGCACGGGAGGCTCCAAACCCCAGGGAGTGAATGAACTGCTGCCCACGCGGGGCTGACGTGAGCACGCACGCACGCACGCGCACGTGAGCCACGCAGCCTCCGCGTGCACAGCGGCTCGGGAAGCCCCTGCGGCCCCTGCCCGGTGCCTTCTAAGGCCTCTCACCACCGCAGGGTTGGCTCAGACGACGGCGGAGGGAGACCCCGTCGTTCTACGGGGCGGGGGGGGGGGGGGGGGAGGAGGGCGGGGCGCGGGCGTGCAACGCACCAGGAGGTTCTCCGGCTTGATGTCCCGGTGCACGATGCTGAGGCCGTGCAGGTACCTGAGGGCGTTGGCGAGGTTGTACACCATGGCGCTGCCGTCTCTCTCCGTGTACTTGGTGGAGGAAGTGATGGCATCGAAGAGGTCTCCACCCTAAAGGACGCAGGGGAGAACACACCGGAACATCAGCGGCGCGGTCCACCGAGCGTCCAGGAGAGGACTCTCGCTCGGCGGGGGGGGGCTTGGGCGGCTCTGCCTGTAATCCCGGCTACTCAGGAAGGCTGCAACCTGAGGATCGAGGTTCCAACCCAGCCCGGGCAGGAGAGGGTGAGACTCTTATCTCCAGATAATCAGCGCAAAGCCAAGGGGAGTCGTGGCTCAGGTGGTACAGCGCCAGCCCTGAGCACGAAAGCCCAGAGTTCAAGCCCCCGGGGGGGACCAGAACCCACGCAAGCAAACGATAAAGGACTCGAGGTTCTAAGGAACGAGCGTTACTAGACACGGGAGTGTTTTCTTGGCTAGGACCTTCAGGAACACTGCACGCCCTACAATTTGGCACCCCACAAAAAAAACCCCAAACCCCTCTTGATCTCACCTTGACCAATTCCATCACCAGGAAGAGCTCGGTGGCCGTCTCCATCTCCTCCACCAGCATGATGATATTGGGGTGCTTCACTCTGCGCAGGATGGACACCTCATTCTCAATCAGGTGCTCCTGTCAATCAAGGGGGAGGTGAGCGGAGCCACAGAACCCTCTGCTCTGTCCCCCAGCCCCGAGGACCCCAGGCAGACCAAGGACGCCAGTGTCCTGACGGCGGCGGCGACAACCTCAGCCCGGCCAACCAAGAAGAGGCTGAGGGAGGGAGGACAGGAGGGAGGGAGAGAGGGACAGCTCAGGTTGCTGTTTGGGAACACACAGCACACAGCAGCCCCCCCTTTCCTGAGCTGGTAACACACACACAGCACGGTGGACTTGGCCCTGCGGGTGGGATCAAGAGGGAGGGCGGGCGGGGAGGGCTGGATGAGAGTGTTGAAAGGGGTGAAGTTGATCAAGATGCATTGTGTGGGCTGGGAATATGGCCTAGTGGCAAGAGCGGTCGCCTCGTATACATGAAGCCCTGGGTTTGATTCCCGAGCACCACGTATATAGAAAATGGCCAGAAGCGGCGCTGTGGCTCAAGTGGCAGAGTGCTAGCCTTGAGCAAAAAGAAGCCAGGGACAGGGCTCAGGCCCTGAGTTCAAGGCCCAGGACTGGCAACAACAACAACAATAAAAAAGATGCATTGTGTTCGTAAACTGCTTTGTTAAGTGACAACTCCTTTGCACAACTATTTAAGAACAATAATTTTTAAAAAGGAGAAAAAGAACCTTACAATCCAAAATATAATTATGCAATCAAATGCAAAGGTATTTATAAGGTCTTTTTCTCCTCTGAGTCTGAGGACTGAGTTCCCCAAACCTGGCATGTGTGCATAGAATATTTCAAGTCAGGCCAGCCTCCCTTCAACTGCTTGGTAGATTCCTGTGGCCAGCGGTCATAGTGTAAGGCACTGGGGTTCCAGAACCTTCTCTCTTACCTGACATGCCACCAGAAAGAACTCATAGAAAGAACTTTGTTGCCAGGTGCTGGAGGCTCAGCAAGGAGGCTGAAATCTGAGGATGTGAGCAGTTCAAAGCCAGCCCGAGCAGGAAAGTCCATGAGATTCTTATCTCCAATTAACCATCAAAAAGCTGAAGGGCTGGGAATGTGCCTTAGCGGTAGAGGGCTTGCCTAGCATGCACGAAGCCCTGGGTTCGATTCCTCAGCACCTCATATACAGAAAAAGCCAGAAGTGGCGCTGTGGCTCAAGTGGCAGAGTGCTAGCCTTGAGCAAAAAGAAGCCAGGGACCGTGCCCAGATCTTGAGTTTAAGCCCCCAAACTGGTACCCACCGAAGACCTTTATGTCCACTAAGAGTGACAAACACAAGACGAGTGGCTGAGCACCTTCCTCCATCCCCGTCTGACAGCAGGGCTGGGGCAAACCGCTCACTTCACGAAGGAGACCATCTTGCACAGTTCCTGCTCAACTCTAACCAGCATTTGTTCCAAACCATCCCCCCAGATGTCTGTGCAGCAAAGGCCTTCCAGAGGGGTGCGCCTCTGCCCTCCCGTCTCCATTGTCTCCAGCAGGGGGGAAGCAGCTCTCTCATAAGACTGGGCGTTTCCTAAGCTTGGGGCTCCTCCACTTAGGGCTCTGAGCTAGACTTGGTGTGCACAGCATTCATTCACCCGGTCCCCTCCCCATCACTTCCGTGGGACGACGGAGTTTGGGGCCAGAGCAAACGTGCTTCGCTGCTATGGCACTCTGAGTATCGACCACTGACTGGGGGTGCTTATGTCTTCTGCCTCCTTTCCTTAGCAGTGGTTAGACTCTGAACCAAGCGTCTCCCAGAAAAGAGAGCTCACATTTCCTGCAGTCAAAACAAAGATCAAATCAGGTGACCCTCTTGAGCGTCAACATTTCCCCAGGATCCCTGGCGGCTGACTCCTGCTCTAGAGCTTTTATCAGCGACGTCTTTATAGCAAACATCTCACCAGATTGCGTTAGCTCACTGGTAGACAGCAGTCATGCGCACTGTACCTTTCCACAGCACTTGGCTTTGTCTATAATCTTCAGTGCAAACTCTTTTCCAGTAGACCTAGGGATAAGGAGAAGATCGTGAAAGCGCTGCGAGTCACAGCCTGGCAGGACGGGGGCTGGAGACCAGCCCAGGTACAAGCTATGAGCCTGCATCTCAACGTCTAGCTGGCATGTCATCCCAGCAACACAAAGAAGTTGCAGGATGACAGGTGCGAGCCACGGGCGCCCAGGGCCCACACAGCGGTGATTCTGCTCTTAAACAGTCAGGGCTTACCTGCCCATAATTCCCACTGCATCAGTTGTTACCTGAGAGGATGTCTGCAGCAATTAAATGAGCAAGTACAGGTACAGACTGAGAACCAGGCTAAGGAGACACTTCCCTGTCTAAAAGCCTCTTTCTCCTTCCCCTTCTTCACTGGCTCATGGATGAGACCTGATACATTTGATATGTCTCCAAGTCCCAAAGCAGACCAACAGTTCGATGGGCCTACACACGGCTTTTTTGTCACACTGCTTATAAGCGTGATAATAGTGAGTCCCAAGAGTAGACTCTTAAAGGGGTAGGGGAAGGAAGGATATTCCAGAAAGGCCTTCGGTTCATTAAGGTAAGAATAAAATCAAAGTGTGTTATGTTATTATGCATGACTGGAAGTATCACAGTGAAACCCCTTTGTACAAGTATTATCTACAAATAAAAAAAAAATCACTGCTAGAAGAACAGACTCCAAGGGAGAAGGCACGAGCAGAACCGGCATCCATGGTCTCTCCTCACCGGTCCACACACTCTTTGACGACTGCAAAATTGCCATCTCCAATGACCTTCCCAATCCTGTATTTCTCCAGAAGAGTAGAGGATTCGGAGCACCTGTTCCCATTCACACCTGAACCAAGAAATTAAATAAGGGTAAGAAAGAAGCTACGGGACACATGGACGTTTCACAGTGATTTCTACGTGTTCACAACATTATAAATTGCAATGTATTGATTCATCAGTCTCTGGTGAAAAACCAAAGGATATCCCTCAGTGCCCAACCTCCATTTGACTTTCTCAGCTGGAGAAGGAAACCCGTGAAATCAATCATCCTAACAAATCCCTTAAATAAGGATCAGCTGAAAGCAATGATTAGCCTTGGACAAAAGGGAAGTCGAACTAGAACTTCCCTAATTTCTCCTCAAACTCTTTTGTCAATGCCCCCAATCAAGGAAGGAGACTGTAACAGACAGGTATCTGTGTTATCTAATGGAGTCAAAGGAAATACATTTAAGAATTATGAGCCATGCACTGGTGGCTCACGCCTGTAATCCTAGCTACTCAGGAGGCTGAGCTCTGAGGATCACAGTTCAAAGCCAGCCCGGGGAAGGAAAATCCATGGGACTTATCTCTAATTAACCACCAAAAAACCACAAATGGTGCTGTGGTTCAAGTGGCAGAGCACTACTAGCCTTGAGATGAAGAGCTCAGGGACAGCGCCCAGGCCCCGAGTTCAAGCCCCACGACCACCACTAACAACAATAAAAAGAATTGTGAACAAATCATCACTAAGGAAAAACAAAGGAAGCATAATATAAGATTTGAAACATGATGATAACTTGATTCGTAACAATGAGGTGGCACCTGTCTCGAAATGGAGCCCCTCCTGTCATTCACTAACAACAAGGTGGCTAGCAGGTGCTATGGTCACATCCTTGTTTGGGGCTGTGACTCAATAGGTCGGGTGGAGACCAAAATTCACACGGCTGATTTCCTATACAGAAGGAAAGATCAGATTGACAACTACCTTCGGGACTCATGCAGCGATCAAGTTCAAGTCCGCCATTCACATTGGAGGAAGATCTACCATGTGTCGAAATCTGCAGAAGGAAGGAGCAGACATGCATCAGGACACACTTAACACAGCTTAAGCTTCCCGATCCCTGAAGGGCAGGAAATGTTTATGGAATGTAGAAAGGTATTAGTGCAGAAATAGGGGAGACACACCCTTCCTTATATCTTCCCTTATGCATAATAACATACACATGTAATGCATTTCTTTCTTTCTTAGACATATTTTCTTTCTTTTTTTTTTTTCATTGTGTTGTACTAGGGCTTGAACTCAAGGCATTTCATGCTTGCCACTGGAATCATGCCCAATTCAGATCCGTTTCTAGAAAATTGGCAAGTTGTTACTTTCACGTTTTGATAACGCTGTATTACTTTTTACTCCCATGAAACAAAAAAGAGGCTTTAAGGCATCACAGCTGAACAAAGTATTTATTAGAGGTAACATAAGGCCTACAAATATATGTGTGTGTATGCGTGTGTGTGTGTGTGTGTGTGTCTAATAGCTTCAAATTGCACACCTGGCTCTTCAGAGTTCAACCATCTAACTGCCCAACTGTTAAACCTAACTGATAATCCATCTTAATATTCACTGAGTTTTTCTTTTTAGTATATTTAAGTAGCCGTACAAAGGAGTCGCTATTTAACAGACAGTTTATGAACACAAAGCATCTTGGTCAATGTCACCCCTTTCAATATTCTCACCCGTCCCTCCCACCTCTTCCCTCCCTCAGTCTTCTTAAATTTGTAGTATATACAATTCCTGACTGGTTTTGTCTTCTTTATCGAGGCACTGAAACAGAAGGGACTCATCTATTCTTAGGCGCTGGGCTGTGTCCTGCTTGGTTGCCTCTATTGTAATGAGATGTTTTTGGAAGGTACCATTTTATTGGTCAGGTCCTACACCATTGTGATTGGTGAATTCCTCACCAGGTTCCTTCTGCAGACCCTGTCCGCAGGGTGATGGGCAGGTTACTGAAACTAGAAGGGGTGAGGAGGGACAGCAGCAAAATGTTCTGAAGCAATGTCTCATCTTTATCTCTCTTCTGGGCCAAGATGCAACCCAGGAGCTCTGAGTTCTGACTCATTTCCTCTCAACAAGGCAGGGGCTGGAAGAACCAGGAGGCAGAGCTGAATTATGAGGGCCCAGTGTCAACAATGTCCTCTCGCCACGCAGTGAGCAACGAAGCTGAGCTCTTGAGAAGCAGAAGCAAAGGTGGGTTTCCCCATGGCCTGGAATATGATCACTGAAAACAGGAAGTGCCTCTCAGTGAACGGCAGCCAGGCCCCCCCGGGAACCCTGGGAAATATGCAAATGAGCAGCGAGGACACAATTCAAAGTTTTCTTGGGAAAAAAAAAGATCTTGTGCTTTCCTGTCCCTGGTAAGAGAATTGCTCTCTTACTGACTCAAGGATTAACTAGCACCGGAGAAATCAAATATGGTGTTGGTGTCAAAATAACACTATTTACTACAATCAAGGTTGCAGTCTTTCCATGTAGCTGCATACTAAAATCACCTAGAAAGTCCTGGGAAGTTCTATCACCAGGCGTGTGTGTGTGTGTGTGTGTGTGTGTGTGTGTGTGTGACTCTATCACTTGAGTGAAATCCTCATCCGTTTTTGCTTTTTATTTGTGTTTCAAGTGGAGTCTCTTGGTTTTGCCAGTGGACAGCCTGGGACCATAATCCTCTTACCTATCTGCCACCATTCCCAGCTATTGGGTGAGATGGTTCTCACTAACTTTTTGCTTGGCTGGCTTTGAACTGTAACCTTTCCAATCTCTACTTTCCACGTAGCTATAATTACGAGGGTAATCCTACAGCTGCAGTACCCAGCCAGGTACTGGCATTTTTAAAACACCCACAATGAGCTAACACAACAGCCCTGGTTGTCAACGTCTGTGGCAGAGGCTTCTAAAAGCAACTGTAATTGTCTAGCTACCATGAGTTCTCTCTGTCTCCCAAGTCATCTACAGCCACAGAACACCCTTCCTTTAGTAAGAAAATGAAACCAGCACCTGAGTGGTTTATTGAGTGACTACTTTGTGCAAGTCCTAAGATGAAGACTTTACGTGAACAAATTAGCTATTGCCACCATCATCTGCACTGAGCAGTGAAGAAACCAAAGCACAGAGATGCTACACAGCTTCGCTGAACACCGAGCACACGTGGACTCGGAATTCAAACCCAGGTCTGACTGTAGCCCAGGGGCTTTTCGGCTGTGCTTACACTGTCCAATCTCACAAGGCCGGGGGAGAAGACTTTAAAGGCTACTGTGTGAAGGGAAGGGTGTTACTTGCTGATCAAAATGGTCCCACGACATTCAAATTGACTCAGCCTTCCCTTACACAAACAGTTCAGAAAACTCTTCTTAGAAAAGACGGATTCTGCCTGGCGCCAGAGCCTCGCACCTGTCATCCTAGCTACTCAGGAGGCTGAGATCTAAGGCTCGTGGTTCAAAGCCAGCCCGGGCGGGAAAGGCCATGAGACTCTTATCTCCGATGAACCACCAGAAAACATGAAGTGGCGCTGTCACTTAAAATGGTAGAGTTCTAGCCTCGAGCAAGAGAGTTCAGGAACAGAGCCCAGGTCCTGAGTTCAAGCCCCATAATGAAAAACCCCTCAAGTTCTCTGGGTAGTGCTCGTTAATAGACTTACGTTGGGTTAGAAACACGTTTAGGAAGAGCAAGCTCTATCACTTGCACGTTGTAAGGATCGATTGTATCACCCGACATGGCACGTCTCATCATTTGAAATACTTGACTGTGATTTGTTTAGTCTTCTAAACTTGCCTTCTTCGCTTCCTCTTCTTCTTTCTTCTCTGCCTCGCATCCCTTTGTTTTTGTGTCTAACAAAAATCCATTGTGCGCGGTGATGTTACCACCCCACAATATCAAAGATCGGGGGGGCAAGGAAAAGAGCCTAAGCGTTCAGCTGCTTCGTCCTGAGAACCATTCACCGGTTTGCACTGTGACGGAGCAGCCGGAGCTCCAGGGCGGCGCGGACGCGAGCAGGGGGAAGCGGACTCCACAGGCCGGGAAGGCCGAGGCCAAGGTCACGGGGTCGCAGCGCGCAGGCCGCTCCGCCAATCCCGACGAGTGGCACCTCGCAAATCTGCACGCGCGCTCGGACCCCGGGGACCCCCCCAGAGCCGCATCCGCGCCTCACACGCTTTATCATCTCAGGATGTCACCCGGCCAACAAGACGCCCTGGGCACAGACACCCCCCACCCCCCGAACCCCGAGGCCCGCGGACGCGCCGGTGACTCGGACGCCCTACGTTACGACCGCCTAAAAAAAAAGTCTTCGCTTGAGAGGCGGGTGATGGATGAGAGCTCGGGGCGCTTGCTTCGTCCGCCCGGCAGCCAATGACACATTTAGGACTCGTGCCTGCCTCTGTGTCCCCAAGAACACGGGGGGGGGGGGGGGGGATGGAGGCGGAATGAGCATTCCTGCCGGGGACACTTCCCAGCCAGACTGGAGGGACGCAGAGGAAAGAGGTCACGGGCAAGGTCAAGGGGGGAGGGGGAGGGGGCGAGGAGGACTCAGAGGCGGGGGGGGGGGGGGTGACTCCCGCCTTCGAAGAGGAAAACAGAAGCACGGACAGACAGGGAGAGATCAGACTGACAAACAGAAGGCCAGGGGAGAGACGGTGATGAAGGGGAGGGGGAGGAGAGCTCAGTGACCTTCCGTGCGGGGGAGGGGGGAGGAGTAGGGGGGGTCATCCTGAGGTAGGGACTGGGGTGGCTGGTGGGTGAAAGGGGGATGAAGTTGGCGGGGCGGGCTGACTCACACATGCCCCCCCCCCAGCCTCCCTTCTGGATTTCTTGGCGCTCTCCCTGCGTGGGCCGCGAGAGGAGCCAGTCCGAGTCCTGACAGGAGCACGGAGGCCGGCCTCTGACGTCTGGTCCTAGCAGCAGGTGCTCCTGCGCGGTCCTCCCTCTTCCAGATCACCCGGGAAGGTCCGTCAGGATGTCTGGGTGCATGGGGACCCCAAGTCTGGTGCTAACTGTCAGCATTCGCCTACCAGCCAAGGAAAGACCCACTCTGGAAGCCCATCTTCCCTTCCCGTCAGGCCTCCGTCGATCACAGAGCCCAGGCCAACGCCACCCAGGTACCACCTCCTAGGAGACCCAGACCCGTGTGAGGCACACTCTCTTCCTAATATAGTCATGCATAGGTTAGGAATCGGGTTGGAAAATGCATTTACAACCCCACTCTGCTCATTTATTGCAACGGGGTCTTACTGCTTTCCCCAGGGTGGTTCCAAATCAAGATCCTCCTCACCCCTAACTCCTGTGTAGCCGGGACTATAGAGGTGAGCTATTTTACCCAGCCCTGGTATCGTTTTCAAACAGCAAACCAAAGTGACCTTTAGATTCCATCATCAGAGCGTAAATGTCATACACAGAGCCTTATTTTTATCTTTTAGTTCTTTCAATGGCTCTACCAGAATATAACGGTCAGAAATTGGACCTAAGATGGGAAGTGGGGACTGAACATCCTTTTCTTCTTTCCTTTTACATGCACTCAGCTTAATCTCCCTGAGTGAATAAAACTCAGATAGTAAAAACCCAGGGTCCCCCAAAGCCGAGTCCCGACACACAGAGCCGTGAGTGTGGTTTGCTTGCTCCTGTCAATTCTCTGATGGGTTGGGTAGAGATTACCTATCTCCAAGGCCATTAATGCAACTAGCTAGGATAAATAGTTCCTGCCCGTAAAAAGCAGTCTTTCATCGTCAGACATCCCCTCTTAATTGATCTTAATAAGCTATTTTAAATGAAGGGGAAGGAAAAAGCATAGCACTAATGCATAGCAATTATCTGTAATTCTTTATTTGAAATGCCACTGAATAGACACAGTGACTCAAACATGGACAGATGCTGACTAGAGCAACACAAGGACATCAAAATGAGGGTGCTTAGCACATGCAAGTAAGTCAGCTGCAAACCTGCTTGAAAACAGAGGCACCGCAGATTGCTGAGAACTGTAATGAGACGGGATTTCCACAAGGCAAGACCCGCGGGAGAAGTCAGTGGTGTAGAGACTCATGTAGCCACTAATAGTGAAGGCAAAATTTCGGCAATCTGAAATCAGCCTTAATGTGAGAGGAGAAGGAACAGACTCCCTAGCTGCTATTTCTGCCTCCTCCTCTGCTTCCTTTGTAACTCAGCTATAATCCCGGAATTCCACAGGTCCTGTAAAAGTCCATAATCCATATTCACCCAACGAGAGAAAGGCCAATGGAGACGGTCTTACAGCTGTTCACAATGCCGGCAGTGCTCAGCTGGTGAATTTGTGGGGTGGGCCACGAAAGACCACGCCTCCTTAACGGGGAGCTCATGTTGCTCAACAGATGGCACATGTTTCTCTCGTGGTACGAGAAGCAAGCCACGAGCCCTAGCATAGAAGAGATACGGTTTTCCTGAAGTTTCAGCAACAAGGTCATTTGTCATCGTAAAGGTCAGTGAGGGGGCTGTGGGCACAGGGTTACTGTGCACTTTCTGGAAACAGCAACTGTCCAGGCACGAAGCCGCGGTCTCGGCAATGGCACCCCATGAGACTTCAACAAAGCCAAATGTAGCTAGCCACGTGAAAAGCGTGACTCGGAGGAAGATGTGGAAAGAGCTTTGATGGTGTTGTCTCGAGGCTTTGGCCAAGGCAAACTGTTCTGACTAGAATGAGTACAGGATCTGTTTTTCTTTTTTTGCATGCACTATATTCATACTTGTTCATCGACTGTAATCACCCGCCCCCTTCCCTCTCTGGTCTCCCCTCCCCCCCCCCCCCCCGCCCGCCCCGGTAGCCTGTCGCACTTGCTTGCTATTTTTTGGATATAATCATTGCACTGAGTTTTACCATGATATTGTGGATGTGCATATAATATACTTGGCTCAGTAGACTCTGTGTACTGCTTTGTCTTCCCCTGCCATCCCCTGAACCGCTTTAACTGAGGTCCCTTACGCTATCTCCCCACACAGTTGCATTGTATTTGAAATCCGTCGCCCTCCATCGGTTCCTTTCTCCTCTTCCCTTCCCCTCATTCTCCTATGCACTACATGCATGTATACGTACACACGCGCATGTATATATAAATTTATTTATGTAGGTGCATGTACACAAGTACATGTTCACGATTCATATGTCTTTCAGGTTTAGCTTCTGATTATGCATTAAAATAGGCAGCATTTGACTTTTTCAACTTGGCCTCTGTCTAGGTTAACATGCTGTGCTACAATTCCACCCATTTTCCTTCAAATGACATGATTTTTATCTTCCATGGTGTAGACGTACCACCTTTATCCATTCATCTGTCGTTGGGTACCTGGGCCTATTCTGCCATTTGCCTATTATGAAAAGTGGGGCAATAAACATGAGTGTTTTCTCCTGTGTTGATTTCTACCCCTTTAGGTAATGTCCAGTTGAGGAGATCATAAGGTAGGTCTGTTTCTAGAAAGCTTTCTATTTTGAAGAGTCTCCATACCGAATTCCATAGCAGTTGCATTGGTTTACATTCTTCCTCAACAGCATGTAAAAGTTTCTTTTTCCCTGCATTCTCACCAGCAACTGTTTCTTTTCTTGACGATTCAAAGAGATACACCTCAGTGTAGTTGTAACGCGCATTTCCATTTTCTTTATGGCAAAGGACCAGGGACGTTCCTTCTTATAGCTATGAGCTATTTGTAAAAGTTGAAACCGTACTCACGCCCCCACTCCCATAAACAAATCAAACTGTTAAGACTTCAGAATTCAAAACAACCAAGTCACGCAAAAACAACGGTGTGCCCTAACTCATACCTTGGATCCCCGGAAGCTTCCTGGGCTCGTTGGAGAAGAGCTGGAGGATTTCGTGGACTTTGGAGTGGAGAGTTGACTGCTGGGAGTTCCGTTAACTGACAACAAAAGAGACGGATCATCAAAACCCCCAAGCCACCAGACTTGATAAACACACACACAAAGCCCATGCATGAGGCAGCTCCAAGGGGACTGTGGTTCACTGAAAGCTCCAAGCGGATGGCAAGTCAGCAGAAAAGCAGAAATGATGTATCTTACTGCGGTGCAGACCAAAAAAAAAAAGTCAAACGCGGAGTGAAATTAAAATGACTCTCAGTAATCATTTGCAAACAATGACATAAGCAAATAGATACAACACTATGGAATTAGTGGTGGGAACGTGTTCATACAATCTGCCTGCCGGAGAGGTACAGAAATGACTGGCTGCTATGTTTGCTTTGTGATGAAGGCTTTTCCATAGCCTCAGTACCCTCCAATATCACTATCTTTGTGTGTATACATACCACCCTGAATGACCAAGATGTTTCTGTTTGTTTGTTTGTTTTTGGTTGGTCCTGGGGCTTGAACTCAGGGCCTGGGCGCTATCCCTAAGCTTTTTTACTCAATGCTAACACTCTACCGCTTGGAGCCACAGCTCCACTTCTGGTTTTCAAGTGTTTAACTGGAGATAGGAGGTTCACAGACTTTCTTCCCTGGGCTGGCTTTGAACTACAATCCTCAGACCTCAGCCTCCTGAGTAGCTAGGATTCCAGGTGTGAACCACCAGGGCCCAGCTGACCAAATTGTACTATGATTCTCCCAAACCAACTACGCCACAGTCCAGATGCATTTCTTTGTTTGTCTGCATATTATGTTCTTTTTGTTTGGTTTGGAGGTGTACTGAATGTAGAAGCTCATTTGTACTAGCCCGTGTTCTACCTGGGGTCCTTCCTTATCCTCTAAGTACACTCAAAATGATAGTTAAAAAGTGTTGGGCTGGGGCTGGGAATATGGCCTAGTGGCAAGAGCGCTTGCCTCGTATACATGAGGCCCTGGGTTCAATTCCCCAGCACCACATATACAGAAAATGGCCAGAAGGGGCACTGTGGCTCAAGTGGCAGAGTGCTAGCCTTGAGCAAAAAAGAAGCCAGGGACAGTGCTCAGGCCCTGAGTCCAAGCCCCAGGACTGGCCAAAAAAAAAAAAAAAAAGTGATGTTATTTCTATTTTGGAATTAAGAGTTTTTCAATCTAATAATATGCTGAGACTTATAATTCTGAAATTACATAAAGCTGGACCTTAAAAAGATGTATATAGGGGCTGGGGATATGGCCTAGTGGCAAGAGCACTTGCCTCGTATACATGAGGCCCTGGGTTCAATTCCCCAGCACCACATATACAGAAAATGGCCAGAAGGGGCACTGTGGCTCAAGTGGCAGAGTGCTAGCCTTGAGCATAAAGAAGCCAGGGACAGTGCTCAGGCCCTGAGTCCAAGCCCCAGGACTGGCAAAAAAAAAAAAAAAAAAAAAAAGTGTTCAACTTCCTTTTCACCTGAGCTAATTATTACTAAGCCTTTCATTTCATTTTCTTTACATCTTAATTTCTGCTTTGCTTAGCAAAATTTCCTAGTTTTTTTTTTTTTTTTTTGGCCAGTCCTGGGCCTTGGACTCAGGGCCTGAGCACTATCCCTGGCTTCTTCCCGCTCAAGGCTAGCACTCTGCCACCTGAGCCACAGCGCCGCTTCTGGCCGTTTTCTGTATATGTGGTGCTGGGGAATCGAACCTAGGGCCTCGTGTATCCGAGGCAGGCACTCTTGCCACTAGGCTATATCCCCAGCCCCTAGTTTTTTTTTAATATACCTTTTCCAAACCTCCATAAGTTTCTTCAGTTGCAAGTTCAAATTCGATTCTTGGGTAGGAAGAACAGGGCCCAAGTGTTTAGAAGGTTAATAATTCGGATCCTCTGTTGGACAGAATCCTGATCACATATTTCTGTTACAACAGGATTCACGCTCATTTCCAATTGTATCACCTAGACCTATTTCCGTAGCGATTTCAGAGCTGGAAGCTAATCTATGCTCAGTGTATATTTTTCTTCTCTAATGAATATTTACAATGTCTCTCTCAATCTTCTAAGTTGTTTTTCCCCAAAGTAGATGAGAACTGCCATTCACCCTTATGAAATGATGTTTCCTTAAACACAAGGGAACATACATCTACTATTTCATAGCGCTGATGAGAATAGAAAACAAAATGCAGAGTGAAAGGCCTTGTGTAGCTCACCCAAAACGCCAACACCCATTCTTGGTAGAAGGAAGGTGTTCAAGAAATATTTATAATTGGATAAACAGGGATTTCTGTGTTTACAAATTCACATCTGTTTACTGCTCATTGAAGAATTCAGTGAACATGACGTCCACAGTTATTTCTTAAAGTCAAAAAGCTTTAACTCTTCTAACTCTAAACCTCTCACGTTATTTAGATTTTTTTTAAACCTAACAAATACACGAGGTACTTAGAAGAGCCGTGCAGCCGCGGGTGTCACACGATTCGTGAGAGACACAGGGAAGCGATTCCTTCGTTCTTACGTTCATTTCAACGGGAGCTACTTCTCATTCGAAGGTAGGGCGCGGAAGATTTTTAAGAGGGCGACACGGCGCTGCCTGCTGCCCCGAAGGCAGATGCACGTGGCCACGCATTCGCCCGGACCACGCACACCACCAACAGGAGCCCGGGGCAGCCCACGCGAGCTGGGTGACATCAGCTGTGGGACACGGGCGGCGGGGCCGGAGGGAAACCTGCACCCGCACCGCCTGCCCGATGTTGCTGGAAACCTCACGCTGCTCTCAGACACAGCACAGAGAGCAAAGGCGACCAAGGACGCCGGGATCTTCACGCGGCTGCTTCTGCCCCGTAGCCTTCTCCCTAGAACCCCACCCACCCACCCACCCCTCACTGCCAACCCTACCGCTCAACTCGCGCTGCTGGCTGGGTGCCCGTCTCCTTCCCCCGAGCCCCCTCCTCCCGAGGAGGGCCCAGTCCTGCGGCACCCTCTCTGCGTCCCAGAGCACCTGGAAGCTTCTAGAAGAAGTAGTCCCAATTTCACTGGCTGAGGCACTTCCTTGGACTGTGGGGAGGCTCAGTGGGATGCTGAGAGGTGTCGGGTGAATCACCCCGTCCCCCCACCCCTGCGGGCCACAGGAAGGTGGGAGCTGACCACCCACCATCTCCCATAGTCGGCTCTGAATACTTTCTGTCATAGTGGCTCCCGAGTTAGGAGCCTCGCATGCGGATGTTTCAAATTATGGTAGCTCTACCCATTCATGGGTGCGACGTACATCTGGAGGTTCTGACAGAGCTTAGTGGGAGGATTTAGAGGTCTCCCTGAGACTTCAGTCAACGCAGTGCTTGTTCTAATATCGAGACACAGTATGAAGTTAACAGTGATACTTGAAATCTCTTGATTTCTGGTCCTTTCTCTCCACCTCCCCACCCCCCCCACCTCCCTTTTTAAAACAAGGACTTGCTATGTACTGCACGGTTCAATAGCTGCCCCCATTCAGCCTTCAGGATAGCGGGGGTTACAGGTGTGCACCTCCATTTCCAGACTCCTGGTAACTTGCAAATAGTTTTAAGGACACCGCAGCTAATGCAGTCTGTAAAAGCAAGTCATGTCCATGGTAGTGGCTTCTAGCAACGACTCTGCTCCCTCTTGGTGGCAGGGAATGGGAAGCAAGATACTGCAGAAATAGAGTAACGTTCTCCAGAATCACAGCGAAGTCGAAGCAGAACTGAGCGCGTCTCGAGCTGACCTCTTAGGACAGCCATTTGCTTTCGGAGATGTGATTTCAAAATCTCCCAACTTTTACTTCTGAGTTTGAGGCCTACTCCATCCACATAGGGATTTCTGCGGAAACTTCACATGCTGGAATGCTATGATATTCCTTAAGCAGTCCTTAAGCATCCCCAATTTAACTTAAAAAGAAGTATTGATAGATTTCTTAAGCTCTGTCTGGACACGGTTGGCTAAGAGGTCAAATATGCAAGCCCAGCATGGTAACTGTCCCCTTGGACCTCAGGAGAATAATCTTGAATTAATCATACCTAATTCTTAAATCTCTCTCCATTTAGTTAATCATTTTATTGATGTAAAAAAAAATCTGTAGAACTATCACTTAAAACAAAAGCTAGGAATGTGACCAAAACTAAACCTGTCACAGAATACTTTCAGGGCATTCATTGTATTCGCCCAATTTTCCTGTATTCATTTTCCCAGATTCAAGGTAATTTATAGAGAGCCTAATACAATGTAAAGGTCAATGGCAGAGGGTTACCTTTAGTTAAAGACACGGTGTCAACTGTCATAAATTTAGAGGGCAAGAACGTGGGGTCTCCCGCTTTATGAAAATAATTGTGTGAAAATGAAAAGGAGAACAGTGTTGTCTTCTTGCAGGTACAGGAAACACTTCATACTCCTTCTTCAGCCTAGATTATCATAAAAGGGCTTCTTTTGTTGTTTTGGTTTTTGTCAGTTGTGGGGCTTGAACTCAGGGCCTGGGTGCTGTCCCTGAGTAATTTTGCTCAGGGCTAGTGTACTACCACTCTGAGCCATAGAGCCACTTCTGGTTTTCCGGTGGCTAACTGGAGACAAGAACCTCACAGACTGGAGTTGAACTGCGATCCTCAGACCTCAACCTCCTGAGTAGCTACGATTATAGGCATGATCCACCATAAAAGTATTTTGGATTCTAAGTCCTAAACACCCCCATGGCCAGGGAAGAGAGTGAGGGAGGAAAGTACTGTTGCGTCTGTGTCCATTTGTGTATGGTTCATAAGCTTTAGTCCCTTTCAGGAAGAGCAAATTTTCCCAAAATGCCAAATAGTACCCAGACCTCCCCGTGGGCGGCGTCCCCGCTGGGCCTCTGTGTACATCCCGAGCACAGCCTGCCCACGCGCGACCAGCGATTGGATCGGACACGGGAGGCTGACACGCCCGCGCACGGTGGAGCATTCCCTACTGCACACCCACACCCGTCCGCCGGAGAAGCCAGAAACACTCATGGAAATGGAGCGACAGGGAACAGAAAATGCAGCGAGACAAGCACAGAAACCCAGCCGCGCGGCAAAGCTGTACGGCTCCTGGCTCACCTGGGGACTTGGCTGTAGAATAGGCACTGGAGTGGCCAGCCCTCTTTACTGTACACGCAAATGCACAGAGCAAGGGGAGACAGCAAGGAGAGTGGTTATTCAGCAGGTCTACACGCGCACACAAAGGGAAGGCTAAACAACGTGTCGTGGGCAGGCGAGGCAGTGGCATCGGCAGAGGCGCCATGACCACACACGTCTGTTTAGACTCTGCTGGCCCGCATGGTGCTACTTTACGTGACCCAGGCTTTCTCACAATTATCCTCATTACTGCAAGTGAACACCGAGAGCCCGTGCACTGAGATATTTATGGATACGTTTACTGTTAAAAAAAATGTCAAAGCAACAAGCTTGAGACCTGAAAGACAATAAATAATGAGTCTGACTCCTAAGTCAGACTCGTTTTCAGCAATAAGCATTGCTGCTGTATTATCCTTGATGAAGAAATGGCTCAGGGAAGTATTCAACTGCATACAAGTGTGTGTGTGTGTGTGTGTGTGTGTGTGTTTCACACCAATAAGAAGTAATGGTAAGAAAATGAATATTCACTATCACTTAGCACAAAATTCAAAAACACAGTATGACAGTGGGCAAAATGCAAAGTTCTGTGTGAATACCAGGAAAAGATTAGGTAAGGAAGCAATCATCTAAAAAATGTGTCACAACAAAACCCTAAGAGTCTCTGGAGAGACTTCACGCCTTTGGCAAACGAGCCTAACCTTTGGTTTTTGCTCTGTTTTCATTTGAATAACTCTTATTTTAGCAGCTCAGAGGCCCGTGGGCACTGTGCCTCACCAACCCTCCCCCTAAGAGTATCCTCCTTTGGTTTCATTGTGCGTGAACGCCTAGAAACATTTGGCGTTAGAAACTGCACCATGGAGACATTTTCCTGAACCCTGGAAGCACCGAGCCTGGCAGAGACATCTAAAATGACTTCCTACATTGAAGGAAACGGAAGGAGGGCCCCCCCCCCTTTCATAACCATCTGTTGTTTGTTTTCTGTTAACTACCTGAAGCCGGAGATTTGCTGCGGCGAGAGGGCCCAGGACTTTTGGATCCAGAATATTTAACAGCTGAGGATCGAGCATAAGAGGACTTGAGGACGCGGCATTCTGGAAAGGAAGGAGAAGAATCAAGCAAAGTTCCACACCAACCAAAGGCAGGTCACTCACCATATATAATGAGTTTGCTGCCTGCAGTTTTGCTATTGTCAACTCCTCCTCCTCCTCCCCCTTGTTTTTGGCCCGGGCAACAATGAACCCTACTCAAGCAACTAAAAGCAAAAAGGGCGGGAGGCGTGGCTCAAGGAGTAGAGCACTTGCCTGCATGCAAGCAGGAAGTCCTGAGTTCAAACCCCGAGACTGCCCCGGAATAATCAAATTCTGACATGAATGCAAAAGTTAGGAGAAGTGAAAAACATAGTTGACAGGTGAAAGTATATTCCAGTCAGCCTTAACCTCACAAGAACGAGAAAAAGCACACGAGCATAGAACGCACAGCGCCACTTCAATAGAACTGGCGTTGTTCTCTGTACTCATTTCTTCGTTTTCTGACAGCCTCACGATGGAACCCAAGCTGGCTCTGAATTCTCTACTTTAGCTGCCAAGAAGCCGAGGCTATCGGCGTGTGTCACTCTTCTTGGCTCATCTTTCTCCGGTCTGTCAGAGCTCTTAGCATGTCCTAAGTAACGAAAGCCCAAGCTTTGACCAGGTGCCCGTGGCTCACGTCTGTAATCTGAGCCACTCAGGAGGCTGAGACCTGAGGATGGTGATTTACAGTCAGCCTGGGCAGGACAGTCTGTGAGTCTCTTCTCTCCAGTGAAGCACCACAAAACCAGAAGTAGATGAACTTGTGGCTCAAGAGGTAGAGCTTGAGAGAGAAAGGTAAAGAACGCCATTCAAGCTGTAAGTACAAGCCCCAACACACACACACACACACACACACACACACACACACACACACACGGAGAAATTCATCCCGGCCTTCATTTTCCAGGGTCTCACCGCTGTGGTCCAGGACAAAGTCATCTTGGGCGTAACGGAATTTTTCAGGTCCACATGCAATAAAAACGTCATCGTCACCAAAGAAATCTTGCAAGCAAGTAACCTACGTGAAGAGAAAAAAAGCAAGTCACATGCGAGAAATTAGAGAGACCGGAAAGGAAACAAACACGCCGCCCAAATCAAACTCATTTTCAGGTCTCCCCTGAGACCCTGAGACAGACCAGCAAGGTACTGAGAATATCACACCCATGTCCCGGCACTGGGCCTTCACCAAACACCCGCACAACACACGGTGCTCTGTGATCAGAACACCGGAACAAAAGGCTGTGGTCAAGGCGTCCTGGGGCAAGGCCAAGGCGCCATTTTCTGGGCGGATGGAGCCTTCTGCTCTGGGCTCAGCCGTCTCCGTCCCAGCTCTGTGACCTTGAGCGTGACCTCATGGGTTGCTCTGCAGATGGATGGCCGGGGAGGGCACCCTGAGCCTTCCGGACTTAGCACTGGGGCAGCCCGGACAGCGCCTGTTCGCCAGGGGTCGAACTGGGAAAAACGGCTTCTCTACGACCTCGAGGGTAACGTGGGGCTGTGGTTTCAGCCTGCCCTCGTACCGATCGGTGGCAGAACTTCCTCGCCGCGTCCTGAGCCCTCCACGCAGGCTCGTGAGTCTCACCGCCGAGGGACGGGGACAGCCGGACAGAGCCCCGGGGACTCGGGTCACCGCGGGAGTTTTGGGCAACGCTGAACGCTGACTGCACAGACAGGAAAGGGAACGACGCCCGTGTTGTTTGTTCCTGCTCTCGGGAGGAGATGGCAGCGGTGCTTGGGAGTCCCGCTGTCTCCTTTCTCCTCCGGCCCTCGTGCGGGCTCCTCCGGGCCTCGTGTCCCCACACTCTGTCTCGTCGGGGCTCTGTCGGGGCCCTGTGACAGGTCCTCCCACCCCCAGCCTCCCGCTACACCCCGATCCCCAACACTGTGCTTCCCGGGCCCCTGCACCACACACCGCTCACCACACACGGTGGCTGGAGTAAGAGCAAGGTAGTGGCAAGCCAGGCCCTGGTGTACACACACACACACACACACACACACACACACACACACACACACACGCTTAAAAACCAAAGACCTCTGCACCCAGGTCCTCCACCTCTGCCGTGCTTTTTCGTCCATTCACTCCCCCACCACGTCAAGACAGCTCTGGGCTCCTGCCTGCGTAGGAGACAGTGGGTTTCTTGAACTTGGGTTGAGCTATGACTCACGGACCATACAAGGCATCCACGGAAAGGCACAAAATTCAAGTTTTTAGTATATTCAGAGTTGCGCAACCGTCACCTCACTCCAGTTTCTGGTGCTTTCCTTGCTCAAGAAAGGAACTGTAGGTCCATCCATAACTACATGCTCATCACAGTCGGCCTCCCGCACGTACAGTAAATCAAAGAGCATCTGGCTTCCTCCACTTTGCATGCCGTGAAGCGTCCCTACTGGAGTAAATATCCTCTACTCCTTTCTATGGCCGAGTAATATTCCGTTGAATGGATTCACCGCCTTTCCTTGCTAAGGCTGGATACGTGGCTGGATTCCACTTCAGTTCTGGCTCTTGCAGCCGTGTAGCTGTCCCTCACCCAAATCGCACAATTCATCTTCCACTTTCAGCTCTTTTGCTGGGTTGGGTGGATCATAGTCTCAGGTAGGCCCTGGGCTAAAACACCCCAGAAGGCCTTACCTGAGAGAAACAACTAAGGCAAAAACAGAGCTAGTAGTGGGGAACCTGCCTAACGAATGTGGAGGCCCTAAGTTCAAACCCCGAGTACTGCAAAAAAAAAAAACACAAAAAACAAACAAATAAAGATGTCTGCCTTGCTCTGACTGAATCACCGTTTCTGGTGACGGAATGCCTATTCGGTTACCTAGTTCACCAAATCAGACTTTCCATTAGGTTCGGCTATTCCTGAATTCCACATTTCTTAAGAAATACTACCAAGTGGCCCGGAATCAGCGGCTCATGCCCGTTCCTGTCCATTGTTCGGGTTGGGATTTCGTGGGTGTTTTTTCTTTTTAGGTCCCCTGATGGCTTTGGGTTTTCTCTACAAAGTAGGAAGCAGTTTTGGGCCTAGGGAGGGAGGGGCCGGGGGTGGGGCAGGACTGAGAAAAGAGTGGGTGCTATCAGCTTGGTCCAGGGGAGGCTGACGGGAGAGGGGCTGGGAGCCAACAGCACTGAAGGCCTCCGGAGGCCGCCATGGGCACGGAAGTTTGCACTGCTCACTCAGGCCTTGCTACGAGGTGGGGGGGGGGGGGGGGGGGAGAAGGTTGCAAGGGATGACATCGATCAAGAGGCCCTGTACTCATAGCCTGCTTTGTTAGACGGCAACTCCTTGGTGTAACTACTTAAAGACAAGAAAAATCTTTTATTAAAAAAAAAAAAAACTCGAGCGAAACCAAAATCCAAACCCAAAGATGGTAACCCACAATAACCAGGAATGACGGGAAATTAACTCCCCATCCCCCCACCATTACTAGTGTAAAATACAAGGCTCTGTCGTTTTTTTCCACAAAGTGGACAGAGTAATCATCACCCGTAGCAGTCCCTGCCGGGGCTGAAGCACTGATCTCACCACAGTAGAAACAGAAGAAGAGACGGGCCACAGCGAATGGAACCCCAGTGCCAGAGAGCGAGCGAGCTCGGCTGTTTCCACTTTCACCACACGGAGAGCCCATTTTGCTGAGCCCAGGCTTTTGCTGGGATCGAAGCACCCACCACTGAGACCAGACCTCCCTCCCTCCCCTCCCCCACTCCCCCCCTCTCCCCCAGAATCCTGGCTCCCCCGGGGCTGGACTTCTCTGAGGCTCAGTTTCTCACACTTAATCCTTGGGGATCAAATGGAATTGACCCATCTGCAAAATGGAAAAGAAGCAAATCCCATTCAATCCCCAAGGATTAAGGGAGATAGCGTGCAAAAGCTTTTGGAACTTGTTATGCCCGGTTTATTAATTCATGGTCTCAAATACTTAATATATATTTTTTTTACCTTACGGGATAATTCTTTTCCATCGGTATAAACGAATAAGAAGTGCATGCTTCTATATAATTCAATGCATTAGATGCTTTTTCGGATAACACTCCACTCACAGCTGGAAAAACTGAGCTAAATCTTAGGATCTCAAAAGTCTATCCTGAAATGCAATTCATGTAATATGGCCCATCAAAATGTTTACGTGAATACATTAAAGAACGGATTCTGTCAAGAAGCCCTTAGACGATACAGAAGGAGGATTTGACTTAAATTAGATACCAAAGAAAGCATTGGTTTATAGTTCCACATATAAGCTACTTGGCACACCTCACAATGTTTCAGAGCATAAAGACAGGCAAATAACTGCTAAGAAATCTACTTTATTTTCATGCCGAGATTATATCTGGATAGAGTAGACTTCTTTAGTACAATGTAGTCATCAGATTTCACAAGTAAATGGGGCCACTACGTATGTTAATTGTTTTCAGTAGTGCCCCCAACTTAGCTGATGCTGAGAGAAGTGAAATGTCTGATGAAATACCCAGGGTCTAATATAAACTGTCACCAAACAGAAATCATATCAGTTTGCTACTGTACATTCATTTTAACGCCAAAAGGCTGCTACAGGCAAGGTATACACATAATGTAAGCAACACATAGCCCAGTGTAAGAGAGGGACAAGAAACACTAACAATTTCTGTTCAAAAGCCACAGCAGTGGGAAATCTGTGTCAGAACACCTTGAATAATTATGGGAATAAAGGAGTACAAAGACCAGTCAGTGGGAAAAAAATTTTTCACAACATAAAATACTCAGAACCTTTCAAAAGTGTCTCATAATTGGGCAATCTGATATTTGATCCTTATGGTTGTACCCTGTATTCTTTAACATTCTTTAACTCTAGTTGTGTTTATTCTTTTCATTATTAGTTTTAAAAGCTGGAATCAAACACTGAGATATGGGATGTCATTAAATCTGTCTCAAAAAATCAGTCATAAATCAAAACTTATTAAGGTTGTGGGAAAAGGCATCTGTTTGAAGGCCTTGGTTCGCTTCTAAATTCTTTCTTCAATGCAAGAAGCGATTAATCCTCCCAGAAACTCTTTGGGAATAATAAATGTTTATATGGTTTGTGAAAGAAAGCTAGATACACAGTGGGGAAGTAATATTTCTTCTTAGGTGCAAAATTAAGGCTATCAGCAGAATTGGATGGGGAAACATCCAACAGAGAAATAAAGTATCTACAGGGGCATGTCTACGCTTTCTAAATTAATGGGAGCCATTTACACTAGTAATCTTTCTATCCCACAGTAGACAGATTAATTAGGTCAGGGTGAATAGGTACTAGTTCTTCATAGCTTGCCACACAACTTTATTTTTCTTTCCTTATTTGGTGTTTGTTAAGGGATATATAAACAGCAGGTCTGAAGCCTAACAAAAATACTAGGCATGTATTAGGAGTATAATAACCATTCCCCCCCCCCCAAAAAAAAAAGAATAGATGACTGAGCTATAACCCTCACGGATGCTTAAATTCTGAGTTAGAGAAAGTTATATTCATTTCCTGACGGCTGCAGTTTGGATCTTCAATGGCCTCCAAAGTCCCACATGTTACAGGCTTGGTCCCTAAGGTGGCACTGTTAGGAGGTGGTGGGACCTTTAAGAGGTGGGGCCTGGTGGGAGTCTTTAGGTCATTGTGGGTGTGGCCTTGAAGGGAGCTGTGAAGCAATCCTAGCCATGGGGGGAGGGGGGCCCATGCTTCTTTTGAGAAAAGCAAAAAAGAAATTGTGTGTGTGTGTGTGTGTGTGTGTGTGTGTATGTGTCTCGGTTGTAGGGCTTGAACTGGGGAGTTGGGGGGGAGGATGGGTTGTTTTTAGCTCAAGGCTAACACTCTACCACTGGAGCCAATATCTTCTTCCAGCTTTTGGGGGATTACTTGGAGATTAGCGTCTCATGGACTCAGCCTGCGCAGGCCGGCTTGGAGCCACAATCCTCAGATCTCAGCCTCCCGGGTAGCTAGAATAACAGGCATGAGCTACCAGCACTCAGCAGAAATACTATTTTTTTCTTTTTGGTGCTGGTCCTGGGGCTTCGATGTGATCTCTGCTCAGGTTTCAGCTTTGTATGTCCCCCAAGAAGCTCTGATTCACCCCCAAATCCGGCTCGCCCCTTCCCATGCTGTCATTCACCCAGCAGAGATGTTAGCATTGACAGGACCATCTGGTTTTGTGCTTGGGTCTCTCACTGGACTGTGAACGTCACAAATACAATGTCATCACCTTGTTCATTATCATAATTCCAGAATATTCCACAGCCCCAGGCATGGAGGGCTTGCTTAATAGATTCATCTTGAATAAATCACAATGGAAATACCCGGAACCCTATTCTTCCTCTTCTCTAGAGGCTCCATCTCATTCTTTCTATGACCTCTCAGTCACATACTAGCATGAATGTTGGTCCCAGTGACCAGGTTTGTGTTTGTTTTCGATCCCAAGGTAACTTTCAAGACCAGGCCAATCCTGTAGCTTCTTATAGAAAGCATCCAGCAAACACTTAGTTCATCAAAATGTTAGCCCTAGACATCTTACAATAACTTCCTACATACCAATCCTACCACATAAATACTCTTTCAAAAATTAAATTTTATTACTACAGATAGAAAGCAATATAATTTGCTCTCACACAGCTATGGGATGCTATTTAGAGCGATGAGTTCACATTACGTGAAGGGGCTCCTGAGATACTCTTGGGCTGTACTGAACTATTCCAAGGCACCGTCAAAATGCAGAGCTCAGTGAGAGACCTGTTTAAATTGGTATCAACTTAACCTAAAAATTTTAACACTTTGAAATAGTCACTAAGACCATATTCTAAAGGAAAGAATTAACAGGATGATGGATATCAAGAGTATAAACTACATCAGAATGCTTCATGCATCTTCTTGAACTTTTACTGTTTTAGAGAGAGAACCAAATTCCATACCCCCTGCTAACATTAAATTAAATGCTTTTATTATCAGAATTAAGCTCAAAGGGCTCTACCAAAGAGCAGTTGTCTCAATCCAGTAGTGGCTTTTAAAATTAAGATAGCCATATAGTTGTATGTTTTGAGGCTTGAACTCAGGGCTGTTAGATTGGCACGGGCTGTGTTCTACCACTGAGCCACAGCTGGAGACATTTTTTGCACTGTTTTATTTTTTTCCCTGAGCTAAGGTCTTCGTTTGTTCCCCCAGACTGCCTGGAGTGTGACCTACCTCACACTTCTCTTCTTGCCATTAGCATGGGTAACAGGCTAACACCACCACAACCCAGCTTCTTCTGTTGAGAGAGTATCTGTCAAGCTATTTTGCCCAGGTTAGCCCAGAATCACAACCCTTACAATCTTAGCCTCATGAGTAGGTGGTACGACAGGAATAAACCACGGGGCCCCCGTTTTAATTTTTTATGATTGAGTCTTCCCATTCTCAGCCTCTTGAGTAGCTGGGGTTAATATAGGCATGAACAACTATATCTGACTGTTACATAGGTTTGTAATGTAACTGTGTTGTTTAAAAAAAAACACAAAAAACCTCTGATTCTTCTTTAAAAAATTGTATTATAGGGCTGGGGATATGGCCTAGTGGCAAGAGTGCTTGCCTCCTAAACATGAAGCCCAGGGTTCAGTCCCTCAGCACCACATATATGGAAAATGGCCAGAAGGGGCGCTGTGGCTCAGGTGGCAGAGTGCTAGCCTTGAGCAAAAAGAAGCCAGGGACAGTGCTCAGGCCCTGAGTCCAAGGCCCAGGACTGGCAAAAAAAAGAAAAATAAATTGTATTATAAGTCAGGAAGTGACAAGAGAACTGCATTTAGTTCTGACTTAGTCTGTGACTAAGAAATATCCAACCATACAAGATCTTTCTGCCCTGTAAGCACACAGAAATCCAACTTTACTCTTTTGTTGTGGGTGTTTTTCTCGGTGGCACACATATAATAGCTCATGGGCATTTTGCTGCGAGGACTCCATGAATGTGTGCAGGGCAGTCATCTCCCTCATGTTTGGTGGCTTCATTATACATGTTTATATGCACGTACATATGTACATGTGTGTTCGTATACATATCTACATATACGACACGTGTAACCCTCTGCCCTCTCAGCCCCTCCTTCTGCTCCCACCTCTCAAATAGAAATACAAATTTTTAAAGATGTCAGGAAAACACAAAGACAATTTAAACCTAAAACCAGAGGACAAACCTTAGAGCTGCCTAAGCCGTTATCTTTATTTCTATTACTGGTAAATAGATTACTCACCTAGATACATGAGAGCTACGAAATCAGCAGATCAACCTCATTGTTACTAACATCCTTCTTGACACACACACATGCTTTGGAATCAATTCTCTTTCTAGAATAAAAGCTCTGCTTAAAATCAACAGGCAGGGGCTAGGGGAGTAACTCAGTGGTAGAGTGCTTGCCTAGCACGCAAGGAGACCATACATTTGATCCCCACCACTGTCAAACAGAAAAGGCAAAACCCAGGAAACAAGCAGAAAGGTAAAGTCAGCTGGCCTTTCCAAAATGCTAGGGACCCCCAGAAAAGCAAATTCGCAGGTCAGTAAGCAGGGTCTAGCATTCTTCCTAATTTTTTTTTTATCCTGGAGCCAAGAATAAAATTAGCATAAATAGCCCGCTTTGTTCCCTTTCAAAGTTGGCTGGCTTACAGAAAAGGAAGGACCCCCACCACCGCAAGAAGAAAGCTACTCAGAATAGCAATGCTTTTCTGTTTCCTGTAAATCCATTCAGCCAGGCACTCAGACTGTAGTTGCCATGGAAACAGAACTGAAGCTCAAAGCCTTTACAGTAAAAGGCTTCTCGGTGGCACCTGCAGACAGCTCCTTACATTTACTTTGCTACTATTACAAAAAGAAATTAAAAAAGCAAACTGGACCTAATCTTTGTGGTCTGACTGTAGTTGTCTCATCATGATCGGCGATTCACCAACCAAATGAATCACAGAATCTCGAGACTAAAGATTTTGGCTTCTGAAAAATGTTCTGTCCATAGGATGAAAAGATCTTCACATTCCAGGGCTATCTAGCTACCAAACGGATGCTGAGAGGAGACGGTAATCTCTACATGGATCCTTCTGACAGCCACCACTGAAGGCCACCTCCTTGGAATTCCTACATGGAGGGGAAGGTTTTCACCTGGGAAGGAGGGGAGCCAAAGCAAAGAACTCAAGCAGGGGAGTCACAAGAGAGCCCCAAAGCGGGGGAGTGGACGGTAGATGCTTCCCACAGGACTTAGCCATTTCTCAATAACAAACACAACGTGGGAGCTGTTCAGTGTTTCCCAAAAGGCAACTGCAAAACCCAAGCACAAAATGGCCATTTTTCTAACCCAGAAATGAATTTCTCACTAAAATTAAAATTTGGATTGTTCTAATCCCAAACAGAAAGGGAAAAGAAAAACTACAGAACACAAACTGTCCATACATGCTAGACAGTAAATCTCATTTGACATGTAAGTTTCATGGGGAAGACCAGATGCTGGATCTGGCTGGCGCCATTTTGCCCACATGGTGGATGATTGGGAGGCTGAGTCTGACTGGCGCCATCTTGTCTTCATGGTGGAGGCAGGGAAGTCCCACCTCCCAGGTGATGGGTGGGGACATGGACAATAGGTTACTGGCACCTGCCTGTCTTGGGTCTTGAACTCTCAAGCTCCCTGTGACCCAGCCTCCTGGCCTGACCTTATTTAGGCCTGAACCGGCTCAGGCGCCATCATGCCATGCCAGATGGATGCGTGTTCCTGTCTCCTGGCTCTTGTCCAGTCAACATGGCGTCCTATTGCAGCTGATCTGGTCAGCTGGTATTGGTTTTCTGCTCTTTCTTTCCTCTCCGGCTCTCACGCTCAGTTTTCTAGCAGCGTTAAGAGTGTTCGCCGGGCTGCAGATCTTGGTGACAGGAGTCTACCTGCACACCACCGGCACTCCAATAAAGGCGCCAAATTCAACCTCTCGAAATGTGGCTTCTCTGTTTTCTTGCCATACAACCATTTATCTTCCATGACTTCCTTATGAAGAAGACACGTTGACGGTTTCCTCTTGACAGAGATAATGTTTAAAGAGGCTCAGAAAAGCCAAGCAACTTGCTCTAAGTCGCACAGCCAGGCAAGAGTAGTCTGAGGTTTGAACCCTGACAGACTGGTACCATACTTTGAACTTGACCACATACTATCTCCCTAGAGAAAACATTAACAGTGTGATTTATAACTTAACAACTTAAAAGAAGTCTTATGAAGCTAGGTTAGAAGTTTTTATATTTGTCTAAACCACAAACAACTTGACCATTTCTCTAGACCTTACTTTTATGAAGAAAATGAATGGCAGGTATGCGATCATATATCAAAGACTTTTTTTTTTTAAAGGATTAACTTCTAAGTAATGTTGTAAGGTCAGTACAAGTTCAGGCTAACCTCTTATACTTTAGGAATTATTGAATATGTTCTGAAATCACTATCTGCAAACAAATTGGTTAACCCTATTAAAACAAATTACAAACACAAGTTACAAACATTAAGGACTCTGAACAGGATCCTACTTGCTTCCCGACTGGGAACACCAAGAGCATAAATATGTATTAATAAATATTATAACTTCTATGTTTTTAAAATAAAGGCAGAACCTGTGGCATTTTTAAAGGATCTGATTCTGTACACGTAAGAATCCATGGTAGTCCACATTCTGCTGTTATTTTCAAGTATGGTAGTCAGTTGTGTGGTGAGAATTCTCTAGGCTCGTCTGTCTTCCCGTGAGGAAGCAACATTTTCCTTCTCAAACCAGTGTACGTCCAACAAGAAAAGCGATGACTAGAATGTCCCAAGTGCAGACCGAGCGGATGAAGGTACCATTTCTGTAGTGAATAAAAGCCTGAGGAAGGTGCGTGCCCGTGGTGATTCTGAAAGGTGAGCGCGACGCCACGCATTTGAATTATTAATGGCATCATTTTGGAAGTGGTATTACGGCTAAGGCCCATATCAAAGTCAAATGTCCCTGTGTAGAAGGCACTGGTCCTGATGCACAGTCAAACTTGTTGCCCTCGCATGCACAAAGGAGTTACAAGTCCTTAGCTCTATGTTCTGCTTTAGGGAATGCCAAAAGAGATGGGCTCAACAGCTTACATGAACTAACCCTAAGCATGTAAATACCCATAGGAAGACCAGGCCTGTTTGCTGGCTGTGTACAGAGGCCCTTATTTATGTGAAGCCTTAGGATGATGTTAGAAAGTCTTTTTTGTTGCTGCTGTTTGAAGCTAATTTGTGTATTTCTTAACTTTACATATTACTTAAACGTGTACACTTAAGTAACTTAAGGTTAAAAGATAAGAATAATGCCTAGCCTGTCAAATTAAATGTTTACTTTGCTATATCTGCTTCAGATCTCTTTAATATGTGAAAAAAAAACCCACCTACAGAACTTAAATCTCTTTTGTTTTCCCTCACGAGCTCCTTACCCATCCCCCCTCCACCCAACCTCCTCCATCTTCCATAGGAAATAACAAATATGTGCCCTTTCTTCCAGGTCATGTTTCTTAGGCTTCAGAGGATAGAAGTTCATGCCCGCAGCCAGCCATGAACTGTTTCACGTTGCAGAATTCTCCTATAACTATGCCCAACTGACTAGATCACCTTGCAATTCACTTGGTTCACTCAAAAATACTATTATTTATTAAACATAAGTTTCTTGTTATTATCAAAGTGTTGTGCAGAGATATTACCATTTCACAATTCAGGTAGCATGTACATTTCTCTTTCAGACAATGTCATCCCTTCCCAACTCTGCCCACAAGTTACACAGTTCATTTTCCTCCGTGTGGATTTTTGAAACCTAACCAGCTCTTCATATTTCATATTCTCTTTGTTTTTAAAGCTACTACCCTACTACTAACATAGTTACTTTCTATAACCAACACAGATGAATTCTGTAATACCCTCTACACTTCCAAATCCTTTCAAGGAAATGACACTCTTTCACAATGTGTTGCAGGAGGCGTTTGAGCTTTTATATAATGGCTATCTGAGTTCTCAGATACAGGAAAAGAAGTCTGGATCAAACCCTGAAGTCAGCCCACAGATTTCATCCCGAATTATGAGTCAGGAACATACCATAAATGCTTGACATTTAAGTCTTGCGATTAAGGCGTAACTGCCATTCCAAAGCAAAGGATTTCTTGAAGCAAAGGATTTCAATTCTGGAAACAAAGTTTAAATAACTGACAGCTGAAGTTACTCCTGAAAGAGCTATATCTAAACTACTAGGAATAAAATCTTCAAGACGATGTCAAATAACTAATTCATAGAAATAATTCCCTCCAAAAGACAAAGGGTGAGGGGAACGGCCTCCCCCACAAAATCACATGAGATTTATTTTATACTCTATTACAAGACAGGATTTCAAAACACAGGAAACATGTTTTCCTAGGAATGCATCAAAGGAATTCCTCCCAGCAGAATTGCATACACAGGGAAATACCAATGAACGACATACATGGAGAGTATCTTATCTTCGTCTTGCATCCAGAAGAAAGATGTGTGTGTGTGTGTGTGTGTGTGTGTGTGTGTGTAAGTCTCCAAGGATGTCAATTCAACTGAAAGAGGGACCAGTACACAAGGGAAGTTGTCTGCAAGCATTTATCATCAAGTTATATGTTGTACTTGGGGAGTTGACTGTCTTAAATAACCATCCCTTCCCTGGGGCTGCAAGTCTGGGCTAGAATACTACTCATGTCAGAAACTCATGTCATAAGATTAGATTGCAATGGAAAAGCAAAAGGAAACAGGGTCTCTTTTTTTCCCCAGGTGGGATTGATTATTCCCTTCCCAACAAAGAAGCCGCTGTTTTGCCCGAAAAAAAAAAAAAAAGAAGTCTCCTTCCTTCTTGGATATTGTCCAATACCTCTAGGTGCCTGAATGAGTCAGACAATAAATTCCGGGTTTGAGCCCGGCTTTCACCTCTCCGCCTCTCTCTAGGAAGATGCCCCGCCCACCCCTGACTGCCCACCATCACGGACAGAAATCACCCCTGGGTTTTCATGCGGTGGGAAAGGGAACTTGGCAACTTAGGTAGGAAGATCAAGCCAGCTGGATTATCAAGGATGGAGGAGCTGTGGTCGCGCCAGCGTGACATTGAAACAACCTTGGAGGGCAGAATTTTTTTTTTGTTTAAATATTCAACACATGGACACGGCGTCTTTCTTTCCTAGAATTGAACCCAACCATGGAGACCATGTCTATCTTTCCTGAAATTGAGCCCAACCATAGACTGTAGTGTGGACTGAGCGAATGTGTGGATAAACACTACGTAGAGGCCGAAGGCTCAAAAGTTCAGGGATCAAAGGAACTATTGGAGAAGCGCGAACTCAGGGAAATGAGCTCCACCCTGAATTCAGAGTTGCCATCTTTGCTCTCTGTGTAGCTATTTTCTTCAGTGCTTCCCAAACGGTACTGGAAAATTCTGCTGATGTTCTCTTGAAAAACCATCCTGGGTTGAAAGCTTCCTGGGATAATCTCCCCAAGAAAAGAACTTGATAAATAAAGGTGTGCAATGTGTTTTTTTATTCCAATGTGCTATCTCTACTTCAACAAAACACTATTTCTTGATTTATTCAGAAAAGTGAGATTCTGAAATGACTATGTTCTTTTTTTTTGCGGGGGGGGGGTGAGGCCCGTGTCCCCCATCACATTGAAGAATAGCCCCACGTAAACACACAAAGTAGCTCATGGTTGCATTACTTCCGGCCACTGACCAACAGGACCAGTCGGACTGTGCGGTGGCAGGCACAGCTGTAGAGAATTCCATTGGGATGTCGCACAGGAGGGATGTGAGAGTCTTCCATCTTAGCAGACAGCCTTGGGAGTATTACTGCCTATCATGGGGGAGGAAGATGGAGCAGGTTTCAACACACCCACCCAGCACAAACAGCAAGGGGAGTGTGACTTGCCACCAAAGTGCTACACAGCATCCTGGAGCCGTGGCTCTGTGGTCCGGGCACCAGAGTCAGGTAGCTGTGTGCTGAGGGCCGACTAACTCCTAGAGCTCTTGTCCTGGGCTTTGGGGAAACACGGCGCTTGTGGCCCACGACTGTGACCAAGCCACGCTTTGGTGGATTCGCCTTCTTTGCCTTTGGTGTAGTAGGATTCAGAATCACAGAAGATTCCCATCCTTCCCCTTCACGGAAGACCAGCAATCCTCCCCTTTGAAATCACCCGAGGCTGGGGCGGGGGGGGGGGTGGATAATAATTTGAATGTCACTCTCATCATGCGCATAGAACAACCTCCCCGTGGCTTTCTTCTTTTGTGGGAACCGGCAAGGCTCTCCACCCTCATCTTCCCTTCAGCCAGCCCCAGCACCCTATTAAAATTCATGACAGTTCCTTCCATACAAATATCTGATTGCAGCTGTCAACCTTGCAGCTCAGGGATCTCCAGAGAGCAGACAGGACAGGGCACTCCCTGTGAGGAAATAGGTCAGCACCTCCTGCTGCCCACAGTGTAGGCGCTTCCCTCTAGAGAAACAAGATTACATTCTTCTGGGTAGGTGCTGAACTTCTGAAGGGGCGCACAGGGCTTGTTTCTTCCCTGCCCCCCAAAGAAGCCGTACAGCTTCATCACACAGTGCCTCCGTTCCCCAGGAACCCTGACCCCTCGCTGGTGAGAGGGAATGTCCTTCGGTCATGAGTCACTGCGCTGAATTCACAGACACGGAGCCGCCAAACACACTGGGCCAAAAGCAAAGAGAAGGCCGAAGCCGGGCCCTCAACTCCAAAGTGCGCCTCAAGACCCCAAAGTCCATGATCACACTGTGGAGTTGGCTGCTTTTTATTTTAAAAGATCTCTGCCACCCATGAAGAATGAAGAACGGGGGAGCGAAACCAGGCTCATGATAGCTGAAATCCTGGTCCATCTCTCTGAGCCTCATCTTTTCATTCCCCGTCACCCCCACACAGTTACATTCGTCTATATTTGGCAAAAACTATGGAAACAATTCATAAGAGAAAAGGAAGAACAGAACATTCTTCAGTTCTCGAAGAGTGGATGTAATTCAGCATGATCACAAAATTATGAATATAATTAGAAGAGACTTGACATGGCACTCAATTCTATACCCACTGCGTTTTACACAGAGAGAAAGAGAAGGCTGGAGAAACGAAGGCACCATGGTGCACACCTGTTACCCTAGCTACACACAGAAGCACAAACAGGGAGACACCGTTCAGACCCTACATAAAAGTTCATCAATGCCAAATGCTGCTGGAGTAGCTCAAGTGTTAGAACACCTACATAGCAAGTGGAAGGCCCTCAGTTCAAACTCCAGTACAACCAACAAAGGAGAGGGAGAGAGAGAGAGAGAGAGAGAGAGAGAGAGAGAGAGAGAGAGAGAGAGAGAGAGAGAGAGAGAGAGGGAGAGAGAGAGAAGAAAGGGAGGGAGGTAAAACAATCTAAGGACACGGATGTTCAAAGCACACATTAAACACTACACTTCAGATTAAACTACATCTGCCCTTCGGTGCTCCAAGGCAAGATCACTTTGGAGAAAAGGCTCAACTTGGTAACTGGCTGAATAATCAGAGTAAACTAAATTCCAGAAGCGGCCCGTGAGAACGGTGCGTGGGCCATTCCTACAGCTGATTTGAAGAAAACGTCATGCAACAAACAGAGAGACACCGGCGAAGCATCGCAAGGTGCCCACCATGCAGAGTAAGTGGAAGCCTGTTACAGCGTGAGGGAGCGTGCCCGAGGGAGGACCTTCCTTCGTGCCCCAGGGGACTAAAAATCCAGTGAGGGCACAGCACCAAGGGCAGCCCGCTCCTTTTTGTGGTGTGTGGGGAAACCTATTCCAAGGCTAGCCCAACAGGTATTTGATTTCGTTTCAAAAGTTAAGACACCTCGGGGTTTAGGTTGGCAAAGCAATAGCAGATCGGGAGACTACGGAAAGAAACTATTTCCTTCCGTAACTTTATGGAAAACCCACCCTTAAATTGAAGTGTATAAAGATTTTTTTAAAAAATAGTCACTTATGCAACCACCAAGGAAGTCTTCCCTTTCCTACACAAAGGGCATGCCCAGTGAGACAGCCAAAGACACGACAGCACTGCTGCCTACAGGCCTAACACCCGCCCCCCCTCCCCCAACAGGGGGTTTCCTCCCCCTTTTCAATTGAAATCATCTTTTGGCAATTTTCCCCCTTTAAATCAGAAAAGCACGTTCCAAATTGCCTTTAAGTAGCTGATGGTGTTTGGAGAAGTACAATTTATCTCCTGAATATAAAAGAGAATTCACTCAACCCCACCCCAATAATGTGCCTCCCTTGAGAATAAATGTAGGCCCGGAGCTGCGCATTAATCAGAGGCTATTTTACATGATCCCAGTCAGCATTAGGCCGCGTCCCACCCACCATTTATCCCCATGACAAGGAATCACTCAGAAAACACTAGAAGCTTCCTGCCATTCAAGAGGGAGCTCAGAAAAAAAAAAAAAAAAAAAAAAAAAAAGCGTTGCCTTTGGCAGAATAGTCTCCTAATCATGAAAGGACCAGTGATCAGCTGGGGAGAATTCCCTCTTGATGAATAAGAGGCAGTTTTCATCACCGCTTGGTGCTCTAATCACAAACTCAGATAAAATATGCATTAACACGTGCGGTTCAGGTGGTATCTGTTGCACAAAGAGGAGGGAGACGTATTTACTCATCATGCAAGGCAATCGCCGGAGTTTCACCTCTTGGGAAATCAACCATGAAAGACCACTGCATCTCACCAACAACCAAGAAGGCTTGGGACAAGTGGAGCCTTAGTGAGATTGTAAAACAAATTCTGGTTTTGGGAAACTTACTCACAATGAGAACAGCCAATGAGAAAGGCAGAGGCAGCCTGCTAGATGCCACGAAGCTGCCCAGGGTCGTCACTTCTCCACAAGAAACACAAAATCAGCAGCCCAAGGCATTTTGCGCTCACTTTTTCCGCTTCTAAAGCAATGTCTGGTTCCTGGAAACATGTGCTAACCAAGTGCTCTCATCCAAGCAATACTGGCTGTTCCAACCAGAAGACATTTACCTTGCATCCAAGCTAATGTATGTGTCTGCTCAGGGGTTGCACACTGGAATGCAATCTTTAGCAGTTGCAACAAACTTTCCAATCTATCCAACTTTGTACAGAGAGACAAAGAAATGGTCAGTCTTGGGCAATCCAATCCGCAGACGTTGTATGTCAAATTACCATCCAATTTGCAGCACACACTCATGGTATTTCTGACAGCTGCTAGATTTATAGAACAGAAATAGCACGTGCATGCTAAAAGATAGGCAGGTCACAAGAACACAAACACAGTGACTGAAATACTTTCTTTTAATCAGTAAAGCCACAGTCCACAGTTGTAGGAAGGGAGTGTGTTTTAACAAGGAAGCGCCTCCATGAAGATACATGTCATTGTTACAGACAAAAGGAATATCCATTTCCTCAGGGTTATGGATTAAACTTGTCTCAGGAAAGCTGACCCATCTCTTGGCTACAAAATCAGGGATTCTTTATGTAGACATAACACAAATGCTTCCAGAAATCCATGTGATCAAGTCCTTGAAGGGTCTTACAGAGTGACAAGCATCAAGGGAATTATTGTTTCCTGTCTATACTATTAATATAATTTAAAGTAAATCTATCATATCCACCTTATCTTACGGTTCTGCAGTTGGTAAGGTACAACCAGAGTTCAAAATTTTAAACAGTATATAGGCTTAGCCAATTCATTTACCTCTCAGTCCAACAGCTGTAAATCTACAAAGCATCTAGGATTGCTGTAATTTGCTTTAAAAAAAAATGTCAAGGCAAAACTGAAGGTCACATTTATACTCTTGGCATAAAAACCCTTTACGAAATGGCAGAAATAAGGTATTCAGCAAAGGGCTGGAAAGGTGGCTTCATGGTATTAACAATTTGTTTTTGGACTAGATCTTCACATGAGGTCCTAACAGAGCAGACCAAAACCAAAACAGTTGCTCAAGCTAAAATTCTACATCACCCACCTGAAACTAAGCTGTGTATCTGGTCTCCAGAGAATCAGGATTAGGAAGAGGACAGCCAAATTCCCCCCAACAAATAGTATGAGCATAGAACTCCCCCTACTTTAATCCTTATACCAAAAAGAGGTCATCAGAAGTAACTTGGGATTGATTGAATCATTACTCTTCTATAGTTCTCTCTGTCACTGTCTCATACGGAGAGTAACTCTACTTCTCATTTTGGGTTTTTGCATGCTTCAGCCAATTAACCTCTTCTCTACTTGGCTCCTGAAAACACTTTCCAGAATGAAATGTTGCCAGGTTCTAGAATGGGTGGAGAAGACAGCTAATTAAGACTTTTAAATTGTAATCTATCACCAAGAGAATCTCTAAAATAAAATAAAATAAAATCAATAACAGAAAGGGGTTAGATGCAAGTCATCGAAGTCAAAGATGTTCATAATCGGCTGAGGCCTGACCAAGCCTGAGAAGTATTATGAAGCCGTAAGTCTTTTGGAAGAGGCTCTCAACCTCAATGTCCCTCCAGGTAGAGACAAGAGGTCATCCACGCATCTGAGAGGCCTTGTAATTTGCTTTTGGATTTAGGTTCCTTGAACAATTCAGGTCTAAACCATCTCATGCATTTCAGTCTCTCGTCTCCTTTTCCCATTCCCTTGTAGTTTGCCAATGGTACAAAAAAAGTAAAGAAAATACTGGGCAACCTGTCCGGAGATTCTTGGCACATCTGTGCAGACTTTTAAATATATACAATCTAGCTTCCTTCTTTCTCTCACAAACTGTTAATATATTAGGAAGCCAAACTGATTCCAGAGATCTTTTGTGAGTTACTGTATTGAATTATGGGGTGTCACGCTGTCTTTTATCAGCTGCATGTCTTATAAATTATATGGGGTAATCTAAAGAAGCAGGAACAACCGTAGACCTCTGGGAACCAAAAAAGAATTTGTATTTTGTTTCTTTGCAAGGCACATCCTAGATATATTATGCTCTGAATACACAAACACAGACGTGTAGGACCCCTGTGGAAGACCTATCAAGTAACTCTCCAGACTTCAGATGCACCGGTCTCCATTTATTTCTCTAATTTATAGAGGTTAGCTGAAACTACAAATAGAAAGCACATTTATTACTGTTTTACAAGACCCTTATGAGTTAAAAGATAGCCTACATCAATACATTTCCATGCTGATTTACATCACAAAAGGGAAGCTTCCTCCCTGGCCCTCAAACTAACTTTTCTATATCCTGATGACTGACTTTTATGGCGCACTCACTATGTGAAATAATCAGTTGCTTTCCCCACTTGGCTTCTCTCGCCCTTCTCCTTTCCTTTTAGTGCAAATGATTTCCAATACTTCGCTGAGCTTTTGCTCTGTGTGCCTTTGGGCCTTGTTTTTAAAGTTCTAGGAGAAGACAGTATATTAACTGAAACAACACTGAATTTGGACTCCATTGTGTCAGCCTAGTCACAGCTACACTGAATTACCTTGCTCATAAAAACAAAAGGAGTGGAGCAGGGAATTTCCAAGGCTCTTCTGCCTCTGACCATACAACATGAATGTTTGCAATACCATCGGCAGCGCTACTTCCCTTTCCTTCTCTAAGAGATGAGCCCAGGGGCAACAACCTCTCCGATTGGAAGCAAGAGTCTGCCCAGCTGTGCCTTGCTCAACTTGGGAGGACAAAATCATGAACGCCAGTAGCAGGACGGGACAATGAACACCAGTCTTGGCTCTGCCCAAGGCTCAATATGCTGTGGTTTAGACGCGATGTCACGCAGTGAAGACATACTCCCTGGTATCGCCGCATCCAATACTCAGAATCCCGGAGCTTTGAGTCCGTGTCAGCCAGCTCCATGGCTCCAGCCCCAAGGAAAGGCTGAGCATCATAACAGGGCAGTGTGTGTGTGAAGCGTCATTCCTCTCAAGATGGACAGGAAGCAGGGAAAGAGAGAGAAAAGGTCTGTATCCGCGCCAGCGTTCTTCTTCTCCCCTCTTCATTCCATTGGGGCCTCTTCAAAGTCAGTACTTATAGAAAACAGGGTCCCAACTGGTTATCTCTGCATCCCTAATACGAAAGCAAGCAAGCTACTGGGGGTTAATACTACTGACTTGAATGAAGGAATCCTTCATTTTATGGAGCCCCTGATCTAGATATTAAAGACCCTTTGATCACTCTCCGCTGGCGAAAGAAAAAGAGTGACAAGTACTCAGAAGTGCGGCGGCAGCTGGAGATCAGCAGCTCATGCCTTTAATCCTTGCTACTTGGGAGGCTGAGGTTGCTGGATTCATGGTTCAGGAGCATCTGATTTTCCAAGAGCCCTTCTCAAGGAAGAGCTGGAATAACAGGCAAGGCCCCTGTTCCTCTAGCTACTAGGAAGCCTAACAAAACTGGATTGTGCACAGGTGCATGTTTATGCAAAAGCAAGACCCTATTCCAAAAGAGGCAAAAAATAAATGAATAAATACAGAGCTGGAGGTCTGGCTCAGTGCTGAGCGCTTCCTTAACAGGCATTCCACTGCCGAACAGAGAAAAAGGAAGACAGAAGGCCAAACCCTAACCTTCCAGGCACCGGAAGGCTCCTCCCTGCCTTCAGCAAGATCTAGGACCCCCCCCCCCCCGCTTCTCTGAGTGGAAGCCAGGGCCCCCCAACCACCACGAGTCCTGCCTCGGAGTCTCAGTGTTTTATATCTTATCGCACTTCCCAAGCTTTTCCCTCCCCCTGACAAATGGATAATCCTAGCCTTGAAGTTGTTCCATGGGAAACACCAACTTTAAATATTCAACTACACTTTTCCTTTAGGTTCGAATCCTTCTCCCTGCGTCCTGGAGGACCAGTTAGCGGCAACTCAGCCACGCGGGCATCTGAGCTTCGCCAAGCGCTGCCTGGAGTCCACCCGCCTCAGCGCCCTTGCCTACACCACCCGAGCTTCTCCCCGCCCTCCTCTAGCCCAGGACCTCCTCATCAAAGCCTCGTTCCAGAGTTCCAACCCTCGAGAGGACGAGGCCCCCCCCCCCACCCCAACCATGAGGATGAGCCAGGCCTTTGTGCTCCCAGGGTTCTATTTAATATCTTCACGCATTTCACCAACTCCATTATTCTGCTCTCCTCCTGACAAATGGATAACACTGGTCTTGAATTTGTTCTGTAAGCCGGTTCCATTTTAAGCACCATTTTAAATATTCAAATCCCAGCAAGAAAGGAGAAAGCCTTTTCAAATAAAGGAGCTGGGTTTTGTAAAACCATTATGCTTTGAACAATAATGGCGCCTAATTTTGGTCATACCTTAACTACTAATTATAGTCACTGCCAAGTATCAGGTCTAAGTTCTCCATTCAGAACCTCTGGAAACAGGGTAGAGGGGATTCATTTGGGACCGGGAGTCAGACTTTCACACCTTTTCTATTCTATGTGTAGTTCTTTTGCTTTCAACGTATGTACGCTTTTCTAGTCCACTTTACTGTTTAATAAAGGGTAATATCTAGAAGGTTCGGACACAGGACCCAACAGCGTGGTTGCTATATGGTATTGCCTAGTTTTTACCGCCTGTTCCTATATTCCCGTTTTCCCCCCTAAATGCAAGGTTTGATTAAGTCCCAATCAGCCCCCAGGATTTCCCCTCCCGCGGGGTCCAGGGAGAGCTAGCCCATGCCCCCTAGGAATGCAGGTGTCAGTACTGGGAAATAGCACCCACTTGCTTGATGACCTTAGGTTGTCTTCACAAAACATTAAGCAAGAAAAGCTCCACAAAACACATCCCCAAATGTCCTTTTCTGTGTCAGGCATCTTCCAGCCCAAATGAATACTGCGCTAAAACCTTGCTGATTCTTCCCCCTGCCCCTGAGTGTAGATAATCTGCCAATCCCGGCTAAAGGACCTTCAGATACCTCAACACTGCTGCCCATCACCCCTCCCGCCCCCAGGATTTACAAAAATCATCTCTTATGATGCCAACCTGTGCCAAGAGGCAAAAGTAAAACATTCTGGGCTGGGGATATAGCCTAGTGGCAAGAGTGCCTGCCTCGGATACACGAGGCCCTAGGTTCGATTCCCCAGCACCACATATACAGAAAACGGCCAGAAGCGGCGCTGTGGCTCAAGTGGCAGAGTGCTAGCCTTGAGCGGGAAGAAGCCAGGGACAGTGCTCAGGCCCTGAGTCCAAGGCCCAGGACTGGCCAAAAAAAAAAGAAAAAAAGTAAAACATTGTCAGCACTTAGCTTCCGAGGGGGAATAATGGCGGCTCGCATCGCTGCATTACTAGGGTCCAGGCACCCACAGGAGACCTTGCTAAGAGTGTCCTCCCCAGCTCCGAAGAATTAAATAACCAGCCCATAATCCCAACCCCAACACGGCAACCCTGACTGCCTGCATCCTAGTTAAGCCAGGAGTGGGGCCTGGGGTACAAATGCAAAGGCCCCTGCACCCCAAGGAGACAGTGAATGTTGGGGGAACCTCCCACGTGGCTCTGCACAACATGGCCCTCCAAGCTTTTCCTCAGGAGAGGCCACATACAGCAGTTGGTCGGGGTTTGAGTGTCTCTGACTGAGGCTCATTTTGCAAATTCAAACACAAGTTCACGGAAGGTACAAACCACATTTGAGGCACTTTCATGTCTGGGAACCAGAGTCTTCAATGGAAGCGTGTTCAAATACTTGAGTTCCCATATTATTTCCTTTGGAGCGTGGCTCTTTGTGAACCCCAGCACAGACTCCATAAATAAAAAAATGTTTGAAGTCAAAATATACCAGAGGAACACTGACTCTTCATTTGGACCAGGTGGGAAATGAATGCTGTAAGAATTCAGCATGCTAAGTAATACAGGAAGCAAAAGAACAACCAAGTAGGTCCTTCTTCTTTTTTTTTTAAACCACACATTCTATTCAATTGAAAGGAAACCTTTTCTATGTTATTTCCCTTCAGAGAAGGAAGAGCTGGGGTCAATCATGACATCCCAAATGACCCAATCATCATCCCTGTTCAGGAATTCCTATGACATCACCCAAGGCCCGGCGTGCATTATACACATGAGACTGACAGATGTGTTCCAGCGAATTGACTGCAGATCTGAGGAGTCAGAGGAGGGTGATGAGAGGGCCATAAAACAGTGTTTGGCCACACAAGCCAATTAAATGGAGCTGGGTGCTGCTGGTTCATATCTGTAATCCTAGTTGCTCCAGACCTGAGATCTGAGGATTAGGGTTCAAAGCCGGTCCAGGCAGGAAATTCTAGGAGACTCTCATCTCCAAATAACCACCAAAAGCTCGAAGTAGAGCTGTGGCTCAAGCAGTAGAGTGCCAGCCTTGGGTGCATAAGCTAAAGGATAATGCCCATTCAAGCCCTAGGACTTACAGAAGGAAGGAAGGAAGGAAGCGAACAAATGAGTGAACTAGAACTTGCACTGAAAACTATTTCACTCATAATCGTAGACTCAAAAAAAATTGACTAGTAACAAAAAAATGCAGATATTTCACCATTTTCTGTTTAATAACAGAAATACACTAAAATGGCTTATTGATTCTAGTATGATTTCATTGTCACACAAATGTTTCCTCACAGAGGTCTGGGGCATTGACTCTGTCAAGCATTAAACCTCAAGCCAGGGTTTGAGGCAATCTAGGCTGTTATAATTGTAGCCGTATGGTTCACCACAATTACCATGTGCAAAGAAGGCCTGGTGCCATGGCACACTCCACCAGAAAAGACTGCCTGCCTTAGGAAATGATGTCAACAAAGCACACCAACAGAAGGCATCTCTTAGACCTTCATAAAGCCGTTCACGTTTGCTCTAGGATCCCTCTTTTATGCCCAGCGTCTGTCAAGAAAGAATGGACACCTCAAATGTATCTATCTCAAATCCACTTTTGTGTGTGCGTGTACCAGAACTGGGGCTTAAACTCAGGGTCTGGGCACTGTCCCTTAGCTCTATTGCTCAAGGCTTTCGTGCTATCACTTGAGCCATAGCTCTATTTCTGCTTCTTCCCTGTTTAACTGGGGATAAGAATTTCCAGATTTGTCAGCCCACGCTGGCTTCAAATGGAAATCCTCAGCTCTCAGCATCCTGAGAAGCTAGGATTACAGAGGTGAGCCAATGGCACCCGGCTTCTGTAAACCTTAATGTCTTTAAATTCTCTTCTGTGCCATCACCGGTTTAGATACTTTTAGTGACAGGCAATGGGGATGAGTATTTCCAGAACACTGATCTTGGAAAGTTGCTGATAAAACAGAAAAAGCTCAGTGCTCCAAAACAAACACAACCTTGAGTGGTCCCATTTCCTGAGTCAAAACTTTGAGTCCTTGCATCTTGTTCCAGCACTCCTTAATAACCCTCTATTTAGATCTGCAAAATGAAACACCAACAGCGACACCTGAGAAATAAAACCCAACCCTGTCAGCACAACCACAGCTAGCAGCGACCAACGAAGCATTCAGGAAAATATCCCAAGTGCCAGAACTGCAAATATTTCACCCCACCTCACAGAGCTTCTCAAGTTCAGGTCTGAAAATGAGTCATGATCTGGAGGAAAGAAAGCTATAGCATGAATCATCCTGGAACTTTCACAGAATTAAATTGCAGAGAATTTACTGAAATATTGCCTAGTGTGAAGAAGAACTGTGAAATATTACAGGTACTGTGGGTCATGACACTGGAACTTACTCTTCAACATCATTCCTCTGGGCTTTCTTCTCCGGGATGGTGGAAAGGACTCAGCATGAATTGGAGTGTCTAGCACTTGGCTCACTGACGTGTTTGTCTCCAGGATGGATTTCAGGAACTCCTGTCTAAGTGGATGCTAGCAGCCGGTGCTTGCACTAAAGGGTTCTATGGCTGAACACTTGGCCTGACTCAAATGTTTCTTCATTTTAGAGTTTTGAAGTACTACCGTGCATCTCAAATCTCCCAGAATTAAGGTTTTCTTTCCAAAGACAACTTGAAAGCATGAGAGAGAGACAGAGGGAGAGGAGGAGAAGGAAGAAGAGGAAGAGGAGGAAGAGAAAAGAGGGGAGGGGAGGTAGACAGGAAAAAATAGGGGAGAGGGGAGAGAGGAGAGCAGAAGAGTTAATTTAAAAAAAACAAACAAACCAAACAACTGGGCAGAGCAGGAAGAAAATAATTCAGAAAAAATGGTCTTCTAAGATTTTGTCCACAAGTTGCTCAAAAGCACACGAAGGGGAGGTTCATTATAATAGGAAGGAACGGGATGTGTTTCACAGTCAACGAACATTTGGAGTAGGCAAGTCAGCAACTGTGACTTCAAAGATGTCCCCCGGCTCAGAGGCGGCAGAGATGAAAGGGGAAGCAGGAGACAAGGAAAGGAGCCCAGGCTTCGGGGACAACAAGGAGATGACAGCATTTAAGACAACTCCAGAGGAAAGCCAGTTTTCACCAGACTGCAGCAAATGGGATGGCTTTCCCAAACACAGAAAAATGAGCTGTTGTTTTTTTAAAAATCCAATCTTTTTGGTTTGCTGGCAGGGGTGGAACCCAGGGCCTCGTTGAACCCAGATTAGAACTTCTGCTTCAGGAAAGCAATGATAGATGCTACATGGACACTGAAGGGACCATACGTATTAAACCCTTCCCAAAGTAGACACACACACACAAAAACAAAAATTAAAAAAACCAAAATAACCACGGACCTACACAACCTTTATGACCTCCCCCCACACCCCAAAATTAACCGCTCCTTCCGAGTAAATAATATTTAAGTCAAGATGTCAAACTGTTACCTAGTTAGCATGGAGCCTTTAATAATCTGTTTACTTCAGAAAACAGCCTATTTTACCGTAAGAATGTTTCAGAATGTTCTGGATACTAACGTGACATTCAGAAGAGGATGCCTTCATGACTGTAGACCTCCCAGTTGCTGAACGTCAATACTATATCACAAAAAGTTGCTGAATTCTGGTTTGCACAGGAACTCCTTTAGCTGGGAGATGACAGACTGGACTATTATCAATAGCTGTACCAGGTGTTCTTTACTTTTCTGAACTTCGAAAGGTTGTCCCAGGGGTTACAACTGAACATGTCCATTTAACCATCCGGTGCTTCTCGAATCATCATTCTCCTCATCTTATTTCACATTCCTACTACCTTTATATTTTTACTTCTATGCTGGTCCTAGTGCTCGAACTTAGGGCCTATGCGCTGTCCCCGAGCTTCTTCTGCTAGTGCTCTACCACTTGAGCCAGAGCTTCCCTTAGGACTTTCTGGTGGTTAATTGGAGAGAAGAGTCTCACAGACTTTCCTACCCACACTGGCTTCAAGCCACGATCCGCAGATCTCAGCCTCTTGAGTAGCTAGGGTTACCGGCGTGAGTACTGGCACCTGACTCACCCTTCCTTGATTACATACGCGCATCGATTGCTTTGTCTGTGTTTGTCCCTTGTTCCACTTTCCTTTCATTCATCCGGCTCTCCCTACCCACCTGCCTCCCCCCCTACTATTTCATTTCAGTCAATGAGTACATGAAGTTACACTTCATATCCCTAGCCAGAAAGGAAACGCTAATCAAAACAAAACGAAGCTATCATCTCACTCCAATGTGCACAGCCATTATGGAGAATACAAACAACAAACGCTGGCAAGGATACAGGGAAGCAGGCACCCCGATACACTGTTGGTGGGGCGTAACACAGTGTCACCACTATGGAAATCAGTGTGGAGATTCCCCATCAGACATAAAACTCATAACACAGAGCTACCCTGGGACCCACTGGTTCTACTCTTGGGCACGTAGAATGAAATCTCTAGGCCCTTTTTCCTATCTAAACCTATTCTTTTACATCTTCTCACTTGGTTGTTGAAATCCTTGTTTACGTGAGATGACTCACAAACGGAATCAAATGTAACCTACTATTAGTTTGAACATTTTACATTTACACATGACAATGAGCTCACACATAATGATTGGTATTAACACGACCCGGTGATCAAATCCACAACGCCTCTGGGTTTCATCTAGACATGACGACGCAGACATACTTCTTCCTCCCTCTGAACCAGGCCTTCCACAGTGAACAACAGAAACCATGACCCTGCTTATCATACCCAAATTCCAAAACAAAATAGCAAACTGCAGGAGAGCTCTCCTCGCGCCCGCATATTAGCTGATTACCATTATTCACAGGTTCTGACTCTGCGGCTCGTCTGCTTGTGAAAGTTTGTTTTTAATCCTACAATGAACACTGTGTGGTGGCCTCCTCCACACACACAGAGCTGTGAAAAGTTTGAGTCTCTCTCGCTTGTGTTCCCCAGATGAAGTGAGACAGGCAGCGCCCTGCCTTCTCATTTCAGGTCTTGCATCCTTTCCAAAGTCTGTTTTGTGCTACCGCGATGCAAATGTTCTGGATTTGTTTTGTTTAAATGCCCACCCTCCCCACCACCAAGACAGAAGGCTGTGTGACGTGGAGATGTTTTCCTCGGCGTGAGTTCTAGCACTGTTGGCCTTGACTTCAATGCTAACGAATCCTTCTACTACGCTAGATATTAGGTGCTTGGAAACAGATACACACATAAAACAAGGTTACATGTCGGTTGGTTGATGAATGTTATGAACAAAAGCTCTTCGGCCTCCTGTTGGTGAGAATGTGTGTATGTTCCCTGCCAGCAGAAGTCTGATCTTTTCCTAATCGTGTTCCTCCGGGCCACGAATAGCCAGACTCACCTATGCAAGCCCTAGTGTTGAAAGCTTTATGAATTCGGTGTCTACTTGCTAAGATGAGCCCTGCTATCCACACAGCATTTGCTCCCACCGGCTGGATCCGCAGCTCCCATCTCCAGCTAACGTTGGATTTCCCCTGCACCGCTGGCGCGGAAAGGCTGGCGGCTCGCGGTCAATCCTCTGAGCACCATGCTTTTTACTGACAAAAGCAACGGAGCACAGGATGGGGTGCTCCTCTCCTGGACCCGAGACCACGGCCAGGGTGTGTGGGTGCGGTGGAAGCAGTTGGCCGCGTGGCCTGGGTACCACTCCATCCGAGGAGCGGAACTCCTATGCCTCGCGGGGCCTTGAGGAGATGGAGGATGACATCCCGTTCCCTTGACAACGTCTCCCCACGTACTGCCCTGGCATCACGGGCGGTGAGCGTCAGGTCGGTGGGGCTCTGATCTTGAGTCAGGATTCTGACCGTACTGCCTTGAATGTCTTCCTAGCTTTATGAAGAGGAGTCCTCCCCTGTTCTAGTTCTACCAGGCCTCGTGGACGCGAGAGCCTCACTTGGCCCGAAGGGTGCTCCCGCTGCTACGAAGGGGATCGCAAGCCACGGAGGACCTGACCCCCGTGGAGGAGCAGATGTCGCGGAGGGAAGGCACTGAGGGGCCTGCAGGGGAGCGGGGGGAGTTCCCCACAGCTTTGCTGCCCACTAACAAAAGGGTTTTTGAGAAGACCTGTGATTCTGAGACACAGTCCCCCCCCGCCCCCCACAACAGCCAGGACGATGGGTCCGGGGCCCAGGTAAGAGCCTCCAATGTCCAGAGAGGACACGCCCCGAGTTCCTTCTACAAATTCTACAAAATTGGGCGCAGTCCTGTCCTGGTCCTCCTTGGGTCGAGTTTCCTTAGGTCCCACCGGGCTAAAAGCAAACGAAGGAACTCGGCTACGTAAACCAGGCTCGAAAACAATGGTTTCGTTTTTCTCCACACAAAGAATTATCCCTGAAACCTGCCACACCGCGAGATCAAGTGGGATTCTATTTTCTCTTAAACCTAACAGCAAGCTGTCACACATCTCAACTGAATGACTGAACAAGGTAGAAGAATTCTTATGGTCTTTGGTATCTCTTACAAAACCAGAACTTGAGCAAGTTCCTATGTGTGGCCTGTAGCCAGCGATACGGCTGGCACCACAAGACAGAATAATGGAGTAGCAAAGTGCGTACTTTTCTCATCACCCTTCAATGTTTCCAGGGCCTAGAGCTAGAAACCTCACTGGATCTCAGCCTAGATCCACGCACATTCTTTCTCCGAATCCCACTTCTTCATCTCCCATCTACCCAAGTCTACACTGAGAGACTCTTCCAACACCGACACTCCTCCTGCCTCCGTCCCCTCAGACCAGTGGGGCGGGCTGCCCTCCCAAGCCCAGTTCTCATCACATCAAAGGGGCCTTAAAAGCTGACACCCAGCTGGGTACCAGCGGCCCACACCTGTAATCCCAGCCACTCAGGACGCTGAGATCTGAGGATGGACATTAAAAGCCAGCCTGGGCAGGGAAGTCCATGAGATTCTGATCTCTAATCAACCACCAGAAAACTGGAAGGGAAGCTGTGGCTCAAAGTGGTAGAGCGCTAGCCTTGAACGAAAGAGCTCAGGGACAGCGCCCAGGCCCCTAAATTCAAACCACATGACAGACAGACAAAAAAAAAGTTGACATTCTATCTCCACATCATCCACCTGAACTTTAAATCCACTCCTGCCTCCAAATATCGCGACTCATTTCCTACTTTGCCCTGACATGATTCCCGTTTCACCTCAGTGCTGCCATCTGTTTGTCTTCTTTCCTTCCTGGTGTTGGTGCGTGCATGCGTGTGTGTGTTGGGGAGGCCTGCCTGGGATGGCACTGGATGGGAACAATCACTCCATCAGTGAAGACAGAGCCCGCCCCGCATTCTTGCTCTTTCACGAACTCTTCTGAAGTCCCTGTGGGTCATAATTCCATTCTTGGGATGAACGGTGACCGCCAGCCCCCTGTCCCACTCTCATTGTGTCCTGTGTTTTACATTTCCTCACCACACAGAGCAGAATGCCTGGGGACTGGGGCTCTCCCCTCATCTGCATTCCACATGTGCGGCAAGCAGGGGGCGGGAAGAGAGGGGGGGCACAGCCAACACTTCTGAGCCCACAGCTGCTTTCAAGCTCCAGAACGTGGCTCAGCAAAGACACGACCCCGTAAGAGAAAAGTCCGTGAACTTAATCTTGCTCCCATTTATCATTCTACATGAATGCCTAAACTACTCTAAATATAATCTGAAGCTATTACCCAGGAAACACCAGCCAATACAAACACCAAATCAGATGGAATTCCTCAGCACACGAACGGCAAACACCACTGCAAGAAAAGCCAAATTATCTGTGGAAATCAGTTGCTTCTTCAGAGATTCCCGTTTCCATGAGTAAGGGAAAAAATTGATTTGTAGAAGTATTACTGATTTAAGAAACAAAACAAATTAGGGGGAGAATGATCGAAAAGGTGACATTGATCAAGATAGATTGTATTCAGGCCAGGTGCTGGTGGCTCACACCTGTAATCCTAGCTACTCGGGAGACTGAGATCTGAGGATCCCAGGTAGGAGAGTCTGTGAGTCTCTTTTTATCTCCAATTAACCAGCAAAAAGCCAGGAATGGACCTGTGGCTACAGTGGAAGAACACCAGCCTGGAGCCAAAAAGCTAAGGGATAGCACCTAGGATTTAAGGCTCTGATCTCAAGCCCCAGGAAACACACACACACACACACACACACACACACACACACACGACTAGCATGTACACACACACACAATCAAATTATACATTTGTTGTTGTAAAAGAAGTACAGCACACTTGAACCAAGCACTAGACGTTAGCAAATATTTCCCTCTATTTTTAGGACGTTTAATTGTAGTGCAATGCAGATGTCAGACTGGGTGCACCGAGAACAAGCTCTGTCATCCCCACCCAGCCCTCTCCCCCACAGTGCCTACGGAGACGGGGCAACAATGCACAACACAGAGGCCGCGCACCCAACCACGCCATTCTCCTTATGTGCTTCAGCCCTTCTAATACTTGCAAGGAGATCGGAGCTAAGTGTTTCTTGCTTGTTTTGCAGCGGTTTCCGGCTGTGAAGGGATCGGATAACCTTTTGAAATACTGTTCTGGCTACCAAGCTGTTAGCTACTAAGTGTTGTAAAATTACGTATGTAGCAATGCTGTAATAGCCACGATGACAATAAGCAACGAAAAACACACCTGTGACAGAAATAAAGGTCTACCTGCCAACATTTGCTAAGTGTGTAAATGTTTAGTTTAATAAACTAACAGTCCTATGCACTATACCCCATGCAGGCCTCCAGCTTAGGCTTCCAAGAAATAACTAGGGATTCACAGAGCTTACAATGAGGCCAGTGTCACCCACCTGGCCCTTTACCCTGTGTGATTCACTACCAGCTCAGCGTGTGTGTGTGTGTGTGCGCATGCGTGCACGCGTGCGCGCATGTGTGTTTATATATCTCTTCTGATCTGTAAACAGAAGAACTACTTCATGAGATTTTGGTGTTTTCCTTCAGTCTACCACTAAAAGGGATAAAATATTATTTAAGGTCAGGGGAGATTGCTTTACAATATTAGCAGAAAGGCAACACGGCAACTTCGAAACAAAAATAGGAGGAGGAAGGTACGTGAATGCTTCTCTTTCTTCCCTTCTCAGAGCACTCCATTATGGAGTGATTTGCCAAGCCAAAGGTTAAGCCTTTCCCTTGTTTGTTTTTATTTTTGTGCTGCTATTGGCGCTGGAACTCAGGGCCTTGTGCTCTCCCGTGGATTTCTCCGTGCTCATGGCTAGAGCTCTATCACTTGAGCCACATTTCCACTTCTGGCTTTTTTGCTGGTTAACTGAAGATAAAGGGTCTCACAGACTTTTCTGTCCAGGTTGACTTTGATCCGAGATCCTCAGATCTCAGCCTCCAGAGTGGCTAGGATTACAGGCATGAACCATCAGTGCCCAGCCTTTCCCTCATTTTTATAATCCAAAAAAATCAAACAACAAAATACCATTTTCTCTCCATCTCTAATCTGTACTTCCTGCTACACTGGAAATAAAAAGCTACTCTTAGTCTGGTGAATCCTGGTTGGGATGAATTTTCCTTTGCCTCAGGTAGGCCAGAGTTACCCACACTGGGATAGTGTAATCTCCTAAAACAAAACAGAGTTGTCCGGATTTCTAAAAGAAGTGTCGTGGGGAAATTAAAGCTAATACTCTGCTTAGCTACTTCAAGGAAGAACTGTTTTAGTAAAAGGTGAAAGATCCCTATGACCTGAAGAGAAACCAGAATATGAACAGTGTATTTGGATTAACTGAAATGAAGGGATTATTTACATAGTTTTTCTGTAATAACTCTGGACAAGACATTGCTTCACTTGAGTATGGTGAGGTCATTAAAAAGACATGCCCCTAGAAGTGGGCACCATGGCTCAAAGTGTCAGAGTGCTAGCCTTGGGTGAAAAAGTTCAGGGAAGAGCCAAGGCCCTGAGTTCAAGTCCCATGACGAAAGGAAGGAAGGAAGGAAGGAAGGAAGGAAGGAAGGAAGGAAGGAAGGAAGGAAGGAAGGAAGGGAGGAAGGAAGGAAGGGAGGGAGGATGACATGGCCCTTCAGAAGAAAATGTGAATCCCTAGTATTATCTATATTATGGAACCCAGGAAATGAACTCGGTGAAACGCAAAGGTGGGCCTATTACACCTGGGCACTGAAGGCTGGCAGGGGTCCCAAAGTCTGGAAGCGTTTTTCCCTCACAATATCAACTGCAAGCAATTTCTGAGTCTGTTTTGCCTCTGTCCATGACAAGAATTAAGTTGTTCCAAAATTCCACGAAATATGTTTCTTTTATGTTAAAATGGTGCCATTTCTGGGAAAGCTACAAGCTAGAATTCTTTACACATGTGGACAAGTGCTATATTGGGACCTTCCAGTTCTAGTGTTTAAACAACTTTCTCCTTGACAGCGTATTATGAGAAAGTCATCCTGACTTCCAAACATCTAAAAAGCCTCGTTTCCCTACACAATACCTCCAGCTTAAAAAAAAAAAATGTCCAAGGGCTCTTCGTAAAGAAAAGCATTTAATCCAAATGAATCTCAAATTACAAGCAAGTTAGTCATTGTGATTTTTTTCCCCTTATGGATCCTTTTATTTCTTCCAGCCATTCCATGTATGATATGAGCACATGCATTGTATATATATGAATTTTGTTGTTACCAGTACTGGGGACCAGACCCAGGGTATCATGCATGCTTGGGTGCTTGTTTTACCACCAAGCTAACCCTTAACCCCAGGGTTATACTTTCTTTAAAATCAGATCATGAAAGCTTTTCATTGCTGTGACAAAGCACCCGAAAGAACAACTGAAAAGAGGGAAGGCTTATTATATTTTTGGCTCATGGTTTCAGTCCATGGTCAGCTATCCTCCATTCCTTTGGGCCTGGGGGTGGCAGGCTATTCCCCCCCCCCAAGAACCTACTTCCTTCAATTAAGTCCTACCTCCTAAGTCTCCATCACTACCTGTCAATTAAATTAGGAAGCCAATTCATTGATGATGTCAGAGCCAGATGGTCCATTCACTTCCTAAAAGCCCATCATCCCAACCACACCTTTAGCACATGGTCTTTGGGGAACACATTAACCTCAAACATTACACCATCCACAACACTGCTTCTGAGTCTTAAGTACTTGGGTACAAAAGATTAAATCTTGATCCTTTATGCTTTAAATACCTTTGAAACCATTTGAGATACCATTGCTCAATCCTCTGCCATAGGTCAGCCCCACGCAGTGAGGAAAGACATTGAAGTCCATGCAGCTAGACCATAAACCAGATATTCGAACACATCTGCACCCATTAGTCAGAGCATCTACAATCCACGAGCACATCTGGAAGTTCTGAAATAAGCTTAGCATGAGGCCTGGGAACAGGGTTAAAACTCAAACCCGTAGTGTTTCTTTTTTAAGTATTTCATTGACTATAAACCAGGGATTTTTGAGCCTCAACACTATTAAAACATGGAATGTTCAAGAATTGTGTGTGGCTGTCTGTCCTATGCTATGGAGTCTGGTTAGCAGTTCCTCTGGCCTCAACCCAACAACAGGGGCCAGAAGAGTCGCTACTGCTAGTTGTGACAATAAAATAATAATAATGATGATGACAACATTGATGATGACAATTACAATAACAATGATGATGGTGACATTAATATTAGTGATGATGATGTTGGCGATAACGATGATGATGATGATGATGATGATGATGATGATGATGATAATGGCTCCAGGCATTATCCTCTAGAGGCAAATTGTTCCTGGTTGAGAACCACTGTTTCATGGAAAGAAAACCCAAGAGTTAACACTGATAAAAATCCTAAAATAGTGCCGGGCACCGGAGGCTCATGCCTGTAATCCTAGCTATTCAGGAGGCTGAGATCTGAGGATTGAGGTTCAAAGCCAGTCTGGGCAGAAAAGTCCCCGTGAGGCTCTTATCTCCAATTAACCACTCAAAAACTGGAAGCGGTGCTATGGCTCAAGTGGTAAAGCACTAGCCTTGAGCACAAAGAAAGTCAGGGACAGCACTCAGGCCCTTAGTTCAAGTCCTATACGCCCCCCTCCCTCAAATCCTAAATATGATTTTGTTTGAGATAATTTTATAAAGAATTAAAAGACAACAGTAGCCAAGAGGCGTGAAAAATCCATTGTGAAGGAAGAAAAAATTCAAGCCCCCCCCCACCCCCCGGCCCCACCGCTGGAACAACAGCAATGCTACAAGCATACAACTCAACATCAAGTCTTTGCGCTCAAAAGCTTTCAGGTCCATAAAGCAAAGAAGGGCTCCTTAAAACTAGGGTCGGTGTCGGGATGGGATGGTAACGGTTCATCGCGAACTGCCTAAAACCTGTCATCTTCCATCCTTGTGTAAACGCCCGAGTAAATTAACACAAAAAGTAAATTTGAGTAGGAAGTAACTAGAAAAAGAATGTAAAGCTTAAGAGACGTGGTCTAAAATGTTGTACAAAGACAGCTCAAGAACAATCATAGCTCTTTTTCATTCCCCAATTATATGATTAAAAAAACTTAAAAGATATACCATTTTTCTTCCTATCTACAATACTTAAGCGTATAAGACACATCATTGACCAGCACGAACAACATTTTATAGCCACACACTGAAATTTCAAGGATTAAATTTCACATTGTGTTTGGCCCTCAGGAAGAAGACATCTGAGAAACGGCAACAAGTGTTCAACAAATGCCTTTCTGAAAGCAGCTACAATGTCATTGTACTCTTTTTTTTTTTTTTTTTTTTGGCCAGTCCTGGGCCTTGGACTCAGGGCCTGAGCACTGTCCCTGGCTTCTTCCCGCTCAAAGCTAGCACTCTGCCACTTGAGCCACAGCGCCACTTCTGGCCGTTTTCTGTATATGTGGTGCTGGGGAATCGAACCTAGGGCCTCGTGTATCCGAGGCAGGCACTCTTGCCACTAGGCTATATCCCCAGCCCTCATTGTACTCTTATTTTTTTTAACTTTCCTTTATTTTTCTCTTCCTCAACACATGTCCTTCAATATTCCCCTAAACGTAATTTCAATGGCAGTACATAGGTGTTACAGAAGCATCAATGAAGTATTTTCTATAGCTTTTATGCCCGACTAAAAAGTTCTTATATAATATGCTTGTGTCTTAGACTATATAGATTTCCTAAAGTTAAATGCGTAGCTTAGATTGTATGAATTTTGTTATAGCAATTTAAATGAATGAATTACTTCCTCTACACCTTGTTCATTTTATACTTTCAACACCATTTGCAAATGCCAGATCATCACCTATTGAAAAATAGTGGACATTCTTTAAAAAAAAACAAAAAAAACCCAAAAAAACCTGCCCATTTCCTCTTTGAAAGTTCTCTCAATAGTACTGGGATTTGAAGTCAGGGTTTCACTCTTGGTAGGTAAGTGCTCTACAACTTGGACTGGAGTCCCAAATCTGCCAATTTAAAACACTGAAAATAATATCTCAGTGCTATTATTATTATTATCATTACTGATGGTGCCAGGGCTTTATATAGGCTAAGCAAACACTATGACAAAGCTACATTCTGACTTCCAGATTTTTAAAAATCATTGTCTATTACATCATTTCTCCATTATACTACCGTAACTTGATTTAAAAACATACCATGCCTGCTTAACATCCAATTTTTTCATCTTTAAGCTGTCCAACCAATCAACCTTACTTTTTGTGATTTGTCACTACCTTCATGTTTAGAAAATCCTTTCCTGTTTCCACATACAAAGTGACATTTTTAGAAAATACTTCTGTTTCACTTTGACATCCATAGTTTGGAAACACCTGGAATTTATTTTGGGATAGCAAGAGGAGGGGGATTTAATATATAGTAGCCCGAGAGACCATTAATCACTATTTCCAATTTTTTTCCTCCCTGTTCCCCCCAAGTCCTACTCCAAAATCTTGTCTAGATGCTGGCTGAAACTGCATTATACTAGAAAAATAAGAAAGAATTTAGGAAACACAGATTATTGGTGCCTTCCGAGGCTATTTTGGATTGATTGCCACTGAAATACTTTCACGTGTTTAACAACTTGCTGGCTTTTGTGTTGAGACAAGGAAAGAATTTTAGCTTCTTAAGAGACATCACTTTGTATTTTGAATACTGAATCTTTAACTGACCATAGATCTTGTATCCTGTCAAAAGGCTTCACTGCCTCTCTGTGGATTAAGTACAGAGATATTTCATGATAGAAAGCAATACTTTACTACTGACTGATGTCCAGCTCACCACCCGGCAGTATTTTGAATACATTGATGATTTCCAGTTGCTTGAGCCTTAGTTAACATTCTTATGTACTCAGTCAAAGATAATAACTATTAAAGTTTCAGTCGTTTCAATGAGATGTCCAACTTCTCTTTTGATTCTCTTACACCATCCCTGAATGTCATTCCTGTGGAGAATTCCAACGTGAGTTCTCATTTTTAAAGTTTCACCTGCCGCTATGATTGCGTGACATCTTTTCCCAATCTGGCAACTTAGGTTTTCATTTTTCTTTTGGTTAGATTATCTTAAAGATCAGTCTCTATTCCTGGCTTCCCTGTGCCTCTACTGAATAACCACCCATCTAACTGATGTTATTTCCTTGTTTCCCGGTGGCCTAATTTATTTTCACATACATAGAGAGTGAACCTTAAGTTCACTTGTTTGAGCTGGGCACTGGTGGCTCACCCCTGTAACCCTAGTTACCCAGGAGGCTGAGATCTGAGGATTGCAGTTTAAAGCCAGCCTGGGCAGAAAAGTCCCCTTATCTCCAACTAACCACTCAAACACTGGAAATGGCACTGTGGCTCAAGCATGCTTTGAGCACAATGAGGCTCCAGGACAGCACCAAGGCCCTGAGTTCAAACCCCACAACCGATCATTAATAATGTGACCCTCTATACAATAAGCTGTCTATACCATGAAGGATATACTTAGATTAACTAGAACATTGTAAACTTACTCTATTCTAGTGTAAACTTCAGAATCTAGATTTTGAATGTATGTCATTTATTTTGGGTGTTGTAGACTGATTCCTGAAACTGAATATATGCACACACTCTTGCACTTCTTGTACTGAGTTAACCTCTCTTTAAACTGTTGATGATGTTGCTGGGTGCCAGTGGCTCACCCCTTTAATCCTAGCTACTCAGGAGGCTGAGGCCTGAGGACCAAGGTCTGAAGGCAGCCAGAGCAGGAAGTCCATGAAACTTATCTCCAATGAACAATCAAAAAGCCAGAAGAGGAGCAGAGGTAGAATGTCAGGCTCTGAGTTCAATCTGGCACATTTTTTTTGGGGGGGGGGGGGGATAATGTTGCAGAAAGTACGCTACTCATTAACTCTGGTCTTACAAATAAGAAGCTATTTTGTTTATTTTTTTCCAAAAGACCCTGTTCCAGCGTTATACATTAGTCACTCATTCTCAATACTCCAAGAGCAAAACATTCTAAATGAAGAAGGCTGGGGAAGAAACAAAATGAAGTTTAATTCTCTATTTTAATAACTTAAATACAATACAAGCATAAACAATTCAAGCTTAAGGAAATCGTGGGAAATACATTTCAGGAGCCAAATGTTTCCTCGGCTTGTGGCAAAATTCAACTTTTCTACAACTGCTACCCACACATTCCTACAATGTGCTCACGGTATCTTAGCCCTGGATATATTGTTGCCATAACGTGACTTGCGTTTCCCTGGACAACTGTTCAATCATTGAGAGATGCTAACCCATTGTCTCCATTGTTCCTGGAGAGACTTGATACGAACATCCCTATAAAAGCACTTCATTTTGACATGCGTTTGCCCTATCCTACCTATGTAGGGAGAAGAGGCTATTCTACCTATGTGGAATACATATCAATTCTGATGTCTGCGACAGCCAAGCACAAAACCAGCCTGGATAGTCAACAGTCCATTCTTATTCCTGAAGGGAAACCATCCCGTGGAATGGAGGGTACCTCATCAACTTCCTTAGCCCCCCACTCCCCCCCTCCCCGCAAGGGACATCCTCCCACGGACTACCCAAGGGGGAAGGGGAAGATATGTGGAGGGATGTGAGATACTTGGAGGAGTGTGTGCTGTCCCTATTCCTGCTGGGATGGGAGCTCAAAGGTAGTGGAAGGCACCTTACCTGCTTGCCATCTAGGGTACACAGCCTCTTGACCACGCCTGAGTCTAGTTTAATGGCTTCGGTGATGTCGGTTAAGACCTGCTCAAACGAATGAGCAGTCTTTTTATTCAGAAGGATCCTCACGGCCTTCCTGGGCTTCACCCCACTTCGGATGACAGTCACCAGCTTGGGTTTGATGAAGTCTTTACTCTCCTTCACCTCGCTCTTCGCGGAGGCGGCCGCCGCCGAGGCTCTGGGGGCGCCGCCCTTGATGTTCACTGACCAGTTCGGGTTGATGTTTTTGGTGTAGTCAACTTTGCGAAATGGCTCGTTGGAGGCACACACGTAACTCTCGCCTGAGAAGCAAAAGTTAACTTCATGAGCACGACGATCCCCTCCACTGAAGGACAGCTGTGAGAAACTCAGGCCAATTCCTCAAAAGGGCTTAGCTAGTGAAGCCTTTTCCTGAGGACTTCTCCCTCCTCCCTTTCTTTGAAATGGAGCCTGAGAGAACAAGGTGGATGAGAGGGTAGGAGGCGTGGGGCCGAGAGACTGTTCAGAACCGGGTTGGTTCTGACCCCATGAGTCGCCTCCGACAATTGATTTCTCCACGCTTGGAGTCTCAGTGTGATCAGCTACGAAGCAAAACAGCCGCATCAACCGAGTTCTAAAATACTGCCCAGTTCCAATACCCACTAATTAATTTAATTTTTATTTAAAAAAAAAATCCCATTCTGGCCAGGCATGGTGGTACATACAGTCCAGTAATCGCACCGACTTGGGAGGCTGAAGTGGAAGACCACTGGGCTCATAGACCAGCCCGAGGACAGGGGGAGACCAAAAGGAAGGACAGTTATTCTGGCAGAAATAATATCACCAAGTAATATTTTCACATAAAGAAAAGAGTTTGCCCCATCTAGGTAGAGCTTTTTCTTCTCTATGGCTTCACTTATGTCATTTTTTTAGGGTACGGCCACCTGAGAAAACGGTCCATAATTCCAGAAAGAGGTATCCGTTCGGTAATAAATAATTGTACATCACGTGACTACGTCAATAGATCAAAGTAATCAATGATGGTTTCACTGGATAGAGCTTTACGTAGGATAAAAAAAAAAACTGACCCTATGCTGGAAGCTGAAAACTGGAACAGTAAAGAGACTCTTAGCAAGAGAGGGTGGGTTGTTTCTTAAAGGACAGGGAGGAGTCAGTCCGCTTGGTGAAAACAGTTTCCAACCCATGGGGGAAAGAGTAACCGTAGAACAGGAGCGAGTTCAAGACGCCAGGCGCCCTGGGTCACTGCCCCGGCACGCGGGGAGCTGCCACTCCGATTCACCCACGCTTCTGTCTCCCGGGGTGAGTTCAGGGGGCCAAAGCCCAGTGCACAAACCCCAGTCTCCCGGTGCCACCGGCCTCCTCCCACGGCACACCCCGAGAGCCGCTCCGCACCGACCCCTGCTACCTCCTCGAGGGGGAACCCACTCTGGACTCCGTGGCCCCCAAGCCCTGAGCACACAGGTTCAGGGCCCGGTGTGGGGGTCCGTCCCGTGCTTATCCTACAGAGTGCCCGCTCAGGCCTCTGAGGTCATACCTCCATCACCATCATTAACACACCCGAGCCTGGGGGGGTCCACCCGAATCCTGCCAGAATGAAATAGACCCCTTCTGAGGGCCGTGCACCCCGACCTAGCTCCCGCCATGACCTGCCCGACCAGGGCGCCATGACACTGAGCAAGGAAGGTTCAACGTGAGGACGGATGAGGACGGACCACATGCAAAGCCACGTGCAAGCTGGGTGCTGGTGGCTCCCGGTGCCGTCCTAGCTACTCAGGGGGCTGAGAGCCGAGGATCCCTGTTCGAAGGCAGCCCAGGCAGGGAAAGTCTGCGAGACTCTTACCTCCCAATTAACCAGCAAAACAGCTGGGAGGTGGAGGCGTGGCCTAAGCGGTAGGGTGCCAGCCTTGTAGTGAAAAAACCAAGTGAGAGGTCCCAAGCCTTGAGATCAAGCCAGAGAGAGAGAGAGAGAGAGAGAGAGAGAGAGAGAGAGAGAGAGAGAGAGAGAGAGCACAAGCGCAATCCAAGTACCTCACACAGTAAGTGCATACGAAACATTAGTGGTTTGGCTCAACAGGAGAAGACACAGAAAGTGGTGTAAGCAGGAGGGGGTGGGAATGAGGAAGATCTGATCTAGCCACTTTCCTGGGTCCCAAAGAAGTTTAACAAAGCCAGGTGCCAGTGGCCCATGCCTAGCTACTCAGGAGATCTGAGGATTATGGTTTGAAGCCAGCCCAGGCAGAAAAGTCCCAAGGAGACTCTTAGCTCCAGTAAACTACTCAAAGAAGCCAGAAGTGGTGCTGTGGCTCAAGGGGTAGGAGCACGAAGCCTTGAGCACAGAGAGGTTCGGGGACAGAGCCCAAGCCCTGACTTCAAGCCCCACCACCAACATTAAAAAAAAAAATAAAGTTTGACAATCACAGGCCAAAAGAACCCAATTTCCTTCTTTAATATACCAGGACCATACCGTATCCGTTTCCATAGCTTAAACCCTCATGAGATACTGATCTTGTCTCCGAACTTTCAGAGGACTGCAGCATACTCTCAACTCATAAATGCTCTCCACATATGCCCATTCTCCCCTAACCCTTTCGACTTAGCCAAATGAAAACTTCTCTTCCTGTTACCCCCCCAGAAATAGCTGGTTAAGCAGCTGTGGCAAATCACATCTGGGAAGAGGACAATGAGAGTGATCATGTGTTAACACCAGACTTCACTCTGCCTGCTGAGTCAGCACGGATACCCCCAAAGATGAAATCTCTGATTTAGGGAAAACAAGTCATACATTCCACACAAGTATCTAGGAACCACCACTCCCTCCCACCTTAATTTGTCTAAAGCTTCCCTTTACAAATATGGGATAAAAGGATGTTTAGGTGAAGACCATTCCTGGCAGGAACAGGTGGCTGTGGATTTTCTGGCTCCGGCAAGCACCTCGTCAGAACTCCATGGTGGGACCCTGGCAGTCCCTGCAGCTTCTGGGAGACAGATGGGCTGGGCTAAGGCCACCAAGGCCTTGGCACCCTAGACACAACCACCCACGCCAGAGAACTGCACACACAGGAGACCAAAGGGGCCCGGCACAGAGAGGGGATCTGCCAAGCTCTTGTTCTCTAGGAAAGGACAAGGAAGCCAGAGAACTGGGGGAGGGGGGGGCGGGGAGGGAACTGTTCCCTAACCCACAGGTCCGCAGGATTCAACAATCCTGCGGGTCATTGCTCTTTCCCATCCTGAGTTAAACCTCTTCAGGACAGCCCGTTTGTATCCACGCCTCCAGAAATGCTCTGAAGGGAAGGCGTCTTATGGACGAGAACTGGAATAGAAATTCTAACTCAGCCTGAGCAGAAGAGAAGCTAACAATGGCCCATCTAGACACTGGAGATGGTCACAGACACTACAAGCCAGATTTCTCCAGTATTAACTGCTGGGGGGGGGGGGGGGGCGGTGGGAGGATCAACGATGATGGGAAGTCTCCAGCTAGGTATAAAGAATAAACAGGATTTCAGGGCCGCCCCTCGTCAATTCAATAGAATTAATCCAGCCAGCAATCAACAAGCTGGAAGTGCCTGCTGGTGGAGGGCAGTGTAGTAGTAACACCAGAAGGGCTTTTCATCTCCAGAGACTCTCAAGGTCCAGGGCAGAAGGAAAAAAAATCTGGGCCATGCAAATTTCTTTTGTCCCGAGTTCTATGGGATCCTGGCTCCCAATGAGCCCGCACACTCTGCCGTCGCCAGTCGCTTTTTTTCTTTTCCTATTTCTTCTGGACGACAACTTAGAAAAAAAAGAGAGAGAAAAGTCTCTTTAAACTACAAGTTTCGTAGAATGGAAGAGGCAGAAAAGAGCCAAACCGAATGGTATAAATATTGTCTAAGGCAATCGTTATTAGAAAGCAATGGACGAGAGCCAAACCGGACAAGCCAGGCAGCGCTAGTGACCTGTGTTAATCAAGGCAAATACCTTGAGAGGGCGGACTAGTTCCTCTCATGACCCACGTGAGCGTCTAAATACCCGGCTTTCACGAAAAGTCCAGACTATTTGCATCCTGGAGTGACAGGCATTAAATACGGATGGGGAGTTTTTCTTTTACAAGCATTTTACTGTATGGGTATTCTACGCAGTTTGTAGGAAATTCAAAAATTACGAAAAAAAAATCCATTGTCAGAGACAAATTCCACTCTGGCAAAATAATAGACCATGTTTTCTTTTCATGTCGTCCCTTCAAACTACTTGACACAAATGAACAAAGCCATCACATAACATTTGTTGTATGAATACCTGTCATGTCGTTATTTACCTTACTGTAGGAATTTGGACATAGTGGTTTTTCTTTCCCCAGCTCTTCATCCTCCACATATCAGTGAATGAATGATTTGGAGGAAGTTTGTCAGCCATTAGTGTGTAGTTAGAACCCAAGGTTAAGACTGAGTTCCAGGGGACCATGCATACCCCCGAGGTAGGGGCAGACATGATACATTTGCTTTGATCATTTCAGTGAAGAGTACTCACAATCCTCTGTGAATCATCTTAATAGTACATAACAAATACATGGTTAAAGCCACTTCGGATTCCCATTACTTGGGAGGTCCAGCTAAGTGCTATGAGTTCAAGGCCAGCCTGCACACACAGCTAGCAAGATCTGATCTCAAAGAGGAAGCCAAGCTTGGTGCAGGTCTATAATCCCAGCTACACAGAAGGGAAAGGAAGATGGAGGTCCAAGACTGGCCTGGACAAAAAAAAAAAATCGAGAGAACCTATCTGCAAAATAACTAACAAGAGGATAAAAAAAAAGTCAGACAGAAAATTATTTAATCACTTTAGAAATAACTAGGCCAAGATTGCTATCAACATGACCAAGAAAAGGAGTAAGACTCTCCATACAGCCTATCTTCTTCTCACTGGCGTTCTTACAGTTAGTTGTCCTTACAACCAAAACACTACTAACCAAGACAATATGGGAACACCCTCCCCGCACCCCACCACACACACCTAAATTTGGCTGACCTGTCATCCAGCCAGAGAAAGGCAAACATCTGCTAAGTGCCGTCCCCTGTATAACCCCCTGTGATACGTATTGCTTAAGTTTCCTCATCGGTAAAACGAATGCAGAGCAAGATGAGAACACAGAAGAAAAATGCTGGACTCTGGAGTCCATTTCCTTCCCTGCCAAGCCACAGGGCTATGGCCACACACGCAACACACCAAATGGATTAAGAAGGACGCTGGAGGGCTGAACATACGTGACTATGGAGACTGTAGAAAGATCTACCTGATCTTCCTGGGTCTTGTTTAGAACTTGAAACACCTTCTTAACTACCAGTCACTCTCTTTCCTTAGGAGTACGGGTTATAGGAACGGCCCAACATCCTACCAAGTGGTCGCTCGGAGCAATGCCGGGTTGTCACAACTATAACCAGCCCCAAATGTGGATTGCAGTAGCCTCCAACATTCTAACTAGCCTTTCTCATTGGAGGAGGAGGCCTGAGGCCTGACCTTGACTGACCTTTGCCCCTGGGGAAAGCCCTTCCAGCAAAGTGGTCCTCTAAACATTACCATCATCTGGAGGGTTTTCAAAACTCTACCTGCCCAAGCCACACCCCAAGCCAAGCATGTATGGATGGATATTTAAGGGGGAGGAGGGGATCACTGAGATTTCTAGAAGTGCTCAGTGTGACTGGTCCGAGATGAATCCAGGGCTGAGTACCTGCCATCTAGCCACCCCCACCCCCCTCCACACCCCACACCCCCACCCCTCCCCCCACCTCAAGTGACACTGAAGCAAGCCCAAGCAGGAAAGCCAGTATAGGGACTGACTGTAGGAACTCATGTACCAGAAAGTCACCGGTAGGTGTCTGAACTGGGGTCATTCACCAGGCTTCCCCCCCCCCCATAGTCCTTTTCCCCACCCCCACCCCCCAAAGTTTTGCATCTCAACAAAAATAAGTTGTCAAACGTGGAGAGGTGGCACCCAGGCCTGAACTGGCCACTGACCATCAGAATTCCCAACCCAGCCCCGGTTTAAGAAAAAAAAAAAAAAAAGAACACCCCCCCACTCTCCCTCCCCCCTCCACCCACACAGATTTCTTGGGTAGGAAGGGATCCGTGTGGGTGTGTGGTTCCCACCCCCCTCACCCCCACCCCCACCCCCACCCCCAAGCTGCAGAGGAGCAGACAGACAAGAAGCCAGGAAGGCCGGGCGCCCCCGCAGGCTCCGGGCCTCGGGAAATAGGGGGGCGCACGAGCGCGCGCGCGGGCCCGAGGCCGCTGCACCTGCCGCCCCGCCCGGCCACCTGCCGCCCCGCGCCCCCCACCACCCCACGCGCCCCCCCCCCACACACACACACCCCGCGCGCACCTTCCAGCAGCTCGTCCAGGCTGGTGACCTTGCGGCTGCCGTCGATGGTGTAGATGGTGCGGACGCCCTGGGGCAGGTTGACGTTGTCGGACAGCGAGCGGGTGAGCTCGACGAGCAGCGCGTCGAAGGAGCGGAAGCGGTCCCCGGAGATGGCGCAGAGCAGGCCCTTGAAGTAGCGGTCGCCGTTGCGGTAGAAGCGCGCCTTCTTGGCCTTCTTCTCGGAGCTGAGGGCCTGCAGGGTGCGCGTGCGGTAGAAGCTGCAGTGCGCGCTGTGCGCGGGGCTGGGCACCAGCCCGTTCCCCCTGGGGCCCGAGCCGCCGCCGCCGCCCCCGGAGGAGCCGGGCGCCCCGCGGCGCGACCCCCGGCCGCGGCCTTTTGTCCCGCTCCTCGAAGTGCTCCAGCTCGATGCTCCTCCGGGTGCTGGCCATCGCGGCCGCTCAGCACCCCCCCCCCACCCGCCACGATCGGGCACGGAGGCCGGGCTGGGCGCGGGGCCTCACCGCACCGGGACACCCGGCACGGGCATCCCGCCCGGTCCCCGCAAGGCCGACGAGGCCCCCCCCCCCCGCACCGGCCCCCGCGCCCTCAGCGCCGCCGGGCTGCCCAGCTCATTGTCCGGCGCCGATCGCTCGGGTCTCCCACCTCCCCCTCCACTCCCCCCCCCCCGCCCGACGCCGCCGCCGCCGCCGCCGCCGGCCGCGGGGCGCCCCACGCCCCCCGAGGCGCCTCCTCCCACCGGCCACGCCTCGCCGCTCCCGCCCGCCCGCCCCGGGCTCTCCCCGGCCCGCGGGCGCGCACGAAAGCTCGGCGTCGCCGCTCCCGGGAGTGTGGGCGGGGTGGGGGGGGGAACCACACGGCGAGGGGATCGGGAGGCCCGGGGTGCCCGCCGCCGCCGCCTCCGTGCGCGCCCGGGCCCTTCCTTCCTTCCCCGTGCCCGGCACCGGCGCTGGCGGGAAATGCAGCAGCCCGCCGGGCCCCCCGCCGCCGCCGCCGCCCGCGCGCGACCCCGCGCCCCGCCCGGTGCTCGGCGCGCCCGGCCGGCGGTGGGGGTGGGGGCTGGGGGGGAGGGGCTCCCGGGGACGCCGCCACCCGGGAGGGCGGGAGGGGGGGGGGGAGGAGGAGGAGGGGCGCGGCCGGTGCGCGCGGGCAGGGAGGGGAGGGGGGAGACCCCGCACCCCGCTCGCGGCGCCTCCGGGTCCCGGGCAGCCCCGCCCGCCCGCCTGGCCGCCGGGGCCGCGCCGCGCGCTCCCGGGCCGGGCCTGCCCCGCGCGCACGCACGCGCACGCGCGCTCCCGCCCGGGAGACGGCACCGCGCGCGCAGGCCAAAAAAACCACACCACACCAAACTACAAAGGAAGGAGACTCAAGGGCAGGGAGGGCATCCCGGAGCCCGCCTCCCACGAGGGGAAACCGAGGGCCCGATCGCAGCAGAGCCCCCCTGGCACGCGGTTGCATTGATTTAGTTTGGATGCGTTGCTTTATTTAAAAACCCATTTGAGGAAGCAGCCGGTGCAGATTCCTTGATGAGGTGTGCTCAGTAAGTGTGAATGAATGAATGAATGAATGAATGAAGTGAGCGCAAGCTACTGGGTTTTGAGGGTCTGATTGAATGAACCCACAGATGTACAAGGAGGGCGTGCCGTGTGCCAGGGTTTGTTCCCATCACTGGGGGTGCAAAAGAGAACCAGGTCTCCCCCCCCCCTCTCCTTCCACTCCCTTCCCCCTTCAGACTTAAGATCTAGAGACCCCACCACTTGGAGATCACCCCTGGCGCGCCGGAATTCCACTCACCGGCACCGATTTCCATTTTACCATTCAAGCAAATGAAGATTTTTGTCCTGTGGCTATTTGGGGGTGGGGAGGGGTGGTCTGCTTCTAAGCCCGATGCTCTACTACTTGAGTCACTTCTAGCTTTTTTTTTTTTTTTCCTGGCCGTGAATTAGAGATATGAATTTTAGAGACTTTCCTACCCAGGTGCTTTTGAACTGTGATCCTTACCTCTCAGCCTCTTGAGTAGCTGGGATTACATACAGCATGAGCCACCGGCAGATTATTCAACATCCGGTGCTTCTAGGGCCTCTAGACAGCAATTCCACACTGGCCTTGGGGATAGGAAGGCAGCTCATGCAAGTGGGTCTCCAAATCCTCAGGTCCTTCCTGATGGCTTCTGTGTAGGGTTGAGTATCAGCTGGCTTCTAGTATTTCAGCTTGACTCCCTAACATGATGTCCCTAGGTTAATAAAGATGGCTGGTTTTTCAATAGGTGGGACGAGATAAAAAATGATCTCCAAAGCTGTTAGTTAAAAATAATGGATTCGGGGCTGGGAATGTGGCTTAGCGGTAGACTGCTTGCCTAGCATGCACCAAACCCTGGGTTCCATTCCTCAGCACCACAGAAACAGAAAAAACCAGGAGTGGCGCTGTGGATAGAGGGCTAGCCTTGAGCAAAAAGAAGGCAGGGACACTGCTCAGGCCCTTGGGGTCCAGGCCCCAGGACTGGCAAATAATAATAATAGTCATAATAATAATGGATTCAAAGTATGAGTAAAACTCCCATGTGCTCCTATTATGCTACTCTTGGGCATATTCTGGAAACCATGGAAGTTAGCTGCAGAGTTAGTTGCAGACCCTTGCTCGTAGCCTTTACTGTCTGTCCACAAGAGCCAGGTAATGGAATCAACCTAGGAGCCCGTCAAACAGGTAACTGGATAAAGAAAATGTAATATACACACACTAGGGAGTTTTATGTAGTCAAGAAGAATGAAATTATGTAATCAGAGAGAAAATGAACGGAACTAGAGATCATCCTCTTCAAGCTAAACAAACAGTTCAGAAAAGCAAATGCTCAATTTTTTTTCTCATCTGAATAATCTACATCTGAGAAAAAAAGACATGAGTGTAAAAGAGTGACTACTGGGGAGGAGCTATCTGAAGCTGTGGAAAATATGGCAGAAGTACGTTGTGTGCCTGTGTGAAAAGACCACAGGAAAACATTTAAATGTGAGAAAGTTAAAAGGGGGGAATTGGAGGAAAAAGGGTAAGAAAGTAACAGGAAGGGGTGAATAGCAATATAATTTTCATACATTATATCAGTGCATAAACCTATCACAGTGAAACCCCTCACCTTGTACAATGGCTGTATGCTCACATTTAAAAATAACCGAATTTCATTCTCTTCTGATAGGCTGACATTCTACCACTTGAACCATGCTCTACCCCTGATTTGACTCTGCAGTTGTTTCTTTGAAGATTGTCATCTGTGACCCTCCTAGGAATTAAGATGTATTCACTTTTCAAAATATGTTTATATTATGCATCATACTGAAATACACACACACACACAAATACACACACACACACATTGTGATCTACTTGGCCAAAATTTAATGACTTAGTGAAAAACTTTACTTTTTGCTTTTCAGTTTTAATGCAAACAAATTTTGGTGGCTCCAGGAAGCCAAGTACTGATTAATTTGTGTCATTTAACGATTTAAAATTCATAGAACCAAGCAGATTCTTCTCTCTGATGCAATTACAGAATTTGCAGGGCTAAGACATTTTAACTTATATTTTGTTTATTGAGACACTCCTTTATTTTCTTCAGACCAAGAAATACCATCTGATTTGCCAATCATTCATCTTCCAATGGCGGCCTAATTCTTTTTGGTGGCTGCAAGACCCTGTTTTCAGGGGCTTGGCTAGGCAGAGCTGACCAAAGGGAAATGGCTCTTTGCTGTGTGAAAGTCCACATGCCCTTCACTCTCTCTTTCCTCTATATTCTTTCCTAACACTCCTTAACCTAAAAGCTTGCTTGGAGCAAAACTCTGGGTACTTTCAGAATGATTGTATCTCTCCACTACTAGGCAATTCAATCCCAAAACTTCTTTCCCATTTTCCTATCACCAGAAACAATCCCTTCCGCTCTTGTGACTCTATCACTGAATATCTACTGGGGAATATTTCTTAGGCAATCACCTGAAAGTCGCTTGGAGGAGAAAAGCTGACCCAGGCCAGAAGGAAAAGTAATGATCTTTGTTCTCTACGCTTCTCTGAACCCCACAAGATGAGCAATGCCCTACACGGCTGCCTTTAGCCCAAGTGGTAATTCCTCCCAAGTTCACCTTGTCTGAGAAATACAACGTAAATTCTCATTTGACCTTTCATCAGGACTTCCTTGGAGGTCTTTACAGAAGGAACCTTGACGTGGCTATTTCCTGGTTTGCTTTGTGCTACATTTTTTTTTTTTTTTCACAAAGGCCTTGGCTAACCTTTACTTGGAGCCAGAAACTTCTGCTTAGAGAGGCAGATCTCCAGCTATCCCATTATCTGTTGCATAAAAGATGGTGAGGACATTTTTTGGTTGCTGCCTCATGTTTTCCTTTCTGGGTGTTGTGTGCCAAGACTCCCTCCCACAAAAGCAAGGGGGAAGCTACTCTCAGTGAATGGCTTAGGGACTGTATGCACTTGCCTGTGTTTGAAGCTCATCTTGCAATCCCCTCCCCATGATCTTTAATGGTGTTTAGGGAGAAAAAGCATAAAGCAAAGAGTCCACCATAGCCATTCTCTATGTTTTCTGGTTTATTACTATAGAAACCTGGCTCCCCTCTTCACCTAGGATTCTTAAAGCACTTCATGTACATATTAATGTAAAATATAGCTCATTCTTTATAAATATGCTTGAGGAAGTGGTTGAAACTAAGTTTAAGGATCAAAAAGTCCAAACTCTGTAATGAAAATATTGGATAACCGAAAGAAAATTTCAATTATGTATGATATATGATTCTATTACACATATATCTAACATATATATGCAGATAGATAGATGGATGGATAGATAGATCACAAATATACATTTTTTTCCCCTTGGGAAAGTTGCAATTCTTCTGTAGGACATTTAACTTCCAAAAAGTGTCTAAGATCAAACTTCCATATTTCATATAAACTCCATCTAGTCACAATTGTATCCAGTTATTTTGTTGATACCCTAATAATTACAAAAGTTGTTAAAATACAAAATAACAAAGACATCAAAATCATACAACAAAATTCTCCTAAGAAATAGATATATTTTTTTCCCTTAAATCTGCTGCAGAAGAACATGTTGGGCAGCTCATTCTATCCATATTTTCTAGAGGAGAGAATCTGGACATCAGATGTAGCTGGGAAGTTTACCACATTATAGAGAGCTATAGTATTTTCAAGCTGCTTCTATAGCACCAAATTTCCAAACCTAATAAAAAAAATCTGTTCTTTGCATTAAGGGTTATTTAAAATTCAAAAAAGATTTTTAAAAAATTATCTTATAGTCAATCAGGATTTTAGTGGTTTTTCTCTCCTTGGTAGCCTGTTTAATGCGTGTACAAATATTGAAGGTGATAAACTATGTTCATGTCATTCTGTAAGTTAGATTAAAATAATGATGGTCAGGAACATTTAAGATAATGAAGAATCCACAATGATTAATAAGTAGTAATGACCTAGTTAAAGAAACAGCTTATAGACAATGAAATAATAAAGATTGGCCAGCAGAGATAGAAATTGCCTTCAGGGTATACTCCCTCTAGAAAATGTTCATTTGAAGCACTCAAAATCCATTAATCAGAAAGGTCTGTCTTTACGTTTATACTTACAGTAGGTGTAGATCGCAAATTAGAACTGGTTATTTCAGGGCAAATATTCTTTACTCTGTACCCGTATTTAAAATATCCAAAGGTTAGAACAATGGGTTTATTCTGTTATAGAAATAATGCTGTTATTCAAACTTGGGTCAGTACCCTTCAGTAAACAGACACTCATTTTTCCTAGTAATATTTTTTTTAGGTTAAAAAACTAGTCTTTCCTTGGCGCTCTACAGAATTCTGCCATCTTGTCTTAAATGACTGATATTAAGCATGATTTACTGTGTATATGAATGGTTCACCGTATGTAATATAACATATATGTTACATCATATATCGTATCATATATAAGACATCAACCATTTGTAGCAAAAAGGGCATGTTAAAGATTAGTCACTGGATTTTGGTACTCGTGGGCAGTGGGTGTAATCACGAGGGGGTGGGGCCTAGTGGGAGGAAGTTAGGTCATTGGGGATGGGACCTTGAGGGGGATAGTGGGGCTTCTGCCCCTCCTCTTCCCTCTCTCTGCTCCCTGGCCACTAGGAGAGGAGCAGCTTTGCTCAACTATATGTTATTCGTTCCCATGATGCTTTGCCTCATCACAGGCCTGGTATCCACAGACTAAAACCTCTGAAGCTAGAAGTCACACAAATCTTTCCTCTTTTTAAGTTGTTTATCTCAAGTATTTTGTCAGATCAGCAGAAAGCTGACTGACACAGAAGTATAGGCGTGTAATGACGCGACTGCATTCATTTGAACGTACTAGACTCGTCTATCTTCAATAGCTTGGTAATAATGTAAAATTATATCTCTGTTACTTGATTTCATTTCATCTCATAGTATTTTCCCCCATGTGATTCTGCTCTCTAGCGATAAGCTCATGATCTCCTGGGGTCTTACGTGGATTCTAAATGCTCAGTCCAGTGCCCTCAAAGGAGAAATCTGGAAAAGGATTTAGCCATCCAAGGAGTTCTGTGCACTGCCATGCTTGTCAGTGGGTAACGGACAATGTCAATGGCTGCTAGGCTCTGATGGCACAGCAATAGTTTCTGAAGGTATAAAAAGGGAGCTCCCCATCTCACCCTTGCTGTCCTGGAAGCAAAGGTCACGTGCCTTGTTTACCACTTAGACATAGAGTAATTGGCTTACAAAATCCTTCAAGTCCTGTCTGGTAGGGCATGGCGTTATGGTCTTTCATCATTACAAGTCTGTACAGAAGGGTGTATAGAGAGGTAGTTACGAGTACTTTTCCTTCGAAATTCCTGCTTCTTACAGACTTACCTTAACCTTCAAATGAACATTTTCTAGAGGGAGTATACCCTGAAGGCAATTTCTGTCTCTGCTGGCCAATCTTTATTATTTCATTGTCTATGAGCTGTTTCTTTAACTAGGTCATTACTACTTATTAATCATTGTAGATTCTTCATTATCTTAAATGATCCTGACCATCATTATTTTAATCTAACTTACAGAATGACATGAACATAGTTTATCACCTTCAATATTTGTACAACTTACCTTAACCTGAGCCGGACTGTAAATGGTAGGCTACCGAACAGTGTAGACACCGCAAATCACTGGGACTAGCCTAGTTTCTTTTTCTGGAATGGTATTGAAATGATCTACCTCATTTCATGTAGCTTGCCAGCTTTCTAGTGTCATCCGGTGGGAAGGAAATCCTTAACGTGACATAGAAGGCTCAGAAAGAGAAAGTCTGATCCGTTCCTATAACTCAACTGCTTCGTAGTTCAATTCATCATAACAGATAGTTATTGGAGCTTCAAGTGTCATATCTCTCATTGAATGGGTCTATAAAATTAGCCACGTTTTCTGTATTTCTGATATGGTCAAAAACTTCCCCTGAAGTAAGAGTTTTATCTGAATTTTGATTTTGTTAGTAGTTGTTGGCTCAAGTCCTTTAACAAGCCTCCAAAGACCTTGTCCAGTCCATAACCCAATACCAAGCTCTTCAAACAGTTGATACATTAAGAAATGTGAGGGGTTTCAAATGGGGCTCAGGGTAGAGTATTTGCCTAGGGTAGATGCATCTTTGGATATTTCCATCAGTACTGGAAACAATCTTAAAAAGAAGAAATTTACTCTCATTCAATATTTAAAAATTGATTGCAACTGTTGGAGGAAAAGGAATTACTAATAAGATTGTGTTGGAGTCTTCTTTTTTCAAACATGGCTTCATTTGGAGCAAATTAATGAGTGAAAGAAAAATCCCTGTAGGGTTGGGCTGGGAGGGAGGAGAGAGAATGATGAAAAACGTAACACTGATCAAAATACATTGGAGTTATAAACTGATTTGTTAAATGATAGCCCCTTGGTGTGACTAATTAAAGATTATAAAAGTACAGTTTCAAAAAAGGAAAACTCATTTAAATTGGATCATAAGCAAATGATATATCATTTAGCTGGGAACTTATTTTTTTCCGATCTTAGTTTAGTTTTAATTCTGTCCATCACACTCAAAACTATGCTTGTCATGTTTGCTTCCTCTAAAAATTATTTTGTAACCAACTCATGGGGGCAGAAAAGATGTGAGTTAAGTACAAGGATTTTTTTTTCTGAATCATTTGAGAGCAGGTTGCCAACATAATGTCTAATTATCCCTAAATAACTTATGATGTATTTCCTATAAATAAAACCATTCCCCTACACTGCATGGTGCAACTATCAAGGTCAGAAAATTAACACTGACAAACTACTACCACCTACTCTTCAGAATTCATTTGGGGACTTTCCAGATGTCCTCACTAAAAAGTGTCTTTACAAACAGAGGAGTCGAGATTCGAAGTGGGCCTTGCATGGAGCTGTCATACCCTTTCCGTGTTCTTTAGCCTAGAACATTCTCTCGGCCTTCCTTAGCCACCCATGATCTTGACAGTTTTGAAAACTGTTCAGGAATGTGGCCTAGTGGTAGAGTGCTTGCCTAGCATGCATGAAGCCCTGGGTTCGATTCCTCAGTACCACATCAACAGAAAAAGCTGGAAGTGGTCCTGTGGCTCAAGCGGTAGAGCGCTAGCTTTGAGCAAAAGGAAGCCAGGGACAATGTCAGGCCCTGAGTTCAAGCACCAGGACTGGCAAAAAAAAAAAAAGAAAAAAAACCCAAAAACTATTCATGGGCTGCTTCATCACACGGATTGAAACTGTGAGGCAAAAGGAATGGCCCTTCCCTGAGTCGACCTTCTCTGGTCTTCTTTCCTAGCCAGGAGAGGGCTACCACCCGGTAGGGTGGCCTGCCGTCATTCTATGCTTCTGGCGTGCAGTTTTGCCTTGCATCCTCCAAGAGACCGGAGGCAAGGCTGGCCCAGACCATTAAGTCATTTCTAGTCTCAAAGGTTCTAGGCAGGAGCTGATGAAGTAAATTTAGTGTAGACACCAATGAAAGCAATAAAGTAGATCTTTTTAGTTCTCGTAGAAGACTTGCTTTTCTCCAGAGTTTATTGTCATCTTCTTGACAGCTAAGGTTTTTAGTACTCTTTGGCCAAAATGGAAGCTTTTTTTTTTTTTTGGCCAGTCCTGGGGACTGGACTCAGGGCCTGAGCACTGTCCCTGGCTTCTTCTTGCTCAAGGCTAGCACTCTGCCACTTGAGCCACAGCGCCCCTTCTGGCCATTTTCTGTATATGTGGTGCTGGGGAATCGAACCCAGGGCCTCATGTATATGAGGCAGGCACTCTTGCCACTAGGCCATATCCCCAGCCCCCAAAATGGAAGCTTTTGAGTGACATTATCTCTATGTAGACATCTCAGTGCTTGCTCTCCTTCCTTTAGTGACCATAAAGGAGCTCCTGCTCCTTCCTTCCTTCCTTCCTTCCTTCCTTCCTTCCTTCCTTCCTCCCTCCCTACCTCCTTTCTTCCCTCCCTCCCTCCTTTCCTTTCTTTCTTCCTTCTTTCTGCCCTCCCTCTCTCCTTTCCCTTCCTTTCCTTTCCTTTCCTTTCCTTTCCTTTCCTTTCCTTTCCTTTCCTTTCCTTTCCTTCCCTTCCCTTCCCTTCCCTTCCCTTCCCTTCCCTTCCCTTCCCTTCCCTTCCCTTCCCTTCCCTTCCCTTCCCTTCCCTTCCCTTCCCTTGCCCTGCCTTTTCTTTCCTTTCCTTTCTCTCTTTTTCTTTGTCTCCTCTCTTTCTTCTTTTCCTTTTGTTTCCTTTCCTTCCATTCATTCTTTTTTCTTTTTGAGTGTGTCAGTTTTAGGGCCTACACTGAGGGCCTCACGCTCTTTACTTAGCTCGTTTGCTTGAGCCACATCTCCACTTCTTGCTTTGTGCTGGTTAGCTAGAGACAAGAATCTTACAGACTTTTCTGCCCAGGCTGGCTTCACACTGTGATTTCAGCCTCTTGCGTATCTGGGATTGCAGGTGTGAGCCGCCGGGGCCTGGCAGACTCAACTTCTTTCATCCACTTGCCAAGGCTGCTGAAGCCTCACTTCCTGTACTTCCCAGTCTACCTTTCAGTCTACCTCGCAGTCCCTCTGTGTGGCTGGCACTTGCCTACTCCCTTTATTTTGGGAAGATAAGCTAAAAATTTACTTGCGAGGGTTATTTTCCCCCCAGTAACTTAAAGTATTTGTTTCTACAGTAGGTTAGCCTGACCTATTTCTAGAATCCGAAGCATGTGTCCAACTATGGGTACCCTCCTAGAAGGCAGTTTTGATGTCTACTGCAATAGACCAGGGAAGGAATTCCTATGGAATTTCAGAAAAGCTAGTAATAGGTCAGCTATCGAGTTTGAGAGAGTCCTCACTGAGTCATCAACAGTTGACACGGGCTCTGGAGAACAGATTCTGACATGAGGAGAAACAGGAGTTGCGTCTAGTGGAGAAATCCCAAAGAAGGAACGAGCAAGCAAGCCATTGTGTGATGTAGATCACAGCCCTACACAGCTGGACGCGCGTGTGTGTGTGTGTGTGTGTGTGTGTTTAGTGTGGGGCACTCCCCTATGGAATCCTTCACTCGGCTGTGTGTGTCAGACATGCTAGATCTTTACCAGAAGAACAAACGTGTGTGAGAGAATGTTACCAAAGTCAGGAGACGCGGCTGAATGCACAGAACAGGCATGCAGTATGGGGCAGGCAACCTCTCTCCCCGCTCTTGAAAACGTGACTTAGTGCCTATCACGAATTCCCATTTTAAAAAGGAAAGGATGCAGAAAACTTTGTGTTGGAGGTCAACAGACTTGGTTGTCAGTCTTCCATAGTGAGAGAGGAAGACACGTTGTCTGAAAATGCTGCTCCATGTGTAGGACAGAGGGTCCAAGGCTGACCCACAATGGAGCTATGTTGCTGTGACCTCACTCAGAGACGCTGCGGGTCCGGGCTGAAGAGACATCGCTCAGTTCCCTTTTGAGATTCTAGCTGTCAAGAGCTTTCTCTGTGTGCCCCTGTTAGCTTCTAAAAATAAACAGAATAGGAAGACTTCTTCCTTGGAGGAAGTGTTTGGTCACTGAGCCACAGGAATCTGAAAGGGAAATTCATTGTCCAACCAAGGAAGAAGGCTGATCCAGCTGCCTTCTATTTTTTTAAAAATTAATTTTACTTGCTGAATTTTCTGAAGAAACAAAAAGGAAAAAGACAATGAAATAAGAGTTTTATTTGAAAGCAACAACAAACCATCCCTGTGGCGCTTCAGAAATACCATTCCTGGGTGGTGTTGGAGATGCAACCCAGAACATACCAGACATTTGCTCTACTGCAGAGCTGCACAACTGGACTCTACCCACCAAATATTTCAGGGCATCTGGTATGTGTCAGACATGATAGCGGGCACTACACTGGAGACGGGGCGCAGTCAGCGGCAAAGTGGTCCCCAGAATCCCACCTTGGTCGTCATGGCAACGTCAGCCTTTCCCTCTGGGCAGTGGATGTTATTGGTTGACAGATTCAGCATTTGTTGCATCATTCCCCCCCCCCTTCCCACGATGTTTTCCTGTATTGCAGAATTTGGAAATCTGCACCTTTCATTTCCTGAAAGGTACTCCTCCGATTTGCTATGCCTCTGTGAAACTTGGGGTGGCCCAAGAGATGGGGAGGCCATTTTCTTGACCCTTGCTTTTACTGCACAGCAGACAAAGCCACGCAGACAGGAGGGTTTCTGGCTGGGAGGCAGCTTTGTGTCTGGTGAGGGCGGTTGCCATGGAGAGGAAGCTGGAGGAGGCCCTGGGCAGAGGAGGGCTGCCATTTCCTAATTTCTCCACTTGCGCCAGGACCATGCATTTCCACCCTCATCGTTCCGATCACCGCCCCTGAGCACGGAAGAGCCCCAGGCCAGTCAGCTCTGAGAAGGGCTCCCTCCTCCTACCTTCAATTTCTTGCTGCCAAGGATTTTTTTTTTCGGTGGGGGTGGTAAAGAACGAATTCCACGTGTTAAATCCTTTTCTGCTTAAATACCACGAGTGGTTTCTGTTCCCTAATGAACCTTCCCCTGGGAACGACAGATGATAATATTCCATCTTGGAGGTGGAGCCTTTGGGGCTGGTTTTCTTGTGACGGAGTACTGCAGGTTCAGGCTCTCTCTTTCTCTCGCTCTTCCCATTCCAAGTATTACAATGGCAACTGGAGTTTACACACATTAAAGGCAGGGCTCCCCAGTAGGAGAATTTCCAAAAGAGTATGGCTTTGCTAAGTGCAGAAACCGCGGTTGGCCGCCGAAAGACACTGAGAAGCCTCCTGATGGGAAGTTATACAAAGAATTGGGGAATGGGTAGGGTTTACCTGGTCCTAAACATACCGGAAAAAGCGGCCTGTGAGCCTCACAAGGTAGAAACCAGAAGGCCGCGTTGTCCTCTGCCCTGCCCGGGGTCCTAGGGTCTAGAACCTTGAAGGAATGGCAGCTGCACGTGAACTTGATGGGTTGATTTGGGGAGGTAGAAAAGCACTTGGGTGAAGCAGACAGGGGTTGGTTTTTCTTTGAGGGGATTGCGGACTACACCTCGAGGGCGAGAACAGGGAAGGCTCCCAGGCAACACTATCCTTCCTCGCTAGCATCTCACGCTGAATATGAATTTCCTTTGCTATACTAAGGAAGCAATGACAGCGTGCACTTCTAAGCGTGCACTCACACAACTGGGCAGCCGACACCACTACCCAGCTCCAGAATTTTGTTTGTGGTTTCACACTCCATCCACTAAGAAATAGATTTCCACCTGTGATCCTAGCTATTCAGGAGGCTGAGGTCTGAGGACGGCAGTTCAAGGCCTGCCAGGTAGGAAACTCTGTGAGGCTCTTATCTTCAGTGAATCACAGAAAACTGCAAGTGGGGCTGTGGCTCAAAGTGGTAGAGTGCTAGCCTTGAGCAGAAAAGCTCAGGGACGGGGCACTGTCCAAACCTCAGTCCTCAGATCTCAACCTCCTGAGTAGCTAGGATTATCGGTGTGAGCCACCAGAACCCAGCATTTCTCCTTCCATTCTAAAGGCCAGTAATATCCCATGTGTATATACCATATTCTGATCATCCATTCATCCACCAGCTGGGAGTGTGAAATGTATGCCTCCAGCATCAAGAGGCTCTAACAAATTGGGGTGGGACTTAGGGGTACAGCTTTTCCGGGGCTGGGAGGGAACCTGGCAAAGCTGTAAGGTGATGTTCTTGGAGAATAGGGTAGGGAGACCAGACCAAGGCTGGAGATGATGACTGACCCGTCCCATCCAGCTCCTTATCCAGAGCAAACCACAGCATTCTGGTCTGGTTTGGTTTGGTTCTGTAGCTTCCTCAGACCAAAGCTTTGTTCCTTGAGAGTCCACTCAAAAAATCCTTTTTAAAGCCAGGTGCTGCTGGCTCATGCCTGTAATCCTACTTATTGGAAGCCAGCCTAAGAGGCAAAGTCCATGAGACTCTTAGGTGGAGGTATCGCTCACTTGGGTAGAGTGCCAGTCTTGAGCAAAGAAGCTAACTAAGCAAGAGCGTAAGGCCCCGAGTTCAAGCGCAAAAGATAAAATTCTTCTTTTTAAAAAAGAAGCCCAGGGCTGGGGATATAGCCTAGTGGCAAGAGTGCCTGCCTCGGATACACGAGGCCCTAGGTTCAATTCCCCAGCACCACATATACAGAAAACCGCCAGAAGCGGCGCTGTGGCTCAAGTGGCAGAGTGCTAGCCTTGAGCGGGAAGAAGCCAGGGACAGTGCTCAGGCCCTGAGTCCAAGGCCCAGGACTGGCCAAAAAAAAAAATATATATATAAAAAAGAAGCCCACATAACAATGGCTTTGTTTAGAGGTAATAAGAAGGAGGAAGCTCACTGACTTCTACTTATCTCGAACCCGTGACAGCCTTATCCCAGTGGCATCAGAAAGTCCTAAAAAGGGACCGCCAGCAGAAACGAACTCCAAGAACAGACAAAGCAAGGCAGAGCTGCCTTTCCTGGGCCTGCTGAATGAAGTCTGGGGTAACATCTTCTCGCTCTTTCCTCCAGAAAGGAAGAGAGTAAGATTTTTCTCAGTGTATTAGGCAAAAATGTGTGGTGTGACCTATCTCATAATGACAGTTTTTTTCTCCGTTATGCGATCATCGTGGTTACTTCCAAGATCAGGCAGTCATAGATGCATCTGAGACCCATGTTCTCTCAGTACAGCAGTAATTACTGAGCATATTCTAATTGCAGGGCTTCTAACCTAGGTAGTCTTGCTCTGAGAAAATGGCAATAACAGATTGGCTTCTATTTTTAATTTATTTATACTCCCAGTTTCACACTGCCTAGTTGTAACCTGGCCTTGGCTGTTGATATCACTTCAGAGAACCACACAGAGGAGTCTACAGTACACTAATTGGCAACCTTAATTGTTGAATGTGACGGTGGGATTGCAGTTTTAAGATGTTTAAGAATGTTCATGTAAATATTTCAAAAGTTATTTGTCCAAGCTTCTACTGACTCTCTCTTCCTGATTCAGGACAATGGATTTAATATTTCAGATACTCATATTTTTTAAAAAATCAGTTACATAGCTGGGCACTAGTGGCTCATACCTGTAATTTTAGCTACTCAGGAGGGTGATATCTGAGGGTTGCAATTCAAAGCCAGCCCAAGCAGGAATTTCCATGAGACTCTTATTTCCAACGAACCACCAGAAAACCAGAAGTAGAACTGTGTCGTAAAGTGGTAGAGCACTAACCTTGAACAACAAAGCTCAGGGAAAGCACCCAGGCCCTGAGTTCAAGTTCCACAACCAACAATAGCAAAAGTTTTTTTTAAAAATTAGCTATATGTGTTACAAAATAGTTCGTTATATTTTGCCCCTCTAAGCAAGCAAGATTACGTGTGCACATGTAGTTGTTCCCCTAGAGGTCCATTTTTAGCATTTATGCTACCAAAGTGATCACAGACTGGTTCGGTTTTGTTTGTTTGAATCTTTTTGGATTTCTTCTTAGATTTTTCGATTCACTTCTGTAGTGATTTTAGGCCTAGTACATTGTTGATATGTAAAAAATTATTGCTGGTAAAAATGAATTAGTCAACTGCAGAATGAATGAAGTCTGGAAAGTATTATAGATGTCGGGGTTATAGCTCAGTGGTAGGGCACTTGCCTAGGGTGTGTGGTCTTAAGTTTGATTCCTCAGCACTATTTTAACCTTATTTACATTTGTGGGATATCTTGCCATAAAAATGTAGACGATACATATAAATCACATAATTACCATCATGAACAAGTGTATGCTACTTCTCAGGGTAAAATATTGACTTTGTGGTATTTTCCATTACGGTACTTGTTTTAATCCCCCTGCTTGGGTTGACATCTCAAGGGAAACGTTTCCAATTAGCTGTGATTTCTGTTGGAAACTCTTTTCTCCAGGAGGGCAATCCATCTTCTCTTCAAGCTCTGGCTTTTGTACGCCATCTTCACCCCCAAAAGGAGGAGAGCTAATTTTGTTCACTAGAAGCAGCTCTAGCCCCTGCGTCAGATGGGATGGAATGACGGACCCCGGGAAGGATCGCTGAAGCCATCTCTCAGCTTCTACGTTTTCCACATACGTTGTCGCGAATCTGTATTTGTCTTGTGAGGAGCACAGATGGCGGTGGGCTTGGCCGTCAGCCCATTGGGTATGCCACGTCATCGCGAGAATGGCGTTGGGGTATGGAGAGAACTTGTCTTTCTGTTCTTATGATCTGACAATATTTTTAACAGTGGCCATCTTACCTTAATATCTCTGACCCATAATCTCAAGAGAGATCAGAATTCTATCTCCTCCAGCCCAGGATTCAAACCTTTGTTTGTGATTTCACACTCCATCCATTAAGAAATAGATTTCCACCTGTGATCCTAGCTATTCAGGAGGCTGAATAGCTTCTCTCTCTGCTACCATCAGTAAGTCTTGCATTTAGAAGGAAGTGGACATGATAGGCCTTCTTGATATCTCAAACTACTAGATGTGTCAGTGCCATCTCTTTAGATCAGGGTTCAAGACTTGACTCTGGTACTTCTCAGCTCTGTCACCTTCAGCAAGTTAATTCTACCCAGCCTGTAAAGTAGTAATAAAAGCACCTTTTAAAAGTTTATTATTAGGGGCTGGGGATATAGCCTAGTGGCAAGAGTGCCTGCCTCGGATACACGAGGCCCTAGGTTCGATTCCCCAGCACCACATATACAGAAAACGGCCAGAAGCGGCGCTGTGGCTCAAGTGGCAGAGTGCTAGCCTTGAGCGGGAAGAAGCCAGGGATGGTGCTCTGGCCCTGAGTCCAAGGCCCAGGACGGCCAAAAAAAAAAAAAAAAAAAAAAGTTTATTATTAGAAGAGATAATATATATATATATATATATTTTTTTTTAATACCCGGTACAAAGCAGACCTCCTAAAAGTAGCCATTCCTTTCTTTTGTGGCCTTGTCTCCTTGAGCCTGTGACTCCAAGACTCTCCTCTGGAAAAGAAAACACTTTGTTTGGTCTCTTGGGAAGAACTGTAGAGACTGCAGAAACTTATCTCTCCCTTGCACCTGTGTGTGGGTAAGGAGCATATCCGATATCCGGTCTGATGTGATGGCGTTGGGTGGGGAGCCTGTGGAATTTACCATGTTGTAATTATCCGATTCACTCAACCCTGGAGTAGCAAGTTACCGACAAAAGTCAGCTTCCCCACAGCCTAGAGCTAGGCCGACGCCTCTCCTTGCCTTCCAGGGACTCAAGGAGCACACACCTGGGCCATCACCAGAGGGAAGGACATCTTGTGAATACTTGAATGATTTAGACTTGCAAGTCAAGGTAATTTGCCAAGACCAGGATAATTGCTTTTGTTTTGTATGTGTTTTGTCCGTGGTGGGGCTTGAACTCAGGGCCCTGGGCACCGTCTCTGAGCTTTTGGGCTCAAGGTTAGTGCTCTACCGCTCTGAGACATCTTCAGGCCTCAGATTAAACAAGGAGAAGTGGGGGCAGAGGATGAGGAAGGTGTACAGAATTAAAGCAGTCTCAAGTCACTCCTGGGGTCATTATTAGTTTAGTTTTTGTTGCTGGAGGAGTTGGGGAGAGGTGTTACTGCTTTAGCATTTGGATGGAACAGGAACAAGTTACCGGGTAGTGATCTCCGGACTTTTTGGTGATTACCTTCAAGGTGATAAGAAGATGGTATGGCCATTTGGAGGGGTAGTTTGCCTTTTATACAATGTATTTATTGGTGAATCTTCTCTTTATTTCTGAAGCCCAAGGTGGTTGCCCAATGACTAGCTCAGAGAATAGCTAGCAGCAGAGAATAGCTCAGAACAAAGGCACAGATACAAAAATGAGGGACTTGTAGTTAATTCATAGGGCAAAGACACTAAACTTCCATCTCTTCCTAACCTTTCATCTCCATGTCCATATTCCTCTGTTATAGGCTATACTAACCACAGTGACAATACTAGAGTGTTTTTGTGTGACACTAAAGTAAGGGAAAGGTTGGAGTTACAACAAATTCATAAGCCCCACATCAAAGCGGTGATACTCATGTACAACAGGCATGATAAAGTGGAAACGAATTCGCTGGCATAGTGAATAACAGCATAATTTTCACACTTCATAGCAGTTGCCCATACAGTTATTTCATGGTCCTGGTGTAGAAGGCTTTCTTCCAAGCAAGTTGCACTCAATTCCCAGTCAGACCAAGCTGCTGAACGCATATTTGTAATATGACGTGTCTAACGAGAGCCCAACTGGGGATTTGAGGACATGCGTCCTCTTCATTAATTATTTTAAAAATCCTTCTCAGACTCTTGAGGAAAATACCATGCAATGGTTTATACTGATGTGGAGCAAAGCCCAGATGACTATGTTTTATTTTGCTTGTGAGTTTCATGTCGTACAACCAGGGCAGATGGGACAGGCTCTCTGGCTGTGGCCTCTTCAGAGGCTGTGGAGGAGACCTTCATTCTGACCTTCATTTGCAATTCTGCAAAATGATTTCTCAGCACAGTTGAATTAGATCAATACAGATATCAATGCCTCTGGGCTGGTTTCCAAGTCAGATGAGCCCCTCCCCCCCCTCAGATCACGGTGGTGATCTACTCCCTTCTTGTTTATTTATTTTCCCTCTACCTTTGAAAACTTACATCTTACGTGGTATTTCCCCTATTTCTTCATGACTTTTCAAGTCATTTGTCAAAGTTTAGAGTTAATTGAAGTTGCTCTCCACTGTCTCCTAGCCTAAGGAATACAAATGCCTTCTAATAATTAAACACTAGGGAGAACATTTTTAAATGGGTTTGTTTCCCAAATAAACAGTAGTTGAAACTCTCTCTCTCGCTGGTTCTGTTCCTCTCTTTCTTTCTGTATCACTTGGGTGAGAATTTCCCCTTTCCCTGCGCTACTTTAAAATTATGATCTGAAGACCACACACGCAGATCAAGTGCAGATTCCTGCCCTCCAGTGATATGGAAGAATGGTAAAGTTTGAGAATTACTACTTTAAACCATTTTGACAATTACCCACTTCCAGTAAAATGGCTCCTGTTTCTACTGAATTTTGGCTTCTCATGTCTGGATTGGCTCTCCTTGTCCCTTTCTACCCACTACTATGAGTCAAGAAATTTCCTTCCCTGAGCCTGCGGACAGAAGGCAGTTATACGGACCTCATACTTGATGCCATCCTTTCTCTTCTCAAGTGGTTCTGATACCATCTAGGGATCTTAGGTCCTTTCTTTTTTCCTCCACCAAATGAAGAATTATAAGGCAGGAAAAGTGGGGGCAGAGGTATTGTTTACCTGAAAGAGAGATGCCAAGGATGTTGAGGAGAGCCTGGGCTATTGGCGGGTGGGTACAGTCAGAGTTCCCTATGGACTTGCTATGAAGTCCTGCCTGCCGGCTTCCCTGGGAAGGAGGAGGAGGAAGAGGAGTGCAGACTTGTCAGGATGAGCGAGACATGGGCCTTGGACATAGGCAGCCCGGTACACTTTTGCCCATAGGGCTGCTGTTGATATATCTGATCGGGTCACTGTCCTCTGTGCCCTAGCGGAAGGGGCACCCGTGGGCTCCAGGGTCTCCAGGGGCATTGCTTCTATCCAAGCCACAATCTCGGTCTTCCAGGCTCTTTAGGGAGAGAAAGCGACTTCCCTGGGAGCTACCCATTCAGTTCTCCAGAAGGTTCTCCAGAAAGGGAGGGGCATTGTCTCCACGGGGCCACCGTCTCTTCCATCAGACACCATCCCCCCCCCCCCCCGACTTTGTTTTCTTTCTGGCTCTCCCTCAATAGGAGAGCTTGAACTTAGGGGTCAAGCTGGCTCAGCACGGATTCTACCCCGTGAGCCATGCCCTAGCCCGGTTTCCTGGGTGGTTGTTTTTTTTTCAGATGGAGCCTCAGAGGACAATCCTCCCTCCCCCTCCCCCCACGGAGCTGGAGTCACCCCTGAAGCCACCACCAGCCCTGGGGTGGCTGTTTCCACCTTCATCATTTTAATGAACTCCCCTTCTTAACTCCAAGGTGTGTCTGTTCCATAGTTCTCGAAAGTTTCATCGCCCCGGAGTTTTATAATGACTACTAAAAAGCTCGGGGAGGGTTTTACAAACCCACAGCTGTTTTCAGGGCGTCTCTCTTCCTTGATTAGGGGAGCACGGCTGCCCTGACATATTCTCCTAAGAAAAGACTCTTTATACGTCCCCAATTACAGACGTGCGCCGAAGAAAAAGCAGAGTACAGTTGCCGTGCAAAGGAGCCTTCAATAACCATTTTAACATTTCCTGCCCGGTACCCTCCCTTGTAATTTTCCAATGTCATATAAAATGACACACGTTCCACGGACGAGGTGCACACAGAACCTAAGACAAGTCACCCATGAAAAAGGCTCTCGCGGCCTCCTCCTCGCACCTCATCCATCATCCCAGGCGATCACTCATGGAATAGGATTTTTAAAGCCCTCCCCGGCATCGCCCACCTCCTTGTAATCCACTTCCCCCGGGCCACCCCGAGGTGAGGGAATGTGAAGTGCTCTCCACAGACATCTGGTTCTGGAATGGAAAGGCGGGCAGGGGGAGGGGGGGGGTGGGCGTCAAACCTCCCGGGCTGGGGTGTCAGCAGGGCCTGACACCCCAGTGCTGAACACTCAGCACTTGTGCGGTCTGGAAATGGTTTCTGGCTGTTGCATGCAGGGCAGCTCTAGGGGAAGGCGCGCGCTTCCTCCCCAGCCAGCGCTCGTTCTGTGGCTTCTGCTTGGCAGGCCGTCCCGGGGCGAGGCCCTCTCTGGCCCCGGTCCCTGCGAGGCCACAGGTCCCTTGCATCCCCCGGCTCATTTACATTCACAAGACTTGATGCTGCGAAGCACCCCGACCTCTCCCTGTGCACCTGGCCTTCAAGTGAAGTGGAGATGGTGGACAGAGTCTACCTACCGAAGGGAAGATGTGTTCTCTGGTTTGGACTGATATTCTAAGAGCAGAAGGTTTGCTGGGCACACGCATTTGCCCATGAAATGTAGACGTGCCCTGTCCTGGGCGTGGGTCCACCCTGGCTCCTGCGGGAATGTGCTGGTCTGGAAAAGCATGAGCGAGCTGTGGGGCTGAGACAGGCAGAAAGGCATTCCAGGACAGGGGGCGCGCGCTCGGGACATGGGGACCGAACTTGAATAGCACAGGGTGTGTGGGTAAGAAGCAAGGCACGGCAGGAGATGAGGAGAGAGAGGTATTCGGGAATAGGAATGGGGCTGTAGGCAGTATCTTACATGCCATGCGATGAAGTTTGCATTCTGTTTAGTCACTAGGGAATCATTGTAAGGTTTGCTGCTTCATTGGGGTTTGGATTCAGGGCCTTGTGCTTGCCAGGCAGGTGCTGTACCCCTGAGCCATGCTTCTAGCTTTTGTGTCCTCTACTTACTGTATTTTTAACAATTGTTATGGTAAGGGTGATGTACAGAGGGGTCACAGTTATATAAGTCAGGTCATGAGCACATTGCGTTTTGAACAGTGTCCTCTCTTCCCTTGTTTCCTCCCAGGTTTTCCCTCCCAGCCCCCACCAGCCCCGAAGTTCATGTTCAGCAGTGCCTAGTGAGTATCACTGCTGCATTAGTTCAGCCTTTGTCCTACCCTTCCCCTTTCCCTTTTCTTCCCGTCCAAACAGATAAACTTACATACAAGACAAAAGATATAGAAATAGAAGTCAGTGACACAGGAGGGAAAAAAACAAGAGGCAAAATAACATAAAGCCTCTTGTTTCCATTTCGATAAACATCATTTTCTATGATTATGTGCACATAGTTATTGAACCTTTGTGATCCTCTCCTAAGAATACCCTCCTTTGGTCTCACTGTGTGAATGTTTAGAATCCTGTTTGGTTTGTCATGTCCAAGTGTAATTTTCTTTTTTGTCTTTTATCATCCAGTGTGTTTACCTGCAGATTTATAGTCACTTGTTACAACAAATGAGGGAAACCATTCAACCTATGTTTCTTTGGGTCTGGCTTACTTGGCTTAATATAATTTTTTCCAAGTCTTTCCATTTATTTATGAATGGTACATTATAATTATTTCTGATGGAAGCATAGAATTCCATTGTGTGTATGTATATATATATATATGTATATATAACATACATATATACATATATATATTGCATTTTTACAAGAACTTTTTCTTCACACCTCATGACCCATAGTAGATAAAGCTAAACAGTTGAGCAAAATTCTACCCCATGCAGAGAGCAGTAAAGGAAACTAAAACCAAAGCAATATAAATCCACTTGATGCAATCAACTTAAGGACCTTTATTTCCTCTAGCTCCAGGTCTCTTAGTAGAAGCCTTCTCTCTCTAATCCCCTTCCACTGCATTTCTTTATTTCTCTCTGCTTATTTTCCTATGCCATTGAGTAGGTCATCAGTGCACAACACGTGTTGTAGATGCTGAAAAACATTTGTGGAGTGAATATAGCTTGTGAATGTGCTGAGCGGTATCTTTTCTAAAGTCACAGGCTCAATAGGTAACTGAGCGAGGATGTAAAGGAAGAACACTGGGACCACCATTATTGACAAGGAAATGTCGGGTGTTTTGCTGGGCTTCTGTCTGGAGGCGGAGCAACATAGAGGTGGTCAGTTGGAAGGTCCTGGTGAAAAAACAGAATGATGGTCAGGTGCCAGTGCCTCATGCCTGTAATCCTAAGCTACTAGGAGGCTAAGATGCAAGGATCAAAGTTCAAAACCAGCCGAAACAGAAAAGTCCCTAAGACTTAACCAGCAAAAAAACCAGAACTGGAGCTTCTGCTCTAGGGAAGTGGTAGAATGCCATCCCTGAGCCAGAAACAAACAAACAAAAACAAGTAAGAGTGCAAGGCCCTGATTTCAGGCCCCAGGACACACACACACACACACACACACACACACACACACACACACACACATACACCCTCCCCCTGCCAAAGAAAACCAGCCAACCTCATCCTTCCCCCCCACCCCCAATCCAGAATGAAAGCATTTACTACGCTGCTCTACTCCTCAACCTGCTGCTTCTAAACCTCCAACATATTTGTCCCCTGTCTGCGGCCATTTAATATTAGGATCTTGATTCAAAATGTGTGATTCTAGCCCTGTCGTGCTAGGTGGTTTTGACAGGATCCAAAACATATGTTTAAAATACTTACATCCCCCGCTGCTACCAGCTCTCAGGGAACAGCTGTATTATTATTTTCTCAGCAAATATTACAGATTTTGAATAAATATTATTTCAGATTAAAATTTATTTTGTTTATTTGAACTTGAGAACATCTACTGTGGATTTTTTTTTTTGGGGGGGGGGTTCGCTACACACTTTGAAAACAAAATCTAAAAGCCAGAGTCACTTCCAGATAGCAATTTCAGTGTTCTCAGAATTGCCAAGCACAAAGGAAATCATTATCTTGGGTGTCCTCCATTTCAAATGTCTCTGTTTCCGTAAAGATGTCCTTACTTCGGGTTCAGACATACGTGTATCTTCTTTATAGCCGACTCTAATCTTCTCTCTCTCCTTCCCCCACCTTCCACCCTACTCTCCTCCCTTCTTCTTCTTCCCCCCCAAAAAAATGGTTTTGTGGCTTTGGATGCAGTTTAAATTTAAAAAAAAAGTTATCTTAGAAGCTTTGATAGGTTTTCTTTTTGCTAGCTAAAGACAGAGAAGGAGCAGAGGGGTAGAAAGAGAGTAAAGAGAGAAATAAGAAGACATGGCCCTGCCAGGGACAGTGCTCAGGCCCTGAGTCCAAGCCCCAGGACTGGCCAAAAAAAAAAGACATGGCCCCAAGTCCTTGAAAAATACTTCAAGGTGATTCTGAGCACAAACTTGTAGACAGTGCTCTACAGGAGTGATCTGGGAATCTCCACAAGAGAAACGAAGAAGCCAGCACCCGATTATGATCAGGGAGAAGACTGAACTTCATGAAAAATAACACTAGCAGAAGTCATGACAGCTAATAATAACCATTAGGCTGTTTCTTATGTTCTGATCTGTGTGCCAAGAACTAGTCCTGGATACGGAAAGGCAGATAGTCTAGTGGTTAACTCTCACCACAAGCAGAAAGTAGGGTGGGGAGAAAGTCAAGGTGCCCCTTGAGTCTTGACACACTCCGATCCTTGTGGTGTCAGCTAATGTCATGAGAAGAGAACAATGCTGAAATAATTAATGCGGGAAAAACCAACAGGGTGGCATCTGGCATAGCCCCGACAGAGCACACGCGTGAATGTTATTTTCTACTTCAGAATCTCATTTGGATTTAAGTTTCTGCCTCCAGAAAGGGCAGAACAAATCATTCTAATTGTGATGAAAATAGATGTTACAAAGCTCGGGGAAATGAGAAGAAAGAAAAAAATAAATGTGAAGTGCACTTTCTTCTAAAATTAGGTCATCCTGAACGGTGAGTATAAGCAAAAGAAATGAAAAAAAAAAACACCAGCATTAGAAAATCCTGCTAATTTGGGTGTTGGTGGCTCATGCCTGTAATCCTAGCTACTCAGGAGGCTGAGATCTGAGGATTGTCACTTGAAGCCAGGCAGGGCAGGAATGTCTTTGAGACTCTTATCTCCAATTAACCACCAAAAAGTGGGGTTGTGACTCAAGTGGTAGAGCACTAGCCTTGAGCAAAAATGCTTAGAGACAACTCCCAGGCCTGAGTTCAAGCCTCAGGAGGCATACATGCTCTCTCTCTCTCTCTCTCTCTCTCTCTCTCTCTCTCTCTCTCTCACAAAAATGTAGGACCTTAGCAAAGTGAGTACCTAAGCAGCGTGTTCCATTGCCTTGGATAGAAATTGAATTGCATCTAACCAGTAATAACCTTCACGAGATAAAGTAAACCATAAAAACTAATAAAGCAATTGCAATGTGCTAGACACTATGCTGTGAGCTTTCTCAGTGATATCAGTTCAACAAGACCGTCTATGGGTGTGGATTTAAGATTTAAAGAGCTCAAGGCCAGATATGCTGGTGTACACTCATAATCCCAGCATTTGGGAGGCTAGGGCAGGGTGACCTTGAGTCAGAGGTCAGCCTTTAAAAAAAAATTAAGAAACTAGCATCAAAGCTGTGGCTGTAGCTCATGTGATAGGTCCTGAACAAAACCCCTAGTATTCCAGAAAAATGGAAGGCATGTGTAGTTCTCAGCCTGTATTTCCACTTACTTGGGAGGTAGAAATCTGGTGAATGACCAAGATCTAAGGGCCAGCAAAAAGTTGATGAGACCCTATCTCAACCAATACAAAGTTGAGTATGGTATGTACTTACTTGTCTTCTCAGGTATATAGAAAGATAAATAGGAGGAGCTGTTTAGGCCAGTACAGACACACACTTGAGATCAATAACTTGAGTTCTTTTGGGAGAAATAACTAAAGCAAAAAGGGCTGGAATCATGGCTCAGGTGGTAGAGCATTTGCCTAGCAAGTGTAATGCCTCGAGTTCAAACCCCAGTACCACCACACACACAAAAAAATTGTTCCCAGGAATAATAAAAGTAGTGTCTAGTGAGACTAATATTTAACTCAGCCTGGAGTGGCAATACAAATTCTATTTATTCATATAACTCAGCCAGTATTTAATTATCTGTAAAGTAGTGTGTTGGTTTTCCTTTCTCTTTTCATGTTGAGTTTAGTATCTTCAGGGGTGTTTAATCACAGTTTTATCTTGTATGTCAGTTACTTTTTCTGTTTCCCCCAAAAGGTGGCAATTGAAGATTCGCACACTGATTCTCTGATGGGACAGCAACGTGGCCTTTGTCAGTGCCAAACTTAATGAAAATACTCAGCACAATGCCAGAGAATTTGAACTCCCTAGGTGGCAAAAACGACTTCACCAGGCACAACACTTCATACAAAACACAGCCGGTTTGGACTCCCAGAATTCCACTAGCACCAAGTGGCTGAGAGTCTCTCTCTGACCTATCTCCCTCCAGCCTCCTCCGCACTCCTTTTCCACTACACCTTTTCCTTAGGCAAGAGTCGATCAGCGGATGCATCCTGCTGTCCGTTCAGCCAGAATCTCCATCCTGGACATCTGCATTGCCTTTGAGAACGGATCGCATTCCTGTGTCTCCACCATCCAGGTGGTGCCTTCAGCAAGAATCCTGCTAGGTGGGTTGAGCCACAATGCCTCTTTATCCCTGACGTGTCCTCTTCGCAATTTCCCACGCACCGGTCTTCCCCTTTTGCTACTTGGCTATAAGTTCCCACATTTCCTTAGCTAGTCAGAGGTGAGCTCAGTTCTCCTCTCTCCTATTGCACCCTGGTTGCTGCGGCCTCTGTATTTGCTGTGATGGCAAATGAGGTTTTGCAGCCCTGTCCCAACAAGTGTCAGAGGACTTCCTTTCTCCTCCAATGTAAGCTCCGTGGGTTTTCTGTTTACAAGTGCAGTACATGAGGTTAGTCGATGAGGTTTCTTCCCACTGGAATTTTGCTTTGACCATCAGCTATCCAGAAACATAAACATGTAAAAAGTCAAGTCTTCCTGAAGTGACTGGAATTTTCCTTCAGAGAAACCCAGCACGTTTTCCTTTGTAACAGAAAGCATCTCGGATTCTATCTTGGTCTCCAATCGTCACGTGAACAGCTGGCTCTTGAGCCATTTTTAATCAAGAACACTTGTGACACCAAATGAGAGTTGGTGCATGATTCAACTCCCTTCCGACACTCTCTGTGTCGAAGGTGTGAGCCTTCACTTTAGACGCCAGTCAAAAGGTGGGGTCATCTAGGTCACCCACACTTCTCTCTGACAAGGCTGCAAAGCCAGGAGCTCTTACAGCTTCCCTTCTTTTAGGATGTGCTAGAATGGCTCACAAAACTCAGGAAAATACTTAGGTTCTGCTTACTAGCTCATGACAAAGGATGCAAATGAACAACCAGATGAATAAATGCCCACGGAAAGATCTGGAAAGGCCTCAAGCACAGGAGCTTCTGTCTTCCTAACTCTGGGGTACGCTGGCCTTCGAACCCATAGGCGCGTTCCTTGATTTGGAAGCTCCTTGACATGCCCCACTAGAGAAACTCAAGCATCACTAGAGAAATTCAGCCTGACATTTCCGGCTGGCAGGTGTCAGCTACAGTTCTGTGCAACTTCCTCCCTGCCCATTTCCATTTCTTGGTTTTCTGGCCAGAAAGATGGCCTCTCCTTGGAGTGTTGGCTCCCTTCGTACGATCAGTTCTGCAGTTCACTCTACGCTTGGGTCAAATGCAGGAGACTCTAGAGAGGATGGGGTCACAAGGTGCTTTCAATGGTTTGTACCAAAATCCCAAGGCAGAATCCAGAAGAAAGCAGGAGGGGAACCCAAGCTGGGTGAGCGCTGGCTTTAGGGCAGGAGGTGGAGGTGACTTGCTGTGGAGCCCCCCTTCTGGAAGGACCTTCTCGGTGTCCCTTGAATGAGAGAGTATTTATGACGCTCCTCTCCGTGGATGTTATCCTCATTCATCCCTTCCAAAGTCTCCATGTAGAGTCCATCTTTCAGGAACCTGTCAACCCACCTCCTTGAAGAGACCCCCCTCGGCCTTCTGCCTGCCCAATGTGTTGATTTTCTTGCCAAGCTCATTCGTTAACACGAGATTGGTTCTAGGAATCCATGGAGAATAGCAGTGGGAAAACAGAAGCAGGGACTTTGACTGCATTATTTCAAGTGTCTGTGAGCTGGCGGAGGCTCAGGGCTGAAGTCCCTGGGCAGTGGTAGATGTCTGGATGGAACCCTCAACCTGTGACAGCAGGGAGGACTCCAGCACTTGGGTGTGTGTGGTTCCTCTCCTAGAGGCTGGCAGTTCTTTCTCACACAAATCCCTGATTTTATGTACGAGCCTATTGATGTTGGTGAGCGATGGGAGGGGGAGCGAGCGAGCATGTTCTGTGGTCCCTAGAATGCCATTTGTTTTCAGAGAGCTGTGACCTTCGCGAGTGCTTCCCTGTCTTAGACAATAAGAGCACAAGGGCTGGGAGGAGGGCTTGCAGAGCCTCTTCCCTGAGGCCACTCAGGCTTTGGTACACTTGTGTGTGCCTTCAAGGCAGGCCTTGTTATGGAGAAGGGAATTCTCTAGACATATTTCAAAATTGTTAAGTTTTTTCCTTCCTCTTGCAAGAAGCCTTAGGGATTCATTCTCTGATCTAAACAGTGAAAACCTGGGGGCCGGGGGGCAGGTTTCCTGGAGATGAAAAACACATGAAAGTGTGGGAACCCCTTTAAGTTCAGGCACCAGGGGAGATTTTAACTCTCAAACTAGTCTGCACCGAGTCTCCACCAATGCCTCAATTACAGTTCTTGCCATTCCTCCCAGTATGGTCTCCATATGTGGGCTTCGCTGGCTTTGGCTGCAGCCTCTGCCCCTCAGAGTGGAGGAAGCTGCCATTCTCTGAATGCCCCCCCCCCCATCTCCAGCATTAGAGACCCATGGCCTCACGTCTCTAATGGGTCTGAGAAGAGCCCGAGATCATTAGGTTGCTCAGTGTTTTTCTTATGGTGAGGACTGGGGCCATGACTCCCAAACTCTCCAAGTCAGCCTGGAAATCAGAAGTCCAAATCCTCTACCGGGAATCCACTGCGATGTACAGAACCTTAGGGCAAACACAGGAGCTCCAATCAAAGGACGGGATGGTTTTAAGTTCTTACCACCCTGAGCTTAATTCTAGCAGCTCAGGAAGCTGTTGCTGCTACTACCATACGCTTGTGTTTACTCTTCATTTTGATTTGTTGTTTTCTCCTATCGACGCCCCTCTACTTCCTGCTATCAGATTCACTGTCTTGCAGTTCTGACTCGTATGTGATTTCTATTCAGTCCCGGGAGAAGATCTTTACAACCCCTGCTTGTTGGCAAGGATGGATACCTCGTGCTTTTCCTGAAGGTACGGTTTGACACATACTCTAAATAGAAAGAGCCAGGAAAAAAAGAAGAAAAGAGTATATCATCAAAGACCATGCCATTTGTTTTATTTATCTTTTTGTGGTTTTGAGATCTGGACTCTGGTGCTTACACTTGCTCAACTTGCTTGGCTGGTATTCTACCACTTGAGCCATGTGTCCAGCCTGGCTTGTTTGTTATTTTTGGAGAGGGAATCTTCAGGACTCTTTTTTTCCCCTCCCAGGTTGGCTTTGAACTAGAACCCTCCATTTATCAGCTCCTGAGTTGCTAGTATTGCAATGTGAACCATTGGTGCCTTTGTGTTGCTAGTGCTGGGGCTTGAACTCAGGGTCTCATGTTCTCTGGCTGGTCCTCTAGCCTCAGAGCCACCCCTCTTTCTCCACCTTTGTGCTGGTTAGTTGAAGCTTTTAAGCATTCATCTACTTGGGCTGGCTGTGAACCTTGAAACTCCAGTCTCAGCCTTCCTAGCAGGACGGATTACAGGTGTGAGCCATTGGTGCCTAGTGTATGGGGATGCCATCCAAGTGTGTGTGTGTGTGTGTGTGTGTGTGTGTGTGTGTGTGTGTGTACATCTGAGCACATGGAGACTAGAATGAGACACATCAGAATATTAAGAATAAGCATCTCTCCGTGACGGATGTAAGACAATTTTTTTTTCTTTTGATATCAAAAGTATTTTTCTGAAAGAACTTGCATGCTGACTCTGCATTCTTCCTGGGGAAGACGGAAAGGCCTGTCTTGGAGCCGTCTTGCAGATTTCCTTGTGGATCAGCTTCCCATCTGTCATTGACAAGCCTCAAGGCATTTGCTTTTCCTTGTAACAAATCCAATGGAGAAGCAAAGAAGGAAGTACGCTGCGTCCCCAGCCGTCTGCGTGCACATTTCAAGGCATAATTAGGTCCAGCTCGATTCTTGCTTCACTTACTACATGGAGAACAGAACTGCAGAAGTTGCCTGTGAGGTGATTGGAGGTTAGCTTTTGAAAGGGCCTCAGTCGTTCTTCAAAAGATGTGAATCCCACAAATGGAATCATCAAAGTCATAAAGGAAGGATGTTGCGGTTTGCTTTGTGAAGCTGCCCTGTCTTCTCCCGCCCTCCAGTGGGTGAGGAGATGGTAAGTGACACCAGGCTGTCAGCATTCTCCCCAGGAATGAGAAACCTTACACGTGGTTTCCAGCCAGGTTTGCCTGGAATCCTAACCACTCAGGAGGCTGAGACGGGTGTGTGTGTGTGTGTGTGTGTGTCAGGGTTCAACACCGGGGGGGGGGGGGGGGAGGGGGGCGGGGGGCAAAACATTAAGGAGATCTCACCTCAGTTTATATGCTTGTCACCCCAGTTACCCATGAAGTGTGAGTAGGACGATCACAGTCCGGGAATGGGCAAAAAATCAAGCCCCTATTTGAAACGTAATGCAAGTAAAATGGGGGGGGGGAGGGAGGGGGCTCAGGTGGTAGAGAGCTAGAGCACTCGCCTCAGCAAAGCCCCAAGTGCACACCAACACCACCAAACTAAAAATAGAAATGAAATTTAAAAAATAGAAATAAAAAGGAAGCGGTTTCTCTGAAACGCTGGAAGGACCCCAGTGAAATTGCTTTTTGGAAAGCCATTACCTCGATTCACTTGTGAAAATCAGAAACGACATGAAAAGTTATGACATATTTACAGTATGCCAAGAAGTTTTTTTCTTCTTCTTTTCCTTTCTTGTGCCTGTCCTGGGGCTTGAAATCAAGGCCTGGGTGCTGTCCTGAGCTTTTTTGTTGTTGTTGTTTACTTTTGTTTTCGCTCAAGGCTAGCGCTCTACCACTTGAGTCACAGATTCACTTCTGGCTTTCTTTAGTGGTTCATTGGAGACAAGGTCTCAAAAGTTTTTTCTTCCTGGACTGGCTTTGAGCCTGAGAATCCAGCGTCCTGTATAGCTGGGATTACAGGCGTGAGCTCTGTTACCAGCACATTTGCAACGATTTTGCCCGAGGTTGGTTGGGTCTCTTTCTGCAATGGCACTATGCTGTCGAGCTGCTGTTATCTCTTTTGCAGATAGGCAAGCTGACGTGCAAGAAGGTGCATGTTTTCAATCCAGTTTTACAAGCCTGGGGGGCGGGGGAGGGTGGTGTCAGTGTGTCAACCATGCTAGTTCCCGAGTCACATGCGCTGGGACTGTAACTCAAGTGAATAGACTGCTGATTCACAGGCTGCACCCAGAGGACCTCTGACATCTCCACCCCCTTTGGCAAAACTTCATCTTTACTGTTTGGTAACAGTAACATTAAAACAAACAAGAAGTTTTTTGAATAAAACAACAAAGGTTAGACCTGGAGAGAGCGACAGAGAGAGAGAGAGAGCGAGAGAGAGAGAGAGAGAGAGAGAGAGAGAGAGAGAGAGAGAGAGAGAGAGAGAGAGAGCACTGATGGGCATGAACATCAGTCTTGGAGCTTGAACTCAGAGACTGGGCTCTGTCCCCAAGCTTTCTTGCTCAAGGCTAGCACTCTATTCCTTTCAGCCACAGCTCTGTGTCTGGTTTTGGAGTGGTTCATTGGAGGTAAGAGTCTCACAGACTTTCCCACACAAGCTGGCTTTGAACCAGGATCCTCAGATCCTAGCCTCCGAGTAGCGAGGATTACAGGTGTGAACGGCCAGTACCTGACCCCTGGAATATTTTTGTGTTAATCACAGAATGGGGTTTCAAGGATGCATATGTATCAATAGCAGATAAACTCACAGACGTTTTCGTTTCAATAAAACATCGAAAGGAAGTGTCCTACATAGACGACTGTAAAAATGATCTTGGCTTTCACCCTGCTCAGTGGAGAACACGGAAGGGCATGGTGTTCCTTCTCAAAGGACAAAACCCTTCAAGTTTCTAGGACTACTTAGCGTTATCAGGGCTACTTTCAAGTTTCAGGAACTCTATTTTCTTTTTTTTTTTTTTCTCTTCAAAAAGGGGAATTTCGGAGCCAGCTATCAGTGGTTCAGGCCTGCATTCCTAGCTACTCAGGAAGCTGAGAAGCTGAGGATCACAGTTCAAGGCCAGCCCAGGGAAGAGAAGTCTGTGAGTCTCTTACCTCCAATAAAGTACACAGAAAAAGCTGGAAGTGGCGCTGTGGCTCAGGTGGTAGAGTGCTAGCCTTGAGCAAAAAGAAGCCCAGGGACAGTACAGTGCCCAGGCCCTGAGTTCAAGCCCCAGCACTGGCAAAAAAAGCAAGCAAGCAAGCAAGCAAGTATAATTTTATTCTAGCGCTGATAAAAATCTCTCTGTGGTGTATGGCTCCAAACTGCAATAAGCCGGAGATGATACAAGATGAAGAGCACGAACCCGTGTCTCACTGCAGTTCCCTCTCTACATCGCAGTGTAAGGCACACAGTAGGCTAAGTCGTACGTTCTCGGTTGTGCGCCACCCACACAGCCCAAGGCCAGCAAGGGCATCCTGCTTGTCCCCAGCAAGATGGGGAAGTGGCCCATGAGCGCGACGAGCAATGCCTTTGGTTTTGTATTGGTCGCGTGCTGCTTGGGCGACTCTTTTATAAAAGATAATCTCACGCCCTAGGTTAGGTCTCTGTATGAGAGCCCTGGGGTCTCTGATGGAGTCTAGGTAGCCTTTGGTTTACGGGTGACTCAGGACGGTCACCCCGCTAGACGGCAATGAGGACATAGTGTTTTGCTGTGCTAACCAGCACGCTAACAGTTGGCCCGACTCACCTTTTCCAGACGACTAAGTAGATGACGGTAGCTTTCTAGATCAACTCTGTCTTACACTGGGTGTGGACGCCAGTGCCCAAAGAGCCCAAGGAACTTAACCACAGGCCTGAAGTATCTGCTCGTAAAAATGCCTACTGTGGAGAAATTAGATTGTTTCCTCAGAGCCCGAGGGGGTTCAGCGAGGGTCGACTAAGCCATTTCTTTTTTTTTTTTTTTTTTTTTTTGGCCAGTCCTGGGCCTTGTACTCAGGGCCTAAGCACTGTCCCTGGCTTCTTCCTGCTCAAGGCCAGCACTCTGCCACTTGAGCCACAGCGCCGCTTCTGGCCGTTTTCTGTATATGTGGTGCTGGGGAATCGAACCTAGGGCCTCGTGTATCCGAGGCAGGCACTCATGCCACTAGGCTATATCCCCAGCCCGACTAAGCCATTTCTACAAGATCTTCCTGTTGCGGTAGCCCTGTGATAAGACCTCCATCAAGAAGTTGTTTTCCTGGAGTGATTGGTCGAATCTTCGTCTGCTTAGCCTGAGATCAAGTCAGACTTCGAAATGAATGGTAATCAAATACAGTCCACTTACTCAAGAAATGGTTTCCTGAGTATCCATTACCTGTCAGGCTACTGCACTGAATCACCAGTGCGTTTATTTGAAGTGGTAGGAGACCAAGTCCTCTTGACTATTGCAGAGGGAGGACTTTATTGAGTTTTGGTCTATGCTGTATTAAAAAGATAGAAGATGCTGCTAGTATTAGCTCAAACATGAACAATAAAATCCTATGACCTTTGAACTGGTAATGTCTTATTTAAAAAAAAATAGCAATCTTCTGCATTTCAATCATCCTCAAGCAAAGACTTACACAAAGAACAGCCAGGTACTTAAGTTGGGTCTTAAAGAGAACTTATCAGTTCTTTCTGTGTTTAGCAAAACACAAAATGTTTTGTTCATCCTATGAGTTCGCTTATAGGAAGCACCCTGGCTGTTCTCAGTATGAATTTTTATTCTGTCATCTCACCTGGGCTAGCTTTTTTAAAAATTGTTTTTGTTTTGGTTGGTCATGGGGCTTGAACTCAGGGCCTGGGCACTGTCCTTAAGCTCTTTTGCTCAAGGCTGGCGCTCTACCACTTTGAGCCACAGCACCACTTCAGGTTTTCTGGGTAGTTAATTGGAGATAAAAGTCTCATGGCCTTCGCTGACGGGGCTGGCTTTGAACTGTGATGCCCAGGTCTCAGGCACTTCAGTAGCTAAGATTGTAAGTGTGAGCCACCAGGGCCCGGCTGGGCTAGCTTCTTAGTCTCCTTGATCCTCAGCTGAAATGATTAAACAATACTGCTGGTAAGTAAGCCCTGGGAGCTGGGGGGATTTCATTCCAATGACCAGCAACTTTTCAACTGGCTCTTCCAAAGTGAGTAGATTTTCTCTACCCAAAGAAGAAAGAGAGAAATGTAGAAGAGTGATTACATGTTGTTGTCTACATAGAAAGTACAACATTAGTTAAAGCTATTCATTAGAGGTCATTAATTTGGATTATCCACACCCCTGTGCAATAAGTGTCATGTGCTCTACCAGTTGTCACAATACGGCAAGAGCTTTAGCTATTTTTCTCTTTTATAATCACTTTAGTAAGCCTTTTTTTTTTTGCAGTATCAGGTTTGAACTCAGCACCTTACTCTTGCTAAGATAGTGTTCTTTTCTTTTCTTTTCTTTTTTGGCCAGTCCTGGGGCTTGGACTCAGGGCCTGAGCACTGTCCCTGGCTTCCTTTTGCTCAAGGCTAGCACTCTGCCACTTGAGCCACAGCGCCACTTCTGGCTGTTTTCTGTATATATGTGGTGCTGAGGAATTGAACCCAGGGCCTCATGTATATGAGGCAAACACTCTTGCCACTAGGCCATATCCCCAGCCCCTGTTCTTTTCTTTTTGGACAGTCCTGGGCTTGAACTCAGGGCCTGAGCACTGTCCCTGGCTTCTTTTTGCTCAAGGCTAGTACTCTACCACTTGAGCCACAGCGCCACTTCTGGATTTTTCTGTTTCTGTGGTGCTGAGGAATCGAAACCCAGGGCTGCATGCACGCTAGGCAAGCACTCTACTGCTGAGCCATATTCCCAGCCCGCTAGGATAGTGTTCTATCACTTGAGCTACATTTCTAGTTTCTTTTTTTTTTTAAAGAAGCAAAACCTAACTACTCATGAGGCAGAGGTAGGAGGAGTGAATAACCAGATGAACCTGGACAAAAGCATGAGGCCCTATCTGAAAAGTAAACCACAAGCAAGCAAAAGGACTGAGGGTGTGGCTTGAATGGCAGGGCACACCTGAGGATCTGAGTTCAATCATTATTAAAGAAACAGAGCCATAATAAACGCTAGTAATGTCTATTTTTAATGGATTAAAATACTGTACATGAAAATACTGTACATTTATACCTACGGGTAGCACAGTAGTAGAATCAAATCCTGTCATTTGTACTAACACACATGAACCTGAGAAGATACCCTATGAAATGAAATAAATCAGAGAAGCACAAATACAACAGGTAGCGCTTATACTAGCAATGTAAAATTCAGAAACTCATAGAACCAGTGAATGGAAGGGAGATTGCTAGGGGCTGAAGGGGGGAAATTTTGACTGTGTATGAGTCTATATATGTGTAGTGTGTATGCATGGTGTGTGTGCGTGCGTGTGTGTGTGTGTGTGTGTGTGTGTGTGTGTGTGTACCTGCTGGGGTTGAGCCCAGGGCTCCCTGTATGCTGAGATTATACTCTACCACTGAGCTACATCCTCGACCTTCCATTGGTGGAATTACAACCTAGTACAGGCAACACGTTAGTGTAAAAGACATTAGAAATGGGCACTTGGTCGTATTAGAGGTGCTCCCGGTAAGTGGGGTTGGCAAATAACTATGTTTTGGGCATCTTCCTACTTTGCATGAGATGGAAAGGAGACATTTCATGGGGGCTTCGTATCTTTCTTAATTTTTAATTTGTTTTTTTTGTATAAACATCACCCCGGGTACCACTGTTCCTCATTGCACACCTCCTTCCATCATTTTTGTCAGGCTTCATCATCCTATTTTCAGACATGCTAGGAAGCTATGTAGACCATTCCATGTTTGACCACTCTTCTGCAGCCCGCCCCTTTCTACTGATGCCATTCATTTTTCAGTGTGGATTAACGTCACCGTGGGGCTTCACTACGCTCTTTCAAACATGCACCTGCTATGTTTTGCTCAGAATAAGCCTCGCTATTGCTTTCTCTTCTCTCGTTTCCCCAACGCTTCCTTATGCTGCCTAGTAGCACTGTAGTTCAGAATCACTCACTCTCCATCTGTATGGTGCTTAAATTATATTTCTACTTACTTCCCCCTTTTGTCTTAGACTTGTAAGAATGGATCCCCCCCCCCCACCAATCAGCTCTAGGTTTGAATGCTTAGTGTCTGATTTTTTTGGTTACCAGAATTCCGAGTATCTGGTGACTTCTGTCACCCAGACAATTTATTCTCTTATCTTCCTCAGGGAATCCTTCAAATGAGACCAACAGTTGTAGAAGAAAAAGCTCACGCTACACCGCAGGTCGAGTTGTGGGTGTGGTTTCACTGTTCTGCTTCACCAATACCTGCTTTCGGTGGCAGAATTTGAGCTGAGACTTAACTTTCATCAGAAGTGAACAGCCAGGTTGTGGGTGAATAGCTAAATTTCAATCCACTTCGAGTGCTTTCTGGGAATATTACTGGATACAAAATAGCGTGGAGGTGTTTGCTTGGCTCTGCTCTAAATTATCTGGAAGATGACATAAAGGTATAAAAGTATGTAAAGGTAAAACGAGTCCCAGAGCCTGACAGAACGCTTGTGGAAGTTTTGTCTGTCTGGAACAAAGTGAGTTTAGAAAATAGGTTTGGAGCCACCTGGTGGCCACGATTTGTATTGCAATTGCAATCGAAGGCCTGTGTTCCCTAGTACAGATCAAAGAGTTTTTTCATTTGGGGGAATATTTTTTTATTATTATCTTTAAGTAGTTGTGCAAAGGAGTTGCCAACCACCAAAGCAGTTTATGAATATGGCGCATCTTGACCACTTTCAACCCCTTTCAGCATCCCCACCCACCCCTCCCGACCCACCCCTACCCTTACTTAATTTTAGGTTATGTAATTTAATTTTTTGTTGCCTTTTTATTTTTATTTATTTTTATTTTTTTTTCAAATTTTTATTATCAAACTGATGTACAGAGAGGTTACAGTTTCATATGTTAGGCATTGGATACATTTCTTGTACTGTTTGTTACCTTGTCCCTCATACTTTTGTTGCCTTTTTAACAAGACAGTTTGTGTGTACAATGCATTTTGACCAGTGTCATCATTTGAAGCATTCAACACCTCCCTTTGACCCACTGTCAAAACAGAGAGCACCTTCATCAATAACCCCTGTGGAACGAACAAAAAGAAATAATGAGTTAGGAATGCAGAGATGGCTAGCTCCATGGTTTTAGTTGCACGGTCCCTCCCCCTACATTGGGCCCCAAGAAGAAGACAATATAGCAAGAGCAAAAGTAGACTAAAAAAATAGACCTTAAGAGTATTAATTGTTGAGGAAGGCTCAAGTAGACTGGCAGAGCAGAACAAGAATTCTAAAGGAGGGATGGTGAAGTTGCTAGGCAGAGATGGAGACGGGGAATAATTGGGGAAACAGCCAGGCCCACAATCTAGAAGTTAGAAGAAGGTCTAGCCGTGTCCTGGGATGCTGCATAAATATCACAGCCCTCGGCTCACCAGGAGGAGGGGCGCCGTGGAGACGGAGCCACGGATGTGTTTTGGAGGCATTTGGAAGCAATAATGCGTGCTCTCCATTTTCTCTTCAAAGTGGGAAGTTGTTCGAGACTGAATTATGATCTGTGAAAGTCCAGGTCCCTGATAACTGTCAACGTAGCCCATCTTGGGAGAAGGGTCTTTGTCAATGTAACCACGTGAAGGCAGCCATTCACGGAGGACTTCATCGACTACAACCGATGCGCTTGCAAGAAGAGGACGAGACACGGGGGAAGGGACTGGAAAATGCAGTGCCAATGCAGTGCCAATCCAGCGAATGCCAAGACCCGACAATGACCACGGGTTGGGAAGAGGGGAGGCGGGATACCGCTGGGCGAGTCAGGCCTGCGGGCACTGACACCCCAGACTTCCAGCCTCCAGAACTGTGAGAAAATACATGTGTGCTGTTTTAAGCCGCTGAGTTTACAGTACCTTGTTATTGCAGCCTTAGGAACCCCATGCAGATTTACGAGGACGCGTTGGGAACTGTGGGGTGGAGGGTTGGCCTTGGGGGTGCCGATAAAGGTGGAGAGGAACCCCTGGGGGGAAAAACCAAGGGAGCTGACAGCAATGAGCCAGCGGATCCGCCCTGAGCCTGCCAAGTCAGGGTAGGGTGATTAAATAAAAAGCAAATCAAAAGGACCACGTGGGGGCTGGGGATATAGCCTAGTGGCAAGAGTGCCTGCCTCGGATACACGAGGCCCTAGGTTCGATTCCCCAGCACCACATATACAGAAAACGGCCAGAAGCGGCGCTGTGGCTCAAGTGGCGGAGTGCTAGCCTTGAGCGGGAAGAAGCCAGGGACAGTGCTCAGGCCCGGAGTCCAAGGCCCAGGACTGGCCAAAAAAAAAAAAAAAAAAAAAAAGGACCACGTGGGACAATGAACAGCATCGAGGCATGTATCATGTTTTAAAGGCATTCTGTTCAGCTATACACATTTCTGTCGGCCATGTCTAAACAAGCTACGCTGGTTGTGTCTCTTTAGCTCGCAGGAGCAAGGGTGGTGGTTCTTACAAACAACTTATTTCTAGGGATTGATTTCTTCACTTTATTTTGCTTAAAGATTTGCACCTTGTTTTTCTTCTTGGTCATTGTTTGCAGTACTGGGGATTAAACCCAGGGCCTTGTACAGGGCAAGCAAATGACCTACATAAGAGCTATGTGCACAGCCCTGGTATGGGTTTTTATTTTCAGGACTGAGAGTATGTAGAAGAGCAATAGATTTCAGGCAAGATGCACATTCTACCCATTGAAACATCTGGTTTGTGTCAGATCCGACCTTACCTTCTTTACCTCAATCATTACTGAGATGGGTATTAGGTTCCCTACTAATGTGAAACATGGGTTTTGTTTTGTTTTTGAGTTATCACACAGCTAGCGCGAAGCACCACTATTGCTATGTCTGGAATCAAAGTCACCGAAGTCCTTGTAACTTTGAATACATGTAGCTTCTCTGCTATCATTTCAGACTGCAGGAATTCTTTACTCCAGGCAGGTGCTTTTTATTTTAGTTTTTCTTTTTCCCTTTCTTTCGTGTGTGTGTGTGTGTGTGTGTGTGTGTGTGTGTGTGTGTGTGTGTGTGTGCACGCACACGCGCGCTCGCCAGTACTGGGGCTTGAACTCAGGGCCTGGTACTCTCACTTGACTTTTTCTGGCCAAGGCCGGCACTCGACCCACCAAGCCACACTTCCACCACTAGCTCTCTGCTGTTTCATTGGAGATACGGCATAGGCTGCCTTTGAATTGTGGTCCTCAGATCTCAGCGTCTTGAGTAGCAGAAGCCCCTGCCACCCAGATCAGGCCGGTATTTCTCAGACTGACCTGTAAGTAATTGCTAAGTGTGAATGTGGTAAAGATCGCCCCTCGGTGGTGTAAGCCTCTGTAGTTGAAGTGGGTAACTTCTGGGTAGCTTCTTATGATGACAAACCCCAATGAGGCGTCTGGATAAAAGATCCTGTTCACAGGCCCCTTCTTTTTTTTTTTTTTTTTTGGCCAGTCCTGGGCCTTGGACTCAGGGCCTGAGCACTGTCCCTGGCTTCTTTTTTTTTTGCTCAAGGCTAGCACTCTGCCACTTGAGCCACAGCGCCACTTCTGGCCGTTTTCTGTATATGTGGTGCTGGGGAATCAAACCCAGGGCCTCATGTATACGAGGCAAGCACTCTTGCCACTAGGCCATATCCCCAGCCCTCACAGGCCCCTTCTTAATCTGTTGTCTTTGGACAACTGCAGAGTGGTCTGTGCAAATTAAATTAAATTAAATTCTTGCAAAGACCCTGGAGTGCAAATAGTGGAGGAAGACTCACGTGGTTTGTGCATCAAAATGCAGTGGGCTAGCATCGTGTTCTCTTGAACGCTGAAGGGCTGACTTGAGTTTTTGCTTGGACAGAGGGTCATTTTACCGATGTGTCCTAATTAAAAATTTATTGAGTGAATACGTTAATTTAAAATCCAATAGTAACAAGATGAACTCAGAAATTGCATGACGAATCCTTTGCTGTGGCTCTTTAGAGCGGCATAAATGTTTCTAGCTTTTCTGCTATTAAGCATTCTAATTTCATTGCTTGATCTGAAGGTCAAGGACATGAACTTGATGGGAGGAAGAAACAGTCCTTTGGGGAACCATTAGAGGAAGTGTGCCCGGTTCACCACCAGTGGTCACAGAGGAGGTGCATAAATGGGGCACAAAGCATACGTGCCCTTCAGTGACCCTTAAAGCACCCCGTGGCTCCATGAGTCACTTACGGCGTTTATGGCATTCCACGGCCCTTTGTGGCCGTCGCAAGCGACCCAGGGGAGAAAGCTGATCTCAGGTAGCCAGGAATCAAGCTGTGCAAAGCGGTCGAGATGGCCGTCAGCAGGGCTGGTTATTTACACGCCACGTCAGCCTCACAGGCTTTATCTGTGGGATCGGGGGCCGCGTGGACTACTCCCTACTCCATGGCTGCTTCTTATCCCACGTCTCTGGGGCCTTCAGATGAGAAGCGAGAGGAAATCCACAGAGTGGGGATGGCTTCATGAGATGGCTTCTTTCTAGAAGACCTGTCTGAGAAGTGCTGTTCCAGTGAGCTTAGCATTTGATTAAGTCAAAATGCTGAAGGAATTGTTAAAAATCAACATCACACGCAGGCTTCTTGGTGGCTCCAAAACCTTCTCAGTTGGAATATAATCTCCATACTATGATTAATAGGACATATGTACACATATACATATATATATCTATCTCCCTCTATTAACTACTCTTTCACTGTACCTCTTTTATAATAGCAATAAATTACTTGGGTTTTCAAAGCAGGAGCTTTGACATTTCTTTTACAAGTTCACATAACTTTTGGGTTCTGTCTCTTCTGGGTGCTGCTGTGCGGCACAGATTTGGAGGGAGGGCACGGGTCCGTGGGGGGCAGACCCTTGATTTTCTGTCCTAAAATGCTAAACATGTCTTATTTAGTCTTTAGTAAAGTTGTTGGAAAAGATTGAGTAGTGTGAAAAAGTTAAAAGGAGAAAGTGTGACTGTATCAGAATCAAGTGATAGACCCATTTTAAGATGGGAATGGACAGGGCATCGCCACCGTTGAATTGACAAGCAGTATCGCAAAGAGCCGTTAAGATATGGGTGATTCAGGGCTGGGGATATAGCCTAGTGGCAAGAGTGCCTGCCTCGGATACACGAGGCCCTAGGTTCGATTCCCCAGCACCACATATACAGAAAAAACGGCCAGAAGCGGCGCTGTGGCTCACGTGGCAGAGTGCTAGCCTTGAGCGGGAAGAAGCCAGGGACAGTGCTCAGGCCCTGAGTCCAAGGCCCAGGACTGGCCAAAAAAAAAAAAAAAAAAAAAAAAGATATGGGTGATTCAAGTTATTTAAGTGTTATTTAAGTGATTGGGCAGCAATTTGCCAAAATCCAGTTCGCTTTTCCATTGGTCGCATGAAAAAAAAATGTCTGGAGACGTAAGAGAGCAATAGCCCTTTAAAATAAACTTGATGCATTTCCCCACAGTAAGAAATAAGGAAAAACCTTTTTTTTTTGGAAAAAGTTATCAAAGGTAGACAAAAATTTCAGTGTATCTTATTGTGAAAAACAAAAGTTTTGATTCCGAGTACATAACCTTTTGACCTCTATTCCCCTGACTGGGTTAAAAAAATATGAGCAGGCTAGACTGTCCAGCTGATGACTGGGGAAAGGGATGCTGTTATTTTTAACTAGGCAAATACTTACAGAGTCATCTGTTTTGAACAAAGAAGAATGATAGTCCTGCCTGGGTTTTTCCCTGCGTCTGGAGACTGAACTTGGCTGGCTCCAAATTAGGACAAAACACCCTTATTTCAACACAACTTTAGAATCGGTTGAGTTACTGTCAGCATTGGCCTTTATATTTTTATTTGGCACTATATCATTAGGGCATTGGTGCATTTTTTTTCCTACGGAACAAATAAAAGCATAAGACCCCCGGAGTGTTGTCTGATGGAAGATGCACAAGAAACGCTGCCATCCGTGATACTTTGATTTTATTTATTTGTTTTCAATGATGCTTTTGGAAGCTTCACAATGGCAAGCACTCGCTCTTCAGAAAGCTCTAACTGGCCTGCATTCAATGTTGGGTTTCTTTTCATTTTTTTCCCCCTTAGCATCAAGAGGCCTTGGGAAGTTTCAGTCTCCAGCACTGAAAAAAAAAAAAATCAGTTGGCATTTTAAAGGATGCTATAAAATGGGATGGATTGGTATAAAAGTTTATTGATCCTTTCTGATTGCTTGTGACTTATGACAGGACATAAAAATGTATGGCTGTCAGGATCTAAGGCTTGATGTAATAGGTTCAGCAAAGAGAAAAAAAATATTTTTAGTGATGGTTCATAGTTTGAGTTGATACGACTTTTAGTTTCAAATCGTTGAGGAAACCTGTTCATCTTGCTTGGCCACTTTCATGGACGGGGAGGCCAGGTGACAGTTGGGAAGGCCCCGCCTACTTCTGAAGTCCTTCTCCTCAACCTTGCTCCCCCGGGCTTAGTGAGTTCTCATTGCCTGGTCCTTGCCAGAGGCAGTGGAGTCAGCCCGCAGCTCCGAGATGGTCGACACCGAGTTGACTTTTCTTACCTGCTGCAACTTCAGAAGCAGGGCTAGCAATCGGACTACGTGTTTGAGGGCCCCAGACTTTCCAGTTTTGCCGTTCCAACGCTGTCAGTTTGCTGCCATTTTCTCTGCCACCCAGGGTCGACTCTGCTGCTTGCCAAACCCCCCGAATCTCCATCTCTAGCTCCAATCAGAACTGGTAAAGGCCCCCCAGGCATCGAGAGGCCCTCCCTACCTCCTGCTCACCTCTGAGGGGCTTCCTCTCCTCCCTCTCAGAAACTTGGTGCTACAATTCTCTTTAAAAATATGGTTCTTTATTTAGACTTTCTAGTTGTTGGAGTCTTGGCCTGCTTTGTTATCCTATTTTATTCTACATGTGAGTGAGTGTGTGTGTGTGTGTGTGTGTGTGTGTGTGTGTGTGTTATTTGGTACCAGGACTGAGATCGGGCCTTATGCTCACATAGGCAGGCACTCTATCACTCGCCAGCCTCAGATTGTGATCCTCCTATTGACACCTCCCCTACAGCTGGAATTGCCCAGTGACTGTTTGTTTAGAGAAACAATCAGTGAATCAGGCGTGGTGATGTATCCCTGTCATTCCTCCCCTTGGGAAGCTGAGGAAAGAGGACTGAGTCTGAGGCTAGCCTGAGCTATCTAATGCGTGGGAGAGTGGTCACTAAGGAGGTGGTTGCCTATGAATCCTTTAAGATCAGCATTTCCTATGAGAAGGATGAGAGTTTCCTACTCGAGTCGAATTTCCTACTAGAAGAATGAGGCTTTAAAATGGAGCACACAAAAAGAAAACCCAGCCGATATTATACAAGGTTTACTTTCACTACTTGGAATAAACATTCTTGAATAAGCAACCTCCCTACAAATGTAATTGAAGCACCCCTCCCCATCCCATGTGTGAAATGCTTGCTCACAGCTGGCCAGAGGCCTAGGATTCCTGGCCCACAGCCCAAAGGCCAGGAACACCTTTCCAATCATTACGAAACCCACACACACCAACGCCACCGCCATTTTCCACATGGCCCGCCAGGGTGGTCATGGCCGCAGTGAGAACTGTTGCTCTGTTGAATTCTCTAACCAGCAGACTGTGAAACGCAGGGAAATGACATGGTGCAGGATGAGCTAATAGAATGACTGTAAGAGAGGACATGAAATCATGTAGCTCATTATCAAGTGGTATTTAAGAGGAGGCAGAAATAAGGCCTAGGAAGGAGGACATACGTGGAGTGAAAATTAAGCATGTCCAGGAAAAAGAAAAAAAAATCAAAGAAGACCTCTTTTTCTGCTGTCACAACTAAGTCGGCTTCTCTTCTAACGTCCTGTCGCACGAGCCCAAGTCTCTGATGGTTTGGACAATGGTCACTAAGGATGTAATTGCCAACGGCTCCTCTGACATCTGCATTTCCTACCAGAAGATAAGTTTCCATTTCTGAAGCGTCCATTGAGTGTCATCACCAATACGTAGAGAGGATGCAGAGCAGGCATTCTGCAAACATTGGTAGGACTGTGGCACTTATTTGCAAGTTTTAGAGGAAGATTCTAGGGAATTTGACTGATACGGTTTTGGCTCTGAGAAATAATTGAAAGTCTACAAGCTATATTACTCTGATTCCTATTGTAGCAAGGTAGCCTGGGTTTCTATAACTCGCGCTGTAACACTGTATAATATACCTCTAGCGCCACCTTCTGCCAGCCAGAGAAACGTGCCTGGATCATTGCATTCTGAGAATCAAGTTGACACGCAAAACAAGTTCTTTGTGCCTCAAATTTTCATTCCATACATTTTCACTCGACAATGTCACCTTTTGGCAATCTATCAACAAAACTGAACGAATAGAATTCACTTTAGCAGTGGAACTACAGGTAGTTTTCGGGGAGAAGAAAACTAGAACTCTGTCTTACTGGTTCAATATCATTGTGCTTTAGTCTAAAAATGGATGCTTACAGTCTCCAGTTATCACGAAGGCGCATGCATTGTTGCTTGCTGAATGGTGCAGTGTTGCATGCACCGCATTTGCTGAAGAGATCAAGGAGAGATGTTCAGAAGAGTGTGAGCCTTCTTTTCTCTGGAAACATTTGACCCAAAGTTCTTCAAGGCAGTGAAGTCTTTCATCTTCCCCCCAAATAAAAGGAATTGCTTCTTGGGAAGCCTTTCATTGCATTCTGCAAACAATCTACTAATGTACTGTGTGTGTGTGTGTGTGTGTGTGTGTGTGTGTGTGTGTGTCCTTATTTGGGACTTGAACTCAGGGCCTTGTGTTCTCCCTTAGCTTTTTTTGCTTAACACTGGCACTCTACCATAACTCCACTTGTTGCTTTTGGCTGGTGAATTGCAGATGAGCATCTCTTGGATTTGTCTGCTCCGTCTAAGCTAGCTTTCAACCTTGATTCTGCAATCTCAGCCTCCTGAGAAGTCAGGATTACATATGCTTGCATGCTCGTTTTGGTCGTTCCCCTCACAACACAGGGGGTATCTACCTACTAACTAGGTAGTGTCTCCCTTTCTTATTGCCTCTCCACCTTCAAATCCTGCATTTGGATACATTCAGTCTCTTTCTAAACGCTCTCTCCTGTCCCCTCTCCTCGCTCTCTTCCCCTCTCCCCTTGTAAATACATTGTACCTGTGTGTGGGAAAATCTCCCTATTTTAAAACCTTAACTTTAATCAACCTGTGAAATTCCTTTTCCACAGACAACATCATTAACAAATTCCAGGGATTATGACATGGCTCGGTTTGGAGATAATCGTTCAATTTGAATGTCTCATCACATTGCCCCTATGAGACGAAGTAGCCCGACATAGCCCATACGAGAGCTTTAGCCTCTGTCTCTAAAAGTGACTTTTCGGCTAGCTTTTCTTGGAAAATATAGGCAGTCAAGCTTAGGTGACTCTACCTGAATCTGATTCCTTTCTTTCCCTTTCATAAAATTTTAAAACTCATGAGGCAAACATTATAAATTTCTGTTAAATAACACTCTGAAACCAAAATGGGATTTAATTTCCTAAAGGTAGGCTCTGTAGATCTAATTTAAATAAAAGTTGTAAATTATTGTTAATTAATGTTTTCAACAGGAAAATCATACTCAGGTTGGTTCAATATGAAAACGATGAATCTCATAACCCAAAGGAATATGAATAAATATACAGCCTAATATAGTTCTAGACAAGATTTTGAAGAAACAAGTTGTTTACTGCTTAAAGTGATTGGGCTTAAATACAATTACAAAGTTATGGTGACATGGAGTTATAAAATTGCTATGTACGTCTGATTTCAGGGTTTCTTTTATTGGCCTTTATAGACACAAAGTACTATTTTTGAAAGCTAAAATAATGGGTACTATATTCCCTTGAATATACTTGTTAAAAATGTGGGCTTGCTTTTTGCTGCAAATATAAAAATCAATTTGGGGTTGAGAGAGACACAGAAATTTCATTTTAAACTCAAATTAGATGATTTCCGTCCTTTAGTTTTTTCCCTTTTTCCTTTCTCTCCTTCCTTACCTGCCTCTCTGAAGTAAGCAAACAAATGTGGAAATATGTAGTGCCGGGCTTTTAGCGGCTGTGTGGATAGAAACAAGACCTCCTGCAATGTAGTCTCGTAAAGCAACAAGCATCGGTTCTGCATGCAGATATGCAGGCAGGAAGAGCTTCCTTAGGTATCTTCCACATTGAGTATCGGACTGTTGATATTGGAGCTCTAGTACATACCACTCTGTGTGTGTATGTATGTGTGTGCGTGTGTGTGTGTGTGTGTGTGTGTGAGCACATGTGCATGTGCCAGTTAGTGAGGATTGAACTTTGGACCTCAAGCTCTCCCGTAGCTTTTGTACTCAAGTCTGGTGCTATACCACTTGAGCCACAGCTTTTTGCGCCTTCCTTAGGGGTAAGAATCTTGGGATGTGTCTTCTTGGGCTGCTTTTCGACCATGAGCCTCAGGTCTCAGGCTCGCGAGGAGCTAGGATTACAGGCGCGAGCCCCGACACCTGCCACTCCATCCTTTTTAAAAATCTACATTCTAAAGGACAAAGCAGATCATCACCCAGATCCGGCATCAAAGTTAGGGAAACGGTTGTATGTCTTCGTGGAGGAGGAGTTATCAAACATACTGCAAAAGTATGGAGGCAGGGACAGGAGAAAAAGAACTTAAGTAAAAACAATAATGCATTGCGTTCTCAAAAGCGTTTCTAGAATTTTTCTTAGAATGGCCCTGGCCATTACATTTTCACCATTAAAAAAATTAAGAACAAGTGAATAAATATCGATCATAAAATATGCTCTAAGTTGTATGGAAAATGGATCAAATCCTACTTCCTGGCTAGCACAATTTAACAAATTATTTTAAAATAATAAGTGATAGTTCCCTCCTATTGGATTGCGATTCTCAGGTAAGAGAAAGGGAGATGGGATTGGAAAGGAGGGGGAGAGGGAGAAAAATGGAAGGAAACAAAAAACCCCCATTGCCTGCACAAATCCCTCTTCCTTATATTGTCAAGAAGGATTGCATTCTTACTAAATGATTTCCCAGAGAAAATACCTTCACAATGATTTCAAATTTGTTTGCCAAATGAACCCCGATTTTCCTGAATGTAATTGCCTCTCAGAAAGCCATTTGCGAGCTGTGTTTTAGGCCAACGGAAAAGAAAGCTGATATTGTTTCCACTCTGTTGGTGGCAGAACTCAAAGAGATTGAAAATAAATCCTTATTTTTTTAATGCAAAATTTTATTGCAATGCCTTATGCTTAAAATCTAGACAATTATACGCTAAGATTTCTTCTAATGAATACCACATGTTCGGCTCAGTCACTTGGGCTGCAGGTCGGAGAGCACTGTGTGAAAGCCATTCAGATAATAAATAGCTATCTGGGTCCATTTCAGCAGGAGCAAGTCAAGTCTACTGAATGCGAGGGAAGCGTTAGTTCTGCGCGAGAATGCATGCGATTGGCGGCCACTTGAACATGTAATATACATTAGTCCCCTCGAGTGGTCCTCAGGAGTCATTTCATCCCTGCTTGGACCTGCACTTCGGAGCCTGCCCTGCCTCCAGTCTCTCCACTCCGAATGTGTGGTGTCACTTACCTGGGATTGAAAATACAGACATTTTTAAGCAGCCAGGGGAATCAGAAGGGCTTGACATTTTCCCTCGGGACGCTGCCATTGTGATCGGTTTTTTCTGTGGCTAGTTTCCTCCAGGACTGTGCCTGACCTCTCTCTCTCTCTCTCTGTCTTCTCTTTCTCGTCTGAAGCCCTAGAAAAACAGAGGGTGAAAAGAGGGGGCAACAAGCTTCTGCAGAACCCAAAGGACACCTGAGGCTGGTGGTCACCCCCTCAAAAAAAAAAAATCCCAACCAATGAGAAGGGAGAGGCAGTGTGTTCTCAGACAGCCTCACCCTGCTGGGGTTAGCTCAGGACAAAACCTTGCACTGGAGGGGGAGCCCGGGGCAGCAGCAACAGGAAGTGCAGAAAGGAATCAGTCAGTGAGGTTGTTTGTGTTTTCTTCCACGAAACTCTTGGTTGCAAGCCAGATTTTCCTAGAACTGGGGTGATTCTCACAATCCAGAGCAGAGCAGCATGGGTAAAGCTCCCCAAGTGCCAAGGCCCCTCCCCTCCTCTCTCTTTCCTATCACAGTGTTCTTGCTAGGACAAGTGTACTGGCAGCAAAGCCATCCTTGCAGCCAGTTAACACAACCTTATTGTTTTCATAAAGGTGATGATGTACAGAGGGGTTCCAGTCGCTTGGTTTGGAGAGAGGGTGGTGTTTCCTGCCCCCGGGGAAGCACCTGAACTGCGATCCACCTGGTTTCTGCGTCTTGCTGTAGCTGGGATGGCGGACCAATGTTACCATGCCCATGAGGATGAGATTTTTGAGACATCTCTGCCAGGGTTGGCTAGAAATCCCGGTCGTCTCCATTTCAGACTCCTCGAGGGTAGGTGGGGACCCGTCTCCTGGCTTCCGTTCCGTCATACTTGGGTTGTTTTAATCATGCTGTCTTGTGGGTGAGGGCATTTTGTTCAGATTTTGAACCGTCACAGTGATGGTAAGGGAGGTGGTGGCTACCAAGAAACTCTTAGGGCTGCCTGTTAAGGGTGGGCAGGAAAGATGAAAAGAGAATCGGGCACATCACAATCGCCCCCCCTCCCACAGCCCCCCCAAAACACCCCGATACCCAGGTTTCTTTTTCTGGGGGACAATGGGTTTCAAGCCCTCTCTGGCGTTCCATATTTTACAGCCTTGCCGTGTCATCGTGCTTAGCCGCCATTCAGGTCAATTCCACGCGGAGAACACCTTTCTGGGGTTTTTCACCGAAGGAGGTCTTGCTTTTGTCCCGTCTCATCTGAAGTTTTTATTTTATCTTCAGAACGGAGCCTGTTTTGGGGTCCAGGGAGAGAGCTTAGTTTACTTAGGTTGTTTCAAGAATGGGGGTTCCACTATTGTGGGCCGGGCACCTCTGAGATCTGAGGGTCATCTTCCTGCCTCGGTTTCCCTTCCCTCCTCCCCTCCGGGACTGCAGGCCTGTGCTGACACATCCCAGCTTCGAGAGCCTGGCTTAAAATACAGATTCCGCGCTTCATCTTGGCTGTGTTTTATAGGGTACAACCCTTAAGGCAATGATTGAAAAATAATTTTTTTTCCATAGAGGACTACATAGTAAATATTTTAGGCTTTTCAGGCTCTGTAGGATTTCTGTTGAGATCTTTTTCCTGTGTATATATATATATATATATACATATATATGTATATATATACACACACACACATACATATATGGGTATATGTACATATATATGGGTATATATGTATGTATATATATATATATATTCTCTCTGACAGGTGGTTTTAAAGAACAGTCTAAGGGGCTAGGTTTGGCCTGCGATCATAGCGTGTCAACCCCTGTTTTAGGTAATATTATCTTTCTTTAAGATTAACCGTCCTTACTCAGAGAAAGGAAGTAATTAATCTGGTTCACGCGGCTCACACTGGGGGGAAATCCTTGCTCGCGCCGTTCCAGGTCCATTTCTTTCCCTTATACCATATATTTCCTGGCGCATTTCCTCCCAGATTCTGCAGGAGAGTAAAGACATCAGTTTCATCTTTTGTTGTTTGTAATCATTTTTCTTGAACGTTTCTGAGAGAATGGCCCCATTGCTCAGAAACATGATAACATACTAATACGAAACAGATGATGGAGCCCAGGTTGGGCCCTGAAATTCATGCCTTGCGGCTGTCAGCCAAAAAAAGAGAAAAAAAAATGTATCCTGTTAAGAAACATAACAGGCCTGCGATGAAAGTCATCTTAAAGTAAATTGCATCCAATGAACACATCCGACCATGTTAAATAAAAACTCCCCACAAGCAGGTTTGAGAAGAAACACTAGAGGATTCCAGGGAATCTTGTAGAACAACTAGGCTCTGAAGCGGAGGCGCTTTTGGTAGGGGGATGACCTAGGGGATGTGAGCCAGCAGACTGGGTAAAAATAAATGGGAAGATGGTTCTAGAAAGAACCTGAGACGTGGATCCCAGCTGGGTGAGGTGGGAAGAGGGACGGGGCTGTGTTGAGATGGATTCAGGAGCGGGGTGTTTCAGGCTGACCTTGGCCAGGCCACCCCAGGTGCTCATGGGCTGGGGCGATTGCTAGACGGCAGGGAAGATGCGCTGAAGAGAACCAGGCGGGCAGAAGTTGGGGTGTGATCTGAAGGCACGTTGCGCATTTGGGGAGCCTTGTGTCAAAGCAAGGGGTCTCCGCCGTCCCAGCCGCGGGGCTGGAAAGGGCTGGCTGCCGTTCATCTTTGGGAAGAGCGTCCCTCATCGAGCCTCCAGCTGTGTGTGTGTATGTTTATATATATGTGTGTGTGCATATATATATATATATAATACATATATTATGTATATATCAAACTGACAGTTTGCAGATGTTGGATCTGGCAGTTCCCCCCCATCATGTAACATGTAACGAAACTAACAAACACATATTGATATTATTTTGAGACAGGAGCTCCCTCTGTAGCGCAGGCTAACCTCAGAGGTCAGCCCCTCCCGCCTCTGTCTCCAGGGCAAGGATGGCTGGACCACCGTGCCCAACCTCAGCAGCCATTTCAATCATGATCATAACCGTGTTTACGTGCCAACTCCCACTTCAAGCATTTCGGAGAGAGAGGCTTCCGCCCCTGTAAAATAACAGTTTTCAATATCCGAAAGTGATTTATGGTCATTGTTTCTGAGATTCCTTTCAACCTTCAGCTTCAAGGTAAGCTAAAGTCGGGGTGCTTATTGCTAAGGGAAGGAAAACGTGACCCGCACATAATGAAGTTAGGAAGAATACATTCCTTCACTGTCTTAGTGTGTGCGTGTGCGTGTGCGTGTATGTGTACGTATGGGTATGTGTGTGTGTCTGTTTATGGTTGTGTGTGTGTATATGTATGACTCTGTGTGTGTGTGTGTGTGTGAGCTCTAAATAGGTTGGCCCTTAATGCAGAGGTGTAATGCCTTCTCTCCTATTGAATACCCCAGTCCACCCACAGCTGGTCAGAGGCAGGTGTGACCCGCTCAGGCCGGTGCCCAGTTTTGCTCCTCGGGGCCTGTGTTCTCTCCCTGCTGGGGTGGTTGGCTGGCCAGGGCCAGGGCCGGTGGAGGGGCAGGAAGGCTGCCGGGTCACTGCAGAGCAATAAGGTGATCTTGAAACCCAAGGCAGGCAAATATTTGGATAGGAATCAAAGCCTGGCCGCAGGGGAAATGCTCAGCTGACAGTCATGGGGGTGGGGGGGGGGGTGTTGCTGAAGCAGCAGGAAGGACCGCAGAGCCCGGTGTGTGTGTGGGGGGGAGATGGAGGCAGATTGGATGCGGGCTATGGGTGTCAGCAGGCCCAGGCGGCTGAGCAGGCGGTTCTTATCCACCCTGCCTCTGGGGATGGCAAGCCAGGGACACTTGCCGGGTCGGTAGGAAGCTTCGCGTTCCCTTTCCCTCATCTTGAGATGTCACCCTGAGGAAAGCAGGCATGGGAGAGAAAGGGCTGGGCACAGAGCTCATACCTGCAAAGAGCTACCATAGGCCTGGGCACCGGTCACTCCTACCCGGCATCCTCACTACTTAGTAACTGAGAAGCACGGCAAGAAGCCGGCCTGGGCAGACAAGTCAGACTCTCTCATCTCCAGGTAACCAGCAAAAAGCCCTAATGGAGGCGTGTCTCCGATGGCAGAGTACCAGCTGTAAGTTAAAAACAGAGCCTGACATCCCAAGTTCGAGTAGGCTAGAGGCAGGCAGGTGCTGAATGCAAAGTCCCTGAGACTTCTCCGTATGATAGAGGCTAAGGGGTTGGGACAGGAGTTGACCCAGACAATAGGAAAGGAAAATGCCATGTTTCCCTTTCACTCCTCCAAATTTCCTCCCAAGTGTTCCCCATCTTTGTCTCCTGCGTGGTTCAACATGGGAAAACGGATTTTCTACCACCATGACCACATTGTGGGGCCTCAAAGGGAAAGGTTCCTTTTGAAGACACGTAATAAATGACTGGCGAGGGCAGGACATCAGGGGAGACACCACATATGTAGCAGCAGATGATAAATCTGGTAATTTACATCCGCAGGTCACTCTAAGGACATTTCTGATTTATGGCTTGGAGCCAAAGTCTAACTCAATTCAGACGTCTTCTGGGTAAGGCAGAAACTAGAAGCGGCGCTCATGGCTGCCATCTGGTGTGAATAAGAGGTAACTACAACCCGGTATTCACTGAAGGAAATTGCTTTATCATCTTGGGAATATTGTCCTTTTCCTGATACCTTCTGTTAGTTTCTGAAACACACACACACACACACACACACACACACACACACACACACACACTACATGAACTTGAAGTTTTGCAGAATAATAACTGACTATATATATATAATCTTTAGGCTTTAAATGTGGGTAGTTAGAGACTCTTGCAATTAAGAGAAGCTGGAGTTTCTAAACTTTTAAAACGGAGTAGTGATTCCTTCATGACAATATTTTCCTCTGTGCCATTAAACTATCTTTTGATTGCAACACTGTAGGAGTGACAAATAGAGCAGAAATGTCTTTGGGGGTTCCAGAGTCAGGTTTGGTTTTATAGTGCAGCGAAATTCAAGGCCAAATACCATGAGCCCTGTTGAGGTTTTCTGGGGTCAAAGGGGAAGCTAGGACGCAGGACTTTCCGTGCGGAAATGGGGAAAATCTTGGGATAATGTGGATGGGCTGACCACTCAAGGCCAGAGTTTCAAATGAATCACACTGAAAAAGCAAAATGTTTGGCTGGGCACAGGGTAGAAGAAGGAGCCCGGGTACCAGGGTCTCCTTCCAGAGGTAGCCATCTTCCCCGCAGTGGCGTAAAGACTCCGCCAGGCACAGATGCTCCCAGGAGCTCTGGGGGACATTGAACACCCACATTATAGCCATAAGCCAAGTACAAAGCAATCAACAGGCCCGGCAGGAGGACGGAAAAAGTCGACAAGGCCAGGTGCACCTGCCCTGTTCATAGTAACTCTTGTTCCTTACTTGATTTTGTGTTCTGCCCTCTTAAAAACACGGCTCGTGTTTATGCGTGTGAATTCATGTCTCTCGGCACGTGGTGGTCTTCTTCTATAATGTGTAACCCGACTGAACAAGCAGTGTGATAGAGGAGGATTGCTTATGGAATTTTTTTTACTTGTGTGTGTGTGTGTCAGTTCTGGGGCTTGAACTCAGGGCCTGGGCACTGCCACTGTCCCGTTTCTGGCTTTTTTGGTGTTTAATGGGAGCCAAGATTCTCACAGTCTTTTTTTTTTTTTTTGGCCTGGGCTGGCTCAAATCTTGATCCTTACATCTCAGCCTCTTGAGTAGCTAGGATTACAAGCGTGGACTGTTGGCACTTTTTTTTTTCTTAATTGTTTTTGCTTCTTTTTTTTTTTCTGGTTTATACTTTTTCTTCTTACCAGAAGATATAAAATGAAAAGATGTCCTTCCTAGAGCGTTCTACCCTGTAGTAATTTCTTACATAATCGCAACATTTTGATGCATCTGAAGCATAACTTATAAAACATTTTCTCACACATACTGTATACATTACTATGCATTTTGGTTCTCTTTTTCTTTGACAGATACACTTTTATCTTTCTAAACACATTTTTTTAAATTGTGACAATGTACTCTGCTGTATTATTTTTCCTTTAGTCTTCGAATGGCAGACTTTAAAGTTGTTTCCAACACTTTCTACTTAGAAGTAAAGACACAGTGACTAGCACTGAACATAGGTCATTCCACATATGTGTGAGAACGTGTGTAAGCTAAGTACCTGGAAATGAAATCACTAGGTCAAACCTACCCGCATTTCTAAATTTAATAGTTTTGGCCAAGTGCTTTGCACAGATTAAGTTCATACTTTCTCTAGCAATGCCTAGAAGGATATTTTTTCCTATTCTCAGTCTCACTAAACTTTTTGATCTTCCCAAATCTGATAGGTTAAAATAATAGCATTCTAGTCGTTTACTTATAATTTAATGCACCTATTTTAATGACTTTTGAAAATCGTATGTGTAGCTATTACAGTGATCAAAACAGAATATTTATGTCACGACCAAGTCATTTCTTCCTGCTTTATCACAGGTGATTTCCCCAGTCTCTGGTCCCTCGCAAGCCCTGAGTCTGCTTTCAGACATCATAATTATGTTGATCTTTCTTTAGACTTTCACAGAAACGGAGTCATACACATTCGTGTCTGGTTTCTTTCCTACAGAATATGTGTTTGAGATTCATGCAGGTTATATCAGAAATTTATTACTTTTTTTATTCTGGGGCAATATTCCTTTGATAGGCGTATTAATTTGATTGTTGTTGGGCATGTGGTTTGTTTCCCATTTTAGGTGATGAGGAAAAAAGCTGCTATAAAACATTCACATAAAAGTCTTTACAGATATTTAGTTCCATTGGTCTGGGAGCAAAACTGCTCAATCCTGTGTGTTCATCTTTGTAAGAAACTGTTAACCTCTTTTTCTCAGTTTGTGTATCATCTTCCACAGACTGTTGGAGAGTTACAGTTGCTCTGTTTCCTTCCAAAAATGTGTTAGGGTCAGTATTTTAATTTTAGTAATTCTAGGGATGTGTATATGCTGTTTCATTGGCTTTCCCATATTGTTGTTACTGATGACTAATGACACAGCATTCCACGAGCTCAGTGGCTGTTACAGATTGAGTGTATGTGTATATTGAAGATTGCTCTTCATTGTTTGTTTTCTTATGGTACCATGCTATGTTTACAAGTGTGTTCTCTTCCTGAAAGAGTTTTCCTGACAGAGAACAGTTGTTCAAGTTTTCTATTATTTAAAGTCTTTAATCATTCATTCTTGCACATTTAAAAATGTGTTTGTATGGTAAAGTGGCTAGATTCTTTTTTTTTTTTTAATGGAGCTCTTGATTTCTGGGCATTTGCATTTTCTGGTGTTCATTCATATTGCTCACTACCACTTTCAGCCACAGCATCACTTCTGGTTTTCTGGTGGTTAGTGGAGGTAAGAGTCTCATGGACTTTCCTGCCCAGGCTGGCTTTGAACTGTGATCCTCAGATCTCAGCCTTCTGAGTAGCTAGGATTATAGGCTTGAGCTACTAGTGCCTGGCTTTTTCTTTTTTTCTTAATGGACACAGTAGAACTTGGAAAAAGTATATTTATTCTGTATGGCCTGTCTAGAATAGACGAAAAAGAAAAATCCCTAGCCCACCACGTAGCCTTATTCCCAGCTGATATTCGTTCGGCTCGGGCTTTTCAGCTTGCATCTGTGTTGTACGTTAGGAAGCTGTTCCTACACGAGCTCCATTCCAAAGATAACAGGGCGCAGGGAGGGGGCGGCTTTCTGCATCTTCTGCGGTTTTGTTTCTAGTTGCTTCTTCTTTCCCCCTTCACAGTCATCTCAATTTTTTCGTTGCAGCTGCATAAATATGTTCCGCAGATGTCACATTCCCTGAAAGCCTTATCAGAACCCCAATAAACTCACTCGCACCGATACAGCAGCCAGAACAACAGGACACGGGGTGAGTGAGAGCTCACTAGCAGGGCTGACAATCTTTCCTTCAGACCATTGTCCTAAGACCCCATCTCCCTCCCCCGTGGTAAAGGAAGCGGGGAAAATCACGGCTCTGTGCTCCCAGAGAGCGACATTTGGTGGGCGTCAGGAATTTTCCACATTGCCCTCATAGTGTCAGGGGGAGAAAATCCTGCCTCTGAGACTGGGTATTCCAGAAGGAGTTCTGGGGGGAAATGAGAGGGAGAGCCAAATGGAGACAGACACCAGAGAAGCAGAAGAAAGAAAAGGGCTGGGGATATAGCCTAGTGGCAAGAGTGCCTGCCTTGGTATACCCGAGGCCCTAGGTTCGATTCCCCAGCACCACATATACAGAAAACGGCCAGAAGCGGCGCTGTGGCTCAAGAGGCAGAGTGCTAGCCTTGAGCGGGAAGAAGCCAGGGACAGTGCTCAGGCCCTGAGTCCAAGGCCCAGGACTGGCCAAAAAAAAAAAAAAAAAAAATGTTAAGAAGAAAGAAAAGGAAAGGCAGCCGGAGGGAAGGCCCAGGAGAGAGATCAGCAGCTTGAGGGCAAGCCCACCTGCCTCTCCCCTGCAGGCCCGGCCCTGGGCTTAGCTCCTGACTTGGCTGTGTAGTAGCCAAGGGTGCTAGGTGCTAGGTATCTACTAAAGAGATATCTGGGGGAGGGGGCATGGGGGGTGGGAGCAGAGGTCATTCCAAGGTGACGTCTCTGCATGCAGACAGTACCTCAGCAATCTTTTGTGATGGAGACCCAGCATCTCGGATCACCAAAGTGGACTGACTGGCTGCTAGAGAAAATTCCAGAAGAGATTCACTTCTGCTGAACACGATGCTGATGGTGATACATAGCACAATCAAATGGCAGACATGAATCTAAGAGAGGTCGAGTCAGCTACTCAAGACATCCCACTAGCAGATGACAAAACCTGGACCCCGATCCAGAAGTTCCGGTTCTAGAGCCTTCTGGGAATGTCATTTGTGATCTCTCTCTGGGCTGGGAGATCTTGACTTGACTTTGAGTGGGGCATGACAGTGGGAAAGAACAGCCCAACGCCCATCCTGCTGAGTGTCGCCCCCCCCCTTCATCTCACACTGGGATGGAGATCTGAGTTTTATTTAGGTTCTTAGAAAGGAAATCAACAAACGGGATTTTGTTTCAAATGTTTGTCTCCCTAGTGTGTAGACCCAAGATTCAAAAATGGAGAAATGGGTTTTCTAAACATTCGCCTTGCCAACAACCAACACAAAGGGGGTGGGAGGGACCTCAGGCCACGTGGCTGACCAGGGCCTGGCAATTCTGGTCTCTCACCAGGTCCGCGTGGCCTGCTGCTGCTCTCTGGCTGTGGCTTTCTAAAGCCCATGTCCCCACTGAGACCCAGCGTGGCCTACCGGCTCCATGCAAGTGAGCTGTTCCCAGAAGATGGCTACCATGGAAACCTAAGGAAGGCCTCCAGGCAGGTGGGAGGGCTTTTGTATGTACCCGTGCACGGTCGTGGACTAAGCAGCTTCCTGGTGGGTTTGCTCTCAAAGTCTATCATTACACTAAAACAAAACCACACAACAGCAACCAAAGGACTTTCAAAGCAAAGTCTTTCTATGGATCACCTGCGTGAGGCCAGGATTTTAGAAAGAGACAGCCTTTCTGAAAGAGAAATGAAAGAGAAGGAAGGATCTAGGATCCCCAGGAAGCTATGATTTTGAGATGGTCGTGGGCCAGGGGGTAAGCAGCCTTGGAGCAGGGTTGGTTTGTAGTCATGTGGGGATTCTTCCAGTTCTTTGAAAACACTGAGTTGTAATTATGCCTGGATCTTTGCATTTGCTGGGTTTCTTGCCTGCCTGCCTGCCTGCCATCTTCCTGTCTTCCTGTGTGCTTAACTGCCTTCCTTCCTTCCTTCCTTCCTTCCTTCCTTCCTTCCTTCCTTCCTTCCTTCCTTCCTTCCTTCCTTCCTTCCTCCCTCCCTCCCTCCCTCCCTCCCTCCCTCCCTCCCTCCCTCCCTCCCTCCCTCCCTTCCTTTTGTCTAGAAAATTCTCTCACTACTTTCCTTATGACTGGCTTGTCTCATCCTTCCCACTTCAGGCAACCTTCCTTTCTCTTTTACGTTATTTTTTGTGCTTGCTAAACAAGGACCCCATCACGTGAGCCACTCTGCTAGTCCTTTCTGCATTGACTGTTTATGAGAGAGGGTGAGATTAGACTGTGATCCTCCTATTTGTGCTTCTCTTTTCACTGGAACAGGAGACACACGCTACCGCTCCTAGCCATTCACAGAGATGGAGTTTCATAAGCTGCTTGCACTGGGCTGGCCTTACAGGCTGCAGCCGTCAAACCCAGCTCCATGACTACCCTTTCTAGAACAGGCCTGCCCTCCTTCCTGGTTCTATCTCTCTGAATTACAGATGGACAACTGGCATGCTCAGTAGTAAGTCATGTTAAATGAACACAAATTTTAAACGTTTCGATCGGTTTTGCAATCCCATATTCTTATCCTAAGACATCACAAATCTATTATGATCCGCTGTTGGAAGTTTTGTGGGGAAAAAAAAAAATTCCCGTTCAAATCATAGGGTTCAAGAAACTCAAAGAACTTAGCTACTTTGAAACCACTGATAGAGAAGAAGTATGTCGAAAGTGTTCTTATCGAGCCTGTCCACTAATTGGATGCCCCGCCACTGGAATGAAGGGAAGAAGTCTTATTGTGAATTCCATGGCTTTTTCAGAAGAGACTGGAATCTTCCATACCAAATGCATCTTCCTTCCAGCAAGAAGTCTGAGCATTTTGAGCTTCAGCCCAATGGAAAATTGTGTCCTGGTGACACAACATTTCCTTTACTTTTTGACTGATGCCGTGTTTCTATTTTTGTGTCTGAACTACGTTCCGTGATCCGCCCAATACCTCGTGTTTGAGCTCTCCCCGCGGCCTCAGTGTTAATGGGGACCAGCACCATCTTCTGGAACGTCCTGTTCGCTTAGCTGGTGACGGGACTTCCCACGGTGTCCCGGGGAGCAGGTAAGCGGGGCAGCTGGCAGCAGTGCAGCTGAGCAGCGTGTGTATAGGCACGTGCATGCGTGCACCTGCATGTGTGCTGGTGTGTGGGTGTGAAAAGTGCCATAATATCACAGCATGAACATTTCCCCAGGAAATGGCAAAGACTTGCAGTGTCCACACTGCAGTAAAGGCGGCAGGTCAAGAGTCAGTGAGTCCCAACTCGTCATGCAAATCAGAATAGGAGAATTGGGAACGAATGTGCAACGTGAATTAATATGCTCTGAATTTCAGTGACACAGGGTAGCATTTTTTAGTTGTTTCTTTTCTTTTTTAACTACAATTCTATTTATGACTTTTAAATTATGTAAGAAGAGCTTTGCTTTCTTTTGCCTCCTCTCCTCTCCTCCTCTGTCCTTCCCCGTCCTCTCCTTCCCTCTCTTTCCTTCCCCTCCAGTCCTCTCCTCTTTTTTTTTGTGCCAGTGTTGGGGCTTGAACTCAGGGATTGGGTGTGGTTCCTATTCGCTCAAGGCTGGCACTCTACCACTTGAGCCACAGCTCTGCGTCTAGATATTTTTGCTGGTGAGTTGGAAATGAGAGTCTCATTGACTTATCTGTCTCTGTTGAGGTATTGGCTACTTCTGTTCATTTATATTCGACTATATTTATGCAACTTAAAAACACATAAATAATGTCTTTGCTTTTGAGTATAGTTTGAAAGGTTTTGTCCAGCAGGTGACTATTTTATGATAACTTTATTCAATACGCTTATGTATTTATTCATTCATTCATTTTGCAGCTCTGGGGATGGAGCGCAGGGTCTTGTACACTCTAGGTAAGCGCGCTACCACTTTGCCCTTAACTATATATTTCTTTAGGAAATGTCTCTTGGTTGCAAAGGACAAGCAATGTAAAGGCGAATGTATTTCTACTTCCCCTCCTTACCTGTATTTAACCACTTGGTTTTAGTTGTTTATTTTTCTAAGTGTTTATCTTTAAGTGTTTTTTTTCTAACTACTATTGTAGTGATCCCGTTTCATCTGTGATTTCACTATTTACCGTTCACTCTCTGAGGTTTCTTACAGTCTACAAATGGGGTGTGAGCATATTAAATGGGAAATTCCATTAATAACTTGTAAGTTTTCAATCATGTGCCATTCTGAGCAGCCTCATGAAATCTCCCTGGGATTTCCTGATTGATAAGAGCAGCTCTCTTCTTTATGAGGCGACTCTTGGGGAGCCCAGGAGCCGGTCCCTAGAAAGACCAAGTTGGGGTTGTAAGTGTGGAACATTACACACAGACACACACACATGCACACACATACATGGATATATACACACATATAACTGTGGATATATTTAAATTCATATATTAATATTTTAATTATTCTGTCCCTTGTTTTAGCATTGAGTTATGGTTTAGCTATGAACTGTCTCCCAGATGCCCACATGTTTGAACCCTGGATCTTCAAGTAGGAACCCTGGAGATGGAATCTTTCACAAGTGTTGTCTACTGCAAGTGCCTTAGGTGATTGGGTACACCTCGATGGGGGACACCCATCCCTCCATCTCTCTTGTTTTCACGTAGCCATGAGGTCAGCAAATAGTCTTACTACAATGTGTGCTCTTATGGTGATGGTCCACCCACTGCAGGGCCACAAGCAAATGGGTCAGCTAATCCCGGGCTGGAGGAAGTCACCAGGATTTCTGGACTTGTATGGTGAGCCGAGTAAGCACCTACCAATGGAGTCAGATACACTGTAAGTCTCCTTCCTGCTCCTGAGCTGCCTGGGTCTAACTTCCTAGTTTCTGACTTCCTGGGTCTCACTTTCCTTACCTGTCAAATGAAAGCAATGAACAAACCAGCCTCTAAAGAGACTCATCTTTCTATGATTGTTCTTGGTTGATGGTTTAGTCTCATTCTGAAGAGCAAGTGATTCATCAATCCATCAGGAGTTGGACTGGTTGTTCAAAGTTTCTTAGTTATATTTTGGTTGCAGAAATATGTAACACTGTATTATTTTGGTAATATTTTCTTCCTTTCAGGGTAGATATAGTAGAGGATAAAAATTAAAAGAAGCTTGTGAAGATAAGTGCGAAGAGTAGGGACAGTGAATCAGGTGGCAGAATCTCTGGGAGCTTCTTGCAGACACAGATGGTCGATGTAAACTGTTGTGGCAGGGAATTTCTGCCAGACATCCATAGAGTTTATTACTAAATGTGGGATAAGTAAACTTTTAAAAACATACTGCACATGTAAAATCATTAAAATATGGCAAGTTGTAAAATCTTTTTGTTTCACTAAGATCTAATCCTTCCCTCTTAATGCGTAGTTTAAATGAAAATTTCAGCTTTGGTGCTCAATGGTTTTATTTTATTTTATTTTTGTATGAAATGGTAGACATACCCATTAAAAAAGGCACAGGTTCTGAGTGTTTGGTGATTCTTGGTTCTGAGACACTGGGATATGTTCGTTCAACCTCCAAAGAGAAAGTTTTTTTTTCTTTTAAAAACAGAACTACATGACAGGAAAATTAAGAAGTATGAAATTAATGTGAAATTCTGGAAAAAAAAAGAAAAGATATTATGTCACAGTGTGTGGTCTGTGTAAAAAATCATGAAAGCTAAGCCAGCTGCTAAACTCAGTGCTAACACATAATAGCTAACTTTATAATGTAGGAAACAACTGTAATTAGGGAATGGTTAAATCTTTAACGTAAGTCAGTGTAGTAAAACCAGGCAAGGCTGCAGGTGGGAGCAGGGATTTTATGGAACATTAGAAATGTTTCCATGCAAGAAGCCCCAGCTGCAGAAAATTATAATTGAATATATGCTGTTTTTCCTTTGCACATAATACTTAAAAGATATGTGTACTTTCGCATGGTGTCAGACTTGATCTTTGCAGAGACAGAATAGTTTCACTTTATTTTTCCTTAATTTTTTAATTCATTATTTTAGACTAAGTCAGTCAGTATATCTGCGAGGTAATGTAGTGATCAAATCAAAGTAGTTAGGATTCAAGTTTTTGTGGGGTTTTTTGGATAATATATATAATATATATAATGTTACATATGATGTGTAGTGGATAGAAAATGCACTGATCAGAGTATATAAGTAGATATCAGAGTAACTAATATTTCTATGTCCCCATCATACTTTTGTGTTTGGAGCCTTTGAAATGCTCTCTTCCAATTATTTACAGAACATATAATAGGTTACCTCACTAAATTGTAGAACAGCGGAACACTGTAACTTATTACTGGTATTCATTATCCATCCTCCTTCTATCTGCTATCTTTCCAACTTCTCCCAGCCTCTAGTAATTGCTATTTACATTCAGGTTGATTTTTTAATTACCCACGTGTGTGTAAGAACATGAGGTATACTGGGAATATGGCCTAGTGGCAAGAGTGCTTGCCTCTTGCACATGAAGCTCTCAGTTTGATTCCCCAGCACCACATATATGGGAAACGGCCAGAGGGGGCGCTGTGGCTCCAGTGGCAGAGTGCTAGCCTTGAGCAAGGAGAAGCCAGGGATAGTGCTCAGGCCCTGACTGGTCCAAGGCCCAGGACTGGCCAAAAAAAAAAAAGAACATGAGGTATTTGTCTTCCTGTGTCTTAGTTACTTAATGTCACCCAGTCTACTTAATTTGCTGCAAATGATAGGATTTCATTTTTTCTATGGCTGAATAATATTCTCTTATGTCCAGACAACACTTTTCTCTTCATCCATTCATCTGTTGACTCACATCTCGACTGACTCCATATCTAGCTATTGTGAATAGTGCTTCAACGAACAAGGCCATAGAGATGAATGAATTTGATGTGAATGGCTTCACTCCAGAGATGAAAATTTGAGCTTCACATAGGCTAACGACTTGCTGAAGCTAAAGCAACTGTAAGCAACATAGATGGTGCTCAAATCTCATTGAGCAGATCTTAACATAGAGTGATTTAGGATAAGGAAGGGTAACACAAGGGTTGAACTTGATCGAACTACATTGTATGAATGTAGGGAAATACAATAAAACACTTTTGTATAAGCCGTATAGTCTAATAAAAAGAGAAACAGAAAGAAAAATTTGAGAAAGCTGATTAAAAAGAAAGAAGAACCCCCCCCCCACCCCAGAAATCAACAGTCCTACAGTAATAATATTCCAATGAAAGAGAGGAAGCATTCGGGTCTCCATTGACATTATGCCCTCTAGTGGGCTCTTGCTCTCTGAGGACTTGATTGACTAACTGTACTATATAGATAGATGGCAAATAATGGACCAACAAGATGTAGTATTCGGCTCTGTTTTCAGAAATGCCACCTGTGGTTCCTGCGATCACACTTCACATTCTTGGACACTGCTGAATTGTGAGTACAGAGAAGTTTCCCCTCAAATGTGAAGATGTAGTAGGTTCTTCCTATAGGCAAAACAAAACCCCCAATACGAAGGGAGACAATTCATCTGCCAGAAGCAGGAAGAGCACCCTACAACTGCTCTGGGAAATGATACTGGAAACTCTTGGAGGTGGAAAGAGACTGGAAAATTAACCACAGTCTTGTGAGGTGGAAGGATCTGGGTATTTAGGCGAGCAGAAAGCAATTCCCAGCACATATGGAGGGTTGGACTAATAATAGGCTGTGGACATGTTTCCTTCCTTTCAACCAAAATAACACTTTCCTACAGCCTTGTCATGGAAAATGAGAATAACGTGAGCTACTGAACTTTTAAATGGAGAAATATGTACTTAATTATCTGTGATTGTGTAATGAAACAAAAGAATGGAAAAACAGAGATAAGTGTTAAAATGAATTTCTCAGACCATTGATCCATGTCAAAAACAGTGATGAGATTAAAGACTACCGAGGCTGGTTCGGTGAGACACAGAGCAGTTTCTTTCTTCCTTTCTTGGCTTCTGAGGCTTTATATAAAGTTGCTTAAAAAGGAAACAAAACAAAAACAAAACAAAACCTGCTGGTGGGAATGTAAAATGGTGCAGGCTGTGCAAGAGTGTAGTTTCCTTGAAAAGTTAAAGCTAGAATTATCATATGTCCTAGCAATTCCATGCCAAAGCTTAAGCCCAGGGATGCGGATGGGTTTGTGTAACCAGTGTTCACTGCAGGATTGGGCAGGACGGATAAAAAGTTGTAACAATTCAAGTCCCCATCAAGAGATGAATGGCTAAACAAAATGGTATATATATATATATATATATATATATATATATATATATATACATATATGTAAATATTATTCAGCCATTAAAAGAGATGACATTCTGATACATCCTGAAGCAAATGATGGACCTTGAAAACACGCTAACTGAAGTGAAATAACTCTCTATTAGAAGAGGGCAATTCATAGACACAGAAGTACATGGGCTAGGACCTTGAGGAACGTGGGCTTGTTACCTATTGTGCGCACAGCTTTTAATTGGGGTGAGGAAGATGTTTTAGAAATAGATATGGTGATGCAGTATAACACTGTGCATGTAGTGAATGCTGTTGAAGTGTATCCCTAAAAATAACAAAAGTGAGAACTAGGGATGTTCGCTCAGTGATAGAATGCTTGTCTAGCATATGAGAGAACATGGTTTTAATCCCTAGTACCCAAAAGAGAAATTAAAATGGCCAGTATGTGATATATATATTATATAAATTATATATGCAATTAAATGATCATATATCAATATAATTATAACAGCATATATTTCATAATTATTATTATAATGCATATTACCATATGTGACATATAAACATATATAATACTATATAACATTATGGTTATATATATGCAATATTATTATATGCAATAGTATTGTTTATAATAATTATATGTATCTTCACAGTAAAAAATAAAGTGATTTTTTAAAAAAGATAAATCTTAGGACATTGTGGGTAAGTGTGAAATATAAGTACAACTTTGTTTGTTTAGTGCTCAATTAAGGCCAAATGCTGCCGTGTTCTTAAAAGTGGATTTTGACCCCAAACACCCAATGTTAGGAAAAGCTTGACCTTTTCCAGAAAAATTTTGTAAACGAGATGCTAGAGACTTAAGACATTGTCTGGTACAGCATTTAAATGGTATTTAACATGAATTAAAACACACACATTGACCACGTGGGTTTGGCAAAACCTTCTCTTCAATTAAAGCTAAATTATACCCTGCCTCTGGAACCGCGGTGCCTTCTCTCCGTCCCTTTGCTAATCAATAACATCCTCTCCTGGGAAGGGAGGGCTGAGCCCCACATCCTTCCTACAAATGCTCCCTTGTTCTCTGGCCATGCTTTAAAAAATTCTTTGAAATACATTATTTGGTTTGCTTTTGGTGCCATGGATTGAACCCAGGACCACACATACCAAACACATGCTCTGTCACTGGACTCCCTCCAGCCCTGGTGAAGTTATGTTCTGTGGAAGCAGCAGAAAGGCTGGGATGGGGCCATGTTCACTACAACCCTTCCAAGTGAATAATGGCGGCTTCATGTTGGGTACCCTTGTGGTCTATTGTGACTCTAAAATTGTGAATATAGTAGAATTTAAAGCATCTGTACTATAGACATTCTGTGACTAAGCTTAAAGAAGTAAGTGTGGCATGTCATGTTTTCTAAAGTACCACACTTTAATTTGATGTGCATTAGTAATCTGTGAGAATATTTGAGTAATCAATTAAGAAATTTCCCCATTCCAAGGTTCATGCCTGTAATCCTAGTTACTTAAGAAGCTGAGCATTGAGGATTGTCAGTCATTTAAAGCTAGTCCAGGTAGGATAGTCTGTGAGACTTATCTCTAATCAACCAGCAAAAATCCTGAATTTTAGATGTGGCTTGAGTGAAAAACTCAGAGACTGGTGTCCAGGAGTTGGAAAAATTTTATTTTCTTTGGCTCTATGTTTACAATTTTCTCTTTATCTCCTGTTATTCTTAATCTTTTTGCTAAGTCCTTGCATTTTTTTCCTTAATTGCTTCATGTTCCCTACTCCTAGAAAACTAAGGGGATTTTATTACTGAATACGTCATTTAGGAATATGCTCCAGGTGTAGCATTGACCTGCACATACGCTGGTGTGATGTTGGTGAATGTGCAAGTACCTTGAGATGTGTGTGGACAGGTAGTTCAGCGAATTTCCTATGAAGAAAGGGGTGCTAGAAGAAATGAAAAGTGGATGGTCTGAGGTGGAGTCTGCTTGAAACCGAGGCTAACCATGTGCTGCTGACATCTGTACTCACAGATGTGCACACAATGATGTCACAATGTGTTTTTATATAGCTAACTGAGCTTTGGGTACATTTGAGTGTCATCAGCACATACATTAACCAGCAGAGTTGCCATTTAAACACCCTCAGAGTGTTTTATTGTTTGAGTGAGTTAGAACTCTTGAGTTTTGGTGTGATGCTTGATTGGTCTGGACTTGATGAAATACTGCTGTATTCCGAGAACGAAAATAATCTATCGAGGCACAACTTAAGGTGGGAAGGGGTTTTTATTTACAAAGGGATTTTATTTACAACCTAAAATCCGGAGCAGCCTTCCACATCCAAATGCTAGCCTGCGACTACCTTGTCCTGGGCTAGTTACCCAGAACCCAGACCTGTAGACCTGACCTGAACTCTGAACCTCCATACCTTAATCTCCAACTACATCAGCCTCCAAACCACCAGACCTCCAGAGGAGCAAGCTTCCTTCCTGTAGGCCTCGCCTCTCCTCAGGCTTTAAGCCTCAAGCCTCCCCACAGGCCTTAGGCTTCTCTGCCAGCCTCAGGCTCCAGACTCCTCCTTAGGCCTCAGGCTTCAGACTCCTCCTCAGGCCTCAGGCTCAGAACTCCTCCTCAGGCTTCACTCTCTCCCTCAGGCCTCAGGCTCTGGAGTCCTCCTCCGGCTGGCTCTGTTCCGCTCTGCTCAGCTTCACTCAGCTTCACTCACCTTCTCTCTCCTCCTTTCTCTTCTGCCCCTGGCTGCCCAGGCAGGCCGCCTATATGTACACTGGGGGCTCTCAAGCCCCGCCCCCTTCCATAGGCCAGACCAATTGGGATTGCCACCTGTGGTTGTCTGGTCCAATTGAAAGTGCCACCCTGGCTGTCTGGAGGGGGGACTTCCTAGGCTGCCCCTCCCTTACTCCTGACAGCAGCCTAATGCCACGCCCCCCTCCTATGTTCTCCTATGGCAGTGACACAGCAGGGGTTGGGATTTCCCTGCTAGGCAGGTTATTATACTACCTCTGACTTTAAGGTGTCCTCATGGCCTGGTGGAGCTTTAAGGAGCCACGAGGAATGGTTTGGAGCACATATTTAAATCGATAGCTTATTTGCCCACCAGACTTGGGGGTCTGAAGGGCAGTTGATTTTACTTCTCAGTGCCACTTCCTGTTTCTCTGTGTCACTTCCTGTCTGTTTCTCTGTGGCACTTCCTGTCTGTTTCTCTGTGGCACTTCCTGGCCAAGGAGGGCTGAACATCCTCTTGGCAGCTGTTGAAGATTGACCTGTCTTCCTCCCTTCAAGAAACTGAGGGTAGGAGTGGCTCAGAGGGAGGCACCTGACAGCCTCTGCACCCTGACCCCTGACCTGCCCCCCCCCAGGGGTCACTTCCCCTGTCGAAATGGAAATGTTGAACCCATGTTCCTCAGATAAAAGATAGACTGTGTTGGAGAACAGGGAAAACAAGGATTTGCACGGTGAATTCCCACCCAGTGCCTGTTCTGCAAACGCTTACACAGTTGGTGCCTGTTCCTCATAACTAAACGTGTGTTTTTGTGTTCAGTGTGATTTCAACAACTGGGTACTATCATAAACATTGACGGAGTATCTGTGCTTTCAGAAAGGAAGGTCCTGTTTTTATGCAAACATTAGCAAAGTAGTTAAGAAAACACAAGGAAGTAAGAAATAAAATATGACTCGTGGGCAGATGGCTTCCGAAATTATATATTTTTCTGCGAAGCATTAGTTGTCTTAAGAGCATTAGTGTTGATCTTTTAGAATGTGGGTGTATAATTTAACGTAAAATACCTTCGTCGCACAATGCAAAGTTTACTTTGCCAAGTACTTAATTTATGGTGGTTTTTTCCCCCTTGAAAGATACTTCTTCAAATCATTTTTTAGTAATCTTCTTATAAGAAGACTCTTATTTGTGGGCTGACAGAAGTTTTGAGAGAATTATCCAGAGAAGAAAAGAATACATTTTACTTAAAATAAAATAAAAAAACAACCAAAAAAACCTCCTTAAAAGGATATTCTACAATTTCTCATACAAATCATTTCTAAGCTTTATCAATTGCTCTGTCAGGAAAATTATTGAAAAATTTTGATCTTAGTATCTCATGTCACACATCGAAACCTCCTTTTCTGTATATGAAGATCAGCTAGCTACAGAATCTGTCGATCTTGAAGACAATCTCCTTCCTCGTTTTTGTTTCCCTAAGATGGGATGAAATGGACGCAGAGTGAAAGTTAACTTGGCTTCCAGGTCAGTGGGTCCAAGGTGTTCTGCACTGGAGAGTTCACTTGATGACCTTGCTCATCTCTAAGTTGGTGTCTATCTTCACCTGACCAATCCCAGAATAGGAGGTCAATGGGTGGGGACTCTAGATATTGGCTCCCAGGGTTGGTTTGCCTCCTGGCACATCGTGGAGGTGGCAGCTCCCCTTCATCCTCCAGAGTCTCTCATCAAATAGATAGCTTGATGGGAAATCATGCTTCTGAAAGGAACTATGAATATGTTCTAGTTAGAATTGTGATTTTTTAATCTCATTTTTTCTTTTTGAGACTAGTAATTTCCCTTCCTTAAGCACACTACTCCTTTTGCATCCTCTTTTAGAACACTAGATTGGTTTGGACCACTTTCTCAGCTTGCTAAGTACATTCTGATGACACAGAGAGCTTCTCATTCCCTCTTACAGAAGAAAATGGCACATTCCAGGGATTGACTTTATCCTGAGCCAAGGGATAAGTAAGGATATTGCCTGTATTGTTGATAATGGAATCTAGGTCTAGACTGGGCAGGATCTTCTTCTTCTTCTTCTTCTTCTTCTTCTTCTTCTTCTTCTTCTTCTTCTTCTTCTTCTTCTTCTTCTTCTTCTTCTTCTTCTTCTTCTTCTCCTCCTCCTCCTCCTCCTCCTCCTCCTCCTCCTCCTCCTCCTCCTCCTCCTTCTTCTTCCTTCTTCCTTCTTTCTTGTCCTTTTCCTCTCCCTCCACCATTCCCTGCCGTCTTCCTTTTATTGCTTCTTCTCTTTTCTTTCCTCTTTCTTCTCCACACCCCCTCTTCTGATGACAATGCCATATAGTACAGAATAAGAGTTGCTGTGGAAATCAGGGCATTGTATTTAGCTTTCCCTTCTGATCTGTCTGGCCCATCATTCTGTCATCATCTGACGAGATCTGATCCTTAAAGATAATTTGTTCGGATGTCTGTGTTTGTGAATATATTGCATAGTGATTTCTTTCTATCATTTTTTTTCTGGCAGGATTCGTAGATTTTCATATCTAGAAGTATTTCACTTTCAAATATACTTGTCTTGTTCCTTTTTGCTTATTTCTTTTAAAAAGGGAAATGTTTGGGGCAAGCCATGGTACCACATGCTTATCACCACTGAGGAGACTGAGGGAAGAGGGTTGTAAGTTTGAAACCAGCTTGGGATATACTAAGTTCCAGGCCAGCCTGGGCCACTTATGAGGCCCTGTCTCTGAAAATGAGACAAAAGAGAAACAATTAAATAATAGAATCATCGATTAGCCACACATTTTGAAAAATTATTGCAGTCTGGGGGTTTGTAAACAGCATCTCTAGCTCCTTCATTTCATTTGCTTAGCTAGTGTCTGTCACTGGAGTCGTGCTTACAGCCTAGCTTTTTAATTCATTTTTATTTTGAGATGGAGTTTTAGGACATAACTGTCTGGGCTGGCTTTGACCCTCAGTGCTCTTAGTCTCCACATTCTGGGTAACTCGTTTACAGATGTGAATCACCAACTCCTCAGGTAAGCACACAAGTTGAAGTCCGTTCTCTTGTCGACAGACACATGATGTATTATCAATATTCTGTCACAAAATAGAAGAGTAAGGGAGACTCTTGGCTACCCGTGGCTACCCCTTGTGTATTTCTATGTATTTTATGGTTTTTGTTGCTGATAAAAATAGAATCTTTAAAAAAACGACACTTACCATTTGTATGGATACACGAGAGTACTACAGATTTAATACATTACTTTTTTTTAACCTTGCAGTTTATGCTAAACTTTCTTATTGTGTGTCCTTAGGTTTTTTCTTAGGAGAAAATATATATGAAATCGTAACACGCGCATTTCCTCTTCCAATCCTTCAATCTCCCCTTCCCCACTCTGAGTTGGTTGTCTCGGAGTTTCAGGACAAGCTTAGTAGAATAAATGATGGCAAAATCTTTGTAACATGCTCGACTTTAAAAAGAACAAGTTACCAGCAAATAATTGACAATTCAGACTCAAATTTCAGTAAGAAGCAATCATAGACTTGCTTTCTTTTTTAAGTTGCTGTGACTTTTTGGTATTGAGGCGCTTGAAATAGGACCCTGGGAAATAATAAGCTTAAATACTCTCATGTACTGGTATGTGGCTTGTGTACTGCATAAGTGAACAGTGCCTTTCTGCATTTAAACTGTTTGATTGCATTCAATGCTGCAAAAATCTGGGGAACGAAGAAGCCATTTCAATGAGGCTATGTGTATAACAGTATAAGACAAAACGTATGATTAGCCTGGGTTTTATGATTCCTGTTAGTGTATGCAATGGGTGAGATGTGTTAAGATTCTATGTTATGACACTTGCCCTTGATATGTAGTGTTCTCAGTTGATCAAACCAGGACAGATACTCAACCTCCACATGTTGGGCTGAGTATTGACTATAATATTCAAGATGTCTGGAAGGAAAGTCACGAAGTTTGATGATTATGTCAAGGAAGAATTCTTGTAATGAAACGGGAAAGGAAGCACACCTGTTCTCATAGGAAGTCCAGATTTTGTTTGTCATTTAATTATTTCTCCCTAGTTTAATGAAATTTGTAGTTTTTAGTAACTGGGAATAAGTGATAAAAATAGCAAATAGGACCTACTTAGCCATGCTTTAAGGTGGAGACAAACAAATAAATAAAATGGAATTTCAGAGTATAATCATACCTTATTGACACTAGAAGTAGAGTCAGCTTTTTAAATGATTGTTTATTTCTGTCTAATACTAGGCTAAGTGTGTGTGTGTGTGTGTGTGTGTGTGTGTGTGTGTGTGTGCGCGCGCGCATGCGCAGGCCTAGGCTCTGTCCTTTAGCTTCTTTTTTTTTCCTCAAGGCTGGTGCTCTACAACTTGAGCCACTGCTCCATGTTCAGGTTTTTGCTAGAGATAAAGGTCTTCTAGACATTTCTACCCATCTAGCTACAAATTATTATCCTCAGATCTCAGCCTCCTGAGTAGCTAGGTTTACAGGTAAAAATCACTGGTACCTGGCTTGTGTTCAGTATATTTTCTGTTTTGAATGCAAACACCTTATGATATTTCTGATTTCCCCAGGCCCTTCCATTCTCCTTTGCTTGTCTCTTCACTTCCTGCTATCCTTCCCGTCCCTTCCCCAGGCTGTACTTCCTCCTTTCTTCCCGGCAGTGTTAGACTGCCAGCTCTTTTCCTTCTCTCAAAGTCATTCTGACCATTGTTCTTTATGCCTCTCGGAGGAATAAAAAAGGGCTGGCCTCTGAATTATGATTTGTCTTTCAAGCAAGGAGAATGAAGCGTGTGCTGAAAATCACTTTAATTTAATAGCTTCCCCCAAGAAAACTCAGGTTTTTCTCTCTATTGCTATGAGAAGAATTTATTTACCCTGCCATTTAAACTTTATAATATATTATAAAAACTTTTAACATTAAAGATGACATGAACAGTAGGCACTTTTTAAAATTTGTGCTCACCTTTAGGCAATGCATGAAAACATTCACATTTTTACTGTGGTAAAATTTCTGACTTCTCAAAACAGATGTGTCAGTATAATGTTTCTCTTCAGCAAAGAAAAGCTCAAAAAGAGAACTGCCCCCCCCACCCCCCCCACAGCCCCGGATTTCTTCTTGGTAGTTCTAGAGTACCTGTGCTTGCTGTTCTCTTTGGTAGTGCTGGAGTATCAGTGCTTGGTGCTTGCAAAGTAGCTGCTCTCAGGCCTTTATGCATTGGTTACTTTTGAGATGTGGTCTTGTGACCCCCCCTCCCCCGCCCCCCAAGGCCAGTCTAAACTCAATCCTCCTACTTATGCCCCCTTGTGCAGCTGGGATGACGGGCATGTGCCATCTGCTCAGCCTTTTGAGTTTAAAATTGAGATGAAGTCTTAATAACTTTTGCCTAGGCCGGCCTTGAACCAGAATCCCCACGACTTCCCCTCCCTCTCAAAGAACTGGGATTATAGACAAATACTGCTATACTTGACTTCACTTTGAATTGGCATCTATTTCCAGAGAGCATTTTTTGACGTCTTTCTTCACTACTACATACACACACACACATATGTATATATACAGTGCCCAACTTGTATCTTCCGGAAGCCACACTGCTGGCTCATTGACTAGGGGATGGAGAGCGTTTTTCTCAGGATTCCCATAAAGCCAGTGGAAGTGGAGGCCCTGAACGCTGATTCAGCCGTGCCTCCTTTCTAGTGTTGAGTGGGATCTGAGATCTGGGAGCATTGAGGGTTACCAGGGCAAGGTGGCGAAGTCTACCAGCAGCACCTCTCTATCCCAAGACCTGGGGACTGAGAATAAGGAGCAGGATCAGCCAAAGGTGTGTCAGGTACAGCTGCGGGGACCTTTGCACGGGCGCTAGTGGTTGATTTATTTGCAATACAACCTATACCTTGGGGAAATAGGATATATGAAGCTTCATAAGAACCTGTACTTGTAGTGAAAATTCAAAGACGGTATCATGTATTTTGGGCCCCAGGTCTTGGGGGTGCCCTCATCCAACATGGAGTGGCTGAACAAGCTTCCATTCCCCCCAACAGTGGAATAGTAGAAGAGTGGACTCCCTCCCTGCTGGCTGTTTCCCCACCCACAGCTGTCATTGTTAGTTTTCTTGAAAATGGCCATTCCATTTTGGGTGAAGGGGAATCTCAGTGTTGTCTTGCTTTCCATTTCTCCTTTATGGCCAGAGATATTGATCATTTCTTCATGTGTTTATTGGCCATTTTTGCTCTTTCATCCTCCTCCTTTCCTCTTCACATGTGTTTGCTGTATTCAGTTTATCTGATCGACTTCTCAGATTTTCTCCTCCAAATATAATAACTATATTTAATTTCATTAGATTTCTCTGTGTCTATTTTTTGTACTAAAGTTAGGGGCTGGCAAACTTACCATTCAGGTTCACGTGAAATGATGCAAATTGTATTTATTTTGCCTGCAAATCTAAAACCACATGGTATTTGAGTCTCTGAAAATAGTCATAACTGTTGGCACTGGTGGCTCACACCTGTAATCCTAGCTACTCAGGAGGCTGAGATCTGAGAATGAGGGTTCAAAGCCAACCTGGGCAGGAAAGTCTGCAAAACTCTTCTTTCTAATGAATCACCCCAAATCCAGAAGTGGAGCTGTGGCTCATATGGTAGAGCACAAGCCTTTAGAACAAAAGCTCAGGGACAGTTCCTGGATCCTAAGTTCAAGCCTCAGGACCAGCACACATTATAAAAAATAGTTATAAGATTAGTCCCCAGGATTCCTCTGTTTGTGGGGCTGGTTTTGGTCTACCTGGAGAGGTCAGCCTCCATTTTCAGAACAACCCAATTCTTCCTAAAATGAAGTCTGAAAAACTGGAAATTAAAACAAACTTTATCAATATTTTTGTATGGATCATTTCTATGAGGATCAATGACAAATATATTATTTGAGCCTATACATAAGTACTGTTTTCACAAATAAGGGATCAGAGTCTTTTTCAGGAGAATGAAGAATGGCATGGATATGATAGGCAGTTTAATCCTTCTTAGTTTACTGGTTTGATTGAGAAAATTTGAAACCCATTCAATTTATGTCAAGGGATTTGGGGTAAGAGGAAGACACAAGACATAAAAATCAAGAAGAAACCAGAACTTGATCTTGGCCCAGATGCAAGGCAGAACTTGGAGATTTTTGCACAAGTGGATGGATTTCAAGTCAAGGGCTCTGCCCTTGATGGGATTTATTTTCCCTGTGTCTGCCCAGCTGCCTTTCAGTAGTGTCCATATTCTTTATCCTTATTCTTTATCCGTCTTTTCCTTGCCTTATGCCTTACGATTTTGGTTTACTTGTAAATTTAACTTTCAGTTCCTCTTACATCTTTCTATAAACCTTTGATAGCCTTTTAAGATAGCTGTAATTTCCTCCTCTTCCTCCTCCTCTTCCTCTTCCTCCTTTTTTCAAGTCCAAATTCTGTAAGATAGAGGTTGATTTTTTTTCTTTTATGTCAAGACATATTGCGGATGATGGATTGCAGGGTAAATTGGCTTCTTGTGGGTAGGGGTTCACCTTGGTTCAATTGGAAAATTTCACCCAAACTTTGAAACCTAGCTGCCTTGGGCTACCCCAGGTCAGCTTCGGCGAGAAGGGGCTACGGTGAGGCAGGCACCCCTATTCCCACGGTGAGCCACTGCTCAGTTGTCAATCTCTTCGGTTCACAAATATACAAGTGTATAATGATCACTGTTATTTATAGTGATGACCTAGAAGTACAGGATTCTGAAGCTCCTCAACATCCAGAAAAAAGAAATTATGTTCAGTAGAGCTTTGGTGTTCAGTGAATTTCACTATCTTTCAGTAGCTTGAAAGTCGGTAATTTCTCTGTGTCACTGGACAGTAGAGCTTAATGATCCAGGATGATCTCTGCCAATTACGATGTACCACTTCCCAATAAAAAGCAATCATTCCTATAAGAGAAATCTTGACCTGAGAAATCATGGATCATGAAGAATGCTGCCTATTGCCACGCATGTTGTGGGATTTCCCCCTTTAAATTGCTGCTTGAAGCCAATCATAGTTTGTATTGATCATCCATCAACTGTGTGTGCCTCATCATGCGTAGAAGCTTCTTAGCCAAAGTTTTTTTTTCATCTACTGAGTTATGATGAAGTTTTTCTTAGAAACCAAGCTGTCCAACTAGGAGTGCTCTCGCAGGAAGAGTATCTGGAACATTTCACATTGGAGTAAAGAGCTAATGATTCCTCAGGGTGCAAGTTATTTCATGATGATGAGATTAAAGTTCTAGGAGTAAATATTTCCCCAGTCCTTAGATGATCTTATTTCCTTTTCTACAACCCAGCTGACAGGTCTTCTGGGAATATTTTTTTCCCAGACCTTACCACCATGAAGCACACATTGCCTTGTGGAATGTTGAGTAGCATTCCCTGACTACTACTGTCACGTGTGATGACAATTCACTGAACATGGCCTGGGAGCTAGAAACCTGATTGGTTGCCCAGAGAACAATGACAAATAAGGGGATTTGGAGCACGCATTGTAGAAATCAGATAACCTACCAAACGAAAGAAAGAGAGAAGAGAAGAGAGAGAGAAAGGGAGAGAGAGAGAGAGAGAGAGAGGAAATCAAGTACCTTTATGTGCTATGTATAAATCTATTTGGGAAACCCCATGTTCTCATGAGCAGAGGGTGGGAACTGGTGAGACCCCCTTTTCATCTCTGCCAGCCTGAAGAATCCAGGTGTCTCTCATGACTGAAAAGCACAGAGGTAAAGCGTCAGTAGCGGGCAGAAGGTGGCAGTGTTGCTGAAGGAAAGCCCTAGATTTCAATAATGCTACCCGCACACCAATTGCTATCCTCGGTGTTGGTACCTTGATAGAATTAATTCGGTAGCAAATTAGTGACAAACCACTAATTTAGCAGGATTAAGATATTCTGCGACCACACTTCCCTGTTTTCCCGAGGTTGATAACATCATTACATATGACATTGCTTTGCTGCGCAAGGAGACAGCACTTAAACGCGATCACATCAAGCTTGCACAAATATAGAAGTCACGCAAAGCTCAGAGCTATCAAGTGAATCATAATTATTGTTGTATTAGTTTCAGGTATTTTGGAAAAGAGTTTGCCTGGCTATTATTCAGTGACAACTTCTCCATACGAATTTGCAATTTGCCATGGATATTTTTAGCGAGGCGAAGTTTTCCAATTTTCCCCCCACTACGTTTTGAGATGAGGAAGCAGTTAGGCATACACATATATGTCAGTGGATTTCAGAGTTTATCTTTAATCCACAGCAGTAAATTTAATAGTGGGATCTTTTTTTCCTCTGTCCTAATAGCACCTAATAAGAGTTAACTGCTTATAGTGAGGTTGAGATTTAATGTATAAAACCAATCTTATTGGCTATCCAACAAAAAACATACTAGAAGTATACCATTCCATAAAATCAAGTGATTGTCAAGGGGCAATTCTTAAATCAAGGTTTTGGTTAGAATGAAAAACTACAGGGATGTTATTTACATTTTATATTATGTATGTGTTTGTGATTTATTTTTAAATCAGCATGCATTGCTGTACAAGGGGGGGTGTTGTGATTTTCTATACGTGCATGTAACACATTCCAATCGTGCTATTTCCACACATGCATATAATTATTCCAATCCACCCGACCCTCACTCTCTCCCTCCTATCCCCTTCTGAATACAATTTCAATGGCTTTCCATGTTCAGTTGGGACAATAGCGCCGTCAGGTTCAGATTCAGGATGCCGCGGTTCCAGTCTGTTTTGGTGCTCTAATGAAACGGTAGACACCAGGTAGGTAGCACAAACTACAAACGTAGTTCTCACAGGTCTGTCTGCAGATTGGGAGTCCAGGAGGAAGGCGTAGGTGGGGTTGGTGCTTTGTGAGCCTCCTCTATGGAACTTGGCGGTACAGATGGAATTGGGGGAGGTGGGAGAGAAGGATGGAAGGGGAGATTTCCCTCCCCCCCATACATTGCACTCATGCACACCATGGAATTGAAACCTCTTTGTACAACTCCTTAAAATTAAAAAAAACAAAACAAGTGTAATGCATAAAACCGAGAAAGGACAGTCCCTTTACGGAAGGAGGAAACAAGAATAGAGAGCTTGTGCAGTGGGGTAAGGGAGCCATCCAGTCCAAGGGCGAGCCTTGGGCTGCTGAGCATCTGTGATGACAGGAAGGTCGGATCTGACCCTGGGCAGGCCAACACACTCCCCACACCCATGGAATGGGATAACTCAGTTCCCGGTGGCCTCTGTCTTCAGTTAAGGACAATCAACAGGGCAGCATTACTTGCAGAGTTGAGTCCGGGAGGCTGGGAGTCAGGAGACCGCGTCGCGCTCTCTTAACCCCACAGAGGAGCCAGCCCCGTGGGAAGAGACTGGAGATCTAGGAAATGTGGATTCAATCGTGACTGTCCCTGACTAAGCTGGGTGCCCTTAGAAAACGTACTGAAATGGGCTGATCTTGACTTTCCATCTTTGTCAACTGAAGCTATCATTACCTCACCTTTTTTTTTTTTTTTTAGGATAAATGGAGTGATAAATAGAAAGTCATTGTCAAATCCTGGGATCTCAGTACATCTTTGCTTTCCCCTTCCCTTCCTATTTTCAATCTCTGACATGATAGAACTGGACTGGATGTATTGTACATCACCCCCTCCCCCATGCCTTTCCTTTTCCTTTCTAAATGATTCTATGAATTCTTGAAATCCTTCCTCCCACTCTCCTGCCAAAAGTTTCCAAGAACCATAAATTAATGCTGCCAGGAAAATGAGTCAAATAAATGACTTCCTTCTTTTCTAACGTGCTGGTGGTCCTCCCCGATCCCCTTCCCTCTCTGTAGAAGGCTGTGTCTTAGTCTGGATTCGGTGGAGGGGAAAACAATACTTAGTGGTACTCCTTAAAGCCCAGTCAGGCAGACTTCACTCAGGAACGTGGCTCTCGGTGGCAGGACCCCTGCAATGGGCATGTGCCACAGGGCGAGAGATCAGCTTCAACTTGGAATATGCCTTGGGCAAGCGGGAATTATAGCCAAGGCAAAGGGTCCATGTAGGAGGATGGAGGATCACTAAAGGAAACAGCAGGGGTCAAAGAGGGTTTCGGCTAGAGCAATCTAACAGAACCCTGGGGAAGAGAGACTGGGGTGATCAGACTTGCAGGTGAACGGTATTGTTGGGGATGATGACAGAAGACGAGAAATTCGATCCACATATTAAGAGGAGCTCTAAAGTCCAGGGGGGGAGCCGGCACCAGTGGCTTAGGCCTGTAACCCTATCTACTTGGAAAGCTGAGATCTGAGGATCAAAGCCCAAAGCCGGTCCAGACAGGAAAGTCTGTGAGACTCTTACCTCCAGTGAATCCGGAGAAAGCCAGAAGTAGAGGTGTGCCTCGAGCGGTAGAGTGCTAGCCTTGATGGAGAAAGCTCAGGGACAGGGCCCAGGCCCTGAGTTCAAGTCCCAGTGCTGGGGAAAATAAAAACAATAATCAAAGGTAGAAGTTTTTTTGCTAAACTGAGCTAGAAGTAGAGAGGCGTCTTTGATAAAACGGGGTCTTATAAAACAGTGCCCAGATGGGCCCAGGAAGACGTTTGGGAGCTTGACTCAAATTTGGCAAAACCAAGACCCTTTCTCAATGTTGCTAAGGGCAGATGGCTACGTGCCTTTCATAAAGGTGCTAAATGCCCACATGTGAAAACTGGACGACTTTCCTTTTCTTTTTTTTTCTTTTTACATTTTCTTTTTGTATTGGCTGACACAGAGCTTGGCAGGAGCAAAGAGAGCTCAGCTTCCTTTGGTGGAAAAGAAACTTTCCATCTTTACTTTGGAGAGGGTGATTCAGAATTCCCGTGCTGGGGAAAAATACCTTTGACCTCCCTGAGGAGGCAGGGAAATGGTCCTTTTCGGCTAATGACACGAACCCACACAGCAGGGACCGTGGATGGCACTTTGGGGGATAGTTGCCTTGCAGAGGTGCTCAGAGATGGCTGGTAGGGTGAAGGTTGAGTTCTCCTTGAAGTCTCCCAGGCCGCCCTTCATGCTTCCAGAACAGTGACCCACGAAGGGCTGCAGTCCTTCCACTTCCTCCTTCTGACTCCTGAATCCCAGCAACTGAGAAGGGTTTGAACAGGACGCCTGCCCCAGGCGCAGCTGGCTCTTTCCAAGCCGTTCCAGTTTATGTTTTTGGTGGTACTGAGGTTTGAACTCAGGTACTCTGTCTCCTAGGTAGGTGCTCTATCACTTGAGCTTTGCCTCCGGCCCTTTTGTTTTCTGTAGTTTTCAAACAGGGTCTTGTTTTTTGTTTTTTTTGCCTAGACCCTGGAGTTCCTATTTTTGCTTGCCATGCGTCGGGGCTGACAGGTGCACCCGATTGAGTGCAGCTTTTGTCTGTTGGTTGGTATGGGATCTCTTGAACTTTGTCCCTGTGCGGATTCCACGCCTCCCAACCTCATCGTCCTGAATAGCTGGGATTACAGGGTTGAATCACTGTCCTTGCCCAAGAACCTTCCCCAGGTCTTCGAGGCCATTTAGGAGTGGGGTTCTGTGTGCATGAAAGCATCAGTTATATTTAGTCCATCTCTTCATCTTGACGCACAGATAAGCCCACAGCCTTCTGTGGAATCACAGCACTAATCTCCTTGATGAGCGACGTGTTAGCTATGGAGACTATTTTCAAGTTATTGTTTTAATAGACCTTTGCCATCAGGCTTCCATAAATCACGACTCCTGCACACTGGTTTGAAGACAAATTTAGACTTAATGGGAGAGTGCAAGTAAATCACAGTACAATGCTTGGAAAACTCACCTCCTTTTAATGTCATATTTCTTTCTAAATGGCTGTGATGAGTGCTTTTTTTTCTTTAAGAAGGCTCATGAAAGTAGTAGAGTATTTTTAAAAAGTTAAGACTTTATGACAGGTTTCAAAAATATCTGAAAGTCAGTATATATGTTCAAGCTTAACCCCTGACAGATTTTTCAAAACCTTTCTGGCAATTAAAAAATTAACTAAATGCTAAAGAGTGATCAAAAGAACTTAAAAACCAAATGAAATGTGTCAAGATTCTGAGGTAGAAGCTGAAAATGAGTATGTGGGCTGGAGAATAGGGTAGACTTTTTATTTAAAGCGAGCTAGAGTTTAGAAAATGTGAAATCATTAAGGAGGCTGTTTCTTCCCTTCTTCAAGTAGGGGAAATGATCCTTCCCATAGTGCTTCTGGTTCTGCCTCTCCAGGCTTATGACAAGGTGACCCCCAAGCTATGAAAACGAGGGTAAAGATAAATCAAATTACAGACCAGGAACATTTTTGTGTTCAGTACTTTCTAGTTCCTCCTTCCTCCATCTCCCCCGAGTTTCTCTCAGATTCTTTCTGATGGTTTGTTCTGTCCAATCTTCTCAGAACAGCGTCAGGACAAGGCATTTTGCAGTCAATTTGTCCATCTTTTACTTCTTCTAAGGTGATTTACATTTGAAGTTTGATCTATAATTATATGAAACAAAGGCTTTGGGTTTTTTTGGGGGGTGTGTGTGTGTCAGATTTCCAAGCACTATTCAAATTGTGGAAAGGTCTTTGCTGGGACCGGCCTCTTCTTAGCATCCTCAAAGGAGAACTTGTTCTCAAACCATGTGAGTCATAGCTGATCTGACTGACCACACGAGTGACTGTAATGAGGAGGGCGGCCAGTCAGCTGTTCATTACACGAAGCAAATTTTAAAAGAATCATCTAATTGGAATCCAAATATAACAACAACAACAACAACAACACTCCATTAAAGCCCCTCCCCTTCCACTGACCATTCACTGAACACGTGCATGTCTTTGATCCACAGAACATCTTACTTTCTCCTGACATGACTTTAACCTTGACTTGATGATTTACATTGTGGTTTTGATCACCGTTCCTTGTGGGATTGTCTGATGCATTATGTGTAAAAACGTGCAACAGAGAACGTTACATAACCACCACCTGCCATTCAAATGGTGCATTGTGAAGGACTCGCCAACCCTCATTGCAACTCACTTAAATTGTCCCAGACACCACTGGTGGGGGTGCTGAACTGTTCTGCTGGGTCTGTCCCATGTACAGAGGGTTAGTTCACTTGAATAAGCCTGTGTTTCTCTCAAAATAACAACAGCAGCAGCAGCAGCAGCAACAACAACAACAACAGAGAAGGGCCCAGAAAGTTCTCAGAATGCTCCTGAGAACAAGCAAGAAAGAGACAGGGCATATATAAGATTGGACTCGAATTTAGATACAAGAATTTTTCCATGTCCAGTCTTTCTCTATTTCTCATGCAAGAGCTTGAATCCCTGAGCTCCTGCCTCTTTCTGAGAAGCCATCCACCCATATGGGCCCGCACATGTTATGTTGCTATGGTTCTGATTTGCAAGGCTCACGAAGAAAGCGATTGCACTGTTTGCTGCGGGGATTACAGAAATAATTGTCACACTGGTTTTTGTATCTTTAAATTAGAAGTTCTTTGTGGTGGTGGGGGGGCTATTCTTTTAGCAGCATGATTCTACTGACAGAAAAACCCTGCTGTACACAATATACCTACTCTGCTATGTAAATAAAGACATTTTGGTTGGAATAATGCAGTTGGGGGGTGCTGCCTCTTTTGGTAGGCCTAGCTGTCAATCTGGGTTTAGTTGGCTTTCTCAGCTCACCCATTCTAATTACTGCTTTTCAATCTCCTAAAATGGGAATGTGGAAAGGGGATTTGTTACAACTGGGTTATTTAAATGGAATTTTCCAAATATACAGTATCTCCTCCTCAGATTGCAAGTTCACGCCTCCATTCCTTCCTGCTTGCTTTAGAAACCCTTGACAGGGTGTTATTATGCTCTGAAGGGCAGGTTTCGAGCTCCCTCTGTTTATGAAATAGTGAGGCCCATCACTAAATGGTGTGCATTTCCGGTGGTTATACTTTGTTCCCGTTTCCTTTTGATTTCTGCTGAGTTTAAGGGTGTGGTTTCTTCCAGGAGATAAAGTCATAAATGCCATCAAATGATCTGACCTATTTAAGCCATTAAGGTTTGAGCTGACACTGTAGTGAATACAGGTAATTTGGAGGGTGCCATATTCTAAATATTCTGTTATACCATAACTTCCCATAGGACTGTTTTGGATTTGAACTCAGGGTTTGGGTGCTGTCCCTTAGGTACTCTACTACTTGAGCCACAGCTCAGCTTATAGCTTTTTGGTCGTTAATTGGAGTTAAGTCTTACGGACTTTTCTGCCGGGGGTTGTCTTCGAACCCTGATCCCCAGATCTCAGCCTCTTGAGCACCTAGGATTACATGGGTGAGCCATGGGTGCATGACAAATCTTTCTCTCTTTCTTTCCTTTTGTTGATGTGTCCGGGATCAAACGATGGGCCATGAGCATGCTAAGTAAGGGCTCTGCCACTGAGCTAGAACCTATTGTTCTAGGTTCTTTCTTTTTCTTTTTTTTCTGGTCAGTCCTGAGGTTTGGACTTAGGGCCTGAGCACTGTCCCTGGCTTCTTTTTGCTCAAGGCTAGCACTTTACCTCTTGAGCCATATCACCGCCCTGGCCTTTTCTGTTTATGTGGTGCTGAGGAATCGAACCCAGGGCTTCGTGCAGCTAAGCAAGCACCCGACCACTAAGCCACATTCCCAGCCCTCCCCCCTTGTTTTTTTTTTGTAAACAGATGTTGAAGTGTTAATTAACATTACCTTGAAAGGTGCAGATTTGTGACCCTGTGATCTTGCAGACACATACTTTGCAATATCGTTGCCTTTCCCCTTCTTATCAGTGGCTCAGAAACAGGCACGCCCAAGCTAGTCAGGTGGGGTAGAGTCTATGGCACATGGCTACAGACTCCTTTCTATGTATTCTTAAGAGAAGGCAGCCTGCGATGTATCCAACTGTGACCAGCATGGAGGCAGATTTTCTCTCTTTATGACATGGTCAGTTCTCTTCTCCTCGCTGATCAAGATGCTTGGTATGTATCAACGGGCATGTTAAGATGAAATTCCCTTGTACAACTAATGGATGCTAATAAAAACTTTACACGGCTCGTAATTCTTCTAGGCAGCTTAATATTTTCCCTCTTAAACCCTTCATTTCTCAACCGCACATTGCTTCTGCACTATTCTCTCCCTGTTGATGTTGTGAATTTCTTGGGGGTTGGCTTTGCTCTCCTCTTAAGGACATTGATGGACGAACCCAGGGTGTATTTCTCTGTACTCATGTCTTTTTAATGTTTACCTCATCTTATGTTATTTCCCCATGGCCTTTGTATTTCTTTGTAGGAATCATAATAGCAATAATGGTTAGCAAAATTATTAATAGATATGTATCATCTGTTAATATGATTTATAATAATATTATCATGTAAGTTCTTGTTCTTGCTTGGTTTTCTATTTTCAGGTTGATTTCTTCTATCTTCTGTAATGCCTCTGCTCTCTTCTATAGTATGCTTTAGTGTTTTCCAGTTAATTTAACTTTGGAATTCTTGAGTCATTTTGACTCCTTGCTCTCTCTCTTTCCTTTTGTGACTAGTCAGTTAACAGATCTTTCAGGTCTTCCTGTGGAGTGTCTATTCCCCTCTCCCTTTCCTTCTCATTGGGATGACCTCCCATGTAAGTCTTCATTACTTCCTGTCTGCTCTGTAGCCTTTGGGTTCTCTTCTACTGTAGCCTGCCCTGCTGGAATGAACTCTGTGGTAACGTGGGTAGTCAGTTTTAGTAACATACAGAGAAAGATTAAGAATTCAGTTTATTTAGGACTAGCATTTGAAAGAAGATGCATGCCATAGTAAGCTGGGTTTGGAAAGAGGTTGAGTTGTGAGGAAGTAAGTCAGAGAAGGAGGAATTGATGCAAATTACTTGGGTACAAAGGTGACTGATTTTGGACACCTGATGCCGGAGTTGGTGTCAGTTCATCGCAGTTCATCGCCGGGCAAGTGTTCTGACTAGACATGTTATCTGAATTGCTGCTTTCTCATTGTTACAGACATGTATGCATGTGCATGAGACTTACAAAGCATGGTGTATGTGGAACGTGAAGGAATTTCTTGTGTGGTTTTAGAAAGGCCCTAAAAAGTACATCTCAGGGAGTAGGCAGGAGCTACCCCCTCTTCGTTATTTCTGAGCTCTAACTTTTCCCCTCTCTGGGACTAGGGTTTGAACTAAGGAACACCAGCCCTTCTTAGTTTTTTCACTCAAGGATGATACTCTACCACTTGAGCCAACTCTTTGCTTTTTAACTGGAATAAGAATTTTTTTAGATTTGTCTTCTCAGGCTAGTTTCCAACTGAGATCTTCAGATATTAGCCTCCTGAGTAGTTGAGATACAGATGTGAGCCACCAGCACCTAGCTTTGGCCTCTATTCTCTCTTTCTCTCTCTGTTTTTCTCTGTCTATCTGTCATCTATTTTTATTGTAAAGGTGATGTGCAGAGGAGTTACATTACATAAGTCAGGTAATGAGCACATTTCTCTTTGACCAGTAGCACCTCTTCCCTCATTTTCTCCCAGTTTTTCCCCTCTTGAGCCCCCTCCCCCACACCATAGTGTCTAGTGAGCGTCTCTGCTGCATTTGTTCACCCTTTGTCCCACCATTTCTGTGGTCCCCATCCCCCTCCCTAAAACAGATAAATTTGCAAAGAAAAAAAAAGGTACAGAAATGAAAATCAGCAACAAAGGAGAAAAGAAAACAAAACAAAAAGCAAAGTAGGGGCTGGGGATATGGCCTAGTGGCAAGAGTGCCTGCCTCGGATACACGAGGCCCTAGGTTCGATTCCCCAGCACCACATATACAGAAAACGGCCAGAAGTGGTGCTGTGGCTCAAGTGGCAGAGTGCTAGCCTTGAGCAAAGAGAAGCCAGGGACAGTGCTCAGGCCCTGAGTCCAAGGCCCAGGACTGGCAAAAAAAAAAAAAAAAAGGCAAAGTAACAAAAAAACTCTTGTTTCCATTTCTTGGAGTTCATTTTGATAAACATCATTTTATATGATCATATGCCCATAGCTATTGAGCCTTTGTGATCCTCTCCTAAGACTACCCTCCTTTGGTCTTACTGTGTCAATGTTTAGAGTCCTGTATAATTTGTCATGTCCAAGTATATTTTTTTGCCTTTTGTCATCCAGTGTGTTCACTTGTAGATTTATAGGCACCTTCTAATTACCAAAAATGAAGGAAACCATGCAATCTATGTTTCTTTGTGTGGCTTACTTTGTTTTCCAAGCCTGTCCATTTCCTTACAAATGGTGCCACATCATTCTTTCTTTTTTTTTTTTTTTTGGCCAGTCCTGGGCCTTGGACTCAGGGCCTGAGCACTGTCCCTGGCTTCCTTTTGCTCAAGGCTAGCACTCTGCCACTTGAGCCACAGCGCCACTTCTGGCCATTTTCTGTATATGTGGTGCTGGGGAATCGAACCCAGGGCCTCATGTATACGAGGCAAGCACTATAGCCACTAGGCCATATCCCCAGCCCCCACATCGTTCTTTCTGATGGAAGCATAGAATTCTGTTGTATATCTATACCACATTTCCTTGATCCATTCATTCACTGAGGGGCATCTGGGTTGATTCCACATCCTGCCTATGGTAAACAATGCTGCATGAACATGGTTGTGCTTTAGTGTGGCCCTATTTGTCGGTATCTAATTTTTGTTGGAATCTAGAAGTGCTATTTTGATATCAGCAACAGCCACACTGTCTTCCTTGTCCCCCAAATCATTGTTTTACTTTAGTTAAAAATTTGAAACTGTATAGGTTATATCTAATGCTTTTTTTTGGTTGCTTTCTCATGAGTGCTATACTTCAATTTAGTGGGATCCATGTGTAAAACCTTAAGCTAATAAGTGACACAATCATGTTCCTTTTAAAGAGTTCTTTGGAATGCAAAGAGCTAGCAACCAATGTAGATGGGTAGCATCAGAAAGATTATCCTACTAAGAATATGACCCAGCAGTAGAGTTCCCAGGCCACCAACAGGAAGGAATGCAGAGGGTACCATCTGCAGTTATGAGAGATCATGGTAAAAACTGGCAACTGCTAGATATAAAAAAAGCTGGGTATAAATGGAGATGACAAAAAAAAAAAAAGGTAGACATGCAACTGATGAAGCTTCCAGTTGGGAGAATGAGAGGGGACTGGCAAATTGGATACCAAAGATCAGCAGGATTCTATCACAATGAGGTGAGAGTGGAATGAGAGTTATTTAGGATTTGATGCACTTTGAGGCTGATTGGATTTGGGGGATAGTAGAGACAAAGGAGTTGGGAGAAATATCTTGATATTACTGCACGGGGAGGGGCAGTTGAGATTACCCAGGAAAGACCTCCTGAGGACAGAAGTTTGCAGCAGAGGGAGACTGTCTTTTCCTTTTATAGCAATGAGAGCTAACAAACTCTTACCTGGACACCAGTATGTAAGGCAGATTTAAAAAAAAATAGAAGATGTCCACGTGGAAGCCTCATGGCTAGCGCTTTGCTTGTTCTCTCATTTTACACCATCAGTGGCAACCATGTGGCATGTAACAAGGACAGAGTCGGGGTAAGAAGGAAACCTCATCATTGATGATGGCCGTTGTGGATCCTGGGAAAGACTGCTAGAATCACTGAGTTCTCATCTTCTTGAAAAAATGGTTGCCGGGTAGATCTTTCCAAAAGCACGTAAAATCCTCCATTCCCTCTTGGAATGGCCCCCGTGTCCTTCAAATCACAGGTAGAGAGGCGTCGCGGATACACAAGCAGTTTCTGGAAGCTGTTTGACTGTAGAAACTGTACTGTTCATGCACACTTTTCAAGCAATCTCTCTTGAAAATACAGATGTTCCCGATAAGCGTTAGGAAATAATGTCAATGAGCAATTGTTTGTGCAGGTTCTCATAGCACCTCTGGAAAATTAATTCTGTTCTCTCATTCTATTTTTTTTAATTTATGGGGTCTAAATGATACATCATAAGTGATTCTGAGCTTTTTGCCGTGTTTAATTTTCAAAACCATTCTCTGTTGATGTGTCTAGAAAAATTTGGGAGCGCTATAGAAAAATTTGTTTGGCAGCTTTCAGCAAGCAAGCTATTAATTATCCTAGTATATGTGTAAAAGTTTTTCTCTTAACTCATCTTAGCTCATGTTAGAAATCTGTATTATATTCATAATAATACTATAGGAACCTTAGATTTGTATTCCTGTGCTTTACTAGAATGTAACAGCAAGCATTTAAAATAAACCCCCCTTAAAGAACTGATTTATTCTGTGTGGCAAGTTTTTAAATTAGTTATATTCCTAAATCTACTCTTTAAATGCATAAGTTTACTTTATATTTTGTCTCTTCATTGTGACCACATGACTAGACTTTTATGGATTTTCTTATGAAAATTGTGCTTATGATTTTTATCAGAATAATATGTTGTGTCGTTGTAAGATTTCATGATGTATTAAGTTTGGAACAAAGCTTCTTTGTGCATATACTTTGTGCTCAGAGACTGTAATGCATACCAATTATTGTGCATAAAGATTTAGATTTCCTCTCTAAATTAACATTTTAAAAACATGGCTCTCACAATTTCCATAGCAAAAGAAATGCTCTTCTACTAGCAATGAAATTATTTTAAATAAATCTTTCATATGGAAATTTAATTACTGTCATTTTGATGGGCTGTTTTGAAAATAATTTTTTGTTGTAGTAAAGTACCACAAACAATAAGCTCACAACAATACACTAAAGGTTTTAGGGATAGTTAATAAGAATGTCCAGGACCTAAGGATTTTTTTTTCTGTTGAACTATTTAATGGACTCCAGTGCTCTCTGCATTGCTAGGTTTATTGCGACCTGACTTAGGGAGTCTTTTGTGCCTTCACCCTTTAATTTAATTAGATAATGATTTTATAATCAGGACTTCTCTGGAGATAGCAAATTTATTGACACTGTAAATCAACCTCTAGGTATAATTTCTTGCTATTCATTGCATTGTTGGTAGATCTAGAGGCCGTACAGAATATAGGACAGTGTTAATTTGGCCAAAAATTAAACCCTTAGTGATTTAGGTCTAGTTAGAATGGAATGGCAAAAGGATAGGGCTAGAAGTTCAAATAAATGAAATCCTGTTAGAAGACCAAGAATAGGTGGATATTTTCTAAACACAGGAAAAGAATGCACTGCATGTTTGTTTTTTTATAATTAAGTGTGAGTGTCTATGAGAATGTCCCAAACTGAGACCTCTTGCGCAGAGACTACGGTTCTAGAATTGAGAATACTTGCAGCTGCAGGTTCCTGAGCTTGCTTCCCAGGTACCACGAGTGATAGGCTTACCCTTAAAGCAAGAGGTTAAATTTAGCACAGGTCGAAACAAACCTCCCAAACTGTGATCCCAAATAACCCTTTTCATCTTTTAAGTTGAATGTCTTATGTATTGTTACAGTAATGGGACTCTGACTAACACAAAGGTCACCTGATTTTCCTCCAAGTTTCCAAAGCAGTTCCATGGCACAAAACTCCTGCATATGGTACTAGAAAAAATAGACAGACAAATGCAACACAAATAAATAACAATAAAAAAAATGTCGGCCCTCCAGGCTGCACCTGTCGCAAGGGCCATTTAAACAATGTATATCTTTCTCATTCCTGCCCTTATTTCCCTTGAGGAGCTTTTCTCCAAAGCCAGTGTCTGCAGCCCAAAAGATGTACTGAGATGCTGTCTTCCCCTGGATCATCTTTTTGTCCTTCAATTAAAAAAATATTTCTTTTATTTATTGTTTATGTGGTACTGAGGAATTGAACCCAGGGCCTTGTGCATGCTAAGTAAGCACTCTACCACCAAGCACATTCCCAGCCCCTTCAATTCTCTTGACCTTCACCTCATACCATATTAAAGAATTAACCCCCCAATGGATCACAGATCTAAATATAAGCTCTCAATTCTCTAGAAGAAAATGTGATAGAAAATTATACTCCTAAACTTTGTACAACCCATCAGATAACTATCTCTCAACATTATTTTACTGTGAAGGTGATGTACAGAGGGGTTACAATTTCATAAGTAAAGAAATGAGTACAATTTTTTTTTTGCCAGTCCTGGGGCTTGAAATCAGGGCTTGACCACTGTCCCTGGCTTCTTTTTGCTCAAGGCTAGCACTCTACCACTTGATCTAGTTCCGGCTTTTTCTATATATGTGGTGCTGAGGAATCAAACCCAGGGTTTCATGTGTATGGGGTGAGCACCTTACCACTAGGCCATATTCCCAGCCCCAAGAAATGAGTACAATTTTTGTGGGACATTGTTACCTCTCCTTCATTCTCTCTCAATTTCCCTCTCCCCCACCTCCCCTCCCCCCAGGTTTTAAAGTTCATTTCCAACAGAGTGTCTTGTGAGTATCTCAACTTGACTTAAAAAGCCCTACAACTCTTGACAAACTTGTAAGACAATCAAAGGGACAAATTCGCTAGCACAATCAACCCAACTCAAAGAGACTCATTTTACAAAGTAGCCTTGAGCATAATTCTTCAAACATTGAGGTGCTGTCCCCTGGCTGTGTTTTCAGGTATTCTTTGGATGAATTTTAAGATAAGGTGAAAAAGCTGAAGAAAAAGTTTACTAATGTGACTGAGAGACCAGATAACAGGTGCTTGACACTGAAGTTTAGAGAGATTCTTGAAGAAGTGGGGACTGTAAGCAATGGGCAGAGCCAAAGGCAGGGTGTGTAGCTGGTGACATAAGTCTCTTTAACGCCTCCTGTGTATTCCCGGGTGTCGCTTGGTGTGTGGAGGTGAGCACTGTCGTAATGTTTGGCTGATTTGTTCACAATCTCCCATTTTCACATTTCAGTATTTATAGTGCAAACTCTTGGTTCTCAAACCATATGCTTCGGTCCCCTGAGTCCCCGAGATGAATTCACAAGGCCACAGCACAATATTTGAGAGACTCAAGGAAACATAGCAGGGGTTAGAAACGGCAAGGTTTACTAGATCAAAGTAGCTTAATATCAATAATATTAAAATCAGATAGTTACTATTAGATAGTTAATACTAGTGTTAATATTAACAACGTTAACATTAGCGCTCTGCTTGTTTCAGTGGTGCCATATCTTTGCAGCATAGTCTGGGGTTGTTGATGGTTACTTTGGTGTTAAATAACTCCGAGGCAATAGATAAAATGTGGAATAGGCAAGGAGAGGAAGGGATGCAGTACAATGTCAGATATGAGAATTTTGTTTTCCAAAGAGCTTGTACAACTTGTGTAACAAGTGTCATTATTAAAAAACAAACAAACTTGTTTTTGTTGTTGGTTGTGGGGCTTGAACTCAGGGCCTGGGTGCTGTCCCTGAGCTCCTTCAGGAAAGTAGGCAAGGGCTCTACCACTTTGAGCCACAGCACCACCTCCCATTTTCTGGTGGTTAGTTGGAGATAACAGTCTTATGGCTTTTCTGCCCAGGCTGGCTTTGAACCACGATTCTCACATCTCAGCCTCCTGAGTAGCTAGGTTTGCAGGTGTGAGTCACCAGCACCTGGCAATAATAATTATTTTTTTTTCAATTTATGTTTATTGTTTTATTCAAAGGCTGGTAGGTACTTGGAATACACACTTAATAACCGGAACAGCTTACTTAATAAACAGCACAGTGAGAATTTCTTTTGGCTGAGAGGCTCCGGGAAAATATTGCTGGGATGCTAAGAGTTCTGGGATCCAAAAAATCTGAGAATCTTTGGGTGAAGTATAATTTTTTTTAAGTAAGAGCAAATACTATTTTTTTTTTCTAAATCACAATCTTCAGTACCATAAATAGTTCCTGAACACAGCCCTCGGTGAATGAAATTTTTGTTTTCTTTTTATTTCGTGCTTGGGAACTTTCTCTAAAAATGGTCAAAGGTAAACCTTTTGGCAGTAAGAACATGAACTCAGTTCCTGTTTCTTGTTCCTCTCTAATTAGGGGCCTGCATTTGGGAAGGCTTAATACCCGCTGCACTCTAGCACTAGGCCGAATCTGATTCTGGGGGAGATGTGGATGAAATGGCAGTGGTTAAGGAGAAGGTAGGGAGTTCAGAGGTGTTAAGTATCATGGGGGGGTTGAACTTGATAGGAGAGGTACATATGCTAAGTGAGTAGCACACAGGGGGTGAACGTGTTCAGAGTATGGTATAGGTACATCTGTGCAACCATCACAATGAAACTCTCTTGTACAGTTAATATACTCTAATTAAAAAAAATGCACCAACAGAACAGGATGAAAACAGCACTAGACAATATGTAAGTGAACGAAGCATGGTCTTAGAGGAAGCTATTTATGAAAATAGGTGGATTTGGTTTATGAACCTGGCTATATTTTGCCAATTACTGATTTAGACTCTACTTTTTAGATCATTCTTTCTCGATAATGGTTAGTGTGTGTTAAGTTCAGGTGCTGTATGCTAACAGATCACATGTGTTCATTTATTTGCTAGTCATGCTAGTTCTGTGAGGTGAGTGCTTTGAAAATTCGATTCTTTTTCCTTTTGTAGGAAGGAATAAGAAGATAACTCTTAAGAAGAGCGGGGGTTTTAAACCCTTTGTTCTTAAAGACCATCTTTTACTAATTGGTCAGAACTAGGTTAGTAAATTTATTTTATGCCAGTGTTACTTTGATTTCATTACTCTTTCTTATACACTTGGAAATGTATCATGTTGATTTGTGAGTCTGTAGGTTGTTTTTTTCCCCCCAATAGTTTCTATCTTGAGATTTAAACACAAAGCATAATTGTTCATTTTGCATCTGATGCTTAGCAAATAGTCATTGATATTTATACACAATCCATGGCCTACAATACCACATTGGTGTATTGACTGTGAAGAACTCTCAAGAGCAATAGCCAAGAATTCTTGAGAGAAGGGCTTTCGGAACCACTCGACAAAAGTATAGTGGAAGATGAAGACTTAGCACTCCCTGTGGATGTAGGCAGGCTTATTTCTATTCTTCATAAGGAGGCAGGTGCCAGCTGAAGAACGTAGAGCAGATCAGATAGGAGGGTTTAATTCTAGGGTTATGGTAGGTCCTCCTTTGTGAGGCTCTTTGATCTTTTCTCTTTCCACAGCACTGCAGTCTCAAGTCCAAGTCACAGTGAACTGTACGGATGCAGTGACTTATAAACAAGTATTAGATATTATCTGGAACTCTGTGTGTGTGTGTGTGTGTGTGTGTGTGTGTGTGTGTGTGTGTGTGCTGGGGCTTGGACTCAGGGCCTGATCCTCAAGGCTAGTGCTCTACCACATGAGACACAGCTCCACTTCCAGCTCTTTGGTGGTTAATTGGAAATAAGCATCTCCGGGACTTTCCTGCCTGGGTGGCTTTGAACTGTGACTGACCCTCAGAACTCGGCCATCTGAGTAGCTAATGCCTGAATTCAAGTGGTCCTTCTGCCCTAGCCTCCTGAGTAGCTGAGACTGCAGGTGTGCATCCCATTATACTATTTGTTGTTTGTCTATTTATCAGCAACACCTTCTCAGTAAAGTAAGCTGTTTATTCCTTCCTACACCAGCTCCTCCTTTCTCACTGCCCAGTAACAGCGGATGCACAGACAAACATGAATTTCTGGTGTCCTCTTTGGTTGCACTCACAGAGAGATGATCACAGCTCCTAAATACACTGCAACCTATGTCTACATCTGTGCTACCACTTGGCTCAGACACCAGGCTTCCTATGGGCTTCTGTTCTCTGGCATATCCACAAAGCATGCATCTTAGCACTTTCATTCAGTTTATCACATGCAAATGATTCTACTCAAGTCCCTTCCTTCCTTCCTTCCTTCCTTCCTTCCTTCCTTCCTTCCTTCCTTCCTTCCTTCCTTCCTTCCAGTGTTGGTCCTGTGGTTTCCCAGGGCCTGGGGGCTTCTTTTTCTCAAGATGAATGCTCTACCACTTTGAGCTATAGCACCACTTTTGGTGTTATTTTTCTGAGTAGTTAATTGGAGATAAGAGTCTTATGGGCTCAAACAACAAATGCACAAAAGATGTAACTAGGAAAAGAAAATGGACATATATGTTTCCTATTATGCCGTTTTAAAATCTATTGTGTCTAATTTTACATCTATTGCATACACTTTTTAAATAAATCACATTTTTTCTAAAATTTGACAAAAAAAAAGTCTTATGAACTTTTCTGCCTGGGCTGGCTTCAAACTGTGACCCTCAGATCTCAGCCTCCTGGGTAGCTAGGATTACAAAAATGAACCTGGCTAAAGTCTTCTAAAATTTATCTTTGCATTTTTCCAGGAATGTCCTAGTAAGACATGTTGTAAGAGAAAGTCTCTCGATGACAGCAATACATCCATCAGGCAATGACAAAGATTATACACAGGAGAGAGAGACACACACAGAGAGGCGAGGAGTGAGGGAGAGGGAGAGGGAGAGGGACACAGAGAAAGACAGAGAAAGAGACACAGAGAGATAGACATTTGGTAGGTAGGAGTACTTTGAGCAACAGTGTTCAGACAGAGAAGGATGTGTGTGTAGACTTCTAGGTAAGAAAGAGATTGGAACTTTCTAGACTTTCTAGAATGGAAAGAAGTTCATTGAATCTGAGGAGAGAGTTCAAGAGGGAAATGAGGCCTTGGAAGAGAAAGCAGAAGGCAGATGGTAGAGAACTTATATGCCAAATTAAGACATTTTGAATTTTATTACCAGAATAATGGAAAGCCAGGATGTAAAACGAACAGATTTAGTGAAGGCCATCGACCAGAAATGCATTTCTCTGAGCCAAGTTTTTCAGTCTTTTGATTCTTTGATCCTAAGGCGCATCTCAAAAGTGACCTACAAGAGAAGAACCAAATTGTAATTACAGGGATATGGAGACAGTGCTATTTTCTAAATGTGTGAGTGCTTGTGGAACAGTTCCATGATAAATAGATTCATACAAAATTCAACTTTCACGCAAGAGGGTATTTTGTTCAGAACCTAACAGCTAGGATAAACATTTAAGAGAAAACTAAATCTTTCAGGCAGAAAAGTCTAGCCAGCTAGTGACCACATTAACTTCTATTAGCATTTGGGTAAGTAACCTTAGCCCTAACTAGAGCATTGAACATTTGGAAAACAGTCTTAGTTTTGGAGAAACCTGCTGCTGGTTCAAAATTTTTGTGTTGCTGATGGAACAATCTGTCCCTGTTACGGTGCCCTGATACCTCGACGAAATAGAAAGATTGCAAGCTGTACAATTGGGAAACCGACATAAGTCAAGCTGTCCTGACTTTTCTCGTTTAGCCTTTGAATTGTCAGCTTCGCCATAAACTGGGACATGTTTAACACAGGAGGAGGTCCATATTGTAGAAGGCTTATGACTTATTTCTTCCCCCTGATTTAATTAAAGATATGATTGTTCTATGAAATATGAAAAGAGAGTGGCCAATGAATCAGAGGATGACTAAAATAATACCACAGTGCCCTTTGATGGAGAAACCCTAGTTTACATGGTAATACTAACTCCTGTCGTTCCACTTTTAAAGAGTGAGTCCTAAGGTTTGATTTCTTTCCACTGTGCTGCCTATAGCCGATCAATAGGATGAGAACATTTGTGAGCAGTAAATTCAACTTATTATTTTCTCCTTGAAGCTACTGGGAACAATTCTTTTTTATGCCCTGAGCTAATAAACAAGAATCTAGTATTTTTATGCATGTTGACTTTCAGAATTTGAAAAGCAGAATTTTTTTTGTATTCTAAGTTAGAAAAAGTGTTCTTTTCAGGATTGCTTTTGGACATGTATACAGTGAAAGTACTATTCAAAAGATTAAAAAAATAAGTGTTAAGCATTTGGCATAATATTTTGAGATAGTTAAACTCATAGGACTTCTGTAACATTTCACATTAAAATATCAAATTCTTTCAAATGAGGCTTGTGGGGAAATTATCTTGATCACTTTGGCTTTGGTAATAATGTCATTCATTCAGTGTGCTTTATTCCATGTTTTTAAGTGCTAATTTTGATTCTGAGAAAATTAAGAAAGGCAGTGTGATAAAAGCAATTCTTCTTTTATGCAAAAAGAAAAAGACTTACTATTTGTGTGTGTGTGTGTGTGTACACGTGCACGCACACTTTATTTTTGCCTTCCAAGTGTGAGATCTTTTTCAAGACTTGGCTTATTTTGTTTTTCCATTTTGAAGAGGAAAAGGTAGTTGTTAGGCCACAGCTGGAACTTTCATGTTTTTCTAACCCTATTCTTGACAATAATAGGGGACATTTCTGCATGTGGAATACAAAAAGAGAGTGTGAGACTAAAAGTTGAAGTTAGGAATAGTGTAGTAGTATATTATACTCCTATGTTCAAACAAGAATAGATGAACAGGCCATGGAAGCAGCATGTCTTCTAAGATCCATCAGTGGTTAGGGAAGGAAACACTGAGAATAAGGCGGCCTTCCTTGGTGCTTAGAATCAGAGAAGAATCGCCTTGTAATGGAAGGAAATCTCACTTATTATTTATGTGTATTCACCTTTACCTCAAGGATAGTCACTATATCCTACCAGCTGTTTATTTTAAGAGGAAACGCTCCAGCAATTATTATTATTTTTCTCTCTGTCACCATGGCAAACCACTAAATACGAGCAGCTTAGGAAGACTGAAAAGAACTAGGCTTTCCCAAACAGAAACATCACAATCATGTTCTCGCCATTTTTATATTGTAGTGGGTTAGGGATCCTGATTCTTAGGTTCTCTCAATGGTTAACTTTTCCAGGTTCAACTGTTATTCAAGTATTCTCATTTATCTTCCTCTTTCTACTCCATGGGGTACTTAATTTTTTCGCAATAGATACCTTGGCTTTTTAATTTTGCGCTCTCACTTTCCTTCCTATTTTTTAAAACCAGTTCTTTTTAAAATTTCAAGTAGTTGTACAAAGGAAGTGCTGTTTAACAAAGCAGTTTCTGAATACAATGTAACTGGATCAGTGCCACAGCCCTTCAACATTCTCACCCCCTTCAATCCACCCTTTCCCTTACTTTTCTCAATTTTGTGATATCTACCATGAATTCTTGACTGCATTCTCCCTCCTTCCCTCCTTCCCCAGTTAGTGGCCTGATGCTCACATGCCTTTACTTTTGTCTCTACTGACTTGAATCTCTGTAAATATCATGGACATTGTGGATGACATTAATAGAGGTAGGCAAGGAAATGGATGTGTATAACTTTGGCTATGCTACTATAATTTTTTTTTAAATTTATTTATTTTTTATTTTTTATTTTTTTGGCCAGTCCTGGGGCTTGGACTCAGGGCCTGAGCACTGTCCCTGGCTTCTTTTTGCTCAAGGCTAGCACTCTGCCGCTTGAGCCACAGCGTCACTTCTGGCCATTTTCTGTATATGTGGTGCTGGGGAATCGAACTCAGGGCCTCATGTATATGAGGCAGGCACTCTTGCCACTAGGCCATATCCCCAGCCCCTTTAAATTTATTTTTGCTGGTCCTGGGGTTTGAACTAAGGGCCAGAGGGTTTTTGCTCAAGGCTAACGCTTTATCATTTTGAGCCATGTTTTCACATCTGGCTTTTTGGTAATTAAGTGGAGATAGAGTCTCATGGGCTTTCCTGCCATAGGCTGGCTTCGAGCTGTGATTCTCATGTCAGTCTAGGATTATAAGAATGAGCCACCAGTGCCCACTTCCTTGTTTTGTTTTGTTTTTCTAAATCCAGGTATTATTAATGCATCTAAGCACACTTCTATGGGGAAAAAAAGACAGACAAAAGAGGGCAGGAAAATTGCTTGGCATTTTATTGACAAGTTGTATTTAAGAAAAAACAGAATGCTTAAAAGAAACAAGCAAGCATTGGGAAGAACATGGAAGTGTTTTCAATTTTGACTATGTCATTCAAAATCTCCAGGAGGTAACCTTGTATTCCAGTGTAACGAGCTTAGATTATTTCAGCTCTGTTCTTTTAGGATCTATTAACTGTTCAAAAAGAAGTAGCTGCTGTTAGCCTAGCCTTGTTCCTGGCTAGTGCTGTGTTTGGCAGCCTCTCTGGAGAGAGGCTTGGTGGGTATGGAGACTATAATAACAAATTTGTTTTGAGACTGAGTACTTCCAGAACTGGATTGGAGACTTGAAAAACTACTTACTAAAATATCTAGCAATCATCTATGACCAGAAGAACTTGTTTTCATTCCCATTTACAAAAAAAAAAAAATCTGGTTTGTGTACTGGTGGCTCAGGCCCGTAATCCTAGCTACTTAAGAGACTGAGATCTGAGGATCATGGTTCAAAGCCAGTCTGGGTAAGAAAGTCCATGAGACTCTTATCTTCAATTAACCACAAAAAAGCTGGAAGTAGAGCTGTGACTCCAGTGGTAGAGTGCAAGCCTTGAGCAAAAGAGCTTAAGGACAGCGGGCAGGCCTGGAGTTTAAGTCCCCAAGTGTGCATGCGTATGTACGCACGCAATCTCGATGTGTTAATTTCAAGATCTTTTGTTTTCCCAGATTTCTTTTATTTTCTGCAATTAATTATTTGTAGTTAACCTCCCATTGCATTAGTGTTAATATACATATTGATATTTTTACATTTCTAGAGGTGAGTCTGGAAATCTATAACATGTATTGCATACCAACAGTGAGTTACTGATGTTTCCTTGAAAATAAACTGATGTAGGAAGAGACATAATTTTCCTGGTGAAATGCTAAACTTTATAAGGACTAGGTCAAGTATCTTATATTAGCTAGATATCTCACATATTAGATTTTTGGAGCAAATTTTAAAATCACTTATTGTAAATAGGAAAAATAATCATAGGAGAGAGACGGAATTTTGCTGTAAAGGCTAAAAACAGATTGGTTTTCTATAATTAATGTTTATGAACCTATTCAGAAGATAGATGTTTCAATCTAAATTCTTTGGTTATAAATAAATAAATAAATTTAAATAAATATATTTAGAGATCCTCAGGGTAAAACACTTTTGATAGAGAAATCAGGAAATATGGAAACAAAAGACAGAAAGCAAAAAGTATTCATAGACAGTGATTTAACTGCAATTTCTATGTAAGTTTTTCCAGTTTTCATTACAACTTCCTACTTTTTTATTTTTATTTTTGTCAGTTGTGGGCCTTGAACTTGGGGCCTAGTCACTGTCCCTGAGCAATTTTTGCTCAAGACTAAAGCTCTACTACTTTGAGCCATAGCACCACTTCCTGTTTTCTGGTGGTTAATTGGATTTAAGAGTCTCATGGACTTTCTTGCCTGGGCTGACTTTGAACCAGGAACCTCAGACCTCAATCTCCTGAGTAGCTAGGATTAAAGGTGTAAGCCACTGACACCTGGCTAACTTATAATAAAGATATATCCTAAAATTGTGTACACAAGTCAAATTATACGATAATGATCCCCTAACCTGTTTTAAGCAAATATGTCATGAACTGCTGGCTAAGTATCAATTAAATTTTGGTAAGCAAATGAATATTCTACAATACAGAAACAGAATTTGACTAATGAGTTGAGGAGCAGTTACGTTATTTGAAAGTTGCCACTTTTTTACACATTTCTCATTAATGCTCTCATATGCAACAACTCATTGAACATTCTCTAGAAATATTCTTAGCTATAGTGCTGCTATGTCTTTTTAATATGTGACAGATCACGATGTCAAGTGGTTGTTTCTGTTCTTTTGACCATTAGTGAGACTGAAAGTCTTTTCTTTAATTTCTTGTCATTTGTATTTATGTTACGAATTCTCTTTCCAACTTCTGATTAATGTGCCAGGTGCTGGTGGTGTACTGCTGGATCTGAGGATTGTGTTTCAAAGCCAGCCTAAGAAGAATAGTCTGTGACACTCTTATCTCAACCCCCCCAACCCCCCCCCCCAAAAAAAACAAACCCTGGAAGCCAAAGTGTGGCTCAAGTGATAGAACTCTAGTCCCGAGGGGGAAGTTAAGGGATAGAAACCAGGCCCCAGAGTTCAAGCGTCCAGTAAACATCATCATCATCATCATCAACAACAACAAATAGGGTATTCCTTTTCAAAATTCATTTAAGAGTACACAAAACTACACAAGGTACAGTGACTTATGCATGCCAGCTAATTGGGAGTCTGAGGTTGGGGGGGCTCACGATTCTAGGACAGCATAGGCAAAAAGCTTGAGAGGTCCCTTCTCAACCCATAAGAAAGCTGGGTGTAGTAGCACCTGCTTGCCACCTGAGCTACTTAGAAAGTGTAAATAAGAGGACTGTGGTCCAGGTCAGCCTGGGAAGGAAAAAAAACCAGGACCTTATTTAAAAAAAGAATGGAAGGTTTTTGCTTTCAGTTCAAAGCCCCAAGTTCAAATCCAATACTGCCCCCAAACCTTTGCCCACCCCCAAAATAGTTATTATTGGCATGTATATTATTGGCAATAGTTATTATTGACTAGAAATATTTTCCTCAGAGAATTTTTTACTTTTTAAACTTTGTTTATGGTGTATTTTCTAGTATGAAAGTTTTATAATTTTAAAAATTATTATAAAGATGTTGCACGGAGGGGTTACGGTTACATCAGTCAGGTAATGAATAACTTTAGGATTTTAAATGTCAAGCCTTTTAACATTTTCTGCCTGTAACGTGGGAAAAGGTAACGCATTTAACCTTGGGTTCCTGCGGCTGGAGATGCTGTGTGGTGGTGACAGAACTCCCTGGGCGGGATTGCTGTGGCTGGCGACAGCTGACGTTCTCATGAAAACCTCGGGTGTGTCAGTGGATTCACTTCCCACCCACCAGTAGGTGAAGCTCGCAGAGTGGACACTGTATGGACCGTCCGGACAAGACTGGCCAGCGAGATTCGAAGGCTGCCCACGGGCTGGCTTCTGCTCTTTGCGTTCTGATATCCAGACCTCATAACCCGTTTTATTAGAAAGTTAATAATCAGTGCAACACACTTTCCTGCATAACATGTGTTTACACGCATTAACCTATATAATCCTTCTTTATGAGAACAAACCCAAACCAAACCAAAACAAAGAGTTAACAACAACAAAGAACAGAAACCAGAGGTGCTGAGCGATTCCACAGATGGCTCATAGTTTTAAAAAAAATCCACAAAAGGATCTTAGTATTATTCTACCTGAGACTTTCCATTTTATGTGGTTTTCCAAATAGTGCAAGTTTTCAACATTATTCTGTCGAGAGTACTTGGCTTTTTGTGCTAAGGTTAAATATGCTTGTTTAATTATTTTCAGGCTCTTTAAAAAATAATTTCTGTTCTCTTCCATTCTGAACTTAGGTGGAGGGGGGAGGTCTAAGGTTGGAGACTGGTTTGCCTTCTTGCTCATCAGGGCAATAATTCATTGCTTCCACCTTGCTTTCTCTAAGGGCTGGGGCTGTACTTCCTGTTAAGATTTTAAAAACTTGAGGAGTTATTAGCATCTCCACAGACTTTGCCTTCCCGGGAAATAGTCCTGGCAGTCTATCCTTTCTTCACTGGTGAAGATTGCAATAGAACTCCTTACAGAGTGGAATTCTCAAAAGCTTCTTTGAGTGTATCTCAGTCTTGGTGACAAGCCTTTCTGCTTTATACCACTTTGGTATAGAGAATTCAACTAAAAAGAAATCTCCAGAATATAAGAGAATGAATAACTACTAAAAAGCTGAAGAGTTTGAAGGCTTCTGCATTTGGACTAACATTTTTAGAAAATCTCCAAGACATTTAAGCCCCATTTTTATCTCTACTTTTCTATCCACTGCACTATTCCTTGGGTATCAGATTTTTTTTCCTAGTTTTTATTCCAAGTTTTAATTAAAAAAAAGAAAACCTCCCAACACCAGATGAGTACATACATGTTCATTCAAAAGTCATAAATTCTTAAAATATTTTTATTTTTAGAGTGTACCTAAAGAGATTTAATATTAGAAAGTTACAAGTTGGTGTTGTTGGTCAATTATGATCAAGGTCGCGGATGGCTTTTTTGAGTGGTTGCATTGTTATCATGGCTCTGATGATAAATCTGTACTGCTGAAAATGTAGTTGACTTACCTTGGTGATTTTGATTTATTAGACTTGCTGTGGCAAGGTTGTCCATTTGGTAGTCCTTGTTTTATATTCGAATAGCTAGGGAACATATAAATTTGAGGCATAGCTTAGCATCAGCTTAGCTGTTTCATATTTCACAGAAAGCATCTGATCAGAGAACTTCACTTTCTGATATTTCTATTAGGACACTAGAGTTTTCATATAGTGACGATACTGAATTTGCATTTCAGAGCTCCTCTCTTCACAAACAGTGATGTGATTTCAAAGAACTGTCAGAAATACAATAAATGAGTGAAAATTATTCATGAAGAAGCAGCCTCACTTGGGGAGGAAACGTTAAATGGTTTCAATAGAGGACATTGAAGAACTTAGTGATTGATAAAACATATTCTGTTAAGCTTCTGTTGGAACTTATCCTTAAAATAGATACAACAACCCTCAGGGATTTTTTATTAGAAATTGTGCTTAATTTTAATTACACAAAGAAATTTTCTAGCATTTATCTGGAATGGCATAAAGAAAATTCTTGAATGAAAAGATGGGACTAGAATAAGAGCTTAATACATATGGACTTCGATTGCCAAGATGTTGACTAAATTGCAAAATTAAATGACTCATCAGCCTGGCATAGGTGGCTCTAGCCAGCTGGGGCAGGAAAGTCCAATTAACCACAGTGGAGGTGGCACTGTGGCCCAAAGTGGTAGAGCAGCACTAGCCTTAAGCAGAAAAGTTCAGGGAGAGTGGCCCTGGCCTATGTTCAAGCCCCACAAGCGACCACCCCCATCACCACAGCACAAAGAACCATCAAAGCAGTGGCACAGCAACCCAAGCTCTTTTTCTTGTGACCTCTGCCCAACCCTCTCTTTCCCCCTCTTCCCTGAAGCCAGGGGCCTAGCCTATCAGGAGAAACGGTGGGACGCTCTCATCCACCTCATCAGGCCTCGTTGCCAGTAGTTCTTTGGTGTCTGGGTGTTTAGCATCATCCTTGGAACTCGACCCAGGTGTGCTTGTAGCACACAGAGTGTCAGCTCTCAGTGGTGACAACTGGAAACATCTGTGAGCACAACCCCTGAGCAGTGGTAACAGCACCCTGATTATCCCTGCCTGATAGAATGATTCAATAGGGAAGAGTTGGCCACTGCAGTGTCCATCTTGAAGGACATTCAGGGTGCTCTCGTCTGCGTTCTGAGACTAGCTGAGCTGAACTAACTACTAAGTTTAAACCTGTCAGAGAGGGCTGCAGTGCCATTTCAGTTCTGGCTCTGGCGTTGTCAGTGGTTGACAGTTTGCTTTTGTGGTTCAGTGCACCATTGAGAATGGTCAGGCCTTTGGATGTGCTTCAATATTGTCATTTATGAGTCCTGTGCTTTGTATCAGGGATGTGGAACTGTGATATGACACTGCCACATGGTGCTGAATATTTTAAGAAATGAGACATACAGAAGACTCACCCTTCTGTCCACTTTTGTTATTTCTTTGGTCAGACTGGGTGTTCCTCCCCATGGAACTGAGCCTCTATTGGTCTCTGCTGGAATAGAAGAGCTCATCTGACTGGAGGCAGCGGGAGAGCAGCAGCCAATTACCACCTAGTGCCTCTCACACAATCGATTCTGGTTCTAGAACTCTTGAGGTCTCAATGGAGACAGGCATTTGTGAGCAGTCGGGAGTACGCACAAGGCTGCCAGGGACTTGAAAGCTACTTGAATTATTCACAATGTTTTTGGAATTAGTTTCAGAAGTTTAAAACAAGACAGAGTTGGATAAGTATTTAATAAGAATAAGGACAGAGTCAGTCCAGGGTTAGATATTATTAAGCAACTCAAATAATGATGGTTTGGGGACAGTGAAGTTGTACCTGGAAGTTTTGTTGGAGCTAACTTAAAATGGTAAGTAGTATTCAAATAAAAAGGGTTAGGGTGGGGGTTACTACTGTGCCTCCTCCATGGAAATCAAAGGTGCTTTGGCCAATGTTCTATTTTAAGTAGCATTAAATATTCATCTATCCTGAATTATAACTGTATCTCCATAGAGGTTTGCCAGTTGATTTACTTATTTGGGCTACTTAGAGTTTACTTAGAGTTGAATTTATTAAGAGCTAGTGTGGGTCTGATATGACTACTGTCAATAGAGGGCTGTTGTGTGTGTGTGTATATGTGTGTGTGTGTGTGCACGTGTGCTCACGCTTGCCTATGTGTGTATGCCAGTGCTGGGCTTGAACTCAGGGCCTGGGCACTGCCCTCATCTTTTTGCTCAAGGCTAGTGCCCTATCATTTGAGCCACAGCTGGAGTTGGAGCTTTTTGGTGGTTAATTGGAGATGAGTCTATGTCTGAGATAAGAGTCTCACAGGCTTTTGTGCTTGGGCTGGCTTTGAACCACAGTCCTCAAATCTCAGCCTTCTGAGTAGCTAGGATTACAGGCGAGAGCCACCAGGACCCAACCCCGATGCTTTTTTTTTTTTTTTTTGAGAGGCCTCTTTATAAAGAGAATGAAATCACAACAATTTGGAGGAACCAGGATATTCTACTGTTTTAATAATCAACTCCATCATTAAATTATGTTTATAATCATAGATTTGTAGAATTGTGTCTTGGACACAGGAGTAATATCTTTAGTTGGAGATTGAATCTGGCATTAGGAAAATGTGAGATTTTTAACTGAGATTCATATTCCACAGGGAAGTATATAGAACCTTTGTCAGCATTATTCCCTTTTCACTTGGTGGTTTTCGTCCTTTGTGTCAAATGTTAATGATGAGACCCAAGAGATAGGTAAAACAAATTCTCATTCTTCTAAAGGGATGTGGAATGCAGGTGAATGGTGGTTTTGGAATAACCACTCTGGGTACCTTGGACATCTGGTATTTTCCTTTTGTTATAGAAACAGTTCTGAAAACATACTGTCAAGGAGATGATCAGTCTATACCTCTGCAGTGATTTAGTGTAACGGCACCATCTTGTCCATTTAAGTTATTACCATACAGACTTTAGATGATTTTCTTGATGACCACTAGGTCATCCTTTTAAAACAGACTGTGCAAACAATTATTTCATGAACAGATAATTTCCTAGAGCCATTGCCAATATAGCATAACTAATTAAATCTTCCCAAGGAGGAAGAAGTTACTGGCTCCCAATGCGATTTTTAAAAATTATGTATTGCTTACCTTTAAACAGTGGTACATAGGAATTTAATCAGTTTACAAGTACAGTGCATCCTGATGTATGTCACCCCTTCCATCCTTCTCCTCCATCCCTCCCACCATAACCCCTCCCATCAGTTTCCTTCGTTTCATAGAATGTGCAGTGACTATTACGGCTGCCCTAACCCCCCTTCCTCTCCTCATTCGTCTACTCCCCCTACACCTGATTTTTTAAAATATCCAACTATTGGAATGAAATGACGTGATCCATATCTGATAGAAATTTGCCTTTCGAGGCTTAGCCTTTTGAGACATACCACATTCCTGATATCTGAGAGATTCGGAACAGAGCGCAGAATTCTATTCTATTGAGCATGGGTGAACCCAGGACCGGGGCTCCCCTCGGTTTTCTGTACATCGAGTGTGTCGATGGGAGTGCCTTCAGAACATGGCCTTGGACGTCTTCCCGCCATCCAGGCAACTGCTCCACGGAGCCCTGCATCACAGCACGTTTGTTCCTCATGACTTGCCCATTTTTTTGGTAATTTATTTATTAATTAAACACAAATTTTTTGACAAGGTGTTGTGCAAAAAGGGTACAGTTACATAGTAGGGCAGTGTGTACATTTCTTGTGATATCTTACGCCCTGTTTTTCTTTCCCTTCCCTAGGTCAGGTAGACATATATACAATATACAATGTATCAAGAACATATACAGTAGCCACGTGGCCAAGCCCAAGAAAATTCGCCTAGGGCTTTAAATGTAATGTCGACATTAGACAATATGTCGACAGTAGTCTTATATGAATGTACATACATAGGTTTTGAGCTATTGTATTCCACTGAGAGGTCGATTTTTGACCTTTATATGTTGAGTAGTTGTTTGGTTTTACTGTTGAGTCGCTGCCCCAATCCTGTGGGAAATACCATTTGACAAGCAGTTTTTGGTTTCACAAACCTGGTCTCTACTGTCTCTCCGTCTCCCCATCTTAGCAGTCATATATCAGCGAGATCATGCCCCTTTGTTTTCTGTGTTCTAGGCTTGTCTTGCTCAACATTATTTGTTCAAGTTCTGACCATTTCCCTGCGAATAACAATATTTCACTATTCCTAATTGCTATGTAGTATTCCATTGTGTATAGGTACCATATTTTTTGGATCCATTCGTCTGTGGAGGGGCATCTGGGTTGATTCCATATTTTGGCTATTGTGAATTGTGCAGTGATAAACATGGTAGTACAAATGCCTTTTTGATATCTTGGATTTTGCTGTTTAGGATAGATGCCTAGGAGTGGTATGGCTGGGTCATAGGGTAGGTCTATATTGAGCTTTTTGAGAAACCTCCATACTGTTCTCCAAAGTGGTTGTACTAATTTGCACTCCCACCAACAATGGAGAAGGGTTCCTCTTTCCCCACAGCCCCTCCAGCATTTGTTGTTTCCTGAGTTCAGAGTATAGGCCATTCTAACTGGGGTGAGGTGGTATCTCAGGGTTGTTTTTATTTGCATTTCCTTTACTAGCAGGGATGTTGAGCATTTCCTCATATGTTTCTTTGCCATTTTTATATCTTCTCTTGTGAAGTCTCTCTTTAGCTCTTTTGCCCATTTCCTAATAGGTTTATTGGGCTTGGAGGGGCTTAGTTTTTTGAGTTCTCTGTAGATGACCGATATCAGGCCTTTGTCTGTTGCTGTGCTGGTAAATATCCTTTCCCATATCGTTGGCTGTCTTTCTATTTTGGTGGCTATGTCCTTAGCTGTGCAGAAACTTTTTAATTTGTAGTAGTCCCATTTGTCGAGTCTTTCTCCTATTTGTTGTGCCCCTGGGACTCTATTCAGGAAGTTCCTTCCTGTGCCTATAAGTTCTAGCGTCTTTCCTACTCTGTCCTTCAGTAGTTTCAAGGATTCCGGTCTGATATTGAGGTCCTTGATCCATTTTGAGTTGATCTTGGTGCATGGTGATAGGCTTGGGTCTACTTTGAGTTTTCTGCATATGGCTGCCCAGTTCTCCCAGCACCAGTAGTTGAAGAGGCTATGTTTATTCCATTGTATGTCTTTAGCTCCTTTGTCGAATATCAGCTGACTGTAAGAGTGCGGTTTTATTTCTGGATCTTCAATTCTAATCCATTGGTCTTCCGATCTGTTTTTATACCAATACCATGCTATTTTTGTTATGATGGCGCTATAGTAGAGCTTGAAGTCTGGTATTGTGATACCTCCTGCACTGCTTTTTTTTGCCTAGAATTGCTTTGGCTATTCTAGGTCTTTTGCTGTTCCATATGAATTTATGGATTGCTTTCTCTATTTCAGTGAGGAATGTAACTGGGATTTTGATAGGAATTGCATTGAATTTGTATAACAATTTGGGCAATATGGCCATTTTCACTATATTGATTCTGCCTACGATCATGGGAGGTCTTTCCATCTCCTTGTGTCTTCTTTGATTTCCCTTATTAGATTTTTATAGTTCTCATTAAATAGGTCCATCACGTCTTTTGTTAGGTTGATCCCTAGGTACTTTTTTTTTTTTGCTACTGTAAATGAAATTGTTTCCATAATTTCCTTTTCTGCTTGTACATTGCTGGTGTATAGAAAAGCTGCTGAGGTTTGTGGATTGATTTTGTATCCTGCTACTTTGCCAAAATGGTTTATTAGGTGTAGGAGTTTGGGGACTGATTCTTTTGGGTCCTTCAGGTATAAGATCATGTCGTCTGTGAATAGGGATAGCTTGATTTCTTTCTTGCCGATGTGGATCCCTTTGATGTCCTCCTCTTGCCTTATTGCTATGGATAGAGATTCCAGCACTATGTTGAAAAGAAGCGGGGAGAGTGGGCATCCTTGTCTTGTTCCTGAGTTTAGGGGGAATGATTTAAGTTTCTCTCCATTTAATATGATGTTAGCAGTTGGTCTGTTGTATATGGCTTTTATTGTTTTGAGGAATGTTCCATCTATTCCTGTTCTCTCCAGAGCTTTTAATAAGTATGGATGTTGTATTTTGTCAAAGGCTTTTTGGGCATCGACTGAGATAACAATGTGATTCTTGATTTTAGTTCTGTTTATGTGGTGAATTACAGGTGTTGAACCATCCTTGTGACTGTGGGATGAAGCCTACTTGGTCATGATGTATAATTTTCTTGATCAGTTTCTGGATCCTGTTAGCTAATATTTTATTGAGGAGCTTTGTGTCTGTGTTCATTAGTAATATTGGTCTGTAGTTCTCTTTTTTTGTTGGGTCTTTGCCTGGTTTGGGAATGAGTATGATATTAGCTTCATAGAATGAGTTTGGGATTTCTCCCTCTGTTTCTATTTCGCGGAGGAGTTTGAGGAGTATTGGTATTAGCTCCTCACTAAAGGTTTTATAGAATTTGTTGGTGAATCCATCTGGGCCTGGGCTTTTCTTTGTTGGAAGGTTCTTGATTACCCCCTGTATCTCGCTGTAAGTTATTGGTTTATTTAGTTGATTTATTTCTTCTTGGTTCAGTTTGGGCAGTTTATACTTCTCTAAGAATTGATCCATTTCTGTAAAATTGTTGTTTTTCAGTGAGTAGAGGTTCTGGAAATAGTTCCTCTGGGTGTTGGATCTGTCTCTGGAGAGAGTGGGGTATTAAAGTCACCCACTACGATTGTGTTTGGGTTTATCTTGTTCTGTAGTTCTGTGAGAATTTGCGCGACATATGTAGGGCCTCTTTTGTTAGGTGAGTATACATTTATCACCGTGATGTCTTGATTCTGGATTTTTCCTTTTATTAAAATGTAGTAACCTTCTTTGTCTTTTTGAGTTGATTTTAATGAGAAGTCCAGCTTGTCTGAGATCAGGATGGCTACTCCTGCTGTTTTGGTAGGTGCGTTTGCTTGGAAGATCTTGCTCCATCCTTTCATTCAGAGCCTGTTTTTGTCCCTTGCTCTTGTAGACAACAGATGGCAACTTTTTGTTTGCGGATCCATTCTGCCAGTCTGCTCCTCTTTATCGGAGAGTTTATACCGTTTATATTCAAAGAGATCAAGGATAAGAGTGTTCTCCTTCCATTTTCTTGTTGGGCTGTTTTTCCTCTTTTTTTTTTTTCTTGTCTTTAGTAAGCTGCTCTTTCTGTTGGGCTCTGGATATTGTAGTTTCTTTCTGTTTCTGTCTGTGTGTCCTGTAAGATTTCTGTTGGGTGGGATTCCCCTCTTAGAATTTGCTGTAGGGCTGGTTTTTTATTCACATACTCCTTTAGATCCTCTTTGCTATGGAAAGATCTGGTTTTCCCCTTGAATATGAAGTCCAGCTTCCCTGGAAATTTTATTCTAGGTTGGCAGTGGTTGGCCTGTAGGACTTGGATGGTGTTCTTCCATTCTTTTTGCACGTGGTAGGTTTGTGTGGAGAGGTCTGCTGTTATTCAGATCCTCTTCCCATTGTAATAAATTTCTTTCTTCACTTTGGCTGCATTCAAAATTTGCTCTTTATTCTTGAGATCTGAAGTCTTGAATATTATGTGCCTTGGCGTGGCTTTTCTAGGATCTGGTCTGCCAGGTATCCTATAGGCTTCGGTTACCTGGATGGGGTCCCTTGTGAGATTGTGGAAGTTTTCTGCAATTACTTTATTCAAAATATGTGGAAGCCCTCTGCCCTAGTATTCGGCTCCTTCTTCTATTCCAATTATGCACAGATTATATCTCTTGTCTTTGTCCACTAGCTCCTGGATTAGTTTGCCCTGGAGCTTTACCGTTTCTTGGAGTGTGGTAATTTTCTGGTTCTTATCGGTTGCATCATCGTCCAAGAGAGATTCTGGCTTCCATATGGTCAATTCTTTGTGCTGTGGATTCAAGTGTGGAGTTTATGGATGTCAGAGAGCTATTTATGGTTGCCAGATCAGCTCTGATCATGGAAATTTCTTCCTTTAAAGAGTTGTATTTTAAATCTATTTTTTCATGCATTTCACTTCTCAGGATGTTAAGGTCTTCTTTAACGGAGGTTTGCAATATATCCACTTTTGCTTCCATTTCTTTCTTGGCTTCCTGGATGTCCTTTGAGACTTTCACTCTAAACTCCTGGAATTGTTTTCTGATTTCGTTTCTGAGGCTTTCCATCATTTCTGCTAACATAGCCTCAGTTGTTTTTTTATTCTCCATCTCCTCTTCAGTCGTGCTGCTTTTTGGAGCTGGCGAGTTGGCTTGCCCTTTGATGAAATTTGTTATATTTCTTTGTGATTTGCGCATCTGGAGATCTGTGGGTGGTTTCCTTGGGTTGGCTTTGTGCTGGTTCCCGCTGGTCCATCAGTGGGAGACCTGTTTGTGTCCTGGCTTTGGGTTTGAGTTTGGCTGTTGAACCTTACTGCCCATGGGTGAGCGTGACCTTCTTGATTGTTGCTGAGGTGGTCACCCTCACTTGTGCCACTTGTGTGCTCCCGTGGGGGTTTGGGCAAGAGGTCCTCCTGCTGGAGGGCTAGCACGCTGGCCCACGCTGGCCCTCCAGGGGGCGCGTGCGTGTGCACTATAGTGCTTCCTTTGGGGATGAGTTGCCCGAGTTGTTGGAGGGTGCTTGTGTCCTCTTGTGAATTTGTTGTGGGGGGCGGTATGCGTGGGCCTCTGCAGGATCAAGTGTGGGTTGGTGCCCGCAGACTCTCTGTGCCTCTGCTGTGAGAGGGGCGTGTGTTCAGGCCCAGGTGACCCTGCTGTGCTGATGTTGCTCACCAGCAAGCCTGGGGCTTCCAAAGCCTACCAGTACCCGGGCCCCTGCTGGGGAGGGGGCGGGGCTTGTGCGGCCAGGTTCAGGCGGCTCTGCTGGGGCTTTGGTGGGGGATGCCTTGGTGTTGCTCTGCCTCTGTTAGTTCCCGTGTCCTCCCAGAGGTCTTAGTGACTAGCTGCTTTATTCCCTCAGGGTAGAGGGGGGAGGGAGGGAGGGAGCTCTAGCTTCTTTGTAGGGTTTGGGTCTCTGCTAGAGCTGGTCTCCTGTTGGGGGGGGTAATGGGGAACTTACTGGTCCTGGGTTGAGTGTGTGTCCCGCGCTGCTGTGGGCTTTTCGGGGCTGGGGTGCTGGGGTGTGGTGATCGATCGTTTGGTGGTGGTGGCCCCGGCTCTCCCCGTCTGCACCTTGGGTTCCCCTGCTGCTTACGTCTGATCCCAGCTGTTCGGTCCCTGCACCTCCGGTCCTTCGCTGCTGCCATCTGTCTTGGTGGTCTGTACTCCCCCTGGTGTCCGTGGAGCTCTTGCTGTCCGAACTCTGCGCTCCTGGCGTGACTTTTCAGCAGTCGGTTTGTTGGCGCCGGGTCCCCTTTCCTAGCCTGGCCCTGTTTGGGCCAGGGTCAGCAGGGTGGGGGGTGGGGGTACCCCAGAGATTTTCTGGCTCTGTGCAGGTTATAGGCTCTTCTTTTTTTGTTCTTTTTCATTTCCTGCGTTTCTCTGTTGCTTCTGGCTGCTGGTTTTGCTGGGTTCTTGATGGGGTGTTGGGTGCTGGAGTTCCCAGCTCGCTATTCAGTTGGAGCGAGTTGGGGTGCCTCCCTACTGTGGCGGCGCCATCTTCCCTCGTAGCCCACTTTCAAGTCTTGGGAGGTTCATGAATGTTTCATGAAAGTTTGGGGTTCAAAACAGGTCAGAGCAGGCTTCCCACTCTATCAGCTTGTGAGAACATCCAAGAGGCATTCTGTGTTAGAGGCTCTGAAATAATGAGTTTTGACATCTACTGGTCTTTTAACTGAGATTCCAGTAATATAAGCAAGTGGAGTAGAAGACACCATAGTGTCCCCTTACTTCTCAAATAGTTTTCATCCAAGCTTCCTTATTTTAGATTTCTTTCTGCACACTCACCTTTAATCCTCAGTTCCAGAGGAACTGGTACTATGCTGGCTGGACATTTGGGACATCTGTTGTGTAACTAATTAGTTCCTGGCTTTACCCACTTAAAGATTGATCTTTTTTGGATCTAGTAAATTGATTACTACTTGTAAGTTTGCTTTCCAGCTATCAAAATGCAGTTACCCTGTGTCTTCTCCTTTTCCTACCATTTTTATTAGCTTGGGTCCTAAAATGGTAAACCAAGTCCCATACATTTATTGAATGTGCTACATTCCACTGGCATGTGAACTTCAGTCAGCCCAGCAGGAGCTCAGGCCTGTAATCCTACCTACTCAATAGACTTCGATCTGGAGGATCATAGTTTGAAGCCAAACTAGACAGAAAAATTCACTAGGCTCAATCTCCAAAATAAGCAGCCAAAAATCTGGGCTGAAGGCATGACTCAAGCAGTAGTGTTAACCTAGAGTTAAAAAAAAAAAAAAGAAGATAAACCTTAACCTAACCGTGCTCCAGAATCTGATGAGAAGTTACTTAGCTGAGAAGAGTGTTTATACCCCCCCCAAAATCTTTCTTGTGTGGTATCTTTCTATCCAGTCCTTCCCTCCAGGTACATTTTGGAAATTAAGAAGATAAATTTAATCCCTTAATGTAGTGAAAAAGTTCATCGAGGGCTAAGCACATATTCTAATGCAGTGCAAACATTTACCAAGGGCCAGATAGAACCTGATGTTTGTGTGAAAAGATGCTCAGAATTCTGACATATTCATGTACTTAATCAGGGGTAAGTTGTTAATATTTATAACAGAGCCAAAGGCCATGCATGGTCATCTGGGGGCAAAACTTAAAACTAGCCAGAGCAGAAGATCTACTTCAATTTGTGTCTGAAAAGAGGCACATACCACTGGGAGAGGGTAGAAACACAAACACACACACACACACACACACACACACACACACACACACACACCATTACATCAAAATGTAGTTGTTGAATGAGGGATGCCATTGACCAAGAAGTATTATGCTTATAACCTGACTTATGAAATTGTTCATTATAATGCTATTTATAACAATAACTATTACAAATGGGAAAATATAACTGCAATTATGAGTAGCCTATTTTATTGATAGTGATATGTCAGCCTTTTGTTTTAATTATTAATCCTATCTCAAAATGTTTACACAATATACATACAGGTTTTAATAGGACATTTTGTAAAGGCTATTTGAAAAATGGGGACATTACTATTGTGAGAGAGAAATTGAGAAAAAACTGAGAAAAAAGCAGAGAGGGAGAGGGGAGAGAGAGAGATCAAAGACAATGGAGAAAGATGGGGAAATATATGTGTAGAAAGGTAGATTTGAGATGTGAGAATGAACTTTGGTATGGAATGTGTAATAGTTCCTTTCTCATTATATTCTCATTTGTGTTTTTGCAATATGGGGTTAAATCATATATATATTTCTGGTGCACATTCCCCTGTTCCAATCAGATTCTGAGAAACTTGCAATTAATCATACAAGGGCTATCTGTAGGGTCACTTCCTGTGACCCAGGATTTGCCCTTCATCATCATGATACTTGGTGCTTAAGGATGGCTCTTGGGAATTCGGTTCCACATTAAAAGAAGCATTTGTGTTTTGCCAGGTCCCCCAGAGGAGTCATAAACCATACTGTGACTTCTGAAGACTGTTTCAAAGTCAAGCGCTTTCCTCTGAGAGTACTTTGCTGCACACTTACAAAACTGGAAAAGGGCATTTCAGTCAATGCTTTATTCTTCTAGTTGGGAACAGGGGCTAAGTAGTGGCCACCAACAGGGATCATTTAAGGGACGCACAGAAAGCCCTTCTGTCAAAACATCCATCCCTGAACGGCGCCTGCATATTTTGCTCTACTTTCTGGACTGTTTGAAATTCTGGCCATTACAGATTCACTTACATTACAGTGTCCTTTATAAAAAAAAATCCCAGGGAGGGCTAAGTAGTCTATTAATCAATCAGTCACAGCCCAAGGTGGCTTAGTTTAATTTAATTGCTTTTCTCTAGTTAATGGAAGTTTTGATGAGGGTCAAGAAGAGAAGAAAGGGAAGTAATGTGGTCCTCGGGGTTGCTCAGTGTAAGACAAGCCTGAGCAGAGAGCAGAAAGGCAGGGACTGGCTTTCCACACCCAGAGGGCGCCTTGGGGCTGGGGACCTGGGGCAGGGGAAGAGAAAGGGCCCAGAAATGCAACAGGCAAGGGAAATGCCAGGGCTATCTCGACGTGATGTGGGGCAGGTCTTTCTCTGTCTTAAAAGCCTTTATATTAGTATTGTAGAGTACTGTGGTAAAATGATTCTGGAATCTTTTTTGTATGTTGTTTAATGATGGGTACCTCAATATTTCAGGTTTTTTTTTTTTTTTTTTTTTTTTTTTTTTTTGGCCAGTCCTGGGCCTTGGACTCAGGGCCTGAGTACTGTCCCTGGCTTCTTCCCGCTCAAGGCTAGCACTCTGCCACTTGAGCCACAGCGCCGCTTCTGGCCATTTTCTGTATATGTGGTGCTGGGGAATTGAACCTAGGGCCTCCTGTATCCGAGGCAGGCACTCTTGCCACTAGGCTATATCCCCAGCCCCGGTACCTCAATATTATGAGAATGAGAATATGGACCCTTCAAAGTAAACTGTGTTAGAACAATGTCAACTCATATAGAGTGTATGATGTTTTGTCTCTCTTAAGCACATACACCATATTTTGTTCATTAAACAATGAATATAAATCAGGGTTATGAGCTTGATTGTTGTTGTAGTAAGCAAGGCAAGGAGCTCAAAATTATTCAAGAGACACAATTCTGATGAGAAAAAAAATCACTAGATTACTTAGAGAGCTGTAACACTCCTTTTTTTGATGCATGATAGGGATAATGTAATGGAGTTGTGCTCAAGGTAGGCTTCAAAGATATTTTAGTTTAAGCAGGTTTTTTTTTTTCAAATTTTTATTATCAAACTGATGTACAGAGAGGTTACAGTTTCATACGTTAGGCATTAGATACATTTCTTGTACTGTTTGTTACCTTGTCCCTCATGCCCCCCTCCCTCCCCCCTTTCCCTCCCCCCCCCAGGTGTTCAGTTCACTTACACCAGTTTTGCAAGTATTGCTTTTGTAGTTATTTCTCTTTTTTTTTACCCTGTGTCTCTCAAATTTGGTATTCCCTTTGAATTTCCTACTTCCAATACCAGTAAACACGGTTTCCAATATACTCAGATAAGATTACAGAGATAGTGTAGGTACAACCACAGGAAGGTGATACAAGAACATCCTCAATAATAGAAACTACACATACACATAGGACGTTGAAAGTAGTTACAACTGTGATATAACAATTGTTTCCATAACATGGAGTTCATTTCACTTAGCATCATCTTATGTGTTCATAAGGGTATAGCTATTGGGCCTTGTGATGCTCTGCTATGGCTTGCCTAAACCTGTACTAATTATTCCCAATAAGGGAGGCCATAGAGTCCATGTTTCTTTGGGTCTGGCTCACTTCACTTAGTATAAATTTTTCCAAGTCCTTCCATTTCCTTACAAATGGGACAATGTCATTCTTTCTGATAGAGGCATAAAATTCCATTGTGTATATGTACCACATTTTCCTGATCCATTCGTCTATGGAGGGGCATCTGGGTTGGTTCCAGATTCTCGCTATGACAAATTGTGCTGCGATGAACATTGTTGTGCTGGTGGCATTACTGTGATTTTGTTTGTGGGCTTTTGGATAGATACCCAAAAGTGGGGCTGCTGGGTCATAGGGGAGTTCTATATTGAGCCTTCTGAGGAATCTCCATACTGCTTGCCAGAGTGGCTGAACCAGTTTACATTCCCACCAACAATGAAGTAGGGTTCCCTTTTGGCCACATCCCCTCCAACAATTGTTATTATTAGTTTTCTTGATATATGACATTCTTGCTGGGGTGAGATGGAATCTCAATGTTGTTTTGATTTGCATTTCCTTTATGGCCAGTGATGTAGAGCATTTTTTCATACGTCTCTTGGCCATTCTCATTTCCTCATCAGAGAAGTTTCTTTGTAGGTCTTTAGCCCACTTGATGAGGGGGCTATTGGTTCTTTGCGGTTCTGTTTTGGAAGAAGGTAATTTTTTTAGTTCTGCATATATTTTAGAGATGAGGCCTTTGTCTGTTGAATGTCCGGTAAAGATCTTCTCCCAGTCTGTGGGCTTTCTGTTTATCTTGAGAGCTATGTCTTTTGCCGTGCAGAAGCTCTGCAGTTTGATGCAGTCCCATTTGTCCAACCTTTCTTTGATTTGTAGCCTTTCAGGGTCTTTGTTAAGGAAGTTCTGTCCTGTGCCAAGGAGCCCAAGTGTTTCTCCTACTCCTTCCTTTAGTGTTTTCAGGGTGTCTGTTTTGATTTCAAGGTCTTTAATCCATTTGGAATTGATTTTGGTGCAGGGTGATATATAAGGATCTAGTTTTAGTTTGTTGCATGTGTTGAGCCAGTTTTGCCAGCACCACTTGTTAAAGAGGCTTTCTTCCATACTATTGTTTTAGCTCCTTTATCAAAGATTAAGTAGGCGTAGTTCTGTGGGTTCAATTCTGGGTCTTCAATTCTGTTCCATTGGTCTTCAGGCCTGTTCCGGTTTAAGCAGGTTTTTTTTTTAAGGCTTGCACTATGATGTAAAATCTTTGCTACATATTTTAGAAATTTAGTTTAGTTCTTTTAAGAAAACAGTATATATGAACAGCATAGCAAGCAATCTTATATTCTTTCCTTTTTTTCTTTTTATGCTGATCCTGTGACTTGAACTCAGGTCCTTGTGCTCTTATTTGGCTTTTTTTTTTCCCTGAAGGCTAGGGCTCTACTTCTTGAGCCACAGCCCCACTTCTGGAGATTTTTGGTAGTTAATTGGAGATGAGACTCACAGGCTTTCTTGTCTGTGTTGGCTTCAAACATTGGTGTTCAGATCTCAGCCTCCTGAGTAGCCAGGATTACAGATGTGAACAGCCAGTGCCCAGGTAGGGTAGAAAAAGCCTGAATGCCTTTGTTGCTCTGAATACTTTGTTCAGCAATGTCAGATACATTGCTGTAATTCTGTGCAGCACTTGTATTTTCTGTAGCTTCCCATGATAGTTTACTTTTCTAATCTCTGGATAAGATCCAGTGGAATATAACAATAAGCAGAGTGGATGATTCACACATTGATGCCAATGCACATAATTAAACATGGGCCAAAGCAAGGGTAGACTGCATGCGTTAAACTTCTCTACTAATCAAATCACATACCAAACTTCACTTACTTATGGATTACCTAACTTTCCAGAGATAGGTTGCCCTAAACATGTAGCTCTATGAAAATTGTAATACGATTATAACTTATGATAATCTTCAAATTAGTATGCTATCATATGAAGCATTCCTGCTGGAAGATTAAATCTTGCAGAACCACACTGTAATTGTATAAGTAATCCTACACAATAAAAAGTAGGTTAACAAAATGCATATTTTTACATATGGTAAAATGTCTGCAAATGAATTCAAGTTTCCTCTTGATTGTAAATATGGGATTTCCCCCTCTGATATAATTAATGCAACCTATTCAGTTCACTAGAGGACAGAAATGGCAAATCACACACAAAGTGGCTAAGTGGGTTTTATAATCAAAACAATAATACAATTTCCATAAACCTATAGAAAATGTTTCTTATCTCCTAGGAAAGCCTTTGGTAGAAAGCAGAGCTGTGCTTGACACTTGCCTGATCAGTCATGGCTCTGAGTAACTTGTTCTCCATGTCACTTATATATCCACACACTCCTCATGTTTTGAAGAGAAACCATTTCCATTCTCAACCCTTATTTGTTTTTCTACTGGTATTTAAGTTTAAGATGTAAGATTCCAGTGTTCTGGTTTCACTGGGTTCCATTTTCAGGAAGGACTATTTCCAAGACATGGTATGGGATTCTGAGTTTTTCTGCCTATTTTATTGCAGGCTGTTCATCTAGACATCCTAATGGTACAAAATCAGGGCACTATTTCTGACGAATGAGTAGAATTCCATATCTCATTTGCCTTATCCATTCATCCATTGAGGGGCATTTGGCTGATTCCTTACCTTGGCTATGGTGAATAGTGCTGCAATGAACATGGTTGTACTGGTGGCTTTACTAGATCCTGGTTTGTAATCTTTTGGGTAAGTACCCAGGAGTGGAATTGCTTGATCATAGGGCAGATCCATGTTAATTTTTTGAGGAATCTCTAAACTGCTTTTCAGAGTGGTTGAACAAGTTTTCATCCCCAACAACAGTGTATTGGGGTTTCCTTTTGGCTGCAACCTTGTCAGCATCTCTTATGGCAAGAAAATGTAGTATACATACACAATGGAATTTTACTTACCCATTAGAAAGAATGATATCGTGCCATTTATAAAGAAATGAAAAAACCTGGAAAAAGTATGCTACATGAAGTAAGTCAGGCAGAGAGAGAGACAAAGGATGCATCTGTTCCCTTATCTGTGGAATCCAGGTTTAGCTTAAAAACTTATAGGTGGATACACAGGGTAGTATGTAAGTGTATAAAATGTATTAATGGAAATACGGTAGATTCAAGATTATATCTGTTAGGGAATAGTTAGGCCACCATTATTATTGCTATAACAAAAACTAAAGAATTTAAAGATTAAGTAACCAGTCCAAAATTATATGGATAATTAAATAGGGACATAGGGTTTGAAATTAGGTCTTTCAGACCCCAAAGACCTGCTGTTAACTAATGTAAACCAACTCCCTTGAAAAGCCAGTGGGTCCCTAGGAATGATAATAATTAAAGAGTACTTGCCTCTGTAGATTCAGTATTTATTTTTAGCCTCATTGGAGATGATGGATAGTTTAAAAATATTCACAATACTGAATATACAACTACTACTATAAGAACTGAAGTTGAGCAGAGAGTATAGCTCTGTGGATGTGAATAATGTTGCCTGAAGAAGCTGAACAGAGAAAGTAGAAAGCAAAGCACTAACTACCACCTGGCTATAGTGGCGCATACCAGGAGCAGCCGGTGCAAAGATCCTGGGAAAGCAGAAATCTTCATGCTTCGGGGATGTGAATGGAGAGCTGTAGAAGTGGAAACCACACAGATAAAAGTGGTTGAAGCAATTGGTTCTGGGGGAGCCTGAAAAGCTACAGAGGATAGGAGTCACCAGACCTGACTGTGCTCCCTGTGGGTCTAATAGAATGTAGAATGCAAGTCAGCTCTGCAGTGGCTTCCAAAGAAATGGTAGACATTTCCAGTATTGATTTTGCTTAGTGTGCTTACGAAGACGTCCTGGTTAGGTTTTTATTCTGCCTTCGACTGTGATTTGCTAGCATTCTGGTGGAGTTGTGCGGTCAACAGAGGTAATGCTGATGAAGACTGTGTGAATGTGCCAGTGCTTTGTGCCAGTCATTATGATAAGCTGTAGCTGGATGTCTAGTATCAATCCAATATAATCATTCTTGCTCATTTGAATGGAAAATAGATGCATATGTTTGTCTTTAGTATCTATTATTTCCTTCAAGTAAAGAACACAGATTCACATGCCTTCTGGTGAGTCTGAGCAGGCAAATAAAAAAATCTGAGTGTGACAAAGACCACATTTGGTGCCCTTTGGGTCAAGGCCCATGAGTGCAAGGTTGGAAGGAGGGGTGATTTCCTGGAGGGAGTGATCTGTGATGGTCAAGAAACACACCACGAAACAAGAGACAACCACAAACAAACACCACATGAACACACAAATTATTCATTTCTAGACAGACTCCATTGTGACATTATAGCAAGGCCGTCAGACACACTGTGCTCTGACACCTCTAAACCATTTCTAGACCACGCCTGAAGGCAGGTGTGCGGGAGATAGCAGCTGTGCTCCTCCCAAGGGCTGTGCACCAAATGGAACGAGGAATCTGGAAACGGACAGCATCAGGGAGGCGATGATTCCCCCTTGCACAGTGCCTCTAGGCACTCGGCAAATGATTACTGAGTGAATGAATGATGTGGTGGTGGAGTGCTATACAGAAAAATGAACGCAGGGATAAGGAAGTCCTGTTACTGCAAGATGAATGAGGGTTTTTTTTTTTTTTTTGTATTGAGGAATGTCACATGAATCTCATTTGTAGGCCCAGAGAATAGTCAATGAGGGACAAATAACGCTGCTTCAATACAGAATTGGGGCTCTGAGATCTTCACATTCTTTAGGATTAGAAATCTTTATTTAGGACCGAACTGCTGGTGGGATCCTTCTCATCCTAAATATCGGGGATCAGGAGGGAGAAGAATGAGCCACTAGAATAGCTGATCTCTGTTTTTAAACTGATTTTCAGACTGAATCAGTGGAACTGCTTTCTTCTCTTCTCTCTCTGCTTTGGGCTAGAATTAGATATAGTTTTCAACTCGGCTATGAACTATTCTTATTGCATGCAGTAAATAGTTTGAGTCTTATTATTTTAACCTTTCAGTTAAAGATGACTAAACAAGTTTGGTTAAGACTTGGGTGCTTTCTTCAGATAGCTTTTTTTTTTTTTCCCCCAGTTGGAACCATGGCAGTTTCTGATGGGAACAATGTGTATTTTAGCACCCAAGACCTGGAGAGTCCAAATAAAAGAACGTTGTTCTCACTGTGCTTTGGAAAAGGCTGTGGCCTAATCTACCAACAACATGGCTTATATTAACTTTGGAGAATGGAAAACCCAAGTTTCTGTCATTAGATATTATCTTGGAACCCAGTGTGTCATCTTGTATTTGTTATTAATGTTGAATACATGATTTAAAGCTTAGGGGGTTTACAGTAGCATTAATCCATGTTTACAGTAGCAAACTCGACTTTTTTTAATATATATATTTTTTATAATCAAACTGAATTGCAGAGAGGTTACAGCTTCATACATTAGGCATTGGATACATTTCTTTTACTGTTTGTTACCTCCTCCCTCATTAACCCCCTTCCCCCAAACTCTGCTTTGTTAGTTAAAAAGTTGGTAATTTCTGATTTGTTCAAGGAAATGATCATGTGACTGGTGGTCAGTTTTGGTAAGTAGATTAATAATATGAATATATGTGTCACATTAGACTTTAAAAGAAGATGTCTAAATATAACTTGGCAATCGAAGAGACATTTAGAATTTACTACAGGGTATGAATTTTTAGATGACACACCTGAAGCTGTTTCATGCATACCAAAATCATCTTACTGATTTCTTGGTTTAAAGTTGGAGGATAATCACATCTTACTGATGTGTTTTAGAGTGTGATTTCTGTGACATCTACAGTCAGATATTTAAGGGACAATTTGAAATCCTACAGATAAATTTTGGAAAGTATATTTAAGTTGTTTTTTTTTGGGGGGGGAACATATGCAAAACACTCTTGTAAAGAATATACTCTGTGATACACAAAGGCTAATTAAATCACAGTGTTTATATTTAATTGACTGTTTTGAAGATATTTTTATTTTTTGTAACTGTCATTTGCTGAAGAGAAATATACTCAATTTCTTTCAGGTCCAGGATAATCTCTTCTTTCTTTTTTTTCCCTTTTGAAGCTAGAACTATTTTTTATCTCCTGTCATCTCTTAAGGACCTCAGTTAAGGAGTAGAAACAGGTTCTTACCTTCCGTGGGAGTTTGGTTTCATGCTGCTTTCTCCCCTGATATTTTCTAATAATTATATGAGTTGATTAGGTAGTCTTTCTTAGGTGTCTTGCTTACGTTTGGTCAAAGAGTAAAGTGATAATCGTTTTCTAATTCCTTGCTTTTGTATACAGGCTCCTTTCAGAGTCTGATTTCTCAAATGGGTGGTTTCAGCCATTTATTCCACTGTCTCCCTTTCACTCCCTGCAATTTGGCTTCTCCATCTGCACTTCAGAGAAGCAATATTACAGAAACCGAACTAGACTAAATGGCTACTCACAACTCTCGAGCATTTCAACCTTTCTGCTGGATTTATCCCTGCACATCACACTGGCTTTCTTCAAATCTCCTTGTTCATTATCTGTATGCCATTACACAAATGGGTCTGCAATCTTTACTTTCTAAAATACTAATGGTTTTGTTATTTTAATAGAATGCTTTATAGAAATGATTGCTGAAAATTTCATATGTTACTAAGAAGAAAGCTGAAAATTGTTTCAAGCCCCTGCTCATTATTAAATGGATATTTGATAATACCTACTCTGTGTGTGTGTGCACGCACACACATGTGCGTGTGCATGTGCACGCCAGTACTGGTGTTTGAAGTTGGGGACTTGTTGTTGTCTTGCTTAGCTTTTTCCCCTCAAGGCTCGTTGGTGCTTTGTTACATGAGCCATTCCTCTGCTTCTGGCTCCTTGCTGGTTAACTGGAGAAAAGAGTCTCATGGACTTTGCCTAGGCTGGCTTTGAACCTTGATCCTCAGATCTCTGCTGAGTAGTGTGGATTATAGATATGAGCCACCAGTACCCACTTGTTAATGTTTATTTTAAAATGAATGTTTTCTACATTAGAGATGGATAGACAGTTCAAATGAGTGATAGAGTTCGTAGAAGTTAATTTTGTTTAGATGGGATCAGACTGTATCTTACTTGGGGCAGATAGACTTGAAGATGATTCCCTAGTTATGGCATGATCTTGATATTTATACAGCCACTAGTGAAATGACCAGGCCTAGGAGTTTTGTTTTTGGGAGAGTTTGAAACTACACAGTCAGCATCTTTGACAGAATTGTCAGTGTCATCATTTGCTTCTTGAGTGAGCTTGGTAGTAAGTGTTTCTCAAGTTTATTCATGGTGTCCAACTTGCTTATTGACACAAAACTGTTAGTAACATTCCTTTACAATTCTTTTAATTCTGTAGAAAATCCAGCAATATGACAACCTCCAGTCTATGGTAGTTGTCTATGACTCTTGATCAGAGAACTTTACCAATTTTACTGAACTTTTCCAAGAACCAGCTTTTGATTTCATTATTTGTGTTATGCCTTTTTTCTATATTATTAATTTCCACTTTGACCTTTATTATTGTTTTGTCCTGCTGGCTTGAATTTATCTCTTTACTTCTGTTTTTTTATAAAGTTGAAATTGTGTATTATATGTGCTTGTGAGGGTCTTGTTCTTACTAGACTCTAGTACTTGAGATATAAACCCAGTATTTTGTGTTTTAGTTATTTTTGAGCAAGGCCTTGCATTTATACTTTGGCTGGAATAGATTGTGATATTCCTACTTACCCTCTCTGCATAGCTGAGATGACAGGAACATGCCACTATGCTCAGCCTTGCATTGGTTGAGATGGGATCTTTTGAACTTTTTGTCCTATCTGGCCTTGGTCCACAATCATTTTGATGTCTACTCAAGTAGTGAGAATTAAAGACATGAGCCACCACATTTGGGCATTGCCTTCATATATTTTAAATCTTTGTGAGGTCAAGTAAAGACTGTATAAAATTAACTCGAATTATATATACAAGTCACCTGTTTTTGTATATTACCTGAGTTGTGCAGCCATGAAGAAAGTCTAATTATAGAACATTCCTATCATCTCCCAAAGAAATCTCATGTTGACAAGCAGGAACTCCCCGATTCTTCCCCTAGCCATTTTCTTTTTCTTTTTGGCCAGTCCTGGGGCTTGGACTCAGGGCCTGAGCACTGTCCCTGGCTTCTTTTTGCTCAAGGCTAGCACTCTGCCACTTGAGCCACAGCGCCACTTCTGGCCATTTTCTATATAGGTGGTGCTGGGGAATTGAACTCTGGGCTTCATGTATACAAGGCAAGCACCGTTGCCACTAGGCCATATTCCCAGCCTCCCCCGCTCCCCCGCCAGCCATTTTCAATGATGAATCTTCTTGCCAGAGCTATAGATCTTCTGTTTCTGAATATTCCACTTAACTGAAATCACTCAATATCTGTTCTTTTTGTGTCTGAGCTCCTTTACTGAGCATCTTGTTTTGACATTTCTTCCACATTGTGTCAAGTATTGATAACTTGTTCCTTTCTTCTGTCACAAAATGGAATTTCATTGTGTGGAATAACCACATCTTGTTTATCCGTTGTTTATCAATGACCAGCATTTTGAGTAGTTTCCAGCTTCTAGCTCTTCTGAACAATGCCACAATGCAACGTAAGTCCTGTATGAATATATGTTTTCCATTCCCCTGTGTGGATAGCTCAACTGCTGATTCGTATCATGATGAACATTTTGAGACTGGAGCGCTAGAGAAGAACACAGGCAAATCAAGAGTTTTATCTCTTAGGAGCATTCAAGTTTTAGGAGTAGTGTGAAAAAAATTCATTTTTAAAAGTGTTCACCAAAAAGGAACCATACAAAGTGAAATATTTGAGTAGCTTCATTGCCCAAAGTAACTGCTTGGATTCTTTTATTTTCCTTCTTCTGAGAATCCAAGAAAAGAATCCAAGAGAAATGCTGGCTTCTTTCCAGACCCACTAAATAGCAAGGAAGCAGTAAACTCACGAAGCTGTCTAGCAGTGTGGAAGTGGTTACTTGATGGTGACAAAACCAAATGTCTAGCTGTTGCAGCATCTTCCCTGGCTAAATTAAACGTCCACATTTCTGACCTTTCTTCTACACACCCTTTGTCCTCGGAAGAGGGAGAAGTGAGAGGTGCTTTCTACCATCCTTCCGAATGTAATTCTTCAAGGAAGTGGAAGCTTTTTTCTGTTATTGCAAAGCCGGTCCCCTCTGTGGGTCTGTGTCATGAGGATGTGACCTGTGTCACTTGATTCAGCTACTGCTCTCTTGTTCTATTCCAATACAACTGAGAAGAAAAAGTGATTCAAATGCTTCTGTTTTTTGTTTTTTTTTTTTTTGTAAGCAATCACTTGCTAGATACAATAAGAAAAGTGGCCATTACTTTTCAAATTGCTCAGATCAGAGTAGCAGTATTAATGCAATAGATCCTATGGTGTGTGCAGAGAAACCTTGTATTCAATTAGTGACAACTTAAGCAAGATTATAAGATGAAACACCAGTCTACAGTTCCTCCTTGTTTCCCCAAACATATGTAAAATGAATTCTTATAGCCAGAAAGGAGAATGATTAACCAGAGGGCAGGAAAGAAATGTTATTTAGTATTTGCACAATGTTTTACCCACAGCATGAAGGCGCTCCAGAGTTCTCCCTCACAGCTCTACTGAACCACACACTTACAATAGTTAATTGCATGTTCTATTATGATATAAAAAACCTACCAGCCAACTAAAACCAATAAAAACAAAAAAAAAGGGCCAAAATTTATTTTTCCTGTTCAAAGTAGTCCATTTTCCCCTTATCGACACATTATCTAGGTAAAGAAGTTAATGAGAACTCTGGACAAATGCAGCCCAGAGATATTAGTAAACAATCCTGTTGGAGTGATTGACATTTACCGGGTGAATTTGGGGAGAGTAGGAGAAGAATCAGCCATTTGTATAAATGTGCGTTCAGTTGTGATGAAATTGCAATTCTGAGTTTGGGCTAGATGAGCTCAGCATTTTTACATTCATATTAATATCGTTACCAATTTGGCATTTCAAGGAAGCTGAGATGACAACTATATTCTAAGTCCTTAATTGTAGGGTTGGTTAACAAGCAATGAACACAGAATGAAAAGGGAAGCAGATAATAGGGCTAAGTGCTAAGGGAGCATACTCATAATAAATAGCAATTAATCACTTTAGCCAGTGGTGTTGAAGTCATGCATGAAATCATCTTCCTCACTCTGGACATGCTCTGGCATGTTTTGGATGGACTTCTGTGGACCCCTGCTTCTGCTGATGGGCAGTGGCGTGGCTGAAAAGAATCGCTAATTGGCTATTAAGCAGTGGTACTTCAGCTCTATCTTACGCCATTGGAGGTAGAAAGAAGTATTAGGGATATAGGTTCAATCTTAGTCATATCCGCACCACATCCTGCCTGATTTGGAGGGAGATCAGAGACCAGTTAGTTGGATTACCCATCTGATGCCTGGCTTTTTTTTTTTTTGTTTTTTTTTCTTAGACAAAATTAAGCGGGGCATATTTGAAAACGGTAACGGAGTGCAAGTGGTTGTCAGGTAGGATGCCTTCGCAGCTCTGGCCGTTAATTAGCCATTTCTTCACTAGATGACACGAAGCCTAACACTATTTTTAATTCCCTGTGAGGAAGTTTCCCGGGGTCTTTTGGCATTCTCCATATGACATACTTTCAATTAAAAAAAAACCCTCAGCTACTGTCTTTTAAAAAATACTTAATTTTTTTTCTTTTTAATGTGAGCACATAATAAGATTCAAGATGACACATGGTATTATAAACCTGTAAGACTACAATTATGATATTACAAACCTATATACCAAATTATTGTTCTCTCTCTATATATATCTGTTTGAATAATAACACCTGAAATAAGTAGCAGTATCGAAAAAGACATGCATTATTAACCACTGCTCCATGGTATTTGATTATTTTTTTAGAGATGATTCTTTGCTTTATGCTTTATTTACTTACTTAAATTGGTCTCTTCTTTGTTGAAACACCTAACTGCTGGATCTTTTATCTTTGTAATTCTCTTTTCCTTATGTTTTTTTCCCTTACAAGGTTTATTGTATTCTGTGTATAAAACTGGCACAGTATTAAAGAAAATTTGAAAAATGCAGTAATGTTTGAAGAAAACAATATCATCAACAATCATTATTTAGAGATAGCCATCATAAAAATATTTCTATTTTTTGAATGATGATTGTGTGTATATGTTTATATATGAACTATTTTATAGCTATCAGAGTTGAAATTGCAAGCATATTTTATGTTTTTTGGGTCACTATTGTATCTTGAGCATTTCTCAGATATTGAATATTTTTTTAAAGCTATGGTTAAAGTCTGCATAATATTTGACGTATTTATGAAGTGTTAGTTGAGAGTTCCTCTATTATTTTAAATTGTTTACATCTGTGTGGCTATAAGTAATCATCTGATGTCTGTGTTAGTATACAAATGTTCATTTCTGCCTCTGTGTTTATTAGCTTTATAGAGAAGGGTTCATGGATCAGAAGTCAGGAGCTTTTCCTAAGGCCCAGACTAGTATCTGAAAGGCCAGGTGACTGGGTAATTAATCATCCACTCCAGGAACACGTACTAGGACAAATGCTAAACAGGATAGAACTGGGACAGTAAGTACAAACAAAGATGTCACCGACTAAAATGGAACATGGGCCCTCCCACTAAAGAAATACCATTATTTCTCTGTAAATCAAAATCTTATAGGCCTATTTCTGGTTAAGATAGGAAATCAACAAATGCCTTAGTATGTTCTATTTTAAATAATGATAATAAAAAGCGTGTTATAACAATTATCAACAAGAGTTTATGTCTTTTTAGTCACTAGAATTTGTTAATGAATGTGTAGCTCTTTGAGTGTTATATACCCAAGCATCTACTCTACAATGTGTTTTTAAAATAAACTTATAGAATAGATATGACTGTAATACATTTCAAAACACCATTATAAATATGAACCTAGTAGCTAACCAACAAGTAAAAACAGATATTGATCAAAGAACTTTGTTCATCTCTAAGTCTTGTAACATGAAAAGAATTTATTCATTAATGGGATATTTTGAGAATATAACTTTCACAATGGAGCCAAATAAATTAATAAACTTATAATAAGAGAAAGTTTCAAGAGACAGTATGACATTTAAACATGACATAGCCATTTTAAGGCTAGTCTTTACTGTTCTTTTGCCATTTTTTAAATTTTCTTTCTGTAATATAGCATTATGGTAGATGGGGAGGCTATTTAGATAATTATAAGTAAAAATTACAGAAGATGCTTTATAAACAGTAGAACTAAAAGTGCTTGTTATGAAAGTTCTTAGCACACAGAAGTATTCAGTCTGCTTAACAAAGCTTTTGGTTGTTTATAACCAAAATGGAGTATTATTTTGGTGTATGTGCTGGTCTCGGGGCTTGAACTCAGGGTCTACGTGTTGTCCCTGAGCTGTTGTGTTCAACGATAATGCTCTACCACTGGAGTCATAGTCCCACTTCCAGTTTTTTGGTGGTTAATTTGAAGATAATAGTCTCAAGGACTTTCCTTCCCTGGCTGGCCTCAAACCTCAATCCTCAGATCTCAGCCTCCTGAGTCACAGGGATTAAAGGTGTGAGCCATGGGCAACCAGCTATCCTTTTTCTTTTAATCCATAACTCTAAAGCACCACGTATTTTGGAGATTTAGGTTGCAAGTAGGTGAGTCTGTTATCTCCTTTCACATGTTTGGAGCTCTTGGGTTTTATCTTCTTTCTCTTCTTTCGTGTGTGCTCCAGTTAAATGCTAGATTAGCACAATTTGTAGTTTTATTTATGGATGCACATATGCAAGTTCATGGATTTATCAAGTTGGCAATTCCTGATGGATAGATCGCATTTTGGGATTGGTATGTCCAGCAGGTATTTGAATGTAGGTGTAGAAACCTGTTCAGGATCAGAGAAGGACCAAGAATGAAAACCTGGCAAGCATGGATTTTAATGGCAAAGAAGCTATATTTTAGGTAAATTCTCATGCAGTGAACTTCTTGCACTGACAATTTTTCAGTGCAAACACTAGTAAACTGCACACCATGGAAGGTTATCTGCTTATTTCACTGTATGATCTGTGGATATTTTATTTGTTTTTTTAATTTTAATTTTTTTAATTTTCAAATTTTTATTATCAAACTGATGTACAGAGAGGTTACAGTTTCATATGTTAGGCATTGGATACATTTCTTGTACTGTTTGTTACCTCGTCCCTCATACCTCCCTCCCTCCTCCCCCTTTGCCTCCCCCCCCCCCCCGGAGGTGTTCAGTTCACTTACACCAAACAGTTTTGCAAGTATTGCTTTTGTAGTTGTTTGTCTTTTTCTACCCTGTGTCTCTCAAATTTGGTATTCCCTTTCAATTTCCTGCATCCAATACCAGTATACACTGTTTCCAATATACTCAGATAAGATTACAGAGATACTGCAGGTACAACCACAGGAAGGTGATACAAGAACATCATCAATAATAGAAGCTACATATACACATGGGACGTTGAAAGTAGTTACAACTGTGATATAACAATTGTTTCCATAACATGGAGTTCATTTCACTTAGCATCATCTTATGTGTTCATAAGGGTATAGCTATTGGGCCTTGTGATGCTCTGCTATGACTTGCCTAAACCTGTACTAATTATTCCCAATAAGGGAGACCATAGAGTCCATGTTTCTTTGGGTCTGGCTCACTTCACTTAGTATAACTTTTTCCAAGTCCTTCCATTTCCTTACAAATGGGACAATGTCATTCTTTCTGATAGAGGCATAAAATTCCATTGTGTATATGTACTGATCTGTGGATATTTTAATGCCTCATCTAACAGTGCATAATAATAGCTCAGCTTAAACTATTCTCACATATGCGTATGCACACACACACATACATATATTTTTTCTGAAATGAGTCTCATATTCAGTAAAAAAATAACTTTTACGGTCAACAAGTTACATAAAGCACCCTAAAGGCTCAAGTCTGTAGGTTGTTCTGTTCATAACTGTTAGTGCCAAGTGATACCCCAGTGATACGTGCACCTAAGCTTTCAGTAAGTATGGGGTTCCATTGCTGAATCTCTTGAATGGTCCTTGGTCTTTGTTTAAGTGCTCCTGTTGCTGAGTAGTAGCCTTACCCTGATTAGGGGTGGGGGAAATATTGGAATAATCCTGTTATAGACAGAAATGGCACCGACTAGAGTTCTGCATGCTGCAGCTCTTGGCAGCCAACATTCAAGCTCCTGAGGGTTGTGTAGGCTGTTCAGATAATTGGTCCTGATTAGAATTTTATTTTATCTTTATAATGTGCTTTCCAAAAATTTTAAAAAGAAAGAGACACAGTGATATTTGACATAATATCTCTACATTGTTTTTCCTTGTTGATTGTTCCTTACACAGTCTTAATATAGTTTATTATAGCAATCTAAAGATAGACTGGGAAATCAGATTGATTCCTCATAAATGTGACTTAATCACATTTTTATCAACGGACCTTGATTTCAGTGGCTGAGATTTTGTGTGGACAGGGTCACTCTGCCAGTAGGTGTGGCACATAATCCCATCTCTAAGTTGTGGAAGTCTTTAGTGATTGGAAAGCAATGACTTTGCTGAAGTCCTGTTTCCCTATGCTTTCACATCTTTGAAAAATGAAATCAAAGTTCCATTTAGAGCAAAGCTCAAGGCATGTGAAAAGATCCTGGTCTCCATTTGAGCAACTTTCCTCTTGAAGCTTAGAAGGGTGACAAAATCCCATCAGCTCTGTGAGTGACTTTATCACATCATGTCACACAGATTTTTCTTCCAGTGCTGTGTCGCTAAAACCGGGCCGATATGGAAGGCAAAATAGTAAGTACCTTGTGCTACCAGACTGACCTACTGAGTACATGTGCTCTTATAAAAAGGCTATTCTATAGTAGCCCTTTATAAACCCACTCACTGTCCATCCTACGCGCCTAGTTCTTCTTTTCACACTTTCTTTTCCCCAAAAGAATCTTTGCATTTAGAAACCACAACTTTTAAACGACAGGTTGAACGTGTTGTCTTCATGAGAAAAGATGAATGATCAGCAAGCAGTGGTGATAACACAGCTCAGCCCAGCGTTTAATGTTCTGAGCTCAGTTGTGCATTTTGCAGTACTTGGAAATTTTAATCTCGCCAGAGCCATCACTGAGAGAAGAGAATAGACTTTCAAATAAGATGTGTCTTGAAATTTGGGATGGAGGGTAATATTCAGGAATGGTTATTCTCAACCACGGATAGTGGCAGTGATGGAATTTGCTTCTTATGGCCATCGCTTTTAGAGTGGTTTTTGTGTGATTTTGAGAAGACAGGTGCTGGGCGTGACGGACAGAATAAGTCAAATGAAAATATAATTATAATGAAAGAAAAATACATATTCGGAGGTCTGTTGAATATAAGTAATGATCTTTTGTGGTCTTTGAAAAATTGAGTTACAGAGTAGGGAATTCAACAAAATCACCAAAAAAATGTGGTTTCAAGGCTTAGGCAAAGTTGTATTACTTTTTGATAGTAACGTGTGAGCTATATCTAGTTCTATGAAGAAGAGCTTTATGATAATTACTATGAGCTATATAAATTGCAATATTGGTGATAGGTGATTTGGATTGGTGAAAAGCATTTACTGTTTTTTTGTTTGTTTGTTTTTGGCCAGTCCTGGGGCTTGGACTCAGGGCCTGAGCACTGTCCCTGGCTTCTTTTTACTCAAGGCTAGCACTCTGCCACTTGAGCCACAGCGCCACTTCTGGCCGTTTTCTGTATATGTGGTGCTGGGGAATCGAACCCAGGGCCTCATGTATACGAGGCAAGCACTCTTGCCACTAGGCCATATCCCCAGCCCGAAAAGCATTTACTGGATTTTTATTTTTTCCTATTTTTCTCTTTAAAAATTTTTTATGCCTAAATTTGATGATTTAAGGAAGATTAGAAAGCAAACAACCTCAAAGAGAAATGATGATGAAATCCCATCATAATTGTATTTGTCTTTGTGACAACACAAATGTGACATTGGTGATATCACTAGACAAAAATATTTCAGTAGTCTTAGGTAAAGAAAAAGTATCATTACCACCAGTAGGTTCAATATTAATAATCTTTCTTTTTTTTTAAATTAAACACCTTTTTTCTACTCATGTAGAACGAGAAGCAACATGGACTCAAAAACTCAGGAAACTGTAGGCTATGATTCCCCCCCCCCCCCCGCCCCTAAATTTACACACATGAGAAGCAAACCCTCTACCAATGAAGACTCAGAATTTTCCTACTGCCATCTTTCTTATGCTAAGGTTCCTTCATAACAATTGTGCCCTCCGTGGGGCGATGCTTGCAAAACAATAGGTGTAGAGTCAAGTTTTTTGAGGTTCAGGGTGAGTATTTCTCACATACAGCTGAAAGCTTATGGGAGCCAACATTCTTACCACAAGTGGGGAACTCCCCTCCACACACAGTGAAGAGGACCACCTAAGTAAATTCATGGAATGGTATTGAACCACAGTGGTGGTGGGGGCTGGGGTGGGGTGCGGGGGAGGGGCCTGGGAAAGAGAGCAATAAATGAGGCTAATTGAACTGAATTTTAATACATGTGTATGTGTGAATGATCATGGTGGAGCCCTGTGGACATATACCGGGAAATAGAGTGACACAGGAAAATAAAACGGGGGGATATGGGCCTTGAGACTGCTTTCCATGATCCCAGCAGTAGGCAGCCCAAGGCGCCTGCCTCCTGGTTACGTTCTAAATTTTGCAAGGGTATTTTTTTTTGTTTCTGAAGAAACAGATGTTCTATTCTTTTTCACATGTTTCAAGTGGTTTTGAAGTGATTTGAAAGAGGAAAGCATCTTTCTTCTACGCTATCAGCGACATTTCTATTCATCTTTTTCTAGATTGGTGGCAGACCCAGCTATCCCTCAGTCATTACTTGACACTCTGTCATCTTGTGTTTTTTTTTTTCCCCCTAAGTGAATATGTCCAGATCTCTTGGGCTTTCATCATAAAACATGTAGGCGCCGGTCACTCAAGACTGTAATTGTAGCTACTCTGGAGGCTGAGATTGGAGGATTGAGGTTTGAAGCTCTAGACCAGGCAAGAAAGTTGTGAGACTCTTATATCTCCAAAAACCAGAAAAAAAAAGCTGTAAGAGGAGCTGTGGCTCAAGTGGTAGCCAATCTTGAGTGGAAAAAGTCAAGCTAGAACACAAAGCCCTGATAACACACACACACAGACGCACACCATGAAGCTTATTTTGGGAAGTTATCTCTTACTTTCTTAAAGTGTTTTCTCTACCCGTACTTCCCATCTCAATGAAGCCTTATCAGTAGAGATCAATTACTCAGTTCCTTACTGTAATCTCCAACAGTTTCTTTTGGAGTGATTTCTGACAGTATCGACTTTACTTCGGTGAGTCTCAGTTTTCACTGTGTATATCACGGAACTCTTTGTTGCGCATACATTTACGTCATTTCCTCCCTCACCACTAAATAGTATTACGTATTTGAGGAACTGAACTGCGAGGTGTTGGCAACTGCATCTGCTACCGGACCTGCATTCTGGAGAGCTCCTTCTTTGTACTACTCATGCAGTCCTCGCAATGTATCACCACAGCTGTTTTTTGACAAAGTGTTTCTGCACACTTGGCGTTTAGAGAGTTTCCAGGGCCTTCTGAGGAGTCATTCCGATGGGAATAGTCTGTCTCAGACTCATGCAGCAAAGTAGAAGAGATCACATGCACACACACACACGTAACCGTGTTCTAAGGTTTACCAGGACACCAAGGTCAAAGGGGAGAGGGTGTTCCTGCTAGGGGTTTTTAGAGGAAGTGGAATGGAGAGACTTTGGGAGGAAAGAGGAGGCAAGGAAAGCCAGCATGGGTTGTACCCTGGGAAATTAGATGGAGAAAGCAACCCAAGCCACAGTGGGGAGGGCATTGGCAGTGCTGGGACAGGGAGCTGTCCCCCCCCCCCCCACCCAGGGCCATCCCTGAATGCATGGGGACTTGGACACATGGCTTTGGGTTCCTTATTTTTAGATCACTTCATAAACTGGAACTTTGATCCAAAGAGATCCCCAGGAGATCCACGATGAAGGCAGATTATGAGGTCACGGGTGAAGGAAGAGCCCGGTGGGTATCATTTGCTTGGCTCTCAGCACTTCCTCTCTAGCGTCACGTCCTGTGTCCCAGTAGGGAGTGGCTCAGAGAACTGGCTGAAAAGGAGCGATGATGTTCCTGTGCTTTGTGATTTTTAGGCGTGCCGTGAGAAGTTGTTCTACAAAACTGTCCACCAGTTTTTCTCTAAAGGCAACGATCTCATCCACACCTTGCTGTGCTTTCACCGGTGACGACACCAGAGCCTCTCTGGCTGCAGGGTCCCCTGTAGAGAAAGGATGTCTCAGGAGAAGGCACGAGTCTAGAAGAAGTCAGTGACCAACTGAGGTTCACTGGTGCTGGAGATTGACCCGGGAACTCCACACATACGAAGCCTGTTGGTCTACCACTGAGCCCCAACTGCTACCCCACCCCCAACTGCTTTGTTATTTTTTTAGAAATTTATTTTTATTCTTTTTTGGAGTTGGGAATTAACCCCGTGTTGTATCTATCTATACTAGGTACAGTATTCTTACCACCGAGCTCTGTGTTCAGTCCTATTGTTCTTTCTTCCTTTTGACCGACCTCACAATGTAGTTTACTCCGTTTGAACATAGCTCAGAAACATGTTTAAAGTAAGCAAGTAAAGAAATGCATATAAAATACATATACCTAGCCAGACGCCGGTGGCTCATGCCTGTAATCCTAGCTCCTCAGGAGAGATCTGAGGATTGTGGTTCAAAGCCAGCCCAGGAAGGAAAGTTTATGAGACTCTTGCCCAGGAAACAAAGTCCATGAGACTCTTGTCTCCAGTTTATTACAAAAAAAAAAAAAAAGGAGCTGTGGTTTGAGTGGCAGAGTGCTAGCTAGCCTTGAACAAAAATGGTCAGAACAGCCCCTTGGCTCTGAGCTGAAACTCTGGAACCAGCACCAAACAACAACAAAAAAACAAATCAGTTTGTTGGTAGGTTTCCTATACAATATATTTTGTTTATGGTACTGTTTTTAAAGCCAGGGCCTGGTGCTTGCTGCTTGCTTGGTAGCCGTATCTCCAGCTCTACTGTTGGCTGGCTTCTTGGAGATGGAGTTTAGTCAACTTTTCTGCCCAGGTTCGTGCCCCAAGACACGATCCTTCAGATCTCAACCCCCTGGGAAGCTGGGATTACGGGCGTGAGCGCCTGGCACAGGGCTATACACTTGCATGTAATAAAAATCAAATGAAACAATCAGTGCTTCTTGTCTAAGAGTTGTTTGTGAATGCAAGAATCCGGGAATTGGACCCTTAGAGGGTAAACGAATGGGGGAATTCTTCTCTGGAGGAAGATGGGCTGTGCTTATAATGAATACCTGAATTCTGTTAATGAGCTATTCAGATGTATAAAAGACCATTTAAATCTGCTCTCAGCCTTCTACTTTATTATTATTTTAATCTTGTGTAAATAGTTCTTATTAAAAGCACATTATTTGAGGTTGATTTCATGTAATACAGGCTTTTTACTTAGAAAGGAAAAAAAATGCTTGAAAAGCTGGCATCTGGCCACCTTAGGCTGCGTTTCCCTGGCTTCTCCCACCGCTGCGCTGCCTGTGTTTCTCCGTGGTCCTTTCCTTTGGGCTTGGTTATTTCATCTTCCATGTCAGACTCGTGACCTTCATGCTTCCCTCACTGTCTACACCTCCTCTGCCTGTCTGTGTGAAGCTTTGTCTCTAACAGCACCTCTTTCTTTCCTTCATTGTGGCTCCTATAAGCTTCGAGGCTGGTGGATGGATACTGTCCCAGGACCTGCTGTCACTTCTGTTGGCAGTATCTGCTATGCCTTATTTCCTTCTATTCTATTCTATTCCATTCCGTTCCGTTCTGTTCCGTTCTATCCTTTCTATTCGGGTCTCTATCCTATTCTTTCTGTTCTATCCTCTATTCTTTTGCTAGTCTTTTTTTCATTTTTTTACTTTTTGCTTTGTATTAAATCTACTGAATGCCTGTTTTAATTAATCTGTCATTTAAAAAAATAAATACAATTTGAGTAGTTCATTTCCCTCTCTGGTGTGTCCAGTTGTTCCGGCATTGTTTGCCTTCTAAATAAATGGTGGTGTCTTTGCTCCTTTTCCAGAGAGCAGGTGACTATGTCGTTTAGTATTTTTTGGTATATCTGTACTGCTCCATAGATCAATTTATCATATACATTTCCAGCTAATTCTCCTTTCTACATTGCTATAGCTTTACAGGCAGTTTTGAAGGAGGGTAGCTCAGCCTTGCAACCTTGTTATTTCACAGTGCCATGCTGGGTAGCCAACGACGCTGTAACAAGTGTTCCGGGAGCACACGTGAAACAAGCCACTTTTCTTCAGCATTACACTTGTAATAAGTGTATTGTTGATTTTGGACAATTATATTTACTGAGGCATTTCTTACCTATGGACGCTTCGTGAGAATGCAACGCATGTGCTTAAAAAGATTGTGTATTCTCCATACGCAGGATACTAACTATATATATTTACAGGATCATATCTAACGCTAAAGCTATCCTTACTAATTTCGGTCCTCTTTCTTGTGGTACTGGGGTTTGGATTCAGAGCTTTGCACTTTCTAGACAGGTGCTCTCCCGCTTGAAACACTCCCAGCATTGTTTTTGCTCTGTTTTGGAGACGTTGTTTTTGAGATATTATTTCCATTTTGCCTTGGCCTGGAGCGTGATTCCCTTCTGCTGCTTCCTGAACAGCTGGGATGCTAGGACACACACCACAGCCAGATATTTTTCTATTGAAATAGGGTGTCTCAAGCTTTTTTTTTTCCCCCTAGGGCTGGCTTGGAACTGTGATCCCCCTGATCTCAACCTTCTGATTAGCTAGGATTACAGGTGTGAGCCACCACCCTCAGAAACGTGTATGCTCTCATATAGGTTTCTAGATCCCTTGAATGCCTAAAGATGTTAGTTGGCTTCCATTCACTATGTTGGTGACCATATTTTTAAAAATCAAAGGTCTCATCCCTCTCTAGATAGCCTATCTTTTCTCTCTATGGTATTGCCAATCATTTATTCATCCATTGTTCTTCAGACACTTAGTGATTTCCCATGCATGCTTGGTACTGAGGAAACATTGTGAGAAAAACAGTCATAAGCCTCAGGGCTCACAGGCTTTCCTGTCTAAGTAAAATCTGGCACCTGTCATAAGTTACACCCGCCAACTCCTGATGTCTTAGTTATTTGCGAGTTCATTTAGAGACAGCCTCACTGTCTAGGTCACAGTGGTCTGGGGCTCGCTTCATAACCAGGGCTGGCCTCAGATTCATGGTTCTTCCTGCCTCAGCTCACATTTTTAGTTTTTAGTCATCAAAATATCCCAGTTAGACAGCTCTCCTCTGGGGGCTGGGAAGGTGGCCTAGTGGTAGATTGCTTGCCTAACATGCATGAAGCCCTGGGTTTGATTCCTCAGCTCCACATACACAGAAAAAGACATTAATTGGCACTGTGACTCAAGTGGTAGAGTGTTAGCTTTGAACAAAAAGAAGTGAGGGATAGTGCTCAGGCCCTGAGTTCAAGCCCCAGGACTGGCAAAAAAAAAGAAAAAAAAGAAAAAGAAAAAAGAAAAGAAAGCTCTCCTCTGAGAGATGATGAAAGACAAGTCTTTGTTTGGGGGCTTGGCCATCTTTAACATGAGGTATTGATGGTGTCTCAGGCTACTCAACTCCAGCAGGCAGAAGAGAAGCAGCACAGAGATTCACAGAGGATGTCTGGACCAGCCAGGCCTGTACATATGGCTTACTGCTTTGGCCTCCATTCTTATAGCACAAGTGCAGTTCCCCGGTCCATTTTAGCTTCAAGAATGCCTGGAAAAGGAGTCTTCCAATGGGGTCCTGGAGATTCTTGGAGGGTCAGGAATGTATCTAAATATATATGTGTATATATGAATACATATATACATTCTTTTTGCTATATAGACACATATACACATGTACATTAATTTAAACATATGAATATGCATAAGTACATATGTATACACATGTATCTACATGTAGATAAGAATATATGTAAGGGCTGGGAATATGGCCTAGTGGTAGAGTGCTCACCTCGTATACATGAAGCCCTGAGTTCGATTCCTCAGCGCCACATATATAGAAAAAACCAGAAGCAGTGCTGTGGCTCAAGTGGTAGAGTGCTAGCCTTGAGCAAAAAGAAGCCAGGGACAATGCTCAGACCCTGAGTTCAAGCCCCAGGACTGACAAAAAACAAACAAGAATATATATATATATATATATATATGTACACACACGCACACACACATACACACACACGAGCACATCTCCAGGTAGAGAGGCTCATTAGAATAGCTAGGAAGCTGGAGCGGGAAGAGCAAACCTAGGATGGTGTAAGCTCCACATGAAGAAAGCATCTGCACGCGGAGGTGGTGATGCAGTGGAACAGTGTGGGTCCCTCCGTGGCCTTGGAAAAAGCTGCGGCCTGTTGCTGTTCCCAGGAAGTGGACGCTGAGCGGAGGGGAGGCAGAGAGGCGTCTTGGGAGTCCTCCTGGTTGGGCCGTGCCCGGCTAAGGAGGGCGAGCTCACGTGGAGACAACCCGTCAGAGCAGTGTGAAGGTGGAACGCACGTCCAGGCTCGCACAGAGCCCTTGCTGAGGCCTCCCTGGAAATGGACTTCCCTGGGAAGGGGGCATGGTTTTGGACACGGAGGCTGGTCATTTGGGGAGTCCATTCTTTCAGGGCCTGGGTGCTCCTCCAGACCCGCTGGAAGTTGAGATGGGGTCGTGGAGGACGAGTCCTGAGTATGACTCCCTGGATTTATTTATTTCTACCTCTGCTTGGCATCTGAAGTATACTCCCCGTCTCCAAAGTCACACACATTTTAATACTGATATTGCAAATATTGCTTTTCTTCCATTTCCCTTTTCTCTGGAACTTCCTCTTTATACATATAAAGAAATCAATCTTTGCAGTGAGTCTCTTAACAAATTGTCATTACCCCCCCTCTCCCTCTCTGTCTTTGAGGATCTCTGGAAAATCACTCAACGTTCACCTCCTATCCACTCATTCTGACACTGTGTCCAATCTACATTTATTCTGTGTCTTGAGCGTTTCATTTTCTCCAAGGGGCTAGTTTTGTTTCAAGGGTGCTGATTTGTTATTTTTCATATCCTTATTTTATTCCTGGCTGCTTTGTTTCATATTTTGATATTCTTTTCGTAGGAATATTATTTCTTCCTTTGTCTCTGGGTAGAGTCAGCCTACTTATTTTAATTTTTTTTCATATTCTTTTATAGTTTTCATTTCCTACAGAGTGAATTACCATTCCAATGGGTTGATATTATTGGCTGTCTGTCCCAGTGTTGGTTTTGGACATGTGTTTTAAAGTTATTTTACAGCTCCAGGCTTATGTAGAATAGGAAGTTTTATTGTATTTTTACGTTTTAGTTTGTCATTTATTTCCATGCTTATCACATCATGAGTCACATTACTGTGGTTGCTACCATGTTTCCCAGGTCCAACCAGGTCTTGTCTTGGTTTTGTGAGGCTCCAGTCTCTGTGCTCTCGAGGTGATTTCCAGTCCTGTCTCTGAGCCAGTAGCTGGCATGTCTGGATCCTGGTGGTTAAAAAAAAAAAAAAAAAAAAAAAAAAAAAAAAAAAAAAAGATACGTCTGGATTTTCTTTCGATTGAAATATGGAGTTAATGGTTAGTTTGCCTCAAGCAACAGGTGGAAATTGTATTTTCTACTTCTTCTCAGCCAGTTTTCTAACAGAGCCTCCCTCTTCCATCTCTCCCTCTTGTGGGGACAGGCTAGGTCTCAGGACTCCACCGGGTTGTATTTGTCTGCTTCTGAGAGCTGGGCTGGCCTCATAGCTTCAGGCTCAATCAATACCTTTCCTGTTTTGGGTCCTTGATTATGTTCAGCTACTGTGACTTGGAGGTACTTTCCTGAGTTCTTTGTGTTGTCTGTCCATTCTTCCTCCTCTCCCTCCAACTCCTCCTCCTTCTCTTCCTCCTCCTCTTCCTCCAACTCCTCCTACTCCTCCTCTTCTTCTTCCTCCTCCTTTTCTTCTTCCTCCTTCTCTTCCTTCTCCTCCTCTTCTTCCCCTTTTCTGTCCTCCTCCTCCTCCTCTTCCTCCTTTTCCTTTCCATTTCTCTTCTTCCTCCTTCTCCTGTCTGTCTGTCTGTCTGTCTGTCTGTCTCTCTCTCTCTCTCTCACACACACACACACACACACACACACACACACACACACAGAGGTATTAATGTTTAAAACTCAGGGACTCATGCTTGTGCGGCCAATGCTCTACCATTGCCCAAGCCTTTAACCATGTTTTCCACTGGTGATTTTTAGCCCTCTGTCTGGCTTCGTCCTCAGGTGCTCTCCTGCGCTGTGGTCTCCTTTTCCCCAGGGTCACAGAGGAAGGCGCCACCGCCTTTAGCTCTTCTTTAGCTTTTCCACCTAGGTGGCCTGGAACCATGATTCTCTGGAAGGTCTCAGCTTCCCAAGTCGCTTGTCTTCCAGGTTTGTTCTTTGCTCTCCTCATTGTTGTCCCCACCTGTTCCTCCAAAAAAACGTGACTTTGCATAGCATGTGAAAAAAACGAACCTCCTCCAATTTGCATCTCTAACCTGGAGAGAACCGGATGTGGCTTGTGGCTGTGTGCCCACTTCCTGGGCCGGCTCGCTTTCTTCAGCCTTGCAGCTTTGGGGAATCACGTTTATTCAGACTTTACAGGGGGAAGAGTTATGCAAGTAGCTTCTCTAAGCTGTCTGGGATCGAAGTGGCTCTCAGGACTCAGAATCTTCAGTTCAAACATCAGTCATGTCCCTGGAAAATGAGTATTTGGTCACCTGAAGCCCAGTGTGTAGGGGTTTCTGGAACCCAGGCCTATCTGAGCTCAAAGTCTTAATTTTCACCATAGTGTCAAACTGTCTCCATTAAAACAATGTAGAAAGAAGGCTAATTCAGAGAGTAGGGAGAAAGTAAAGGCAAGAAAGCAAGCCAGGGGTGGGGGGATGGGGAGTGGGAGGGTGGGAGGTGGGAGGGGATGTCTTTTCCTGGAAGGGATCTTGTTAAGGGGAAGTTGAACTCAGGTTCCAGTTCATTCACAAACCCCAATAGCATGATGAAATAATTTACATCCCCACATTATCTTTCCCTGGCTCTTGTGTGTGTGTGTGTGTGTGTGTGTGTGTGTGTGTGTGTGTGTGTGTGTGTGTGTACAATGCCGAATATCACTTCCAATTTTAAAGTTGTATTTTTTGAAACTGTCTCTGGAATTTACAGTTTCCAAAAGCACGTCAGAGCCGGACAGTTAATTTTTGTAAGTTTGTGGAGGAAACGATGAAACTGAGAGTAGAAGTCATAATTGACAATATGCCATGACTTGCTGGAATTTCTAAATCTACCCCCAGAAGACCAGCGACTCTGAGCACAGCAGAATTCTATGGAAACAGCTTAACAGCTTCACCTTTGTTTTATTTGTCATAATTAACTTTATAGTGTTTTCATGGCTGTCTTTAGCTGTTTATATAGTGTCCCAAACATCTCATCAGGGAGCCGCTTTATAAATCAAGTTTTCACTTTTTATTGTTATTTATAGAATGTTAATGGATTCTAGTTAGGAGCAATGAGTGTAGATTAGAGAAGGGGCCATTCTGAGTAGAAGATTTCACACAAAACTGATCTCAACAGGATTGCAAAAATGTATGTGTGCTATCCACTGGATACTAGTTGGAAAGCTGAGAAATCAGATGACCTGGCATGAGCAATTAGGCCCCAGTATAATGAGTTCGAGTTGCATACATGCCACGTCCCTGAGCCCTCCAGTGCTCATCATGGCCGAATGTGGACCCATGATTCCTTTCGGGCTGTCTTAGTTCATGTTGGATACTGTGGTTGCATGGTTGAGGCAGGGTCAGTTTACAAAGAAAAGAGGATTAAGCTCACAGTTGTGGAGGTCCAAGGACATACCTGTAATTGGCCTGTCCTAAGAGATGAGCTCCTGTCCGGGTCCACCTGCTAAACATTCCACACTTGTGACTCAGCTCCTTCTAGCACAGCGCGGGAAGCTCTGCACAGCACAGCTAAGCACATCCCAGGCTGCTCAGAACCAGTAAGGCCGCACGGATGGAAGCTGTCTGGAAGCCACAGTGACCTGACTGGTCCTGGCCACTACCACTGCCTTGTGCAGGCGGAGGCACTGAAGGTGGAGGAATGAAGTCTAAAAAAATGTACAAGGCAAGCACATAAGATGATGCTAAGCGAAGTGAGCTCCAAGTTATGGAACTAAGTGGTTCAATGTTGTTGCTATGTTCAATGTACTATGTGAAATTATGCCATTTCCTTTTGTTTTTCTCCACCATGGTATTACCCCTGATGTCATTATAACGGAGTTTGGTACCCTGGGTATTGTTTATACGTTTATCGGAAGTAGGGAAGGGAAGGGGAACATCAAAATGGAGAGACAAAGGGTAAAAGGCGAACCAATGCAACAGCAATACTTACAAAACTATATGTTCTTAAAAAAAAAAAAACAACTACAACAACTAACTGTACAACTTGAGAGAGGGGGTTGAGGAGGGGGGAAGGTGGGAGAAAAATGAGGGAGGAGGTAACAAGTTGGATAAGAAATGTACTCACTGCCTTATGTATGAAACGGTAACACCTCTGTCCATCACTTGGACAATAAATAAATCAATTTAAAATTAAAAAAAACGTGTTATTCATCCTGTTCATCTGTGAGCGATTTCTTGTTGTCACTGTGTTTCAGGCCTTGGAGTTCCGGGTTCAGGAAGGAGCCCACTCTCGCTGTTTGTCATGGCTGTGGTACAGGCTGTAACCCAGGCTCCATTTCCCAAAGACCAATGTGAGTATTCAGTCCCCACAGGGGCGTCCGCTGGCAGAGGGGCTTGATGCCCATTCATAACCCCGTTGTCAGATCTTGGATGAATGTACGCCGTACGCTTTATTTACCTGTGACCCAATTCAGAGAGAACGACAGGAACGTTTACTTTAGTGCACAGTACGTACCCAGTGCTTGAAATGGGGCTGGGCAGACGAAGGAGCTGAACGTTCGATCTCATTGTAACTTCAGTTTAAAGATGGACCATTCAGTCATGTAAGCATGCTTGGAGCCACGGGGGATATGTAGGTCTACTTTTTTCCAAGTGGAGGTTGTATAAAATCAAAGTACAGATTACACTTTTTTTTCTCATTAAAAAATTAGGAAATGAACTGAGATGCTTGTATATACAAAATACAAGTGGGATTTAGAAGCCAGGGGAAAAAAATAGTAAAATATCGCCTTAATATTTAATATCCATTAATGTTGACAGGATTGTATTTTGAATATCTTATTAAAAGAAAATGTTCTACTGCCATTTATTATGCTATTAGCTGGTGTTGTTTTCACTTATTTTTAATGTGCTGACTAGAAAATTTTATATTGCAAGTGCAGTTTTACATTATATTTCCCTTTTCTACTTGCATTGAGGTTATCTCTGACATACAAAAATGGCTTACATTTAAGCTCTGCTAATGATGATACATGAATGTATTGGGAAGCAAATCAACATATCCATTTCCTCATATACTTTCCTTTGTGTGCGTCGTAAGAATATTTAAGATGTATTTTCTCTGCGTATTTCATGTATGGAATATGTTATGATGTATACTACACCTTGATTTTTTGGTTATTGATGATCTGCTTTGGCGACAATCGGGACAATTCAGGCTTGGGTAGCATGGCTAGGAAACTTGGCTCCTTTGTTCTGTGGCTTTGACCTTGTGTGACCCTGACCCTGTGACCCTTGACCCCTGGATCTGTCCAGAGCTGTTGAAGACAGAGGAAGCATATTTTCAAAGATGCAAAGGGCAGAGAGGGAGGAAGATGCTGAATGTAGAAAGGAATGTTTCCAAGTTTGTTTTTTTTTCTTCCGTTTTCTCTTTCCCTTCCCCTCCTTCCCTCCCTCCCTCTCTCCCTCACCTTCCTTCCCCTCTCTCTTTCCTTTGTTTTTCTCTTTTCTTTTCTTTCTACCAGTCATGGAGCTTGAACTCAGGGCCTAGGTTCAGTCCCTGAGCTATTTTGCTCAAGGCTGGTGCTCCACTACTTGAGTTGCACCTCCACTTCAGGCTTTTTGTTAGTTAATTGAAGGTAAGAGTCTCATGGACTTCATTTCCCTGGCTGGCTTCAAACCTTGATTCTGAGATCTCAGCCTCCTGAGTAGCTAGGATTACAGGCATGAGTCACCAACACATGGTTGATTATTCTTTGTAAATAATAAAATATTATGTTAAAGGATCATTATGTTCACTTCCTTTGTTTCCATTTGTGATGTCCAGTTATAAAAAACAATTCCTTTGAAAGAGCCCTGCAAGATCAATTACTATCTCTAAATTTAATCTCCTCGTTTTACCAGTTTGATTGCAGAAGTAGAAATAATGACTTAAAAAAAAAACCCAAACAACCCCAAATCATAACGCTTTCTCTGTTTCTGTTTTAGGTCGTAAAATACAGATCCCTAGGCAAGATTTTTTCCATGAAGCAAAATTTCTCATTGCCCAACATTATAAGAAGATAAGTGAGGTGAATGTTTTACATTTATGCAACATTATTATTATTATTATTATTATTTAGTTAAACAAAACCCTGGTTGTTGTTTTTTGTATACTATAATGATTAGTACAAGAAACAGCATGAACCCTTGGGCATCTGTAGGAAATGAAGGCCTCGGTAGCTTGTATCATGTTGATTTCAGGTAGCATGTGAAAATATGAATTTTCAGTCATGCACGTTTGGCCTGCCCTTCAGTGTTTCCTTGTGATGAATTATAACGGATGACTCGGATGTATCATCACACGTAAATGTCCCTTTCACAGTAAGACATGGTGAAAGTGACAGATATACTGTAAAAGGCATCTCTTCTGGACCCTGAACACAACATGCTTACCGGAGTTTTCCCATGTCACTAATTTGAATGTTGACTCTCCAGCTAGGGCCTGTGTCTGGACTGATAAATATTTGCTGAATGGGAGAGCAGAAGGGATGAGAGGGAAAGGGAAGGCTGGGAGGCCGAGGAGGGTCAGTACAGGACATTTTGGAGGAGTGGGAAGTACAGAGTAGGCTTGAAACTTGAGGAAGGAACAGCTGTGGTGACAATCAGACCTCTGGGGTGACAGGAAGGAAGGGGATTTTTAGAGTGGTTTTTCTGTGTACCTATTTGTTTTCAAACATTATTTTTAAAAATAGGATTCTAAATAAAAAGAAAAAAGTGAGACTTCCTTTGGTAGAAACGGGATTGTAATATCTCCTTTGTGGTTCTTTATGTTAAGATTGACCAGGTGGTTTTAGGCTGAGATGGTCCAGAGCTAGTTGTAATGGATATGGTCAACAGGGCTCTCAGCTGATTCCTCTAAAAATTCCACAATATAATCAGTTATATGGATTGATTGTACTGGCAGGCATATGGAATGAAGGCCTCACTGTGTTCAGAACTAGAAACAGGTTCTTTAGAAACTTGACCCATCTTAAGAATTTTATCTGATGATAATATCCTGGCAATATCTTTTTATTCCATCTTAAGTTACTTGGCAAAGCATAACACCAGCATCATACCAACATATTACCCACACAATCCCTACAATACCTCACTGGCAGCAGGAGTTGTCAACAATGAGATTTGGTAACCAGTCCAAGTTTTCTAAACATTTTATTTTCTTTTGTTTTTGGTGAGGGAAGGGAAGGAAGGAGCTACAGCTCTTATCTATCCAGAGAGCAAGGACAATTGGTTGGATAATAAACTATCGAAGACCTGGGGCTGTAATAGTTTCCCACTGCCCAGGCTGATTGAAATGAAGGGACGATGAAGTGAGTGAAACACTCGTCCTAATGCACGCAATGATCTTGAGACCTTCCCACCATCAACCTTGACTTTCTTGTACTTTTGCTGAGACATTATTTCTCTAGGGGAAATTAGCATTTTATAGACCTTTGAAAGGTCTTCAATGATGTCTGAAGAATAATTGAATTTGTCTATATCTAGTTGCAAACTTACTGTTTCTAAAATCAACTTTGAACCTGCATTTAAAAACATCACATTGAGAGAGAGAAAGAGAGAGAGAGAGAGAGAGAGAGAGAGAGAGAGAGAGAGAGAGAGAGAGAGAGAGAGAGAGAGGGATGGTTATTTTAAAATGAACATTTCTTTTGAAATGGACTGTGACGGTCATGCTTGTAAAGGGCTTTGTGGCACTTCATAGAACAGTACCTGGTTCCTCTGCTTACTGTCAAGTGCTTACGCGAAATGTCTTCTACCCCAAAGGTGCTCTGTCTCATGTAGTTAGTGAAAACACAGTTTCATCTTGATAAAATTTACCAGCTGTTGTTGACAACATGAAATGGTTTTATGAAGTCATGAATACTCATCTGAAAATATTTTTTGTCTTATTCATAGAATAAAGTTCAAAGCACTTCTGTCGATGTTTTTAAAGATAAATACCCCAAATCACATTTTGTCACATACATACCTTCAAAGATTACAAAGACCCAAACACCGGATGTGATCCAAGAACACAGGGAGGTGCTGCGAACTATTTGTTTTCCTCAGAATCTCCCCCAAAAGGGGCATTCGAAGGAGCCCTCGCAACAAACACAGCCATGTGGCTTTAATATCAAGGAGAGATACCAGACGGTGGATTTTTTCACAAAAGGTAGGTTTCGAGAAACGTCAAAGAGATTCAGTTGACTAAAAGTAAGGCTGTTTTATCTCTAGTGGGATTTCCTTCTTCACTTAGTACCCCAAACTTTAAATTTTAGCAATGAGAAATAAGGAGGCGTGGGTAGTAGGGCTGCTGGCCTCCGGAAGCCTCTAAATGGGTTCGACCAGAATTTCGCGATGACCAAAGCGTCCACATGGGTGTGCTGAAGGGAAAGGGGACCTTAGGGGGCCCACGCTGGCCTGTGTGTCCTTTAGCAGGAATGTTATTTGCAGCACAAATGCCCGCACATTGCTTATTTCTCAGTTATTCTAGCCGTCTTGACTACATAGGCTTGAGTTCTATTGCTGAATTGGGTAAAGAAGGGCAGGCAAACTATTTGCAACTTGCAATTCCTAAAAGATTTTTTTGAGTGCTTTAGGGTTTCCCCTGAAGACAATTTATGGTAAAGGTATATTCTCTGTTAGCAACTTAGGTGTAAATAGGTCTAGTTAGACAATATGAGTTGGTTTTCCTCAGAGTAGTAGCTTTGAATAACTTAGTTCTTGGAACACATTTTTAGTTACAGATTTTAAAACTTTATCTTCATTATCTCTTTGTTATTTCTGAACATGTTTGTTTAGTCTTTTTCTTTTTTTTTTTAAAATGCTCAACAAGTATGTGTACTTTGTGCCAGGAACTGTGTTTACAACTGAAGAAACAAACACAAAAAGACTCAGAGCAATGTGAGGATAAATGTAGGGTACTATTATTATTAGTAATTATTCACTATGCTGTGATAATTAGAATAGATTTTGATTCAGCTAGCGCTGCTGCTCTGAAGTCAACAGGAGCAGACCTCATCAGATTTATCAGTCAGGGATGGATTCTCAGGAAATTTAATGCTCTTAGTAAAATTAGAAGGATGAATAGATGTTAGTGCAAGAAAGAATATCTTATCTAGACAGAGGGCCCAGCATACACCTGTGCATAGATTTCTGAGAAAGTAATGATGTATGTTTGAGGGAATGAAAATGATTTTACAATAAAATCAAATTTAAAAAAAGAATTTAACATATTCAGTAAAAATTCTTATAAGCAACAAGATTCCTTAAATAAATATTGGAAAGCCAAAAAATGATTTTTACATAACTGAAGCGTGAGGATTGGGAATTAATAAAGAGTAAATACTTGGCCTTTTCACCTAAAAGAGGATAGCAACCATACCAACACCTTCAAGAAGAGCCGCAGTGATCACATCTGCGTTATCTCCTGTTTCCTGGCCGTAGAGACTGGTGTGGGAATCTGTGAAAATCCCTGGCAAAAATGGAGACCAGTAAGGAGACCCTAATTTACCTAATGGAGGAGGACTCAAATTCAGGGGCTAGAACTGAGGGAAAATATTTTATAGACACTGGCGAGGCAGAGTCATCTAGATTTGCCCAACAGCAGAGTCAAGCCTAAGAAGCAGGAAAGAGGACTGGTAGGTATGGCGGTGTACCATTGTAGTCTCAGCGATGAAGGAGTCATAGATCGGGGAGGATCACAGTCCGAGGCCAGCCTGAGGCAAACCAGGAGACAGTGTGAGAAACAGCTAAAGCGAAGAAAGGTACAGGGGGCATTCTCCAGTGACAGAGTAATCAACTAACAAGGCAGAGGCCGCTCAGAGCCATGTGTGGATGAGAAACATGCACCGGTGCTGAAGGCTGCAAGGAACAAGTAGGAATGTGGATTGCGTTCCCTACTGGGTTATGAGATTGGGGGTCACGGAGGGAGACATTTGGAGTCAGTATCAAATTAAATATGTTGGTGGTCCCTGGTGGACTTTAGGAAGTTATTATATAGAATTGTTATAATATTATATTGTTATGTAATAGGTAATTGTATAATTATATTAATAATAATCTATGTGTATATATATATATATTATATACTTGTACTAAGAGAAGTTCTGGCTAATTTGCAATGTAAAATGAAAGGGTGCAGAGTGACACCAGGTATTTAAGCCAGAGAGCCACTAAAACAGTCTTGAAGCACACATCATACGAAGGGGTAGGAAATAAGAGCAAATTGAAAGTGGAGCTGAGGCTTGAAGTGGTAGAGCGCTAGCCTTGAGGAGGAAAGAGCTCAGGGACAGTGCTCAGGCCCTGAGTGCAAGGCCCATGACCCAAAACAAACGAACAGGAGATGCTGAAAATTCTACGTCCTTAGGAAAGTAAGGGTTGTTAGAACAGGAAGATGTGGGGATGAGGGTGGTAGATTGATATAGAGAGACTATAGTAAGAACGTTGGTTTAACTGGTAAGAAAGGTCTTGAGTGATTCAGGGCACAGTGAAAGACTCGCAAGGTGGTATGAGGAAACATGGAAGCCAATGTTTGCATGGAGACCGATGTAAACAGCAAGAGTGGCCAGGTCAGTTCTGAAGGTCTCTTATAAAAGATGAGGAAGTTGTTTTAATGGCAGGGCTGTTGCTTCAGCATTTTGTAATGGAACAACATCGTAGTTGAGGAGAGAATCCCAAATTTTGTCTAGAGCTCAAAGACAGTGGCACTCCTCAGAAATCCTGTTGTAGCTCTGCTCAGGTGAGAGACTTGAGAGGCCCGCCTCAGAAATGGGAAGTTCATACATGAATTAAATCTGTAATTCATTTCTCCCAAGTCTTATCTCACACCGCATGCATTAGATCTGTACCTCAGATCTATTTCTTCAGCACATTTTCAATATTCAGGCTGAATAGGAGCATAGTCTAAGATATCAGGCATGCATTGTAGGACTTGATTAAAGTTTGCAAGATTAGAAAGCAAAGTCTGTCCTGCATTGGTAGCATGAGTCCTGGCTATTGATGCTGACGAAATGCGCTTGCATTTTCTAATGTAAACTGAATATCCTATGTGGAGGCTGGCTAAATATCTCCTTGAATTGGATCCAAGGATGTCAATTTTAAAATATACCATAACAAATCCTTAGCAATCATGTTCTTCATGCTTGCTTGTTTTTCTTGATCATGTGAAATGCAGAAAAACAGGAAGTGACTTCTGCTTTGAGCTCTGAGCTTCCTGACGGCTCTGATTCAATAGATTCCATTGTCATTCTGGATTACTGGATGTTACTAGAGCTTGGAATTACTACATTGTCACGTGTATTGCGTGTTAGAAATTAAAAATCACTGGATGGGGGGCTGGGGATATGGCCTAGTGGCAAGAGTGCTTGCCTTGTATACATGAGGCCCTGGGTTCGATTCCTCAGCACCACATATACAGAAAGTGGCCAGAAGGGGCGCTGTGGCTCAAGTGGCAGAGTGCTAGCCTTGAGCGGGAAGAAGCCAGGGGCAGTGCTCAGGCCCTGAGTTCACAGCCTAGGACTGGCCAAAAAAAAAAAAAAAAAAAAAAAAAAATCAAGAAAAAATCACTGGATGGCTGAATTTACCTTAGTGTCTCTGCAGGAAAGCAGTCTGACAACCTCCTTGAGTTTGGATTGAGGGCTTCCGGAGGTGTAAAAGATTAAAGTCCCCATTGTTTATTTTCTTTTTTTTTTATTATTATCTTTAGGTAGCTGTACAAATGAGTTGCCATTTAACAAAGAAGCTTATGAACACAATATATCTTGATCAATGTCACCCCTCTTAACACCGTCTCCCATCCTTCCTAACCCATTCCTTCCTTCACTCTCAATTTTGTAGGATATACACTGGATACTTTTTAATAATTCCAATTGTTATTGCAAAGGTGATGGACAGAGGGATTACAGTTACATGGGTCAGGTACATTTCTTTTTTAACAGTGTTACCCCTTCCCTCATTCTCTTCTACGTTTCCCCTCTCGGTCCCTCTCCCTGCAAGTGGTAAAGTTCATTTCCAACATAGTGTCAAGGCCCTTCCAGTTGTGGTCAAGATGGGCTTTTAGCCTCATTAACTGGAGCCATAAACTTTTGGGGGTCCCAACACTCCTCTCCTGTATCTCAGAACTAAGAGAAAGTACACACATATACATGCACTCCCAGTGCTATAAATTCCTAACAGCCACCGTGCAGGTAATTGCCAGCGTTGGGGAAATGTCTATAGCCTGAGGTTTACATAACTATTTGGAGGGTATTAGAAAGGGACAGCCATAAACTAATTATTAAGGTAATTAAATCTTTTACTGAGCAGCCCATAACTTTTCTTCTAGCAATATTAGGGCTCTTTGGTAAATTTTAAAAAACTCACTCTTTGGAGAATCTTTCCCCTCTCGGTGATTTATGAGTAGACATGAAAATCATAATTATTTCTGCCTGACCATGTGGAATTTGGTCAACCTTTCCCATTAACCTTTGTATTTTTTTCAACCTTTTTTTTTCAGGCACAAATCTGATCATTAGATACTAATTAGTAAGTCAAAGAAAGTTAACTTTGAATTTTTTAATTTATGAAGCTGTTAGTTGTCCTTATGGATACTATTCTGGTGAGATTTGTATGTTTATGTGAAAAAAATAAATACAGGCTAAATCAGTTGACTTGCTCCACCCCCTCCCCACTAATTTCAATATGTAGTTCAGAGATTTTAAAAATCAAAGCATATTACTACTTCAAAAGACATTATTTGTGCGGCCTCTAATCAACAAAGATCCGTCCTATCAGGTAATCCCAAAGCCATGGTCCAGACAGGACAGTGGAGATAAGGTAGCAGTCCACATGGCCATTCAGACTCAAACTTTCAACAGAGTCTACACACAAGAATACCAAGTCACTGGAAGTTTCATGGTACAGGAAAACAAATCCTCTCTTTGTAAGGAAGGGGATTAGACATGACACAAACGAATCTGTCACATTTAGCAAATTACTCTGTGTCTTAAAAATGTGTGCTTTAGCCTCTATATTTTATCTTGTAGTAGAGTTTCAGAGAAAAAGTAACCCAATGTAAAATTAATAGTAGTCATACATAAGGGGGTGAGGTTATTTATTAATACCTTGACCAATACAGTATACACTAAGATAAGTTATTTTTTTCTAGCCAAATATTTTAAAATTAAAAAAACAAATCTTCTTCATAGTGGTTTGTACTAGGGACCTGATTAATCAATCACCTTAAGAATTGTTTGGGAGAGAGAGAGGGAAAGGAAGACACTGGAAGAAAAGCAAGGTGCTCATTAACTGACTTACATAAATGGTAATCCCTCTGTATGTCATCTTATGACAACAACAAAGAAAATAATAATTGAAAAAAAAAAGAATCACTTGGGAAGTAGCCTCATGAGATATCATTAATCTTATAAAATGAGAGTAAGGTTTCTAGGACCATTTAAGAGAGCCATTAGATACTCTTGATTCTTTGTACCTCCTAGCACATCTGCTATCACATTGGTTTGTCTATGTACTCGCCTATATTCTCCACTACAAGGAAATTCTTTATAGTGCAGGGAACTTACTGATCTTGTTTATATCACTCTTGCCTTTCTATTCCATGGGTTAAATGCCAGAACCATAGGATCACGAAGAATCTGGAAGATACCCTAGTAACAGTGATTGAATAGTGGTATGAAGGAAGTGTGTTAGATGTTTGCCATCATGATAAAATAGCTGGGAAGTCAAGTCTAGCTCCCTGAAGATTTATTTGGGCGCAGAGTTTCAGAAGTCTGAAATCCCACAGCAGCCTGACCGCGTTGCTTCTGGGCCTGTGGTGAAGCAGAACCACGATAGTAGAAGGGTGTTGGCGAAGCCAGGAAACAAAGAGGACTAACAGGCAGGGACAAATAGATCCTTCTGGGTGCACCCTTGGTGAGCCACTTCTTCCAACAAGCCTTTACCTCCTATAGCTTCACCATCGCCCCATAATCTAAGTCCATCAAAGGATTAAACTATTGATTAGGTTAGAGTCTTTGTGATGTTATCATCTCTGGAAATATCTCCAACAGACACCTAGCACCTTCATGCTTGACCCATCTCACTGGTTCTCATCTCCTTCATCCAGTATCGTTGACATCAAGACCAACCACCACACGGAATATAACAGTGTGTGCACAGGCACGTGTGCACATGTGCACTGAACATAAATAACACGGTAGTTACCGCACAGAATAAAGAGAAGCATCCAGATCACTCACTGTCCGGTGTGAAGCAGCTGCTGCCTGAGCTTTTCAGAGGCCAAGGTAGTTATTCATTTCTCTGATCTGCACGGATGGGTGCTTCCAAAAATGCCTCTGCCACACCATGTGTTTCCTGGCATTTCCTCTGAACACTGGGAAGCCGGGAGCCAAGGATCTATTAGTGCCTGAAGTGTGGAATGTGAGACAGCGATCATCCCTTTTCTGAGTTGGCACTGTTCGGAAGCAGCCTGAGAACCAGGGGAACAAGCCCACTGCCAGATCCATCTGGTTTTGATCGGGCTGCACTTAATGAATCAAAACATTATTTTAGAGACACTTCACATTTTTAACTGTTTCAGGAGTCCATTGAGTACTTGGAGAGCGTGAGGGATGACAGGTGAGGAAAGCCTCTTAGACAGACAACGTAAAGACCTTGACAAGACGTGGGGATGTGCTGTCCTCATGTCTGAAGGGCATCCCTAGGTACTTCCGGTGGGATTAAGTTCCTACCAAAGTTACTCATCTCCAGATATTCTCAACCAGGCAGAGTTTAAACAGTATTAAAAAGCAGTCGGAAACACCCGGCTTTAGCACTGTGAAATAATGGCTTTTGCCTTTTTATTTATCTGTGAATATACATTGATACAACTGCAGAATGAGTTTTGGTTTTCAAAAACTAAAATCACTTCCATGGTGTCATTAGAAGCCAATTAGTTTGGAGACTAGACCTGAGCATTGAAAAAGCCGTTAATAAATATTCAGTCACTATATAAAGCCATGCATTGTCATCATCTTTCAAAATATGCATACCAGTAGTTACTCAGGCTCAGAGAGACATGTGTCCAAGATATACCATCCAGGGTAAATGATTTGAGGTCTCAGAAATTTGCATTCTTGATGCTTGTGTGTGTGTGTGTGTGTGTGCGCGTGCGTGCGCGCACGCTCTGCTGTGTCTTCTCTTGGTGATATTGAATAGGTCCTGGTGCTTGGCATGGGAACTTTTAAGTGCTTTGGCAGTACGGAAGTGAAAATAAGATTTTTTTTCCCCTAAATGATTGCCTGATGTTAAGCAAATTGCTTTTCTTCTGCACATCTCATAAAACTGATTGAATCCTTGCTTCTTTGAAAGTTGTCTTTAAAACATTTTTTTTAATAAAGAACTATGAGCTTTCAGAAGGCACCCTGTGGATGGAGAGGGGGTCGTAGGAATAGGTGACAGATGTCATTCAGCACTGGTTGCATGTGTGGGTCAGTAGTGGAATATTCTCGTCTGATCAAAATCACAAAGACCTGGTGCACTTCTCATCGAATGTTGTTTGATGAGAACTTGGAGCTCTGCATGGGAGAACCAAAGAGATCCTAGAAAACAAATACATTTTTTTTTTTTTTTTTGCTAGTGAAAATGAGCAAAAGTACTGGTATGATATGGATGTTTTGAAGGTTGGAGTATTAGCTTTGGAATGAACTTTGTTCTTTCCTTTTTGTGTGTGTACGAAAATGATGAGGTGTTCTACATGTATCTGGAGAGTCCTTTCTTACATGACCACTTTTGTGACCGGGAGCACAAGTTTCTAAATGAAAGTTGCATCAAGAATAAGAGGTAGTTTGCTTTTCAAAACCAAGTGATGAGTGGTCACATGACTACCCTGCCGAGCCAGTAGCCAGGAAGGTGCCCATTGCCAGAAGATTGTTTGGTTTTCCTAAACAGTCTCGTAGATAACTTCATTCTGTGAGCTGGGCACTGGTGGCTCACCCCCATAATTTTAGCTACTCAGGAGGCTGAGATATCAAGATGGCAGTTTGAAGCTATTCAAGGCAGGAAAGGCTGTGAGACTCTTATCTCTAATTAACCAGCAAAAAGCTAGAAGTGGAGCTCTAGCTCAAGTGGTAGAGAATTAACCTTGAGAGAAAAAGAAAAACAACTCTTTAAGGATAGCACCTAAGCTCCGAGTTCAAGCTCCAGGACTGGCACATAAGAACAAAAAGTTATTCTGTGAGTCATTAGAACTTATCACATACTATATGTTTTAAAGTTCTAGCACTCAGAGCTGGACTCTGGGTTTATATTATCCAAAAAACACTTTCTCCCTCCCAAATTTTAAGTAAAGATTGATTTTAATTGCTACCTAATACGAGTGCCTTGTTTAGGGGGAAAAAAATTGAAGCCCCAGATTTATCCCAATCTACAACTTCCCCTTCTAAAACTGACTTTATTTCCTTTTTGGCATAATTACATTTAGAATGAGTTTTATGCTATCAACAGTGAAAAATCAAAGGAGCATGTAACTTTTCTAGCCGGTTATTTTCTATAGAAATGTTGATAGTCCAGATCATCAGATTTTGATCATGCTTGCTCTCAAAGTTTGGTTTTCAGAGTTGTGTGGATTTGTACTTTGTTCTTATGAAAGTTTCATTTTCTTGAAGTCTTGGAGTGATTTTGACATCTGCTTTGTGACAGCATGCTTCTTAGCTCTGAAATAAGCATTCTTGCCATGAGAAAGTATTTTTTCTGAGGTCATGGGTAAGTAGCAAGGAGCTCTTGAACTTGTGCCTCTGTACCGTGAACATAGTTCTGAATGCTCATCTGCTTATGGGTGATAATCAGTCTCTAATTAAATGTGCTACACTTTATAAACTCTCTGCATCTGTTTGGGAAGAGTCTGGGGTTTAGAGACCAAAGGTCAAGGGTTAAAGTCTGTTTCCTTTGCTGGGTGATTCTGGCCAAATTATTTAATATATTGGATGCTCAGTTTCATATTTTGTTAAATGATTATTTTGCCTCAAGGATCAAATAAGATCTGTGTAAAATCCCAGTGCAGTCTATAAACTCTGAGATATATTACTGTTGACATGGTGAAGGACTCATGAGGATGCCTTGTCCATATGGGAAAGCTAATAGCTCTGTATCCATGTAAAGCAGTAGATACACCGGATTTCCTTGAAAATACAGGCGGATTGCATGTGTTCTCATTTCCCTTCAGCAAACAGATTGAAACATTACACCTGGAAGAAATTCTAAAGCTTAGTGTGACTCATTTACCTGAAAACTAATGTTTCAGAGGTGCGTGTGTGTGTGTGTGTATGTGTGTGTGTGTACGCGCATGTGTGTGCCAGTACTGGGGCTTGAATGCAGGGCCTGGTCATTGTCCCTTTGCTTTTTCACTCAAGACAGGTACTCTACCGCTTAAGCCACAACTCCAATTCCAGCTTTTTCGTGGTTAATTGTAGATAAGAGTCTCAAAGCCTTTCAGGGTGGCTTTGAACCACGATCCTCAGATCTCAGCCTCCTGAGTATTACTTGTGGCAGATGCTTGTGCTCAGCAAATGTTCTAGTGTGTGTAACCATGTTCAGACTATACTAATTCTCAGTTATCGCCTTCACTTTAGCAGTTTACTGTGGCCTGTGGCTTAAGAGTTAATAAAACCAAACACTTAGTAAACTGCTCAGGGAACAACTGTAGCAAATATTTTTGGCATCCAAAATACAGGGAAAGAGGATTTTCAGCAGGAGTGTCTCCATTAGGATTAGGGCCAAAACCATCCCCGATTTCACCTTGGCTTCAACAGTGAGCCACAAAACCGGTCAGCTTTACAACCTGGAGCTTTGTGATGTGGGCCGGCCGCAAACGAGTCTGCTCGCTGGAGTGTCTGGTTGTTAATGCCACTGGCAAGTCTGTATTGATAAACAACAATAAGGGTGCCAAATCCATCTGAGGACAAACAACAGATCGTGCTTTGGCAGGGTCCTTTATTCTTTTGGGTAGAGTTAGATTGAGGCATGGAGAAATGTAACGCCTCATGCAAGGTGAGAAAGTCTGTCCAGGTACTTGAGATATTTCCCCCCAACCCCGAAACAAAATGTGAAATAAGATGTAAGGAAAGCTAAGAGAGGGTGAGTAATCAGACAGAGACATAATCACAAACACATAGCTGTTTACCTGAGGATGATTCTAATCAGGAATTTGCATTTTCTTTAAGGCTTTGGGTCTTTCTGTTAGTGATAATATCCACATCTCTATTTCTCAAAAAGCAATTATCACATAAAACGGCTTATAATGGAAGTGCTATAGCATTTTGGTGTTCAGCATGTGAGATATTTATCAGTATATTTGTCTCTTTTTTTCTTCTTCTAACTATCCACCATTGCATTACATTGTAACAAAATACAGTAGGGTAGCATTTAAATCTCCAAATTTTCTATCTAGGATCTGAAACAATTTTATGGTCTCTTAAACTCCACCTATTTTTCTGTAACAATTTCCTGTGTACTGAAGGCATGAAAGTATAATTCTGTAAAATTGTGACCCCCTCCCCATACACCCTATTTTCAATCTGGGTGCTAGATAGCATGAAGATAACTTGCTTTATAATCAGTTTGGCAGGACTTGGATGGTTTCTGGGTCAAAACCTGAATAGTGAGGCTGTGCCACCTTGGTTTTGAGTTTGACTACTGAGAGTAGAGAAAGAAAGTGATGAGGTAATGTGTTTGTCACCAATAATGGTTGGACTGGTAGATAGGAGTCCAGCTCATTACCCAACAAGGGACAATTTGTGAGACCAGGAGGAAAGACTATCACAAATAGCATGCAAATAATCTTCTTCACACCAGATGATAAATATTGGTCTGTGATTTACTAAGCAAAGGTAATGCCAGACCTCTGAGACATCCCAGCTTGTATTTACCTAATAGTCATACATTTACTATGCATCGTTATGGGGTCTGGGAAGGGTTTGAAATTTCCCCTTATTGACAAGCCAGGAAGCATTTGTCACAGTTTTGGACCTGCAGGCAGAAGGCACAGAATTAGGACTTGACAGAGACAAGGACCTTGTTACTTGGAGCATGGCGTGTAGGCCGAGCTTCATCATGAGCTGTATCATATCAACCCCACCCAACCCCTCCAGCCCCTGGCCCAAGTCTCCTAGGAACAGTGTATTACAGCGGAGATGCCTGAGCTTGAGCCTAATAATGTTTTTGGTGGTTTTTTTTTCCTGTGTTTTTTTGGGTGGTCTTGCTTTTGTCCCAAAGAGAGATGTCACCTCATTCCCCAAAGTGCATGGTACAAACCCTTGGAAATGGTTGGGGTGAAGCGAAAAATGGCAGAGTCTTACCTCCTCCGCAAATCTGGCATGATTGTTAGGAGTATTCTTGGTGGACAGCCTCTTCTAGTAGTAAGGAACCAAATAAGAATTTCTTATACATCATCTCTATGTACAACTATTTGCAATTTCATAGCATTATTACCTCCTCCTTTTTCTGTTAGCAAAAATGGGAATGCGTGTTAGTAGCAGATGTCAGGCTCAGTGTGGCTAAAGAAGAAGCTAAAATCATAGCTAAGTGCTTCAGCAGGCCCCATAGCACAGTGTTCTTAACTCCTGGTCTAATGCCATCTATGTTAGATAGTTTTGCATTGCTAATAATTTTCAGGCCATGTTGGTTTTTTCCCATTATTTTCTTTATAATTTAGGACATGACTCCTTGCTCATGTAATAGTACATTTTGATTCTATCAGTCTATTGTTTCTCTACAAATTGTTTTCTACTTTTAGTTGAGATGAAAAATATTGTTTATTTCTGAAGGTCTGTTGTTTTCACAAAGTTCTAGGAAATCAGGTCAGAAAATAAAATTACCTGCAGTCTTAGAATTGCAGTTGTACAGATAAAATGTACATCAGACACAGTTTGTCTAACCACCCCACCTGCATTTTACTAATAAGAAAGCTCAAGTCAAGAGGAGCTCAGTGATTGCCACTCAAGGCCATGGGTCTTATTAATGGTAAACAAGACCAGAACCCATGTAGGTTCTCTTTCTCTTTTTCTTTTTGTATATGAAATTCAGTGATCTCTGGCTGCACTACATTGCATTCTGAAAGAAAAACAATTTCAGGATATTGGTAGAAGTTTAGTGCTTTCACATTAGTGCATTTTTGAAGTTTCATTGGATAACAGTAGTTCCTCTATTTTCTGTGTATAGCATAATCATATAGCTATCAAAACGATAACAATTGTTATTCTTTATTTTAAACTTTTTATTACCTTTATGTAGTTGTACAAAGGAGTTGCCATTTAACAAAGCAGCTTGTGAATGTGTTATACCTTGATTGACCGTTCACCATTCTCAACCATCTTGCCCCCATCCCACCCCTCTGCTCACTCCTCCTAATTCTGGTCATGTCTACAGTGGATTCTTGTCTGAATTTTCCCCTTTAAATCAGGAGTAGGCCCAAATGCAAATACTTTATTGAGATGAGGCGATATAAACGTGTGGAATATCCCTTGGGACAAAGGGAGAGATGCAGCGCATAACAAACTAGAGAAAGCACAGCCACCTAGACCAGTTCTGATTCCACATAGTTCCTGCTATGGCCTTGACCCCTGGTCTACGCCCGCCTCTAGGGGGGGCTCTCCTGCTGCCATGTTTGAATACCTGGCCTGAATACAGTGTGATTTAAAATGCTTGTTGTATCTTGAAGTATGATTTTTGTCACATAGGCTTCTAGAGCTAAATGCAATATCAGTTATCAGGTACACTAACCATTCATTATGCTGAAAAGAAAATAAAGGAGACCGGTTGACGTTCCCAGAGATGGCTTTGTCACCCCGACTGTGACCGGAGCAGATTTCCACACTCCTGGTCTTCTGTACTTTTTGTGTTGTCTTAAGCCATTTAAAAAATAGAATAGTCTATTTTCTAATAAAACAAAAGGAAATGTGGATTCAACATGTAGCAAAATACTTTGTATGAAAGTTCTTAGGAACTGATCAAGAATGAATTATTAGGGCTGGGGATATAGCCTAGTGGCAAGAGTGCCTGCCTCGGATACACGAGGCCCTAGGTTTGATTCCCCAGCACCACATATACAGAAAACGGCCAGAAGCGGCGCTGTGGCTCAAGTGGCAGAGTGCTAGCCTTGAGCGGGAAGAAGCCAGGGACAGTGCTCAGGCCCTGAGTCCAAGGCCCAGGACTGGCCAAAAAAAAAAAAGAATGAATTATTAAATATGTTCCTAAAGGGCCCAAGTGACATGCAACGGTATATGAGACCTTTTTGTTTCTGTCCTTATACTGGAGGACTATAAAAGTAATAAAGAATTACCAAAGTTAAGATCTTTGATACTGACTTTAAATGTCATAAGACTTCAAAGGAGGAGGGGGGGAATTGAGAGAAGGTGAGATGAGACAGGGAAAGGGAGACAGAACTGGTGATTTGAAGCTTTTTAACTCTCTCTATTCCAATAAATTTTTAGTGGCATATTCCTCCACTATGGCCACAGGGATGTTGCTATATTTGTTAGAATACACCAATCCTAGAATAATACATGAATGTGTGTTGATGCTTCACAAAGTTCTGAATGCGAATGGGGCAAAAAATCCCCATCAGACAGAACTCTTCTACTTTCTGTTCTTCCATGATCATTTTTAGAGATGTAGGTTTGCATTGTTCGTTGTCAATGTTGGCATATGTATACATACATACATACATACACACACACACACACACACACACACACACACACACATATATATATATATATATATATTATGGAACCTTGCAAACCTCAGACACCAGAGCTGGGACGTGAAGTAGGAAATGAAAACGTCCCATCATGTGAGACACGAGGTGTTTCCCTGCTTGGCAGTTCTTGTGCGCATGCGGACGAGGGGACACTGTGGCAGGACGCGGCGTGATTCATGCTGCCAAAATTAAATACATAAAAACGACCTTCACTTGCAAACTACCCCTAATGCCTGAAAGTTCCCACTTTCTATGTTTAGCAGCCCTGTCCTGGTAATTACACCCTTCTCCCACTGAATACCTGTTGTGAGTTATGAAATTATAAATAACCCTCTTTCCTGCTAGGTCAAGGTTACTAAATGGTGATGATAAAGGACGGTGATATTTTTGGCTTCTCTCTGAGTGCTGGTATTTCCTCCACATCCATAACACGTGAATATAATTACTTTTGATAATTACTTTTTTTTTTTTTTTGGCCAGTCCTGGGGCTTGGACTCAGGGCCTGAGCACTGTCCCTGGCTTCTTTTTGCTCAAGGCTAACACTCTGCCACTTGAGCTACAGCGCCACTTCTGGCCGTTTTCTGTATATGTGGTGCTGGGGAATCGAACCTAGGGCCTCGTGTATCCGAGGCAGGCACTCTTGCCACTAGGCTATATCCCCAGCCTGATAATTACTTTTAAAAAGGCCACCTCCCCCACTTCCCAACGGATATTTGCTCCCTTCCCAGGTTTCTTCAGAGAATGTTCTGACTAGGGTCACATGAGTTCTTTGACTTCCTCAGATTCGCTTGAGGTCCTCAGAGAGCGCTCCTGTGTGTTTATCTATTTACAAAGTTCAGTATGAGGATTTAAGTGCCTTATTTGGGGGAAGCGTGGTGAGAGGGCTTTGGTATTATTAGTAAGTTTCCTCTTTCCCCAGCTTCAGAATTGGGAAACTCCTACAGAGCACCCGAGATGAGAATGTCCTTCGCAGATACACAAGGGTCCAGGCACGGAAACCCAGAGAAGATGAAGTGATGTCTTCTTAGCTACTAAATAACAGACAACGAACCTATAGCAGAGAGAATCCTCTGCTTTCCGAGTGCCCATGGGCTCAGCGCCTTGGATAGATTCGGTGTAGAAAACTCCGCACACCACAATCCATTTCCAGTGCTCTGACGGACACCCACCAGTTTCTTTCTTTTTTTTTTTTTGCCAGTCCTGGGCGTTGGACTCAGGGCCTGAGCACTGTCCCTGGCTTCTTTTTGCTCAAGGCTAGCACTCTGCCACTTGAGCCACAGCGCCACTTCTGGCTTTTTCTGTTTATGTGGTACTGAGGACTCAAACCCAGGGCTTCATGCATGCTAGGCAAGCACTCTACCACTAAGCCACATTCCCAGCCCTCAAAAGGTTCTTCTAAATCTTCCTTGAGGTCTCGGTCTTTGATGCCCATAACTTGTTTATTATTGTAATTTTTTTGAAGGGGGGGAGGGAAGGTGTGCTAGGGATTGAACCCAGGGCCTTTTACATAGCAGTCAAACATTATCACTGAGCTATACCCTTAACCCTAATTCAAGCATCTTTTATTCTAGAGGCTACCATTCTTTATGCAAAAGTACGCATGGAGAATTATCTCCTGCCATCTGTTTTAATTTTAATTACTACAGCAAATGGGGGCTCTCAAGCAAGCCTGAGCAAAGCTGAGATTTGGAGCAGCCATGCTTCAGTTCTTACATCTTAGAGGCTGTTGAGGAGGGAGGCCTAGGAAGACCAATTCACACACATTTCATCCCAGCCTGACTGTGATATTTACCTGGTAAAGAGTCAGCCATCTCCCAAGGGGATAACTGGTAGCCTAGTCATAAAACTAAAAGATATATTTCAGTCTGTATCTGGAATTCATGAACGAATGGAATAATATTTATGAATAATAATATTCATAAATAATGAATACTCATAAGCATTCATAAATATTAATGCATCTATGAATAGATTCCAAAGGTATGAATTCCAGAATACTTTTGGAATTTCTCAAGTATTTTGTAGCTAATTTAATTCCCCAGAACATTGGCTTTATAAACCCCAGGTTCGTTTTCTCAGTCCTAGCATCTATAAGACCACCTCTCACATTGTAGGCATTCAGTAAGTATCTCTTGAGTAAATGACTGATAAACGGGATGCACAGAATACCAGAACCTGTCCTGAACAACCACCCAGCAGTCCACAGCCTGGTGAGGACTTGGTATTGAGTGTGACACACGTGTGCGGGAAGTTCTAACAGTAGCAAACCATGTGACATCCATTCAGCCCACACACAAGAATGTGAAATGTCAGGAAATCGCAATCTGTCATTCTTGACTAATGAATCTGTCTAAAATTTCCAACATTTTAAGTTATAATTTTATTATAATTACCTCATATGAAATGGAATACAACTTAAATAGTGTGGTCTTTAAAAGAAAGGGGAAAAAACCATATTATAGCCACTCTGTATACAAAAATCTCATCTTGGGTTTTTTTTTTTTTTGAATGAAGAAGAGCAGGAGTTAAGTGATATGAAGGACTTTTATAGTGTGGTCAAGTATTTGTGTAGTAGAGATCTTGTTCTTGTAGGGCAACCATCTTCCTAGAGGACAGTCCTCTCTCTGGTCTTCCAGAAAGTTCTTGGTCAGTCTCTACCAGGATACACTTGTGATGGATAGTACAGTCCAGTTTCTAAATTATTTAAACTCTAAATTCTAGAAAATTCAATTCTCAGTAACCCACTGGCCCAATCTTTTTCGTGTGTGTGTGTGTCTCTCTGTGTGTGTGTGTGTTACGTTAGTGCCTTGTACTTGGCTAGTCAGCAAATACCACCAGACCTAGGTCCCCAAATCTTTAAGATGTGTGTGTGTGTGTGTGTGTGTGTGTGTGTGTATGCTAGTACTAGGCTTGGACTCAGGGCCAGGGTACTGGTCCCTGAGATATTGTGCTCAAGGCCAGTGTTCTACCACTTGAGCCACAGCTCTACTTCTATCTTTTTGGTGGTTCATTGAAGGTAAGTGTCTCATGGACTTTCCTACCTGGGCTGGTGTTGTATAGCGAGCCTCAGATCTCAGTAGCTAGGATGACTGGCATGGGCCACTGGAGCCTGGCTAAGGTCTCAGCCTTAGCCATGAGAGGAGAGAGAATAAGCATTTTCTATTGCAATTGATGGCCACTGGCCAGGTCACCAGGGACTGACTCACAATTCATGTTACTCATATCAGAAACAAATCTCTCAAGTGAGAAGTTATGAATTGAAATTTCCCTCAACTGCTTGCAGGAAGTTGACACAACCATAGATATTTCAATTACCTGTTCCAGTATAGAAATGGATAATCTTAAAGTACATAAGAAACCAGAGTATGAACATAGGAATGAAGTAGAGATTATAAAAGTACTCAAGGAGATCTGACAAAGAACCAAAGGAACTTTTATAAATGCAATCAATCCTAATTCAAGATATTATTGGAAACAGAATTAGTAAATTAGAAGTTGCAGCTGAAGAAATCTACCAAATGAGATATAACGAGGACAGTGTGAGAGATTAAGAGCCTTTGGGAATGTATTGGGAAGTTTTAGCACAAACAAAACCAGATTCTTCGAGTTAGGAAACACTGGGGGTGGGGAAAGGTAACTTCAGAAGAGATACTAAACACTGGATCTGAGTACCTGGTTCCAGCAAATGGACGAAACAAGGGATGCGGACAGAAAACAGCGGTGTCAGGGGACGGGAGCTGACTTGATTCTGATCTGCCAGTTTTGGTATTGAGAATATCAAAATGGACATTGGTGAAAATGGATCAAAGCAATGAATAGTATGAAGAATGACAATGTTCATTATACTATCCTCAAAGAAGGAAATGGGAAAAGGAAACTTCTCCTTTGTAGATGTATGCCGGCCTGTAGGCCTGTATGTGTAGAGGGGCTGACAGAAGTACCACAGACTATTACTTTGTAACCAGCAGGACCATGAGGCAGGAGTTAGTACTTGTAACTGGAAAGTTTTACAAAGATGGACAGCTGGGGAATAACCTGTTCAAGTGGATTCAAAGTACCAGCCAAAGATAGACGATTAATAACAGAAAGGAATCTTTCTAATGGTTTGTTTATAAATGGTATAAAATTCTGTAATGGTATAAAGATATCTTTACAATGGGAAGATTTGTCAATTAGAAACTCAAAGATCCTATTTAGTAATAGCTCTGGTTGTGAGAGGGTGACATGCCACCCCTTGTGTAATATTCCTGTCAAAATAATTTCAATCAAATCAATCTTGTCCTCAAGAATATCCTGTCAGAGCAGAAAAAAGCAAGTGAGAGAAGTTTTGGCTACCAGTACTAGCCAATGAAGGACAGTCACGGTTGTGAATATCATCTAAAAATTCTGGCAGCTATATCTAAAATACATAGATAAGGAATACATGAAATGATGGCAAAAGTTAGTTACTGGGGAACGACATTAGAAGTAAGTATCATAACAATGATATTTAAAATTCCATAATTTGGAAATAAAATATTATTTATTTCATTTATGAAGGACAGAGAGATAATATTATGACCACAGTATGAGTTCAGTTGAAAACAAAAACATGTTAATGATCCAGATGGGAGATGATAAAGGTCTATGCAGGCAGAATAACTGAAAAAAAATGGATTTAATGCTGAATTATTTGAAGGTATTGTGAGGGAGAGTGGACGGGGATGGAAAGGAGTGGTATTAATGATGAGTGGGTTATGTTGACAGAGAGGGATAATTATTACATTTGCATTTGGAGCTCACAAATAGTGTAAGATACATAGATGTGTGATCTAGGCATATTTAGGTACTAAATAGGCCTATTCTGAACTAGATCACTCTATAAAAGGCTAGGTTGTAGTTGTAAGAAAGAGCTGTGGGCCTACACGCTAGCTGAAGGTGGTTAAAGCAAAATGAATCCTGAAGGAGGAGGGTAAAAAGTCAGAAAGGAAGAGGGTGGAATGGGTGATGTGATTTTCAGGTGAAAGAATGATGGTGTCTCTCAGGAGTCTGGTAAATGCTGTTAGGACTCGAGTCCTTTGGTTGGCAGTTGATTGCATATCTTTTCAAATCTCCTTGTCCACCTCCCTTTCAGTAATTATTCTAATCAGAAGTGCTTTAAAATTCATGTTCCAGAGATAAAATCCTCGTTTTGTAAAATTGGTGTAGAGACGAGATTTTACATGAAAGGAATGATTGCAAACTTGAGTGTCACTGGTGTGTCTAGTTTCTCATTTTAAGGCTGTTAATTACAAGCAGTGTGGGATTTTTATGTTTTAATTGCCTTTGTGGACCTCTTCTTTAATTTGGCACTGCTGTTCAGGGGGCAAAAACTGCATTTATTTTGTATTTTGCATGCAGTCTTCACATGCTTTAGTTAAATGGTACTGTAGAGGACTTTCAGTTTAATACTTAACTGGATTATACCCAAATTTTTAGAAGGTTTTTTTTTTTTAACGTAACTAGTATCTACCTTTTATTATCATTGGACTGCTTATTATGCATCTTTAAGAAATGCAGACATATATAAAAAGAAGAGTGAAAGTTCCTATTATAACTTCAACTTTCTCTCCAAAGATACGGATTGTTGATAATTTTTAGCGTGAGGTTAAGTGTTGGACAGTATAGCTTTGGTCTGCAGAAAATGAACACCAGATTCTCAATGGCCTGCTTCACATGCAAGAAAGATTGAGTTCTGCCCTTTCTTCCTCCTCCTGACTGTGTGACCGTGTGACCATCTTTGCTAGCTGCTAACTTAGAACATTGTCTCTGGAATTCTACTTCAATGTAATATTCTAGTCCTCAGCCTGCCCCATGTGTTTTATAGAAATGTAAGCTTTAGGATCATACTCTGAAGTAAGGGAGGAAGAAGTTTTCCCCTTCGTGATGGGATACTAGCGTAGACTATGGTAATAAGACCTGGCTTTGCATCTCCAAAGGTCTCAAGCAAGCTGCTTCTCCTCATGCGTGAACACAGAACTTTGTAAAAAAAACAAACCAACTGTTCTGAGGCTCACATGAGAATTTAGAGAGAGTGCTAACCAGAAAATCTGGCATCATATAGTCAATAAATATTAATGCTTGGTTTTCCATTTCTCTCAGATTTTTATACTATTTATTACATATTTAAAATGAAATCACATAATATAATTTAGAAGAATGTCCTTTTCTGTTTGGAACCCCAAGTATTTTGTAAGTTTTTCAGAAGCAAAGTTTCTCCCATATATATCTTTTAATCTTTCCAAGTTGTAAGTTAGAAGGTACATAGCTAACCCAACATGGTATGCTTGTTCTAATGCTCCAGACTATTGAGAAGTCTGTTATCTGCAAGAAATAGGAACTGTATGGAGATTTTTAAACTTGTTTATGATGGTTGACTATAAGTATGTAAGTGGTAGAGTGCTTGCTTAGCACGTGTAAGACCCAGGATTCAATCCATAGCACTGCAATTTTTTTTAAAAGCTTATATAAACTTCTCTTTAGGTGCTAACAAGCAGATTATTTTTTTCTGAACCCTCTATGTTCTTTCCTACTTACATTAATGATTTACTAAATTATTTGAAAATAGGAGGGTCTCCTTTATGAACTAAGCTTCATGATAAGATAATAAGGCTGATACTTATGAATGAGGCCATTTGTAGTGGGATGTGCTATGCTGGTGCAGGCATATTTTTTTTTTTCTGGGAGAGATCCTTTGTGATCTATACAGTTCATTTATGCTATACTTGTCCAGTCTTAAATTCTAGTAATTGCAAAACCTCTGGGGAGCGTGGGGTGGGGGAAAAATCCACTCAAATGTGTTTCTCGAATAGCTCTGTGACAGTAATTCTTTCTGAAGAAGACCGTACCTCTTCTCATTAAAAAAAAAAGTCTGTGATGCGCAATATAGTTTGCAAAACACATTTAGGACTCGAAAACCGGGTTTTTGCCGCCGTGTATGATTTAAACTTTATTTTATATTCTAGAGCAAGTTACACTGGATAAGATAATGACTGCTATTGAATCTGTGAGTAAGAAAATGCAGAAGGAAAAACAACAGCTCCCTGGGAAGCCCAGGTAATGTTTCGTTTGTCTGTCATCCTATCTATCCGGTTCTGTCTGTCTGTCTGATCTATTTCTCTCTGTATCATCTTTCTATCCATCTATCTGATTGATCTATCTGTATCAATCTACTCCTGTCAATATTTATCATCGATCTCTCTATATCTATCATCTATCTACCTGTCTGTCTGATCTATTTCTCTCTGTATCATCTTTCTATCCATCTATCTGATTGATCTTTATCAATCTACTCCTCTGTCAATATCTATAATCGATCTCTCTGTATCTATCATCTATCTGTCTGTCTGTCTGTCTACATCTGTCCTTTTTCTTTGGCCAATATCCCCTGACCAATTGCCACGGTTTCTCTATCTATTAACGTCTCCTGCTTGAGACTAATTTATCATTCTGCCCGAGTCCCTCAAAGCATATCAATCATCGGAAATTTTTAGCTTTCAGTTCAATTAACTTTTGAACCGGAGGATGTCTGAGTAGTTCAGCAAACCATCTGGGTTTCACAGTGCATAAGCTCCAATCCAATTTGTGTCTTTCTTGAGGGGGGTGGGGGTGGGGAAAGAAACAAGAAACCACGCCATATTTTATGATAATATTACATAAGTTTGGAATTTTAATAACTCTGCTGTGGCAATTACAGAGCAGAGCGAGTTGTAATTTTCTTTTTTTCCCCTTAAAATCTAATAATGAAAGGTTAGTCTCTTCCTAACAGAAGGTGGAAGCTGGTTGCACAGAACGCGGCTGGGAAGCGGGGAATTTTGAGCATTTTCTTCCGCTTTCCCCAACAGTGATCTGGAGACGGGGCAGCTACTTTGCTGAATTATTCTGCAACCTTTTCCTTCCGGCCTGCAGCGGGGCCTGCCAAGCGGGGGTGGTGGGGGGGGGGACGAGGAGGAGGAGGAGGAGGAGGAAGGGGTTTCCCAAGGCAAGAGAGGCCCGAGGCGCGCTTTCATATCCCTTCCAGGCAACTCCGGGCCGCCCGGTATCTGGAGGGATCAAGGTCCAGCTAGCTACTCCCCGGGGAAAGGGCCGCTGTCCTCTGCGCATGCCTATTCCAGGGGGCCGCTGTCCTCTGCGCATGTCTGTCCTGGAGGGGTGGGGTGGGGGGCTTGTCCTCTGCGCATGCCTGTTCTGGGCCCTTGTCTTCTGCGCGTGTCTGTTCCAGTGGCCCGCTGTCCTCTGCGCATGCCTGTTCCAGGGCCGTTGTCCCCTGCGCATGTCTGTTCCAGGGGCGATGTCCTCTGCGCATGTCTGTTCTGGGCCGTTGTCCCCTGCGCATGCCTGTTCTGGGGCCCTGTTCTGGGGGCCCTTGTTCCCTGCGCATGCCTGTTCCATGGCTGTCAGGGATGTTGTCTTTGCCAGGCCTGCTATCTCTTGTCTTTCCAGGAAGAAAAGCGGTGGTTGTCTCTGCTCCCATCACTGCCCCTTCCTATCTGTCTGGGTTTTTCTGTATCTCCCTCGGCTTCTTTGGCGTTCATTCATCAACATTACACTATCAGGAATAGGGGGGTAATAGGCACATCCTACAAATAATAAGACATTTGAGAAAATACAGTCTTGGCTATCAAGTATGACTCATGTCTTCCCGCATTTGTGTTGTGAATTGGGCTTAGCCCTAGGAGAAATGGGATATGTGTGGTTTCAGTGCCAGCCATTTTGTTTGGTTTGTGATAAAAAGAAATTACCAAGGAGGAGAAATCATTGCATTGACAAAGTTCTTGAACATTTCCTTTCTGTCTTTACCAAATTTAACTAAAAGCCCAGGTCGGTCTAACAGAGCAGTACTCATGATAAAGAATACTTCAGCATAAACAGATTTACCCAAATAATTTAGAATCTCAAGTCAACTTTTATAGTTCCCCCCCCCCCCCCCCCCAGCTGAGGACCGAACTTGGGGCCTTGCGCTTGCCAGGTTCTTCTGCTGAGCTAAATCCCCACTCTCTCAAGTCAACTTTTAATAACTAGGGAAGTTAACTTGAGTGTCTTTGAAAATCATTCCAATATATTTAGATGAACCCTGTAATCCAAGAAAGAATAATAATGATTTAGGGACAAGTAGAAGACTCATTAATAATAAATCTGATCAGGTATAATATCTTTCAGTGAAATGTCTTTTCTCAAGCGGGTTGACTATTTCTCAGAGAGTTGTTTCTTCTGCAACCAGTGGAAGAGGAAAGTCTCTTGACACCCCCAAGTTCCCATTTTTAATGAAAACATGTCCTGCTTAATGAGGAAGATCAACACCCATTGAAATTAAGAGCAAGTGCATGTACTTCAGTGACAGCCTGGGGCACATAAAGCCTGAACTTCAATCCACCTGAGCTGCCTTGTCTTTATTTATAGCCAGTTTATGGTGGTAACTTGTTTCCTACCTTAGCAGTTAGCTTCATTTCATTAATGTAAGGAGCGAGATGGGAATGCTGAAAGAGCGAGAAATGCAGAAATGAGTGTTTTGGGACATGGTGACTCAGATTCTTTGAAAACCTGTGCTTAAATAGACAAAAAGAAAAATCATCAGACTGAATTTTATTTTTAATTGAAATCCAGTTCTCTGCATAATGCAGATAGGAAAGCTTAGCAATGAGAATTTAAACAACAGAAGGAGAATAGAATCAATTAGGAAATCAGGTAGAGAATTGTTGACAATTAGGCTCCTGGACTAATTACCCTGAATTACCCAGTTCTTTGTGAGACTCTGTAAAGGTTTCTGATTCACATAGACTCATGTGACAGATGTGAGACAGGTTTTGTGTGTAATCTACTTAATACCCTCATAAGGGCGCCTTGGGAAACACAAATTGTTAAGGTGACTCAATAATTTTAGGGCAGCTATAAGAAAAGACTGGCTCGACCAAAGAAATTTCCGAGAACCAAGTATGAAGAAATATGAGAGAATCTTCGAAAGACATGGTTTCCTTTTGCACCTTTCTGTATTTTTGAACTGCAGAGAGAAAACAAAATGAAATACTTCTTCATTTTTCCACACTTAAGCTCATGAAAGTCGGGTTCCTTCATGTACCTTTGAATTTGAAAGTCAAAAATTGTCACTCATTTGAACAATCTTTTTTTTTTTTCTAGGACAATACTGATAGGTTTAGATGTGCATCCCAAAATGTTAACATTTCCATAAAAATTGCTTTGTTTAGTAGTGCTGAGCTTTCAGTCAATAATATCTGGTGTGTTTGAAAGGATCACACTGTATTTCTGTAAGTAGATTTTGTAACTCGAGCCTCATTGTGTGATCGGTGAGAATTTTCGGTGTGTTGCATGACAAGCCATGCTTATGTTATTCTGATCCATTTGTAAGGTAGTAAGGAAATGGCATTTCTGATTTTCACAATCTTTACAAAAAACAACTGTGAGACAATAGTTTCCCTATTGGTAGCCCAAACTACCTTGGGACTACCTCCTAAGTGCTGAGATGACAGGTAAGTACCACTGTGCCCAGTCACCCTATTCAATATATTGAAACAACACTGCTCTTTTACCTGAAGGATTTTAAATATTTTTTCTTAAGTTGACTTATTGTCTGCCTCTATTAGATTCTATTAGATTTAGTACAGAAGTAATGACAAAAATACCATTTGTGGCCAGGTACTGGTGGCTTATGACTATAATCCTCATTAATCAATAGGCTGAGATCTGAGAATCACAGTTCAAAGCCAGCCTGGCCATGAAAGACCATGAAACTCTTCAGACACCAAAAAGCCAGAAGTAGAGCTGTGGCTCAAGTGGTAGAGTTGTAGCTTTGAGCAAAAAAGCTCAAGGACAGCAACCCAGGCCCTAAATTCAAGCCCCAGGATTGGTACAAATAAATACACACACACATAAAACACACACAATACACACACATGCACACGTGCCCCATTTGCTCTAATTTGATTATATAATACTTCATCCTTGACTACTTAAAATACAAAGCAAAGCAAACTATGGCTGACCAGTATCTCTTTGACTCATTCTTGGTAGCATATAAATTCTAGAATTTTAAATAGAGCTTTACCAAAGTGCCTACACCCTCAAGTCTTTCCTATGTTCTCTTGACACAGTTTATGGGTTACTTCAGTCATATGGTCAAATCCTATGGGTATGTCATATGAGTCACACTGAAATGAATGGACCTTCTAAGTTATTCATTTCCTGTCTATTGAGTGTATATCTTGACCTAAATATAAAGCTCTGAGCAGTCTGATCCCTCATAAACCTTAGTTTTTGATTAGCAAACTCACTTAAAAATGAAAAACTTTTGTAGCTCATGATATTTGAACCAGCAACATCACCTCTAAACTGTAGAAAGTAATTGTTATTAAAAATCTCTTGTACTAGAACAAATTATATGAAAATAATTCAACAAATACTACAACCAAAAATACAAAATATAGTGCATCTTCATTTTCCTGATGTTCGATGGAGCTTCTTCAGAAAGCAGATGTCTCTGCGTTACTTGTGCTTAGAATCAGCAAAGTTTTTTTTTACTAAATTTGTTGATATTTATTCCTCAGGGGCTTCAGGGTACAGGAGGTTTAGCCCCGTTGAAGTGAGTTTCTGAGCCTTGTGTTTAATCCTGCAACTTTAGTCTTGGAGTATTCATAACACCAATGAGAACTATGAAATCACTCAGAGATGTGCCTTTCTGTTTTGGAAACAGAGGGTTGGAATCCTCACACGCCCTTGCCACGTGTCCTAGCGTGTTTTTACAGCCCGTGACCTCCGCCGAGGGAACTCAGAGAGAAACTGGTAAGTTTCATTATGTCAATGCTAGTAGCGGAATACTACGTTTGATAGGTTCATTGAAAATACAATATCAAAGAACAAGAATTTAACATTTATTTTCTTTATACCTTGTTTTGGATGCTGTGTCAAAAGAAAGTTGGGTACTAGTGGCTCACACCTAGAATCTTCACAACCTAGGAGGCTGAGATCTGAGGATCTCAGTTGCCATCCACCAGCCTAGGCAGGAAAGTCCAGGAGACTCTTAACTCCAGTTAACCAGCAAAAAGCCAGAAGTGGATCTGTGGTTCAAAGTACCAGCCCTGATCAGATAAAACTTAAGAAACAGGACAGAGGCCTTGAGTTCAAATGTTAATATCAGCACAAAGTAGAGAAGTAGATATATAAATAAATAAATACTTTTTGAAACAACTACAGGTTACAAACCTTCATTCCTTTAGACTTTCATATATTTAAAACAATTTTTTAGTTGGTTGTGGGACCTGAACTCAGAGCCTGGGCACTGTCCCTGAGCCTCTTTGTGTTCAAGGCTAGCACTCTACCACTTGAGCTGCAGCATCGCTTCTAGTTTTTGAGTGCTTAATTGGAGATAAGTGTCTCTTAGGACCTTTCTAGATCCTCAGATCTCAGCATCCTGAGTAGGTAGGATTACAAGTGGGAGCCTCCGGCTGAGAGATTGGATTTAAAAAAAAATTAGGTATTCATGTTGAAGGTGGCAGAAATGATAAAGATAAATTACCATAGTTTGGAAGTCTTCCCTATCATTTAATTACTAGTATCTTAAAAGTATGTATACAATTCTTCAAAAGAATGTTAAATATGATTCTTTAAAGTCCCTTAAATCTGACTGAGACACTCTGGAAGTTAGAGATTATTTCAAGACCCAGGGGCCTATTGATTCAAAGAAACATTTTGCAGTTTTTTTCCCCCCTTCTTTTAAACTTGTTCTCATGTTCTTGAGCTCCAGGGTGTCATTAAGAGAAAACCGATCCTGTACAGGGGGACTTTGATTGATTTAGGAAAAAAAAATAAATTCAAGTCTTCAGAATAAACTCCTAGGGGCTCTCAAGGCACTGTTGTATGAAGTGTTCTTTAGCTCAGGCCAGTTTTGCCATCTTCTGTCTGTTCAGATTATTATACAAGAAATTGAAGCAGCAAGTAAAAACTGGTGGGTGCCAAGTTCAGTTCTCTGAGATACATTTTCATTCATCCATCCAGAATTCACAATATCATCCAGAATCTTGATTATATAAATTAAGTCTATTCAAAATCTTTGTTTTTATATTAACCCATAGCTCTAGCTACTTTAAGTCTTTGAGGCCTGGGGATAATGGAACAGTGAGTGTGGGATCAATTAAATTGAATAGCCAGACTCAACATGAAAGGAAATGATGGTGTGTATTCACACACGATGTCGGGTATAAAGAGGGTGAACAGTTTTAATAGATAATAATCTTGAAATAGATAATAAGCATGCAGCTTACATTCAACTGCTCACCCAGACTTTCACCTGCCAGGTGAGTTGCCATTTCATGAGTACTATGTCCAGCTATGTGCTATGATGTTATAGATGCCATTCCTCCATCATCCACAGGCTTTGTGCAAACACCTCCTCCTCAACCAGGTGGTCCCTCAACACCCATTGTCTCCTGGCCCAGCTGCCGTAAGACATTAGGACCTTGTGCTTATTTAATTTCTCCGTGTTTCATATGTCAGAGCCTCCGTAATGTGGTCTCCATGAGGGCAGATAGTTTTAACTGAGTCATTCAGTAATAAATCACTTAGAGCTGAAATAACATGACACACAGAAAGGACTTACAGTATTGTATTAGATGAACAAAGATGACATGGTTTCCAAACAATCGGGGTGAAAATACATTATATCAAGTGTCAAATGTTTCTAGTTTAGTGAAGAAAGTAATCAGCACTCAAATATGCCATTTTTAGTTTGAATTAGAATGTACTGGAAAATAATACAACTGTGAAATTTTGTTTATTTGCTTCTTTTACTGAGAAAATGAGTGAACAATAATTCAAGGAAAAGCTCCTAAATGTAGAAGACCTACCATTATGGGTTAAATAGTAAAAGATAACTTAAAAACCTGATTGAACTACTAGGAAAGCACAAGTCAGGAAACATAAGAAAGCCTGCATGTAGTATGCATTTATAGCACTTGTGTCCTTTATTATCATAAAATTAGAATATCTTAAAGCAAAACAAAATGATTTAATGTTGGAAAGGCTTATATAGTGAGTTTGATGGTAGACAAAATATTAAGAACTACAGGGTAGTATAAATTTGCATGTAGTTTTGACATTTTTGGCCCATGCACTCTGTCTAAATATGGTTTCTTACTACTTTGCATATTATTTACAATTACATTTCCATTCAGTCTTGAAAATTTTACCAATGTGGTTATTACATGTTAGGCAACATTGATGTTTTAGCTTTGATGCTCAAGTTTAAATTAGTTTGTATTGCATTTTCAGTACGTAAAAATTTAAGACAATTATCTTGTAGGGTTTTCTGCTGCTCTCATGAAAAGATAGTGTTTAAAAATGTAAGAGTTTTATTATCTGAAGCTACTTCTTGCCTCATTTTCAGGAAAATGTGGAAAGTATTTTTAATGTGCTAAATTCCAAACAATCAAATTTCTTTCATGCTGGGAGAAATAAGTGCCATGATATTAATAGTGCCCATTACATCTCTAAGAGAAAAACAGTTTTCAGTCATTCAGTAAATGTATCTTAACAGAGATAACCCTTTGGGCACTGTGTACGTGTCAAGAAAAAGAAGTCCTTGTCAACAGGGCTTCGATAAGTTCTATGAGACCAATCTGAAACTTTAAGAGAGACTGAATATAGAGCCAATAAATATCAATACGAAGATTACATATCAATATGTAGAGATAGATTATAGATGCCTCTTACCAGACACAATGGGTAACATATATTTTACCTTTTCAGTCTAATTCAGTCTTGGTTGTAGTGTAACTTACACATCTCAGTATTTCATGGTCACATGTTAAATGTTCAAGGACATGGATTGTTTGTAGTTCCCATAGTGACAGGGCAATTTGGGAGTCTGTGCTTCAAGAACCGCAATCACATTTCTGTATTCGAATTACCTGTTGTAATGCTTGGAGTAGAGTAAATGCAAATCAAGTATTTGGGCAAGGGAGGCTAATAGGAAGACAAAGGAATAAATGGAATATTCCAGCTGGATGGAATAGCAAATTATGCACTAGAATAAAAGTCTCCTTGCTTAGGTACTCACTTAGGTTGTTCATAGGAATGGAGATAAACTGTGTCTGCCTTTCATAATTATTTTGTAGGACCTGGTGAGTATAATACACGAGAGAGCCTTCTAGGTTTTCTTCCATCTATTTTCCTTTTGCAATCTGAAGTAAGTCCTACATTGGGTGATTTAACTCCATTTATGTTCATCTTTATTAGTTTCTAGAAACTGCTCCACCAAATATAGTACATTTTTTTCCCCAGTTACAACTGAGTGGAAAGATATTAGATTCTGAGAAGGAGGAGGTCCTGGGCATCAAGATGATAGCCAAGGACAATTATATTAAATTGCTCAGCATGCTGTGGAATTAATTGCCCATGATCTTAATTATAAATACTTAATTTATAAAACAGCCTCTAAATGTGCAGGTCCACATTTAAATACATGAACAGTTTTGGTAAGAAAGTGTCACTCTGATATCCAATTTAAAACTTAAATATCACTGCTAACTTCAAATCATTATCGTTCTTCTGCTCAAGCCTGACCCATGCCTGAGGGAAGAACAGAAGGATGTGCTGTGTTCTCTCCTGATCTACACTCACATCACACACATACACCCCCATCCACATGCACACAAACGTGCAGAAGGATGCAAGAGACCACTGGCTTTAGTTGCTTTGGTTTTTATTGTTATTGTTGTTCTTGGAGATTGAACTGAATGAAAGCTTGGGTGTTGTCCCAGAACTTCTTTTCCTCAAGGTTAGCAATGGATGACTTGAGCCATACAAAGCTCCACTTCTGGCTTTTTCTGAGTAGTTTTGTGGAGATAGAGTCTCACGGACTTTCCTGTCTGGGCTGGTTTGGATCCTCAGATCTCAGCTTCCTGAGTAGCTAGGATTACAGGCATGAGCCACTAGCCACCTGGTCTGGCTAAACTAAAGTTTTGTGATAATAGTTTCTGTGTTTTCTCTCTAGGTCACCCCGAGTGGTGATAACTATCTTTGCCTTCAATTCAATTCAAGTTGAACCGCGTGTGTCCTTTGGTGCTTTTCCTCCACCTTGCTTGCCGACTTGGGCGTATTTGTTCTCACTTCTGTAAGAAGATGGTTGCGGTATTTAGTTTACCCTCGATGGGCCTGGAGTTGATCCCACGTTAGGAAAGTTATGAGCGATGACTTGTCTTGTGGCGGGTATATGGAGAGGATTCTTGAGGGCATAAACCAAGGAGAAGATTTTGTGATTCTGGGTTTTATTCATCTTCAGCTCAGTATTGCCAAACTGTCTTCCAAAGTTGGGAGCAGTTCAGGCATACACGTTCAGAGAGTGCCTTCCCGTGGCCACTCGGTTACAGGCATTAGTGGGTGTGGGTTAGTTGGAGTGCTGGTGTTTCTGTTTTTTTTTTTTTTTTTTTAACAATTTCCTTTTGTGGTTAGTGGGACTTGAACTCAGTGTCTTGCATTTGAAACGCAAATGTTCTACCATGTGAGCCCTGGCCATTCCTTTGGAATATTTTTGTTTGTTATTTTGTATGGTTTTATGTTGGGGGGAAGGCCGTTACCAGGGCAGGCTTGAACCAAGATCCTGCTATTTACATGGATGGGATGACAGCCATGTTCCCAGACACCCAGCCTTTTCTGTTGAGATGAGAGCTTTTACCCGAGCAGGCCAATCCTCCCAATGTCTGCCTTCAGAATAGCTAGGATTGTAGACTGATCCACCAGTGCCCAGTACAGAAACTTTGGGCTTTATTATTATTATTTTGGTAGGGGGTTGTGGATAGGTGGTTCTCTTTTCCTGGTCATTCAAAGGGTTCTTTCAGAAATATAGTAATATTTCTGAGATATGTTTTAGTGGTTAGCATACTGTGACTATTTTTCTTCTAAAGAAAGGTATGTCCTCCAATGTGAAGAGTACCATTTCATATCAGTAATTCTTTCTCTAAGTTCTGTTCTATTGTTTTCCCTGTATATCATCTCTGTAATTTTTCTTAGAATTCCTTTAAATTCTTTGTGCTTGATGTTGTCCACAGTTATCGTGCCTATTTTCAGTGGCCCTTCCTGTCTTTTCCCATCTACTTTTTGAATTGTGGCTCGGTCAATTTTTTTCTAATGTCTTATTGTCTTCTTTCAGCATTTATGTGTGTGTATGTGTGTGTATATATATATATATGCACACATAACATATATATAAAGAAGAATGTATAACATATTATATATTTATACAATATGTATGTTGTATGTTATATACATTAAATATACAGATACATGTATTTGTAGAATGTTATATAGTGTGTAATGTATGTATATTATATATTTAACATGTATCATATGTTATGTGCAATATTAATATATAATATAAAAATTATATACAGTATACAATTGTATGTTATATGTATATATAACTATATATTTTATATGTTATAACCCATATAACAAATGTTTTTAGTTCTTTCTATAGTGTTTGTTGTGTTTTCTCTCTGCAAACTTATTAGGCAACAGGTTTGGTCAAAATTTCGATATCATTTCTAGCATCTTATCTATTTTTCTCCCAGTATTTTGTATGCCTTGTATATTACTGTCTGAGCATGATCACTGCTTCCTGTTGCAGCATTTGAGGAAGCTTGTGGATGAGTTCCCCGGGGCAGAGTCCGGGTTAATGAAACACCTTTAACATGGAGGATTGTGCAGGTGCATGAGTTCCTCAGCCTTGATTACTCCTAGTTATTTTACTTATGTGGTCGAGTAGCTCTCCTTCTTCTGCCTCACCTGGAGGTTAGGTTCTGAGGCGTATGAAGGGGCGATAAGAGTCTTCATTGAGCTCACCCTTCCCGGCTTCTTGCAGTCCCGTGAGAAGGTCATGCAGGTGCTTCCGCTGGTGTGCGACATGAGCCCCACCTTCCCATCTTCCTGAGTGGATTTGCTTCTCATGACGTGGCTGTTTTTACTCGAGAGTGCTTCTCTGCTCTGCTTGAGACCTGGCATTGTGGACAGTTCCTCTTTACTTCTTCTGCTACTCCACCGAATTTCTATCAGGAAGTTTTGGTTTACCCTGCTATTGTGTTTCCGGGTTGTGGACATCATCCCATTTCATTCAAGAAATTTGTGTTTCGGAGTTTTTAAAATTATTAGCTGTAGATAGTTCCAAAAAGCAAAGGTGGAAGGGTGTATGTTTATCTGCCACAATTTACGAATCAGAAGTTGTATAACATTTTGAGGAATGAAAGTAAATGCCAAGAAGCAAGTCTTCCTGATAGAATTACAGTTTATATGTGAATATTTAACAGAAAATATATAATTTCCAAAATGTCCTCCTCTGTTAAATAATGGTCCTTTTTCTAAGATATAAAGTAAAAAATGAAGTTTCAGTAAGGGCAAATAAGTTTCCTAGGATTACCATAACTAGAATGATTTTAAAAACAGCAGCAATTTATTGTCCTGCAGTTCTTAATGCTAAACATCTGAAACCAAGATTCAAGAGGCCTGACAAGTCAACGAATCTTAAATTGTATAATAAAAGGAAACACCTACTTAAAAATAAAAAGAATCCATTTTTTAAATCCATAAGGGAAGAAATGAGGAAGAGGATAACAAGTATGACAAGAAATGTATTCACTACCTAAGTATGTAACTGTAACCCCTCTATACCTCATCTTTACAATAATGAAAAGAAAATCTGTAAAAAAAAAAATCCATAAGAGAATGAGGAAGAGGAAAGAAGAGAGTGGGGAGGGGGAGGGGAGAAGGAGGGCATATGAGAGAAGAGGGTAAGGAGGGCAAAAGAGGGGAAAAATAGCTGAAAAGTTATTTGGGTAGATAACTGACTTAACAAAAATAATCATGAAATTGTGGGGGTGGATGGAGTAACCTCAGCACACTAACAAATAGAACCATCGATCTAAGATTCTTCTATTCATGAGGTATGATGTCTTCCAAGAAGTTAGGAGATGAGATAAGGAACTACTGAAAGCACTGAGGACCAACAAAAGGAAGGAAGTGCTGAAGATGTATTCTAGGAAAGAAGGGGGTCTTTGAACGGAAGACTGAAATAAACAAAGTGGAATATAGACCTTAAAATCTTAAATAACTACAAGAAAAAATGGTAATATTTAATAGTAATGTCACACCAAGCAGGTTTAGGGTGTACAGGTATACCTGTATTCACTTTCTGCAAGTTAATATATAAAGTATTCAAGGCCACTGGGTTTCAGTCACCAAAACAGTCGTTTTTCAGGGTGTTCTTTAAAATATCAACAATGTCACCTTCCAACCTCTAAACTTTCGAAACAGCAGAGGGTTAACAATAGCCTTAGATACCTGGGATGTGTGGTGGGGCTGGGAATTCTCAAAGTTTCCAAGTTCCTGGCCTCCATTCCTTAGCTTGCTCTGGTGGATTGGGGCCTCAGCTTTGCTGTGACCACTGTTCTGTTCCCCCAGACTTCAGCGCATGAACGAATCTTGGTCAAATGCAGTTCTGAGCTAAGCAGGACCACGCGTTCACCATTAGAACGCCAGAGACCCTCTTGCACACGGGTGTCCAGATTAACAACAACGTGCACAGAAACATAGACTGCAGTCACCTCAACTGGAAGCAATTTGGATTTGGCCAACAGCAAAATGCATGAGTCAATGAGGGTCCATTCATCTACAGGAAGCCTGCATTGCAGAAAGGGGGTTAACCTACCTGTACTTCTTGTGTAAACATGGATGTGTGTTTATAAAGTCAGACAATGAAGGGGAAGCGTGAAAGTATTTTGGGGGACCAAGCTCAGAAACCTATCAGGAAAACTTGCTTTTATAGTTTAACAGCATTGCCAAATATCTTCTCTTCCAAAGACAAACGAACAGAGGAGACAGCCAGAAAATGCAATGGACATATGTGAAAAAAGCAACGTGAAAGGAGTCTGAGGAGCAGGAAGAGATGGGAAGGGGGAGAATGACAGTCGGGGCGACTCAGATGGGGGGGGCACTGGCCATGTTCAGGTGTAACCCCTCATGTGAGCTTTCAACCTTCAGAAAACACAAAGCAAAAGTTGCATTCAGAGTAGAGGAGTGTTTGCAAGAGTGAAGAAATTGATTAGCTTTGAGAAAGATGTTTTAATTGGGAAATAAAATTTTAGGGTAAGGTTTCTGTTCCTAAGTACCCAAGGATTTGTTTAAAAAAAAACAACCAAACAACTGTATACCTAGAGTTTGTGCTGTTTTTATCTTTTTCACTCAAGGTTACAATTCTCCCACTTGAGCAACAATTCTACTTCTGGCTTTTTGGTCATTTATTGGAGCTAAGAGTTTCCCAGAAACTCTTTAAAAAAAAAAATTGTAAAATAGTTTTTATTTTACTTTTTTCTTGTTTATTGTCAAAGTGATGTACAGAGAGGTTACAGTTTCATATGTTAGGCCTTGGGTACGTTTCTTGTACTGTTTGTTACCGCCTCCCTTGTTTTCCCCTCCCCTTCCTCCTCTCCCTCTTGAGTTGTTCAGTTGGTTTAAACCAAATGGTTTTGCAAGTATTGCTTTTGGAGTCCTTTGTCTTTTTATCCTTTGTCTCTTGATTTTGATATTCCCTTTTACTTCCCTAGTTCTTTATCTGAGCTGCCTTTGCTGCCTTTGAACAGATCTCGGCTCCTTCGATAGCTAGGATCACAGGTGTGAGACATCAGAACCAGGCTTCTACGGACACATCTGCGAATATTAATATTTTTCTTAGAACGCAAGTCACTTTAGGCTTGTGAGTGCTAACTCTCACATAGAATATTCCTAGTATCTATTTTCATTCTCCAATACATATGGTAATGAGTGATACACATTTTACAGACTGGTAGATGTAGGTGTCCTCAAAAAAATTGGAATCAATTTCTGTTTGAAGAGAACTCTTCAGTATTGGGTTCTAACTCATAGGGAAACCAAAGTCAGTCATTCTTTGAACTTAATATCCTGGAACAATATTCTAGTGTTCTAAAATGTACTTGAAACCAACAAGGAGCTCTGTTGTCTTTGGATGGTTGAGCTTTGAAGGAGCTCCAAATTGTTCTGTGCAGGCCGTGAGATGAGCTTATAGTTTAGAAAAATGAAGGGAATAACTTTGAGATCACTGTTATATCCCTTCTAAGCTGAAGGGGGAAAATATTTAGTGTTATTCCTGACTCCTTTGCAAGAGGTAAAACATTTCACTACTTTTAAGTTGGAATTAATTTCTAGCAACTATTCAAAGAATGCATTCAATCACACACCAATGGGTATGAGAATGGATTTCATATTTTATGACCCCTCATTTTAAAAAATCATTTGGGCTAAGCTGCATCTTCTGGGAACAGACTAGATGTACAAATGATGATGTTTCCTTCAAGCATTTCACATATATAATTTTTTTAAACATGAGAGAGTGAGACTGTGCTGGAGAAATATGCTGTAATTGTATTACTTTTTCAAAGGGGAAAAAACTACGGTGGTTGATTTAAAGGTTTGGGGGGGGGCATGGCAGTTCATCAACATACCGCTTATTAAATGTCATATTAATTACTTGACCTGCATCATCCGTTCTCCAGTGCAAATTTCTGTGCAAACTTTTTCTAATTTACTTTTTTCTCTATTTCCTTTCTGGAATATGTCTTCAGAATCCATACAGAGGATTAAATCTTGTCCCCAGACAGAACACTATATTAATTTATTTTATTGATTTAATTTAAATTTTGTGATGTGACTGAACCAGTGTTGAGGCTATGAAAAAGCAAAGTCACATCCCTTAATTCACATTAAAAAAATACAAAAATGGAAACTTCAAGAACTGATTTATGATCCCTTTTATATTCAAGGTAGTTTCTTTGGCATCAGTTTTAAAAATTGGAATTAATAATTCATGACCATTGTAAACTGTAACTGTGCCACATAATATTTTTAAGCTTATCTGACTTCTAGTCATAGCATAGAAATTAGAATAATTGCAATGTAATGACGTTTTCTTTTTCTGGATTTCTTATTTGGGCTTAAATTGTTTTGAAGGAGAAGATGATGAGGGATACATACTGAAAAGTATTTAAATTACTCATGACTTCTCTCTTGTGGTTTAAACATGAGTCCCTTTATTTCCTCTTACAAAAAAGGGAAAAACACTTATATTACTCTGCTTTTCATAGGCTTAAGTGTCCCTTAATCATCATCAGCTAACAGTGTAGAAATATAAGTGTTTTCCCACAATTCATCTATAGGGCAGATGATTTTTAAAAGTGGTGCTCATAATTTTGCTTCAGTTTTCAATGTTTCAGAAATAATGCCTAGTTAAAATAAATAAGGCATTTGTGTGTGATTTTAATATCGCAAGTCTTTTAAAACCAATTTTCATTAGAATTAAATAGATATGGAGAAAAACTAAGTAGAAGCTACAGTTGTTTTATTCCCTTTGGTTATAATTCTTTCTTATTTTTCTGTTTTGTTTTGCCAGAGTTAACATTTGAGCATCAACGAAAGTGAGAACAAATATTTTCTGAAGGGTATATTCAGGATCAATTTAGTTGTTTAAAAACTTCTCATGTATTTTTGGCTCCATTAAATTGTCTTTGTATCAAATAAGATACAGGGGAAAGAGGATGAGAAGATGGGAGGGGTAAATCTTGAGTTCTTTGACTTTTCGTGATGATTGTGAGGAATAGATGAGGATATTGCCGCAGGAGATATTTATAAATTTTATTGTGTACCTCTCAGAACAGAGCTTAAAGGTGCTCCATTTTATACATGAAATACTAGAATTTGTCAATTATTTAAGATAGGTGACACTGTTCTAAAATTCTAAAGTTAATGAAATCTCATACTAAAATTGCAGGCATTTTTGCTTTTCCTTACCAGCTATTTTGAAAAAGTGCCCAAACGCAACATTTTTTAACGCTGATTTTTAAAAATTTGTATGTGAGTCAGTAGAAGGAACAAGAGTTTATTTCCAGAAAACTCTACTTGGCTACTTACATTTTTCAATGCTCCAGTTTATTTGGTGAATTATTTATTCTGAAGGTGAGCTTTTAATTAGGCAAGTACCTTTGGGATATTTGGGAAGAGATTATGACTTTCCAGGATGCTGACTCAAATTTGATTGGCACCATCGCCTGAATAATGCAAACTGCTTGTGTGATGATCCCAAAAGAAAATAAGTAGACGATGCCACTTTTCTTTATTTTAATGGAAGTAAAAACACCTGCGTTTTGAAGACAATAATATTAATCGAATATGTGTTTATTCAGCTTTTAAAGACACTGACCTTTACAAGTACTGAACTAGGCCCATCAGCATAGAAATACCTTTAAGACATGAGCCAGGCCTTGCAAAGAACTTCGTTGTGGTTGAGTTGGGCTACACAAATACAAGAAAAGGCAATGGTTTGGGTTCTGTTCCAGGGGCCAAGTCTGGTAGTTCTCTGCCTCCTTGTCCATTTGTGTCAGCGGGATCATGATCGATACGGTGATGGCAAGACATATTTTTCTTAATACTGAAAGGAAAGAAACCTATTTAAATTGTTCTAATCGAGTGGATTCAGGATTATATTTGCAACCATGCAGTCATAGGTCTTTGAATTCCAATGTGATTTTTATGAAACAGAGAAAAAGGTGATGGTGTTATAATTTGACCTTGAAAGTGGGCTGTACTTGGGGAAGGGGACCAGGCAGGGTGTGTCAGGGAGGACTGTGAGGGGAGCCATGGGTGGAGATGGACCCCATTGCCTTAGGCAGAGAGAGAGCTGTGCCTAGAGACGGAAGTAGAAGTTCTCATACAGACGTAGTAGTTCATAAGACGAGGATGGTAGATTGAAAAAATAATTTTATCCTCAATTATTCTTAAAATTCCTACTAAAATAATTCATATTCTGTTTTTCTAAAGATCCAAATTTTGTTGAATTGGATCTGTTGTTGTGTGGGAGGGAGAAGACAGAGCATCTGTGGTGTATTTTATTAGTACAGTCAATGTTCAATTATCAGTAATAATGGAAACAGTATCCACATGGCTATCTGCACTCGGTAGATAACATCTAAGGCATTAATATGTAGAACTCCCATCATGCACCTAGCCTTTATCTTTCTCCTTTTATGTATAACAAATGTTAGTTCTTACAATTCAACTTCTTTTCTGTCTGATGAAAGGGGGTTAAAGGCAGGAAGAAATTACCTAATCTTTAAGCCAAATAATTAAAAATGTTGGTCATAATAAAGTTCTTGCCTTAGTTCATTTCACTAATCTCATTCATTACATTTATGTGTGACATTTACTATAACTGTATAGATTGGATTTTGAAAGCCTCTTTGCACTTCCATAATTTTTAAATTAAGTACATCACAGTAATATACCTGTTGTCTGGTTGGCCCTCCACTAACTACGTTCGGTCTACAAGGCAACAAGCTGGTTCTCTTCTAGTTGTGAGTATGGGAATAAAAGAGAAGAGAGTGAAACATTTGGGAGGAACGTACAATATAAACAGGGATAAAATTCTGTCCTGTAATTATCATTTGGTTTAGTTACTAGTTCTTCTGTTAAATGTATTGCTTTAATGAGTTGTTAGTGGAGATACTGATACATTAATGAACTCGAGTCTTCTGACAAGCCAATCACCAAAGACAGATGGAAATAACAGTCGTTTTTTTCTTTTTTAGGGGATCGGATTTTTTTTTTTTATTTTCTAAAACAGGCTAGCTCATTCCAGAATTTTTCACAATAGATCTAGCTCATGCATAACCTGTGAATAAATAGAATACCAGAGATTTGCAAGTAAACTTTTTACAGAAAGTTTTTGTTGTTTGAAGCTTCCTCATCCTTTCATGTAATAAAACAAATACATCTTTATGATGGGACTTCTAAAGAGCCCGATGTTCAAGTCTTGTTCCAGATTATCTATCTATCTATCTATCTATCTATCTATCTATCTATCTATCTATCTATCTATCTGCTCCTTTCAGCAGTGGAGCCCATATGGGAAACCTTCACAGAAAGTCATCTCAGCGCCCCACAGTCATTCCATACTCTGGAGTTTCCAACTCTGGGTTTGTCAGCCAGCTTCAGAGAAAAATAAAGTGGCCACTTAACCCTTCTGCAAACATAAACATTGCCTGCTCCTGTTAACTCCCTTTGCATTTACGCAACAGTTGAGACCACCGTATTTGATGTTATAGGACTCTTCCTCTGTGATGTGGAGAACAAACTGGGCAGAGTTGGAGCCAGGCACAATGGATGTGTCCACCCTCTCATGTCCAATTCTTGTTTGAGCTCAGGCTCATGGAAGGTTCCCTAACCTGATTGTCCTGGCACTCTGGCGGCCAGTTTTGTTTCACAAGTAAGCCATTGTTTAAAGCTTACCTCCACTGGTATGGGGGAAATCACGGTCACTTTCCTCAGAAGGTGGCCAAATATGTGACACATGCTTAAGGTTTCATCAACTCTACAGTCCCAAACAACAGAACACCTAGATTATGTCAGTTGAACATTGGGGTATATTTTTGTTAAGTCCTTAGGAAGAACTATGACTTCTGACTCCTTTTGAACAAAAAATTGGTGGTGCTATTGAAGGAGAAGTTGAAGAAAGTTTAGTTTGAATGTTTGTTTGTCAAAGGGCATTTAAAAAAGTCTTTCCCTCTTTTCTAGTACAAACTGTTTTTACAAAAAGGAATACAATTTAAGTCTTCGTGCAATGGCTTTGTACAGACAGATATTGCTAAAGTTCCATGATACTTTCTCCAGTTTGCCTTTGTTGACCATTTTAACTTAATTTTGCCTATTACTTTTACTCCAGATTATCTGGGTTTATTTTAATGTAATTATTCTGGACTTGAAATTAGTTATGTCTTGTTGTAGAAAATTTGAAAAATATAGAACACACGCACACACACACACACACTCATATAATGACAGTCCTCTAGTGTTTCACTACCCAGCAACAATCTTAAATATGGCTGTACTTTCCTATTATCTATTTTCCAGGTATGTATTTTTTCTCTTTGTTCAACCATGTAGCAAGCACTATGGGACCACTCAAAGGTTGTTCCTGTAACATAATGAGGGATTGTAAAGGGTAACACCATGATCTGAGTTACCCATGTGACTTGTTAGAAAGAAACATGATTTTTAAGTTTTTGAGGACAAAAATAGCCATTTGTTGATCTTCGATATTTTTGTGGGCACATGTTACAAACCAAAAAAGTGCTTACTGTCCCTGCATGACAAAATACACTGGTTATTGTATCTTCTCTCTCTCCTCTCTTTCTCTCTCATTTGTAATCATAGAACAAGATTCCATTTAAGTGTTATTTTCACTGTTACTGTAAGTGAGTTCAAGGTTGTGCTCTTGGAATTGAAGAGAAGAAACTGAGTTAGAGCCTTGTGGGACCAAGTTTTAAGTCCAAGTTTCAGAATCTCTAAGACTTTGGGTGAATATACAGGAATAGAGTTAACTGGGAAGAAGGGTAGATTTCTTTTACTAAGCTTTCAAAATTCATTTGTCCATGATTTTGAGCCATGGCTTGGTCTGTTTACTCAATTTTCTGAGTAGATTTCAGAGCATTGGTATGTTTGATTTATATTTTTCTCTTGGCCTTTACGTGTTGAAGATTCTTTTGTTATAAAATTTCTCCTTTACAACTTTTCTTCTTCCTTAATTTTCTTCTTGGTAGTCTCCTATTTACTTTATTGATTCTTTCACTCTTGCTTTTCCTTTTTCACAGAAAAAAAATTGAGAACCTCAGAGTTTTGTACCTTTGTAGATTTTTTTTCTCCTTGAATATGTAAGAAATATCCTCCAGTCATATAATTTAATCTTTTATTCCTATTATCTGACAGAATATAATTTCATACAAAATCTCCCTTAATTATCTCCCCACAAATTTAAATGTAATAAACCCCATAGCTGAAAACTCAGATTTTTTTTTTATCTTGGGAAATTATTGCATCTGCTTCTTTCATTTCTAATTGTTCAGATTTCATCTCCAGCAATGTGTGTGATTCCTTTGGCACTTATTTTTTGTCCTCTTTAATCTATAATCTTCTGTCTTATAATTTTCATCTTTGAATGCTTTTCTTTCCATTCTAGGAGTGGGTGCCAAATCTAGTCATTGGTATTCCACACTGCCATTTACACACCCTGCACTCTCGAAGTATGTTCTGATTCTACCCTTGCATTTTTGGTTTCTTTGTATTTTCTGCCTCAAGAAAAAAAAAAAAAACAAAACCAAAAAACGTATGCTTATTTCTATTGCACTTACTTTAAAATTATTCATATTTTTTTAAATTTGTGTTTGTCTTTATTGTTCCTGGCTTGTGAGAATATCAAACATGTTCCTAAAATTTTCTTCTGGGACTAACAGAATGTTTTTAGACTACATTCTTTCACTGCATTTTTACACATGCAGATTGTATTAGTTTCCAATGGTTGCAGTAACAGAGTGTCACACACGTGTAAAGCACGCATCAGCCAGATTACTTGAAATCAAACATAGTAGTCTTAGGTTTGGCTATGCTGATTCTCTTCTCCCTAATTCTTTTTTCTTTCCTTTCCTTTTTTTTTTTTTTTTTTTGCCAGTCCTGGGGCTTGAACTCAAGGCCTGAGCACTGTTCCTGGCTTCTTTTTGCTCAAGGCTAGCACTCTACCACTTGAGCCACAGCGCCACTTCTGGCTTTCTCTATATAGGTGGTACTGAGGAATCGAACTTAGGGCTTCATGTATACGAGGCGAGCACTCTTGCCACTAGGCCCTATCTCCAGCCCTTCCTAATTCTTTTAAGGCCAATGCACCCGTTCAGTTTCCGAGCATAACCTTGGCTCCTGTCTCAGCTATGCTCGTGCTCAAGCTTTGCCACCAAGAACTGGCTTTCCCAACATCATCTGCCCACCGGGGAGGTACCCAGCGGTGACATCTGGCTGACACAGGAGGCAAAGGCCTGACTCATTTGCTTCAACTTGAGATAATGCTGTACTCTCTTCCTGTCTCCATAGCTTCCTGTAGGATCAACAGAGAGGCCTCTGCTGCTCTCCTGTGGCCTGTCGTTCTCCCTCTGCCCTGACCTATCCTCCCAACTTGATCGCGGCCGCGTCTACCCCCCAAGAGTCTGTTTCTATAGAACCTGATCCTATGATGACCTCCACTGCATCTCACCCGTGTGTCAGCCCATCCCCTACATACTCCAGACAAGTCAGGATGGTCCCAGACAGCCCGAGGATCATGCTCAATGTACAATTCTTAGAAGCCTTATAGCATGGCGGAGTCATGATCATGCACTGGTATTTAGCAAATACACATAAATTGGTCTGATGAATCCGGCAGGGCTCAGAACACTGTACCCTCAAAGTATGGTACCTTTATGTGGGGAGTATCGTGGGCCAAAGAGATTCGCAGGGCTACATAGGCAGGAAGTTCTCTGTGGCCTTCCCCTGCCTCCATCTCTCGCTGAGCAAGTCACAGAAACTAGAATTCTTCTTCCTGAAGCAAGCCATCCAATCTAGCAAGGTCACCTTGAATCCCTCCATTCTCTCCTGGAGACATTCTCATCATAGTTCTGCCCCATATTTGGATCCTAAGGAAAATCTGGGGAAATAACCCCCCTCAAACCAGTCCTTCCCAAGCCCTTTCCAGTTTATCAGCATCAGACATTACTTTAGTTCAATCATATCTGTACATCACTCTTTATCAGACCGAAACATTAAAATGCAAGCATGTCCCTTGAATCTTTTATTCATTTCTGAAATTCATACGTCACATAATATTTTGATAAACTGGTTTTTCATTTATTAATTGATCCCTATGATATGAACTTTCACAAAATCCTGTTATTTCTTAGTGAAGATGCACTGTTACTTTTCTCTGCTAAATTTTTTTGTTTTTGTCAATTCCTTTCGCAAAAAGCCTTTTATAGACAAACAAAAGAAGGTAGTTGAAGTAATTTTAGGATGCATATCTTATTCGCTTTTATACTACCAATGAGCATATATTAATTGACTTCAGTCATTATTTCCTCTGAAATTTAAGCTAATAGAGCACATGGAACTGAACTATCCAAGAAAACTTCTGAGGGTTGATTATTCACATGATTAAGATGCTATATGTCAACGCTATCGTTTACCAGCCCTTTTAATTATATAGATAATCATACGAAGAACTGCTAATTCTGTCTCCTAACTATTAATTGTTTGTAATTACCTACAGATTAAAACTGTATGTGCAATTAGCTCTAAGAATTAATTGATACAAGGGGATTGATAATAAGGGAAGCAAAATGAGCTTGGCATGAAAGAGGCTCTGGGGACTGGAGCCCATTGAACCTAGAGGGGCTTGGTTCTGGTGTGTCCTAACAGAGGCTGCTGAATCTTTTTTTTTTTTTTTTGCCAGTCCTGGGGCTTGAACCCAGGGCCTGAGCACTGTCCCTGGCTTCTTTTTGCTCAAGGATAGCACTCTACCACTTGAACCACAGCACCACATCTGGCTTTTTCTATGTATATGGTGCTGAGGAATTGAATCCAGGGCTTCATGTATGTGAGGCAAGCACTCTACCACTGGGCCACACTCCCAGTCCTTGCCCTATCTACACTGGGCCCTCCTTTTACGCTGAGAGACAGTTGCATGAAGTATTTCTTGAGAGCACTTGGCTCCTTGGCTGACTGAGCAGTGTGACTGAAGCTTGAATCACTGTTGATTTTTTGCTGCTATCCAGGTGAATCGAACACATCTGTCATGTTCCATATGGAAGACGTTATAGAGTAATCAACTAGCTAAGAATTCTTCTTCTTCCCCCCCTCCCCTTTTTTCCCTTCTTCCCTCGGTAGCAAGATCACCCGTGGTAATCTTATCCACATTCAGTGAGTCATTTGCATAATTTAAGTTTCTAAAATAACTATGCTTATTCGGTTTTAGAAATATCTCTCACCTGTGTCAATAATTGACTCATTGTTAATTACATAAATTTGAATAGAAATGGGGGAAAAAAACCCACCTTCAACTGTCACTTCGAAACTATTACATTATAAATATCAAGATCAGACTAGAAATGGAGGAAAGAAATCAGGCCCCCCCCCCAAAAAAAAAAAACACCAAAAAAAAAACTGGCCTTGAAAAAACCAGAGAATTTAACCATTTCTTAAGGCTTTCATGCTCCTTTGTTCATTGTATGGGGTCTTTCAGTCTAACAGTTTTGCTGTTGGACTTTCTTGCTTTGTTCCATTCTGTAGCACATACATTTATATTTCATCACAGTATTATATTCCGTCTTATGAAGAATATAACGCCATGAAAGACTTTTAATTAAGTCTAGATATGGCAATGAGATATGCAGAAGACAGCAGAATAGCACGAAGTTGTGGTATAATAATACTTTTTATTAAGAGTCTAAAATAAGTATTGAGGAAGTGCAAAGTCAGGAAGACAGCTGTATGAGTATTTATTTGACAATTTTTTTTTTAATGTTCAAGAACAGCTACTATTTAGCGAACTCCTTGTTAAACTGATGTAACCATTTTGGTTTCTTTCCAAGTCTTGTTATGGCATTTTCCCCACCTAGTAAAATCTCAGAGTATTTTCTCTGTCCCGAGGAATGATCTGGGATTATTGATGAGATTTCTAATATTTCCATCTATTATGTGCATAGTGAATACACACACACACAGAGTTTAGAATCTTCATTTTTCTTCAACATGAACCCGGAAGATGGTTGGCTCGAGAAAGACTTTGTGAAAATTTAGTGTGATATGAAACTTGGGTTTCGTTCCACCGCTCTCTGCTTAGACCCTTGACCGGCCCTGTGGAACAGAGTGGCAATCACTGCATGTCCTCTTGTGCGCGTGGCTTCTGAGGAAGTCATTCGCATACATCAGCGTGTGAATGATTACCTTGAGGATTTTAGAAGAGGTTTTACTGCTTCCTGAAGTGGAAAAGTTATAGCTACATTTTCTAGCATGATACCAACATCTTGGGGATAATAATGCCTGGTCTCCTTGACTGCTGGCGTCTGCTTCGTGCGTAAACAAGATGAAATATCCGAAGCTGCTGCGGACTCACCAATAAAGACAGGATGTAGAGCTGTGTACTTCATGTGGGGCCCGGCCCTTCCTTCGGTGGTCAGGAAGATGCCTCCTTTGCCTAGGAGGTTTAATCTCTTGAGATCAATTCTTTTCATTTTTTAAATTGTTATTGCCAAGATGATGTATTGCAAAGGGACTACGGTTATGTAAGTCAGGTAATGCCTACAATTCTTTTTCAACAGTGTCACCTCTTTGCTTGTTTTCTCCATTTTTCTCTCAACCCCTCTAAGTTGTATAGTTCATTTTTAACATGGAGTCTAGTGGGCACCACGGTTTTAATTTCTATTACTATATTTTATTTCTATTACTCATTTCTATATCTTCTGAAATAGATAATCCATCTACAAAAAGAAATTCTGTGGGATTCTTAGTTTTATTTTACTTTTTGTCATTGGTGGGGCTTGAACTCTGGGCCTGGGTGCTGTCCTCGAGTTCTTCAGCGCCAAGCTAGCACTCTACCACTTGAGCCACAGCACCACTTCTTATTTTCTGGTGGTTAAGTGGAGATAAGACTCTCACGACTTTCCTGCCTGGGCTGGCAGGAACTACTTTGAACTACGGTCCTCAGGTCAGTCTCCTGAGGTAGCTAGGAGGGAGCCACTGTCGCCAAGCTGGCAGCTTCCTTTTATAACTGCTCAAAGATAATTAAAAGAAGAGGGAAGTGTGTGTGCAGGTCACAAATAGTACATGGAGAATGCTTTGAATGAGTCAGGAACGCTTTGAAGAACTGTGGGCCTTTCATGCTTCTCATATCTATGTTGCTTTTTTGTCCTCTTGCATTCATGAAAGCCCCCAATTAAAGCATACAATATACGGCTTCTCCCTTGTAAACATCTTTTCAGTTACTGATATTCTCAGTTCTCTGCAGGCTTCCTGTTATCAACTTGGATTGGCTTCCCTTAAAGAATTTCATGTATTCACATTTGAGTTGTGATTGGAACTTATTGTGCTGCCTTTTTTTTTTTTTTTAAGAGATTTTACCTTTGAACAAAGGGCAGAGACTTTTGGCTGAATAAAAAAAAATACATATAACATTGAAATGTGGTAGCACATACACATATTAAAAGGTTTCCGAGTGAACTATTTATTTACTGTTTTAGGTGATATCTTTGCTTCTTGGTAAGACACTTAATTTATAGTACTGTAAATACACAAAGGCAATTTGATGTAAAATTAGGAGAATTTATGAAAGAATATATGCCTATGAATAATTATTAGAAATATTGAAAACTGAGGGAGAGGGTAACAAGTTTGACAAGAAATGTACTTGTTTCCTTACGTATGTAACTGTAACCCCTCTGTACATCACTTTGACAATAAAAGTTAAAATAAAAGGAAAAGAAAAATTGAAAAGTAAAATAGTTCCATTGTCCCGGATGGAAGCACTACCATAAGGTTCTGTCCCTACTTCTATTTAGCATTTTTTGAGACTGGGTCTCAGGTCTTCTTCCTGCCTCAGAATCCAGAGTGCTGAGATTATAAGCCTGTGCCAGCCTGCCCAGGTAAATATTAACTTCTCCCTCCCATTATAGAGCAACATAGCTAGGCATGGTGAAACGTGGCTGCTATCACAGTGAGGACGAGGAAGAAAGATCACGAGTTCCAAGCAAGTCTGGGTGACAAAATGAGTTCCAGGTTCACCTGGCCAGTGTAGTAAGACTGTCTAAATGAACAAACAAACTCACTTTAGAAGTCCCATGAACCAACTGCTATAAGACAGAAGAGATATTGCGTATCTGCCAATAACCTTTTGCTTCTTTGGCCTATTTACCTTGCTAATTTTAGTAATTTCCTTTGCTTTTGATAATTTCATTTGCTTTTGCCATTTAAAAATCTATACCTCCATAGTAATTCTGAGTTTTTTTCTTCTTTTTATAAAGTACTTGCTTATCAGAGAAGTCTTCCTTTGATTTTTATAAAGGCTCTTACCAAGTATGATTTTACTTTAAACTTTGTGAGAAGACAATGCTCTTGAGAAGTCTATGAATGAATCTACTAGACTTCTGCTGGTCCCACTCTATGCTCTGAAAACATAACAGCCTTTCTATATGAGGAAGTCACTTAAAGTTTTTTTCTGTGCTTACTTTGCTACCACTTCTTTATCTCTCTGACTAAATGACCGTGTGATTTTAACAACAGACTGAGCCCATAAAGATGATTTACCATCCCCTCTGTAACATTAAGCAATATGATTGGTTCATACTTTTCCTGGATAAATATTATTTTAACCTACCTCTGTTTCTAACAGAGAGGCTGGTATATGATTGGAGAGGAATTATGTCAGCGAGTTCTTGGCATTTGCGTGAAAGTCGGAAAATCTCTGAATCGTCAGCAACGTTTCAGGATTATTCGGTATGTATTTCTAACACTGGACATGGAAATGACTTTCTGTTTTTCCCCCCAGCAAATTATTAGGTTAATTACGATCAAATTACGATCAAAATATTTTACCATGGGCCTATTTCACTCCTAACGTAGTTCTCTATTGAGGCTACCATTCTATTTTCTGTCTCCATGAATTTGGCTACTCTAGGGACTTCAAATAAGCAAATTCACACTGTAGTTTTTCTTTTGTAACTGTCTTTCCTTAAATACCATATTTTCTTAGTCTGATCCAAGTGGGTTGCTTCCACTTTGGATATATTGAATAATCCTGTCAAGAACGTGGATATATAAGTGAGATTTGAGTTTCTGATTTCACCTTGAACTGGAATTGCTTGTCATTATTATATGATTATATGTGTCTGTTTAATTCTTTGAGACATTACCATATTGGTTTTCCACAATGACTATACCATTTTATATCTTCCCTAGCAATGCACAAAAGGTTCACATTCCTCAAGTCCTCACTAACACGTACTATATTATCTGATATATTACATTTTAATGGCTGTCCAGGGCTAAATCAATTTTCTGTGAATGAGTTCAATCAGTTCAGAAGACCAAAAGTAAGGAAACTGAAAATAAAGGATATTGCATTGTTAAGGAGGAGTGGAGACAGGAGTTAAAGAGATCCTATCTGTGATTTTATAGAGAGATGAATGAACACATTTTGTATTCTGCATGACTTGGCTATTCTTATCAAACCTTAATTTGCTCAAATATAAAAAGCCCTGTGGATAGGCCATCTTTAGGCAAAGAGAATGCTGGCCCTTTTATACCTGAAATATATTTTTAGAAAATATATTTTGTATGTTTTTAGTTCGATGGCATGCATCTTTGTGCTTTAATTTTCATTTCTGAAACTACTGGTTTATTGTATCATAAATGTACTAAAATTTCTGATTATTTTAAGCAGTGACACATAGGTTCCTATTACTTCTTTATATGAGTTTTTTTTTAAAGTACTGCATCCTGAAGAAACAATTACTGGTGTTACTTTTTATGTTTCTTGAGGTTCTGAGATATTTATAGTTTTAATTATCTTTCACGATAATATTTATCTAAGGCAAGAGAGATCTGTGAATGTAATTCCTCCTGCCACATAAAAATGGACTATTACATTGAAACCAGATAGGAAAACCATCACCTCCAGATTTCTGGCTGCATTTTCATGTCAGAACTCCTTCTGGGGTTTGTTACACTTTATGATAATGTATGCGGTAGCCTCAGAATATACAAGCTGGAGGTGTCACTAAAAAAAAAAAAAGCCATGGGTATTTGTCAGTATTCTGAGATATAAAAATCCCTATGCTTATATATCGTGTCGGTGAAAGTAGCTGGGATGAAAACGAATGCTGTAAGAAGTTGGGATAAGGCATTTCTAGAAATTTCTATACCTTTAGAAAATGAAAGGACACGCCCTCTGGTTGTCCGTCGGGGAAACTGTCACCTGGGTCTGAGGGTGAGGAAGGTGGTCCTGTGAGGACCTGGGCGATGGGCCACGGGGTGACACCTTAGCACCAGGATGAGGTGACACAGAGGAAACGTGGAAACGTCCCTTGGGGGCCTTGGCACTGAGAGGCTCCCGGGCCTGAGGGCTTGGAGGGAACTTTGCCAGCTGCAGAGAAACCAGTGATGGTCACCCAAGGATGGAGAATAGGGTGCACCTGAGGAATTGAAAGGTGTGTGTGTGTGTGTGTGTGTGTGTGTGTGTGTGTGCGTGCAGGAGGTAAGCAGGCCTTAGTGGTAGTGCTGGTCACAGTGCTAGGCCTATAGCTGTCAGATCACCTACATACTCTTTTGAGAGGTAAGCTATACCGTGACTGTTTACAAAGGCAGAGGAAAGCCTGCCTCGCCCAGCGCCCAGTGGAGAGCCTGGAGCAGACACTGGGTGAAGGGAAGGAACAGACTGTGCCGGGCCCTGGGGAATCCCCACCACCCTCCACCCCCTCCTGGGAAGCTAGGTACACTTGTTCTCTAGTAAAGGGAACATTAAACTAAATTTCTTAAAAAGTAATGAAAGAGAACAAACTGTAAAAAAGGCAGCCAAAAAAAGGCAAACATCTGTTACTGAACATGTCTCACTTGACTTCCTTTTAATGTTCTTAGGAATAAATTTATGAACTGGGGAAGGTTTAGCGCTAATTAGCTTGTTTTCATCAAACAAAATGTAGCAGGCATGGATGTTGAATATGAATGAACTGCATCAATCGTAGTGCTACGTGGATAGTGGAGTCCTGAGAGCCACGGTTATGGCCACCAGTTTGGAACTTGCGACTGTTACTAGTGTGTTGATTAGCTTGGCTAGGCTGAGCCATTCGGAGAAAAATATCTTAAAAGTTTTGTGTATTTATTGAATAATGTGGGGGGGGCACGTTTAGCCAGAAAACTTTTGTTTTTATAAAGTCTTTTATCTTTGGCCACATGATTTGTTGTGCTTTGGAATAACCAATGTGGAGTTACTCCAGAGCAAATCTGATAACGCAGGCAGTAGCTGCAGTAGTCGTTTCGACTTCAGAGTTGCTATACAGGTTTATATCCTTTCATTTAAAACTCCTAGGGCAACAGAAGCTTTTGCCAGGAGTTCACAATTTTTCTCACAAGGGTGAGAAGAGGTAAGTCAATGGATGAACAAGCCTATGATGGAATACGCTCATATTTTCAATAAAGCCTATGAAGATTCTCATTCAGTGGAAGAGAGAGGCCACGATAAAAAGGGGCCTGATGTTCATTCAGTGTACCTTCTGCCGTCAAAGATCAGGTGAACCAAGTTTTCATGTATGTTACACACAAAAAAGTGTTGGTTTTTTCAAGCTTTTTTAAATGTTACAGGCTGAGATAAAGAATTATAGACTTGTAACAGTGGTAGTCATAGAATTAACCATGGTAGTAGAAGTTGATGAAGGAGGGTGGAAAAGTTAAGGACAAACACTTAACATACAGGGGGTAGAGAGAGGAGGAGGTCATGGATGGGGGGATGGGAGGGATGGGGGAGACAAGGTGAGAAAGAGGGAAAGGGAGAGAACAAGCAGTAAAAAGCATAACCATGAAGAGAAGAGGAGAGAATACTGATTTAAGCATGTTAGAGTCATTTTGCTGTCATTTTTTCCCTATATATATTTTTTTATTCCTTAAAAAATGTGCAGAATTCTTAATCTCTTTATTCTGAAATAGTTTATTCCGCATCCTGTCTGTGAAGCCAATGGCAGGCAGTTGGGGGTGGGGCCGAAGAAGGGTAGGAGAAGGAAGGAAGGCAGGAAGGCAGGAGAGGAGATGGGAGGGGAAAGGAGGGGAGGGGAGAGAGGAAAAGAAAGGGAAGGGAAGGAAAGGGAAGGAAAAGAGAGAAAGGGCTGGGAATGTAGCTCAAATGACAGAGCAAAGTGCAAGGCCCCTGGGTTTGATTCCTCAGCACTGGGAAACCAAAAACCTTTCAGCATATCTTTTCCTATTAATTAATTATCTCTACAATTGAATGACTGGCACCAGGCTTTCAGTTATGAATGTGACTTATTTTGAGATACTTTGGTAATTGGACATTTTAAAATAGAATACAGTGGATGAAGCCCCTGTGGCTCATGTCTATAATCCCAGCTACTCAGGAGGCTGAGATCTGAGGATCATGGTTCAAAGCCAGCCTGGACACCTAAGTATGTGAGACTCTTCTCACCAATGAGCTACTGGAGAGTGGAGCTGTGGTTCAAGTGGTAGAGTGTTAGCCTTGATCAAAAAGGAGCTCAGGGCCAGCACCCAGTCCCAGAGTTCAAGTCCCAGGATTGGCAAAGAAAAAGAATATAATGAGGGATATGTGCAGTTAATTTCTTAGCATAAATTCCTTGTAGTGATTTATTGGTCTACCCCACTCCTCTCTTTTACTTTGTTTTATTCTTCTGTATTGTTAAACTACTTTCTAAAGAAGTATTAGTTTGGGATTTGGGGGGAAATTTTTTTACTGCTTCTCAAAATCAAATATGCACAAATAAACAAGAACCAGTCACCAACTAAAAGCAAATTGTCGTATATGGAAGGGATAGCTGGAATGGAGCAAGGGCTTAATGAATTATAGCTGTTTTAACTTTATTAAATTTGTGAAAGGATTCATTAAATCCTTTCCTGAAGAATTTCTCATGACTTATAAAAATATAAGCAACATGGAATATGTAAGTAAAGACATCAGGGGTTATAGAAACGATGAAGTAAATATTTCATTAAATACATAGATTCCAAATTTGGCATATTAATTGTTTGTGATAAGTAAGTCAGGAATTTTGTGGTGCACATTTGAGAAGCTAATAAAAGAAGCTAATGATAATTGTGACTTAGTTCAGAGGGTTTCCATAAAATGAAAGCCAGTAAGAAGTTATGTATTATGTACATACTCAAAATCCTGCCATTACAGATAAGAAACTATGTAGAATCTACTGTCATCATAAGACCAAAACACACATTGGTGAGGGTTTCGGGGTGTGGATGGTTGTGCTGGAGATTCACAAAGGGAAATCCCCCTTTGTGCCTTTCTATCCATGTGTGTCCATGGATCAGTAATGCGATTACCTCCTGGAATTTTGTTAAAAAATATAATCTCACACTCCTTCCAGGTCTATTGAAGTAGAAGATCAGCCATGATTTCAAAGCTCGTTGAAGTCTGAGAAGCGTGGTTTTAGCTCACGCCCTACAATATTATTGCTTTTAAGTGAACTTTCAAGAAGTAGTTACAATGTAGACAGCTTATATTTTTCCCCGACAAGTACTTGCAATATAGATATTCTCTGATAAATTCAGATGTCCCCTAGGTTGGGATTGCATTTACTTATGAAAGCTGAGTAAGGGCAAAGAAATGGTAAATGTTTGAAGAGACAGATATGCTGATATAAACATTACACAAATATATGCACTGAATTAACATCACTTGGTACCCCAGAAATAGGCACAGTTTTTATGTATCAGTTAGAAATAATTTTAAGTTTTAAAAAATAATAAAGAGATTAAGGACAGAACGAAACAGAAAGACCAGGCTCTCTAGGCCTTGGAGAATTGTTATACATAACCAAACGATGGCAAACTCCAGATTCACAGACCAACAATTCAACATTACCTTGTTTTGAACGAGAATGGAGCTCTGTTGCTTTGCCAGTTCAACCGTGCATTATAATTGTTCTTTACTTTGTATGTCTTTCCAGAATTTATTTCTGTGTCATCTATGATTTGTTACTACGGACATTTCCTGGAAACAGCAGTCCCCTTACAAATAGATAAGTCCTTCCGGGTGATTTATAGCAGGATGCAGTTTTACCCTTCCTTCCTTCTATTCATCCGTGTTGTCTCCTAAGCTATGCTTAAAAACTCAGGACTAAAAGAATAAATTCCTGTTGCTTTGATTTTTTGGTGGAAGTTAAACAAGTGCATATGTGATTTTTGTTGTTGTTGCATCATCTTCCGTGGTCTTCCAGCGATCTGACGTGAACTGCTTTTGGAGGCCACTCCAGTGGTCGGCACTGTGTTTTGGTTCATCTCCTGCTCTGTAAAGACATGTAAGGGAATGTGACACTTGAGGCCACGTTCCCAAGTAGGGACTGGCTTGGCCGTGTGCGCAGATTTACAGAATGGATGAATTTCTCAGGAATAGCATCGCTTCCTAGGGGTTGGTTACATGGCATCGAAACCCTTCTGGCTTGTGTATCTTCTTGGAAGCTCTCGAATTCAAGAACGCGGAGAGGCTGACTTGTGAAAAGACCCAGGAGAAAATGTGTCTGGTGCCTTCTGGTTCTGCCCGCGTGCCAGTGATTGGCAGGTTTTTTTTTTTTTTTCTTCTTCTGTGTAGGCCATTTCTCACACGGGTGGGGTGAGATCTTCACTTCTCACTACTCACAGAAGGCGCGGAGACATGGCTGACTTCCACAGTGCGAACACCACCGTTCCTAGTCCAGCCTGGCAGAAAAAGCTTTGCAGTTGATTTCACATGTTTTAATGTGTAATTTATAGTTTTATTATGTATGTGCTAGCAACGATTTTCTTTTCACAGTGACCTATTTTTAAAACCAACCGTTGTTTTTACCTCAAAGGATGTGTTTATGTATCATGTGTTATACATGCTTCTGGTAGGGTCATAAAGCTGTTGAAAACGATGGCAATTCTTTCTTTTCCTCAGTTGTGGAGCTTGAACTCAGCTCCTGGGCACTATCCCTGAGGTTTATTTGCTCAAGGCTAGCGCTCTACCACTTTGAGCCATAGTGCCACTTCCAGTTTTCTTGTGGTTAATTGGAGACAAGAGTCTCACAGACTTTCCTGCCCAGGCTGGCTTTGTACTGTGATCCTCAGATGTCAGCCTCCTGAGTAGCTAGGATTACAGGCCTGAGCCACCAGTGCCTGGTTGAAAATTCGTTTGTACTTAGAAAAACGCCCTTTAGCCACTTCTGGGGGATAAGCATTAGGAAATAGAATGCCAATGACAGATTTTCACCTTTTTCTAGCAAACATATTCCCGAATTTCCCAGATAAAGCAGTAAAATAGAACGATGTCTAGCATCCGGATGCAAAATGAAAGCTAGCTAGAGATCTATGTTTAATCAGTCTAGAGTTTAATTATTACACTAAGAGGTAATTGTCAAAAAGATTTTTTAAAAATTCAGTCAAGGTTGGGAAAAGGAGTAGGAATTGATAGATTAGACACTGTTTTTCTGAAAAGAAGCTGAGGTGTAATAATATTGTATAAATTATCAGAAGGAAGTCTTGGCACTAATTAATTCTGGAGTTGGAGAAAATATGTGGGGAAAGGAGTTTGAAAAGTGATTTGGTATAAATTTATTCAAGTTGCTACACAATTTTGAAAAATATACCAGAAGGGTTTTATTAATGAATGGCTTAGGTCCTCAACTGAGTGTTTGTGTGTATCAGACTTGCATTGCCCTGGGGGGGCGGGGTTGGGGTGGAATCAGAGCTTACAAAAATTGAAACAAGCCCTTGACTGCTATGCAAATAGAAGAAGAAAAGATGTTAAGAGAGAAGGGAGTGAAACTAGAAGGGCAAAACGGGCTTGAGACAGTAATAGATGAATATGTAGAAAACGAAGACTTGGAAACAAAACAAATGCTGCCTTTGGAAAAGGAAGAGAGAACCCATCAATCAAGAAAAGAAGCGAGAGAAAACAGGAACCCTGGTAGCCCATTCCAGTTATGTTAGCTAGGAAGAGGCAAGCACAGATGAAGGATATCACGGCAATGCAGTATTGAGACAGGTGATGTGCACACACCAGGGGAGGTAAATCCTCAGCAGCGTTCTAGGGCACGCTCTTCATCACGGAGAATCCAATCCAGGAAGGATTGGAAGCTGACAAAAACGGAGTGCGCTAATATAAAGAGCAGTAGCACACAGGAGCAGCTTGCCCCAAGCCAAACACATTGTGTTAGAGTATGAAATATAAAGATTAGAGATTAATTTTTTTGTAAGCCCCTCCTAGTTTTATAGTTACAGAGCTATGTCATGGAACATTTTGAGCGTAGCAGTTAAAATAAAGTCCTAGCAGGGCACTAGTGGCTCATGCCTATAATCCTAGCTACTTAGGTGCCTGAAGTCTAAGGATCTTGGTTCAAAGCCAGCCTGGACAGGAAAGGCCATGAATACTCTTGTCTCCAAATTGTCAGCAAAAACAGAAGCGGAAGTGTGGCTCAAGGCAGGCAGAATACTAACTTTTAGTGAAAAAGCTAGGGAGAGTTCCTAGTACAGGCACAAAAGAGAAAATGAAATTAAAGGTCACTTGTTATAGTTTGCTGTTACCTAATGTGTTATACCGAATTTTAAAAGTTATACTAATATTTTTGAGGATGATTGCTTACTTTGCAAAAGTAATGTTTCTAAAAGGAACATGTGTGAGAGATGATGCAATTTACTTGTGTTCTAACTGTAAATGAGAAAAAAGAATATGAGATCTTAAGAAATTAATGTAATGAAGGCAGATGAAGGCAGACAACTAGAAAGGATATGGGACAGAAGGAAGACTCATTTTTAAACCATCAGTGCAGGTTTCAATACAGACTCTGTTTCAGTTCACACACAACTATTTTTATCTAATCTTTACAATGACCTTTGTGTTTCCTGAGAGTTTATGTAAGAGATGTTTTTGACTTCAGTTGTCAAATATGCATTTCTCAAACTTAAAATGCAACATGCAGATAAAAATGTCCTTGTGGTACCATGTGCAAACTATATTATCAAAAGCTCAGGAACGGCCTGTCACTGACTTCTTACAAAATCTGTGGGAGATGAGAGGCTGAACCCACAAATCTAATCCTTTCCTCATCTGTGAAGACTAAACACTACTCCCTTACTTTTTTCCAAAGATATTTTATGCAAAATAATCAATGGAAGAATATAAAATAAAAATATATAAAAATAAATATATGTAAAATAAAATAATGGAAGATTATAAAGTGGATATACAACCCATTGGTGTAATTCTTTTTTTTTTTTTTTTTTTTGGCCAGTCCTGGGGCTTGGACTCTGGGCCTGAGCACTGTCCCTGGCTTCTTTTTGCTCAAGGCTAGCACTCTGCCACTTGAGCCACAGCGCCACTTCTGGCCATTTTCTGTATATGTGGTGCTGGGGAATCGAACCCAGGGCCTCATGTATATGAGGCAGGCACTCTTGCCACTAGGCTATATCCCCAGCCTTGGTGTAATTCTTAATTGCATTATTTTTGCCAGTCCTGAGGCTTGAACTCAGGGCCTGAGCACTGTCCCTGGCTTCTTTTTGCTCAAGGCTAGAACTCTACAACTTGAGCTATAGTACCACTTCTGGCTTTTTCTGTTTATGAGGTGCTGAGGAATTGAACCCAGGGCTTCATGCATGCTAGGAAAGCATTCTACTACTAAGCCATATCCCCAGCCCCTAATTGCATTTTTAAAAAATCTTTGGATTGCACCAAATAGCCATGGACGCAGTGGTTTAGTTCCTCTGAGAACTTGTAGGGTGTTTTTTGTTTTTGTTTTTTTCCTGCAAGTGTTCTAATGTTGATCAATACTGAATGATTGTATGAGAAAAATCCATAGTAAGCACTTGTGTAATTATTGAGAATGATGCTGGTACTGTATGCCAGGTTGTTTTGAATTGCCTATAGGAAATAGTTTTCACTGAAAGTTATCGGTTTCTCTTTATTGGCATTATGATGATTAAAATAGTAGGTTAAGAAAAAAAAACTTAGTCTCTTAGGGATCCCCTTACAAAAACACAAAAATGTAGGTGACTTAATCAGCAGGAATTAATTTTCTGGAAGTTTGAGATCGAAATATCAACCAATGTATTTTTATTGAGGCGTCTCTCCTGGACTTGAAGGTCACTACCTCCCTTTCATGGCCTTACTGCTGTTACGGGGAAATTGCTGAAAGAAAAAAAAATAAGTGATTAGACAGCACCCCTCCTGTAGGACCTCACACCATGCTTGTGGAAGACTGTTTCTACAAATATAGACACATTAGTGGTTCAGACTTTGACATTGATTCTGAGGTTAGAGGGATTGGTTAGCTAGACATGTATTAACTCAACGATTGGTTAGCTAGGAATTTAAGAGCCAAATCTGCTTACTACAACAATCATTATAGAAAAAAAATGTCATCAATTTTCTACCACTAATTTTTCCCTTAACTCAATTTTCTTATTTTCATACACATTGTTACTATTATTATTATTGTTTCTTGCTAAACTGTGAAATCATTTCTGGTAAGGCAGAAAGCAAGTCAAGCAATCAGTTAAATTCTCCTCAAGACAAGATTAGTAAGGGTATCTGCTCAGTGAAATGGCTGGTAGGAATTATCTTCTTGGGTACCAGGATGAAGAAGGCCCAGCAATTTCACTCCTCTGAGTATAATCACAAATGTATATGCACGCTTAGATATGTGATACATATGGTAACAGACTCTTTTGCCTTTTAATAATAGAACATCCATGGAATTAATTTTTTTTTCAGACAGTAAAATTGCTTCCCTTCTTATATCAATGTTTGTTTCCTTTTATTGTAGATAACCTTAAAGAGAAAAAAGCTCCAACCCATCGAACCAGAACAAAAGCCAGAGAGGTATTTCTTCTACAAGAAAGCAGAAAAATATCAAATAATGTGGTTTCTTCAAAAATATTGTTGATGTACTAATTCTAAAGAAGTATCTGTTGTTGGGAATATATATATATATATATATACATATATATATATATAGCAGTGGCAATAAATATATATATATTGCCACTGCTAGTTGCTTTTTTTCCCCCCTTGCCATTGAGGCAAGGAGAATTTTGTTTTCAGTCAACTTTGTCAGTCATTAGATCAGGTTGAAGTTTTGTGTGTATGTGCGTGTGGAATCTAAACTTTATGGGGTATAAACATTTCTGTGAATGTTTGAGCTGTTTTTAAAATTTGTTTATTAGCTATGTACCATGTACAGTTCCTCTTTCCATGACCTTATTAGACATTCTTAGATTGCTTTTATTTTATGCCTCAAGTTTGTTGATAAATCCCGGAAACCTACTGATCTTGTGAGATAGAGGGTGAGACAAGATTAAAGGAAATAACCCAAGAAGGTTCTAGAAAGGAAATATTCATCCCTGTGTGTTCTTATTCACTGAAAAACACTTTCATTTATGAGTAAGCCATATAAAATAGATATGTATTAAGTAAAACATATAAAATAGATATTTGAGGATGGTGGGGAGTGCTGGTACGTGCTTGAAAGAATTCGTTTGATTCTCAAATAATTATTCTCAAGCAACAAATGGAGATTCTCAGAGTCGTGAATGGGGCCAGAGCCCTTATACTGGTGAGATTCACCAGAGATCACCATGGCAACACCATGTCCCAACACAGCTGTTACTGGGGCTGGGCTAGAGTCACTGCACTGGGAGAGGGGACAGAGAAGACAAAGTCACCAGGGCTGGGCTTTCTGTTGGAACTGAGGTAGGGCCTCTTAACTTTCACCAGAGGCTGAGTTGGGACTTTCTATATCCTCCCCTGCAATAGAGATATTTTGACTTCTAATAGGGAGACAGGAGCATGAGGAATGGGGACCTGAACTTCTCATAGCTGTTACCCCCACCCCCACCCCAGGGCATTGCTCCATCAAGGTCCACATTTCCTGCTTTTCTAACAGGCATTGGCCTGTTGTTGGCCAACCACTTCTGTGTGTGTATGTGCGTTCCTTGAACCACTGGAAATGACAGTCCTCAGCACCTTTCTGTGATTGTGGGCAAAATAGAAAGTACAAACAAAATCGGGTGCAAGTTAGCTCTGGTATTAAGGGGATTTATTTTGTCATGCGAAACTCTATGTAACTAAAGTCCCTACTGTGGGAGCAAGGAATCTGTGAGAACTATCAAGCCTTTCTTCATTCCATTCATTTTGAGCAGAGATCAGAGAGATGGATGCAAGTGAGTAGGGCCAGCTTTCCACTGAGTGACTAAAGTGTGGATTGATGACCAAGGGTTAATCCAAGAGAAATGAATTACTACACTGACAGGAGGAAAAGGAGGAAGGGGAAGAGGAGGAAGAGGAAGATGAGAGGAAGTGGGAAGAGGAGGAGAAGGAAGAGGAGGAAGAAGACAAATCAGAGGAAGGAGGAGGAAGGGGGATGAGGGGGAAGAGAAGGAAATGGAGGAGGACAGGAAGAAGGAAGAAAAAGAGGAGGAAGAGAAGAAGGGAGGGAGGAGGAGTAGGGGGAAGTAAAGGAAGAGGAAAGAAGGAGAAAACAGAAGAATGAAGGAGGGATGAAGAGGAGAAAGGAGGTGAGGAGGAAGAGGAGAAGGAGGAAGAGGAGGAGGAATTCAATTCATTATGTTCCTGTCGTGCAGATGAGTGTGTGAAAAATTGGTAATGTAATCACTCTGTTAAATTAGACTTTTGGCATAGCCAGCCTAGTCACTTCAGTTGTCCTTTACGGACCATTTTCTTGAGTGTTCTGCATGTAGGCATCTAGGAACCATAAGTGGGGATTTTAAATGTTGCAGACTATTTCCTGGGAGAGCTTGATTGCAGTCACAATTTAGCATGAACAGAAATAGCGTTTACTTTCTGTATTGTGTGAAAGGATTGTTTCTATTTAATTCCTAAGCCATACTTCCTCAGAATGTTTATCTATAATAAATGAGAAGAAGTAATGGTGGGTTTTATTTCTAACTGAATTTAGTCTTTAGAACTTGCTCTTGTGTTTGGAGGAAGGGCTGGTGGTCACAGAGAGTTAAGCAGGAACAACCCTCTCCATCTTTCCTTCAACGCAGAAATGGTGCCAAGTTCCTCTGCCTTTACCTCGCTTATCTGATTCGCTCCTCTTATATTGATTCCCTTAAACATTTTACTGCCTGAGATGCCCTTAGAGATTTAGCTAGGATTTCAGCCTCTGGCCTTTAATAAGGAGATTAAACAGATTGCTGAGGATCTGGAATCAGCCCCACCCCCCCCGACCCCCCAGTAGGAGAGCATGCCTTGTTGAAGTTGGGCCCAGAGCAGAATTCACAGCAACGTCACAGGGGTACAGAGAGTGGACAACACCAAGGAAACACGTCCTTTTTCAGATACTGACTGCCTCAGAGTTTTGTCTGAATTGAAGTGATATTATCCACTTCAGAGAATTGCATCTCATTTTAGAAAATTCCAGAAATCCTGCTCTGATTCCTTCCTTCCTTCCTTCCTTCCTTCCTTTCTTTCTTCCTTCCTTCTTCCCTTCCTTCCTTCTTCCCTTCCTTCCTTCCTTCCTTCCTTCCTTCCTTCTTCCTTTCCTTCCTTCCTTCTTTCCTTCCTTCCTTCCTTCCTTCCTTCCTTCCTTCCTTCCTTCCTTCCTTCCTTCCTTCCTTCCTTCCTTCCTTCCTTCCTTCCTTCCTTCCTTCCTTCCTTCCTCCCCTCCCCTCCCCTCCCTCCCTCCCTCCCTCCCTCCCTCCCTCCCTCCCTCCCTCCCTCCCTCCCTCCCTCCCTCCCTCCCTTCCTCCCTTTCTTTGCAGGTTTTTACTAGTACTAAACCTTTTGGTAGATTTGCAAAAGAAATAGCAAAACTAGATGACAACACAAGTGGAATTTCTTAAAGATGGATTCCATTCCTTTTCTTAAAGTTCTTTACCAGCCATAGTGAATACAGTGTGCATTGCTTTCAAGCTAAATAGACTTAGTTTAGGGGACTGAAGAAGGGCACAGACGAGTTTCACTCATTATCCAAGTGGCTTTCAAATCCCACATTCAAGGCACGAGGGTCTGGCACATTTCTGCTTCAAGGCGGCATGTACAAGAGACTAAAGCCCTCCACACAGCTTCGTAGCAGAAGATCCAAATCAGAGTAAATTGTGTAAATTATCACTGAATTGCAAAGCATTTGGAAAAGGCAGGCACACTAGTCTAATCAGGAAAGGGGTGATCGTTGCTCTTCCATAATGCAGGTTGGAAGTGGAATTTTGGGGAGGAAAACACCACAGATCTCTTTTAATATATCTCCGATCTTGGCAACCTGGACTGGTTTTTTTTGTCACAAATCTCCTGCTTTCAAAGTGTTTGCCTTTTACAACGGCCAAAATAAGTATCCTTTAATCATGTTCAACCTATGAACAGATGGGCAAAGCGTGCTTTTATAAATGGAGCGTACAAAATACTTCAGTATCAGCCAAAACTAATTAGTAGCAATATCTGAACTAAACTCTAAAACTGACTTAGTGTTTAATATATATTATCCTATAAGCATTAGTAGTTGAAGGGAAATTCCCTTTTCAAATGTTTGCCAAGCTCAGTGTCTAATATGTAGACATGATTAACTTACTAATTAACTTGGTGTATCTTTTCTCACATGTAATTGGGCTTAATGACTTCTTCTTCTGAAAGCCATTTAACTTGATACTTTGATCACAGATTTTGCAAACTTGAAAAAAGTCAAATTCAACCATTCAAGCCCTGGTCTTTCAACTTTTTAATGACTTTATGAGGATGGGGCATAATACTCAAAAATGCACAGTGTGAACAAAAACAAGTATTTCTGGAGGAAAACAAAAAGTAACAAATATCTCAAGTAATATTAAATATTAGAAGGATCAAATTTTGCAATCAATAAATTAGATAAATCACAGCAAGGTCCACAATTGGATCATGCTTGTAATTCCAGATACTCTGGCAGAGCATTAAACGATACACCACTGATAACAAGCAAGTCAGATGTGGCGGTTCATGTCTATAATCCCAGCTATGTGGGAAGCATAGGTAAAGGAATAGTGGTTCAAGACTGGTCCAGGCCAAAAAAAGGGGAAGACCTTATCTGAAAAAGTAACCTACAGCCAATAAGTCTAAGAATATGGCTCAAGTGACAACAATGCCTGCCTAACAAGCACAAGACTTTGGATTCAAATCCAGTTCACTGAGAGAACAATAAGATAAAAAACAAAATTAATCACAAAGAAAGAAAACAAGGCCTACAACAGTGATAAAACAAATGTTTGGGGATATAAGAAAATTTTCCTTAGCTAGGCGAAATATAACAATGCTTGGGTGGTTTTCCTTATGTCAAACAAGAGTAGACAATGTACACAAAAATCAGTAGGTCAGTGTAACAAAGTTATTTTATTTTTTCACTTTTTTGGGGATATTCATCCTATATTTTACAGTCACTGATTCACAGACATTTTCTTACTTTTGTGATCATCAAAATTCATCCTTGTCAACATTCCATAGCTTCTTCTCAAACTCATTCCTCATAAATACAGTTCATTTTCTAATAAGCCACCAAAAAATTATTCCAGAAACTCACTTTTCCATTTTATTTAATTTTCAGTTATTTATAAATGCACTATTGATCAAGTTCTATATATCTAAGGCCTTTCATTTTGCTTAATAAAAATAGACAAAAGTCATGCATCTATTTGTAAATGTCCTGTATCTTCATTAATTCCTGTACTTAATACAGTCCAAGTTACTCATATTAACTACAACCTTAAGACAAAGTAAGGAATTTGACTCTTTATGTGTGTGTGTGTATCTGTCTGTTTTTCTCATTAGTATGAAATAGTGTCAGGAACCAGAAATTTACTTAGCGTAACTACCCCCCCTTAAGAGATTCAGAAGAAAGTCAGTCATCTTGACATGGTGTCTTGAATTCTATCTATAAATCATAGGACCTTTCCTAGGTCAATATGCCAGTCATTTAAACCCATTGTGATTTTAGAGATATTGCTTTTTTTTTGCTTGTTCTCTTTAAGCTGCTTTTGAAATGTTTATTTATTTATTTTTTAGACTGAAAGTCCTTGGAGCTAGGACTGACAGATTGGACAGTAAAGTTAAAAGAATTGGACCACATATAGAAATATTCCAAGTCTTCCGAGGAAGTAATAAACCGGTAATTACCAAAAAAGTGGTTCAAATGATCGTTGGCGTACAGGCAGCTGCCAGAGGGTGGCTTGAACGCAAAAGACTTCAAAGAATATCGACCAAGGTAAAGTATATATCAGGAACATAACATGCTGGAAATGGCTTATATGGAGCCAATTAAGTAGAAATCTCAATAGTCACCTGGACAACAAGTTGTGTGTCTTTATGATTTTTTTTTTTTTTTTTTTTGGCCAGTCCTGGGCCTTGGACTCAGGGCCTGAGCACTGTCCCTGGCTTCTTTTTGCTCAAGGCTAGCACTCTGCCACTTGAGCCACAGCGCCGCTTCTGGCCGTTTTCTGTATATGTGGTGCTGGGGAATCGAACCTAGGGCCTCGTGTATCCGAGGCAGGCACTCTTGCCACTAGGCTATATCCCCAGCCCTGTCTTTATGATTTTAACTAAGAAATAGTATGAGCTATATAATGAACTATTCTGGTGATTAGCGGTCCTTTGAACACTGACCCTGATACTGAATAGTTTGGGGACATTGACTCTTACACCATAACATGCTGCCTTTGCACCAAATTTGTTTCTTTTCTACATCATGGCACATCTTTAGAACAACTTTCCTCTACCTCTCAGTCTCCTGGGAACCCTGGAAATGTGCAAAGTATTCCACTGGAAGTGGTCTATGCTCCACTCAACCACTACCCAGTGTCCACCTGGGTGACTTTTGTAACAAGCCATTGTGACCTTCGGAATAAATCATGAGGAACCATCTTGGCTGGGCAGATGCAGAAGAACCTGAATGGATGGATACTGCCAAACTTAGGAAAGAATAAAAATGTTTAGGAGTCAAAGTTAGCCAGACCAATTATGACAAGAAAACGAAAGCAGAATTATGTGAATTCTTGAGTCTGTTCCTCTTCCGAGTGAGTCCTTCCAAACTGGACCTGCTGGAAGGCACTCGGGACCCATTTGTTCTGAGTGTGCAATCATAGCTGTTAGAACTCATCCACCTTCTTATCTCTGGATACAAATTCATCACAAGTGTTTAACACTGGGAAAGAGGTAAATATGCTCTCTAACTGGTCAGTCATTCTCTGTGGTAGTTTTCATGTCTATGTCATAATGCAGAAATAGAAGCTCAGAGGACTTAAGTCATAGGTTTAAAACCAAACAGCCAGTAAATGATAGAACGTGAATTCAAATATTTATCTTTCCAACTCCAGATACATATCTTACTACTTTCTGGACCTACTTTAGTAATGGCTGGTTGCTCCCAAATCTAATTTAACGCCAAATCCTAGTCTTTGCTCTACAACTCCAGGCTCAGGTATTAAGCTGCTCACTTGATGAAATATTCACTGTGAAATCAAACTCTATAAGACCCTACATGAACCCACGGCCTTACTTTCCAAAGCACGTCCTCACTTGTATGAACAACACCCATTTCTCTTGCCTGGAATTGCATGTTGGGAATTCTCTCTTTAGTTGCTGAAACTTCTTTATGCCCATATCTGGTTGGTTATAATCTTGGTGACATTTTTATGTCCCCTCTTCCGCTGTGATTTTTTTTTTTTATGCAGAGTTTTCATTTACCCACCCTTAGACGGATCTCCTTAACTAAAAGTCTGTTCTCATCTAATCTCCTACTAGCTGCCATATTTATCATTCCATTTGGATTGCATCTTTCCATTTCTTAGAATCATTTGTTGGGCCTCCATCAATGATGGCACAAACTATGAATTTTCTACTAGAATACATTTGACTTCCTTGTTGATGCTCTTGACTTCTGTCCAGCCTCTGTCACATGACATATTACATATATTCTGTTCCTTAGCAAACTCCAAATCATGATTACATCCTGTTATCCTATGGTTTTTATTCTGTGACCGCAGTCTGTAATCCTCTTCCTCATCTTGTTATTGCCAAATCATTTTCAAGATGGCCCAGGAGTCCATTCATGTAAACACTCTTTCTGGCCCATGAAGAACAGTGGTTCTCTTCACTCTAGTCACTATTGTGCCCTGCTGTCTCCATCATGATCTTCTGCTTGCATGTCTGGCACAGGAATGAGAATTCATGTGACACATTTGGAACTACAGAACCATCTACTGTCTCACATATAATGCACAAGCTCTGTCATATTAACTATACACATTTTACCCAGCACTTTTCTTATCTTCTCATTTGTGTGTGTTTATATGCTTTATTTTGGTAAGAAGGTTCTCTGAGGACAAGAATCTGTCTTGTTGGCTATCATTTTCACTACTGCTTCACAGAGGATAGATATCCAACAAATGCCTATGAAATGGATAAATTGATTCATCAAAATATAATGAGACGTTTATCATGGTGTCCTAATGTATCCTTAAACCCTGTCTACATGCTTTTGTTAATGCTATCTGGCTTAATTACTGCATTTCTTGCTATGAAAGATAACTATAGTCACTCATTTCTGGGACAAAAATCGAGTCTAAAAATATGAAAGAGCAAGAATGTATGCAAGATGGAGTTGGAAAAGAAAGACTGATGAGAAAAAAATGCTAAATTTCTAAGTGGCAATGGAATTAGAGATGAAACGAATGGGAAGTGCTTGTAAAGGATCAGAGTCAATATCTACTAGATTGTTGACTTTTATTTGGTGATAAAATTTGTTATGATCATTGATTTTTTTTTATTGCATCATTGGCATGGTGCTTTAGCTGTTGGATGGCTGCTTTGTTGGTATGGTTGAAGTTGTTGAGCCTATTCTCAGAATGCTAGAGGGACAGGCCTGTAATGCAATAAATTGTGTTTCCCGGACTGTACCCATGTGAAAGGTTGCTGTTGAGGGAATTCTTGATAGACTTTCTGCTCTGGAGGCTGCACAGCAAATCACTGGGTAATTGTCAGCACTGTGGCAGTCCCTGAGCTGGGAGACGGCCAAAGCCAGGCTGCCTGGCTGCCTCTTCTGAGTTCTGGGCCGTGGACAGCGTCCGCTCTGCTGCTGCTTTAAGATTACTCGAGGGACTGTGCAGTTTACAGCACGTCACGGGAAATGCTCCCAGTTTCCGTGTATTTGGGAATAACGAAGCAGCATTGAATGATCTTCCCCATCACACACCAGCAGACCATGGAGGTTGCGATATTTAGTCATTTTCATCATTTTCAGCATTCCAAATGATCCTTTGTTTTAAAAAGTGTCTGTGTTGTTGGCTTGGAATCAGTAATAATGGTCTTAAAAATTTACAATGCCACAACATCAGAGTAATGTCCTCAGTGGGTTGTATCTATTGTTTCATTGACTTCAATACATATATACATATAATATACAATGTAAGATTTCTTTCTTTCTTTCTTTTTTTTTTTTTTTTTTGCCAGTCCTGGCGCTTGGACTCAGGGCCTAAGTACTGTCCCTGGCTTCTTTTTGCTCAAGGCTAGCACTCTGCCACTTGAGCCACAGCGCCACTTCTGACTTTTTCTATATATGTGGTGCTCGGGAATCGAACCCAGGGCTTCATGTATATGAGACAAGCAGTCTTGCCAGCCACTGGGCCATATTCCTAGCCCCAGTGTAAGATTTTGATCCTAAGAAAATATTATATCCAGTTGCTGTTGGACAAAGATACTGAAATTCTGAAACATTTGGAGTGCTAGAGGTTGAAGTAAGGCTTTGAATGATTTTTGCTGAATGAGTAGAACTGGAGGAGTATTGGAAATTATGAGGTTTAAAGTTGCCATAGCAATATCCCATATGTATGTCTTTAATGTTTTGAAAATTCAATTGCATATGGATCACCTTTTGTCTTAAAAAAAACAACAACCAAAAAGGTGCAGTAACCAAATTCTAGTGTATTTGTGGACCCTACAGTGCAAGAATATATACAAGAATTTTATTACAGAAATATGTTGGCTCTAGGTACCTGGAAAACAATATTCATTTAGTCTGGTGAAAGGAAGACTCAATCCAGAGTCTTGTGTTTGATGTGTAGGAGTTCTACCACTGAGCTATGTTCCAAGCCTTTTTGCTTTAGTTTTTTTTATTTGTTTGTTTAGTTTAGTTTTCTGTTGGTCATGGGGTTTGAACTCAGGGCCTGGATGCTGACCTCGAGCTCTCTGTACAAGGCTAGTGCTCTACCACTTGAGCCACAGCACCATTTCAGCTTTTGAGTGATTAATTAGAGAGACTATTCTCACAGGGACTTTTCTGCCAGGCTGGCTTTGAGCCATGTTTCTCCTATCTCAGCCTCCTGAGTAGCTAGGATTACAGGTGTGAGCCACCAGCGCCTGGTTGCCTTAGCTATTTTTAGGTAGGATTTCATGTTTTGTCGGTGGCTGAAAAAGCCCAGCGACACAGAAGCCATGACTGTGTAATTCTCCAAGGGAACAGAAACTAAGTTGCTCTAGTGAATATCTAAGGTGGGCATCGTCTGTTACAAAACCAAGTCATAACAAAACTTCTAGGGACTTTGCTGACTGAACATGCTACAAAACACAAAAATCTGCGCATCCACCTAGGAAGTGCCTCTGAGAGTAGCCTTCGCCGTCGGAAGTGAGATGTGACTCACGTGCAGGGAAGCTGCGGCCTCCAGGGAAATCCTGTCCCCCCCCCCCCCTCCCCTCAGAGCCACCTGCCACCAACTCTGGCAGGAAATACTAAGCACAGCCACCAGCTCAGAAACACGGGTGAAAAGGAGTAAGGGCAGTTAGATCCAAACTGCAGATACACGCGAAGAGCTTCACTGTTTATTTTACTGTTCTGTAGGCCTTGTATCACGGACCAGATTTGAAATCAGTTATAGACATGTATCGGAGACTCATCCACCGTGTGAGACATCAGCTCGGCCTTTGGAGGACAAGGCAAATCATCAACTATTTAGAGCTAGAGGAATGGATGGACAGGAAAAAGTGTAAGTGAGGTTGTCATTTCTGATTTGGCTTTAAGTTGGGAATTGTTTTAACCATTATATGAATGTGTATAGCATATATAGGACATATATGTATTAGGATATATATATATATATATATATTTTCCCCCCAAGACTGAGACTCAAACTCATTATCTGATGCTTACTTTCTTAAGCTCACTGGCTTGCACATTTCCTCTTGAACCACACCTCCAACCCAAGAATATATCTTTATGTTATTGTTTCATTTTTCTTCTTCTCATAGCTGTGTGGTATATAGCACCAGGGTTTGTTGGGGTATTTTTTTGTGTTTGTTTTAAATATTTATTTTTGTTGTAAAGGTGATGTACACAGGGGTTGCAGTTACACAAGTCAGGTAAAAGAGTGCGTTTCTTTTTGAACAGTGAATGTATTTTTTTTAATTTTTTTTTTTTTTTTTTTTGGCCAGTCCTGGGCCTTGGACTCAGAGTCTGAGCACTGTCCCTGACTTCCTTTTGCTCAAGGCTAGCACTCTGCCACTTGAGCCACAGCGCCACTTCTGGCCGTTTTCTGTATATGTGGTGCTGGGGAATCGAACCCAGGGCCTGATGTATACGAGGCAAGCTCTCTTGCCACTAGGCCATATCCCCAGCCCCAGTGAATGTATTTTTAACCATTGTATATATCCTATATAATATAGCCTATATTATATGAATACTGTATATTCCACATATATAATATAATATATAATATGACATATATATATACTTCACACATATATTGTATTACATAGTATTGATAGCTTTTGGATTGAGTGTTGATGTATGTAGGATCTGCCATTGGTTGCCATGAAATTGTGCATTAGAAGAACCCATTCTGGGTTTCCCAGTGGTGGAATGGGCCGACAGCGTGGGAGAAGCCTGGGAGAAGCCCCCACGTCTATCCTTAGCCCACGGGCCGAGATGGTGCCTCTATACTCCCTGGGTGTAGCTGTTGATGTGAAAATGGAGAATGGAGCTGGATTCAGCTGACTTGTACGCGGTGTGTTACTTATAAAGTAAATATTGTCTTTGCCTTCCTGGACTTTCAGTCTATGAAACAATGTTTGCCAAGAGAGAAGACTGGCAGGGACTGCAAAAGAGCGAGCTGCTTAAGTACTTTAATGACTGTGGCCACTTCCCAACCCAGAAACAAATCGATTATTACTGGGAGCAGTATATCAAAGGCGAGTATTTCTTCATGAGTCACCTTTCCCCTTCTCTTCTTCCTAATCCCCCCCTCCCCTCCCTCCTCCCTGGTCCCTGCTTCTCAGAGTGTATACTTCAGTGTAACATAACTTGCTTCCATCTGAGTGTCGTAGCTGCTTTATCTGTTGCTGGCTCACACTTTGGGGGTTTTCAGTCCTGGCCTTGCTGACTTAGGCAGGGTCTATGAGGTCGTTGGCTTTGGTGTTTCTGGGGCTCGGGCTGGTAGTCCACCATGGTGATGTGAACCTGTGGCAGAGGCTGCTCACCTCCTGGCAGTCAGGAACAGAGAGAGATGGAGACAACATAGCCCCTAATAACTCCCCCCTCCGCTCCCCTGCCAGAGATCTGCTTCTGCCACCAAGGTCTCACATGGCAATTCCTAGAACATCCCAAACTCATGCCCCCTGCTGGAGACCAAGTCTTCAGTGAGCAGCCTCTGGGGGGCTTTGCATATTCAAACGATAACAATGGACTATTTTACCCTGCTGTGTCTTGAATACTGACACTCAAACCGCCTCCTGGGTATTTATATTTGGTACCAATGAACAGAGCCAAGTTCAAAGGTACAAGCATTGTAAGCTATCTCAGTTTAGTAGGGCTTTATAGTTAGAAAACAATGTCTTCTCTCAATAATAAACAAGTGAAAGGGTAATGGTGTGTGAATACTGAATAATTTACATGAAACAATATTTCTCTCTTCCTAAACAGGGATAAAAGGTGGTGGGGTTATCAGTTAGGTGCGGATAAGCAATCCTAATTCACACTGTTCCCTTCCTTCTTTTCACCTTTTCCAAGATTTACTGAAATATGAATAATAAAAAAGTATTCATGGTGCATAATGTATGATTTGATACACAGATGCATTGTATAATTAGTACCCAAACCAAGTAATCAGTACACCAATTACCACCCAGTTACTTCTTTCTCTCTCTCTCATTATGTCTGTCTCTCTCTTTATCTGTGTATGGTGTGAGTTCACTTAAAATATACTTAGCAAATTTTAAGTAAACAATACAGCATTATTTTCTACATCTTTCCTCCTTTCTCTTTAAACTTGCTTGGAGGACACTGTACAGTAATTATAGCCCCATAACTCATTAACAAGGGAAGTAAAATTTGGCCACCATAACCACCATCTCTCCATTTCACCAAGCACTGTGCCCTGAGACTACCACTCACCTCTGAGCTTTTGTGAGTCCCTTTTGTTATATTCTACTAATAAGTGAGCCCACCCAGTGTTTGTCATTCTGTGTCTAGTTTATTTTACTTAGCACAGCCTTATCTAGATTTATTTTTGTCATGAATGACAAAATTTTCTTCTCTTTAATGCTGAAAATAGTATTTCATTGTGTAGATGTGCCGTAGTTTTAAATCTGTTCATCTGTTGATAGACATTTAAATCTGTTCATCCATTGATGGACACCTAGCTTAATTACACCTTCTTGGTTACTTCTTTCAGGAAGGTTCTAATGAACATGAAGGTGTAGGTATTTCTTTGACATACTCATTATACTTTCCTAAATACTCAGAAGTGGGATTTTGGCTTTATCTTATTGGCATATATTAAATTGTGCACAGTAACGACTTTCATCATCACATTTTCATAATGTACATAATATACACTGATCATATTAATCCCTTTGGTTGCATTTCTTATTACTTGTCTCCTCAATCTCACTTTTTCCCTTCCTCTTCCATCTTTCTAGTAATCTGTCTCTTACTTTCATGGCCTTGATGGTTTTGTTTTCCTCTAACTTCCACAAATTGGAGAAAGCACACAGTGCTCATCTTTGTTGAATTGACTTATTTCTCCTAACATGGTGATTTCCAGTTCTAGCTGTGTTCCTGGAAACAACATGATTTCATTTTTCCTTATGGCTGAATATAACTCCATGATGTATGTATACCACATTTTTGTTCATCCATCCATGGCTACCTAGGCTGATACCATAATACAGCTGTTCTGAACAAAGCCACAACCATGAATGCTACAGTGTACTGCCGTTAACCATTTTGCTTTATTCCCAAAGATGATTCCATCATTCGAGAGTTCTAGTCTTAATTTTGTTATGATTCCATAGTGGCTGCACTAATCGACATGAATAGGACTTCCTTTTTGTACCCTATCCTCATAGCATTTCTTTTGTTTCATTTTTGTTGATAGTCATTCTGACAGAGCGGAAGTGAAATATAAGTGTGTTTTCCATATGTATTTTCCTGATGGCTAAATATGTTCATGTATTGATTGGCTATTTGTACTTCTGCATCTCATAAATGTTCAGTTCATTTGCCCATTTACTGATAGAATTATAAGCTTTAAATCTTTGTCTCTATGAGGTTGGGTTTTTTTTTTTTTTTTTTTTTGGTGATAAAGGGGAAAATGGAAGGTGTGAGTAAAGTCAGAATGTCCAGATTGAAGGTTTGTTTTGAAGTTTCCTTCCTTTGTTGATGGCACAGATTAAACCATCTCTTTACCTATGAATCTTAGCCATGACTGTACCCCTATATTAAAGAAGATAAAGAAATCTAAGTCACTTGTTATATTTCTGTGGTCATGATAAAGTTGAATGCCTTTAAAAATTATTTATCTTTTACTTTTTATTATCTTATATTAGTTATACAGGGAAGGATTTCATTGCTACACTGTTATTTCATTTTCATGTTTACACTATATTTCAATCAGTCTCACCCATAACTTTTTCCTTCATGACAAAATATTGAGTATAGAAAATGTGACAGCTACATAAAGTTTCTAGGAAAGTACAAGGTTAGTATCTGTTATCTGTACTTTCAAGTTTTTCCTGTGTGTATGTTATTCTTATGAAAAACATCTGTGCTTTTTTACATATTGTTTGGCCATGAATTTTTTTGTTTCAAAATAATTAGGTTTCTTTGCTATACATATATTTTACAGCATTATTTATGAAAGAGTAATATTGTGTATGGATGTACTAGGATGTACTTACTGTCATGTATTTAAGTTATTTACAGTTTTTCTTATAAATAATAGAATTTCAATAGTTAAATGCAGCCAACTATAATCAATACTTTCCAAGTGGGTTACTGTTAGTAATGTAAAATGTAAGATTGCTTCCAAGTTAATAGTTTCATAGGGATTATTCCCTTTGGATTGTATTATAGTGGATTAAATTTAGATAGAGCATGACCCTAGAATTAGCTTGATGGAATATTTCCTAACTTTACCACTGAGTAAACAGTGTCCTTGGACAAACTTTTATCCCTCCTATTCATTTTTCTTCTCTGCTATAAAAGGCAGATAATATCTAAGTCATTGCATTGTTTTAAGTCATACATGAAATCTGTGATGTAAAATATGTATCCTAGAAGTACACAATAAATGTTTGCCAGTATTATGATGAAGATGAATATATTTTCTTTAATGTCCATATTCAGATTCTTATATACGAAAAGCAATTCCTTATTTCTGAAATGATTAAATATTGAGAGTAATTATAGATGAATTTTTTAAAATTTATTTTTATCAGTTGTGCGGCTTAAACTTAGGGTCTGGCTGTTATCCCTGAGCTCTTTTGCTCAAGGCTAGTGCGCAACTAGCCTTGAGTCATAGCTCCGCTTCTGGTTTTCTGGTGGTTAACTGGAGATAAGATTCTCACAGACTTTCCTGCCCACCCTGGCTTTGAACTGCGATCCTTAGATCTCAGTCTCCTGAGTAGCCAGGATTACAGGTGTGAGCTACTAGTTCCCACCCAGGAAGAAATAGACTTTTTTTTTTTTTTGGCCTGTCTTGGGGCTTGAACTCTGGGCCTAGATGCTGCCCCTGAGCTTCTTTTGCTCAAAGTGAGAGCTCTACCACTTAAGCCACAGCACAACTTACTAGGATAGACGTTTTAAGGCACTTTAAAAATTATCCCAGTCTTTTTATTGCAGGATCAGTGCTCTTCCCATTTGGTTATGTGGACATACTTTAAATATTAATTTTGAAAAATAAAATTACTTGAAGGATAGAAATACTCAGGTGGGAAAGCAGCTCAAAGGTAGAGTGCTTATCCAGCAGTAGATTCTGGATTTATTCCCTAGAACTGTGTAAAAACAACAACCAAACAGAAAAACACCCTAGAATACACAAAGTGTATTTTATTTATCTTTTATAGACTAGCTTCATGCTTTGTGGAATATTAATCATCTACAGATGAATGAATCTGTTAAAATTCTTGTCTTTTACTATTATCTTTAAGTAGTTGTACAAAGGAGTTGCCATTCAACAAAGGAAGTTATGAATACAACGCATGTTGATTAATGTCAAAGTCTTAATAGTTAGAAGTTTCAAAGTAAAACTTTATTTAAAAGACAGATTGCTTTTATTATAATGCCTAAGATTAGGAAGCTTTCTTTTATAGAAAGGACATCACACAACATAATTTCAATTATATGTCTAATGGCCTGCCTCTAGCATTTAAAAACAATTCTGGTGCATGCAAAACTTCAGTTTTAAAATGGAGGAGCTATTCTAGAGGAATGGAAAATATTATGGGAAAAGGAGCTAAAGTAATGGTTTTTTCATTCCTAGTGATATATATTCTATTTCTCAGAGAACTGGATTTTATGCATTTTAGACTGTCAGTCATCTTCATTCATACTGACTTCTTTGACTGTAGATCATAGATGTAGATATCCAACCCACACATATTCTCATCCAATAGACTGCATCACCTAATGCAACTGTGGTTAATTCAATTGATTAACTTCTACAGTGTATGGCACCAAGTAGGTCAAATACCCAAAACTCTGTATGTCCTCAGGTATTTTTAGCTTCTTCTTCTTTTTTTTTTTTTTTGTATTCTGTGTTCTTGTCACTATGGTAACAAAAATTTTGTGACTGAGAACATGATTTTTGTCTGAAAGTCTTCCTTTGGGAGAAAGAAGTAACTTGGCTTGTTCTTAGAGACTGATCTGAAAAGCTGAAGCTAATGAAAACAGGAAAGATCTTCACTTAAATCCCAAAGAAGTTAAACTAGTAGAAATGCACAGGTAAAAATAATGAAAATGCTACCCAGTGTTTCTATATCATGTATTTACATATCTATCTAGTTGTTAGAAGTCTGGATATTGAAGCCTTCCAGTAGTTTTCCAATATTAAAAAGAACTTTTTGTTTAGTTTGCTTTCTGAAAGTAAAAATGTTTGCAAAACTCAACAGTGACGACAAGCAGGTCCACTTTTGAGTGTGGAGACCCCTTTTGTTTTTGTTAAAATAAAAATATGAATAGTTCCTTGAGCTCCCGTTTAATTACCACCTGCTTATTGGGAGTGGAAGTTTTCAAATGCTCCATGCAAAATAGATGTAGTGTGCAAGTCAGTATTGTTTTCGTAGAGTTACCTCTGCATAAAGTAGAGAGCAAACCTCAGGGCACAGAACAATCCTAAAAGATCTGTCTCTTCTCCCCTTGCTGATCCAAGCCTCCGCTCCTGCAGTTTTGCCTGCTCTCTCCCCTGACATTTTCTTGACATAAATGTCTCACCATCCATCACTGCACTCTGTTAATCCCTACTTTACACCCCAACTGCTGGCTGTGCAAAGGCTTCCAACGCCCCTGGGAATGGTCACGGCTTAGAGATAGATTTTTCCCATTTCCCTCTTCTCCTGCCGTACAGTCACGTGAATTGTTGCTCAATTAGTAACCTACCCTAATTAGCCGTTCTACATTTTTTTTTTCTTAAAGAAAGCAACCACCTTTGAGTCTTTTATTCTTTGGGTTGCAATATTTGTCCCACCGTTATACAAGCTGCACAGAGCAGCTGATTAAGTTGTGTAATATTAATTAACTAGTAAGTCTTCGAAAGTAGAAAAATAACCAACTTTAAGAAACAGTGGGAGCAGCAGGGCTTGGAGAATGGTGTAGTTTCAATAAAGGTATAATTACTTTCATAAGTCTGTTAGCAAGCAAGGCTTTAGGCTCCTTTTGTTAGATCACTGTTTATTAAGGTCGCACATCTTGTACTCCTGAGGTGAGGGGGAGCACAGAGAAAGTCTTTGTTTTTATATGATTAAATTCCAATAATACCAGGAGGATGAGCTCCCTGATGAGAGACTATGCAAGGATCTGATAAGTGCAAGGCACAAGAATATAAAAATATTTTCATAAATTCTTATGAAATGCAAGCTTTTAATATGGCATGGTTATTTCCACATTATAAATAGAACACTAAACACTGTTTTTTTTCTCTCTGACATTTCTTGAGCCAGAGTTCTGTTATTTCTGACAGTCAAGGAAAAAAAAAATCTTCCAGAGGATTTTAAAGTAGTTTTCACCTTGTTACAGTCATACAGCATGTTTGTATTTCTCACTAAGTCCATTTCTTAAGTTGTCTTAAGTAATGAATATTTTCTAGCTTTTTCTCACTGGCGCTTTGTAAAGAATTTATGCTTTGCTCAGGCAGCAAAGCATATCATGCACTGTAATAAATTATTAGTGGGGTTGAAATAAGAACTTCAGTTTGTAAGAAACCAAGCCTTTTGCTGGAGGTTGTGTTTATTAAGGTGGGAGGCTTGTTTCCTAAACATGTAGGATCTCAACAAACCCATAAGAGTTTTATTTGGGCCTACTGATTTTCACCACTGACAACTGAGTATTTCCACTTGAAAGTCACTGTGAGGGTACCATTGGGTAACACTGTATCCTTTATAAGTCATGCTGGCCAGTGCACAGAGATGTTTATAGAGTAAACTTCTTTGGGGCATGGTCTGTTTGTTAGTTTTCCCCCAGGCATTTAATATGAATATTTCATAGTCTTACTACGAAAGTGTCGAGTGAAAATGTCGAGTTCTTGGTCTTTAGAAGGATTCTTTTTCAGCTGATGTTTTTCAGTAGTTTGGATATAGAGGACTAAATTTTCATACTCTTTTTTACATCTGTCTTCTGTGGCAATAAATACAGACGCACCCACGTAACCCCATTTGCATAATATGTGCCTTACTATTGCAAAAACCATAAGCACTGAAGGCTGCCCATAACAAAGGTGAACCTTCTCTTTTTTGGTGTGGAATTCCATTCGTGGAACTAATTAGAAAAGATTCAAAAATCGAGTGTGTATCCATAATTTATTGTGAATATTTTCTAGCACACTGGTTTATGTTTAAGATCAAATAATAAGTAGAGAATTTTAACCAAAGCCTCATAATATATTAATGTATAAAGTAAGTTTTAAACGGAGAAATCAATAATTTAGTTGTAAGAAAGTTAATGTTCCCAGGTTTTTTTTTTCCAGTAAGAAATAAAGTTGACTCTATTAAAAGACATTCCTTATAATATCATTCTCACTCATTGCAATATGAAAAGACAAAAAAAATTAGAACTTGCTTTGCTTGATATAATGAACTTCTTAGGCCTTTTTACTTCTATATAAATGTAAAAATTAGTCTTTCCACTTCCATTAAGAATGCAATTTAATCTGTAGATCATTTGTAGAGAGTTGATTTATTTTTTATGTTAAATCGTTGTACTTATTAATAGCTTATCTATTGAATTTCCCTTTTATATTGTAATAAGTGTTTCTTAACTTTCCCTCCCCTAGGATTTCATAATTGTTTTAAGTACCAAATTATTTTTGTTGTTGTTACTGTGAAAGTATGAAGGAAATTCAGGTCTTTTTTTGTTTCTTAGATAGAGTACTGATTACACAGAGGTTTGTTTCTGTCTCTAGGCTATTTGTGTGTGTGTGTGTGTGTGTGTGTGTATGTGTGTGTATGTGTATGTGTGTGTTTGTGTGTGTGTATGTATGTGTGTGTATGTGTGTGTGTGTATGTGTGTGTGTGTGCCAACACTGGGGCTTGAACTCAGGGCCTGAACTCTGTTCCTTAGCTTTGTTGCACACGTCTGACACTCTAGCCCTCTGGACAAGGTTGGGGCTGTGCTTGCCTAACCTTTGTCAGGCCCTGCGTTCTATCCCTACCACCACAAAACAAGCAAATCGAGGACCACTTCTCTTCTGGAGTCTTGCTAGCATCTTCATAAAATTGAATAACACTGATTTAGAACTTAATCAGCTCAGGCTGCTTTAGAAAAATACTCTTGAAGCTGGGTGGCTTCCACAGTAGCCGCTTCTCATAGTCCTGAAGTCAGGAAGTCAATGGCTGATAAGGACCCATTCCAGGCTTGCCGACTGATGCTTTGTGGCTTTTTCAACGTGGGGTGTAGAGAGAGCTCTAGTCACTGCCATGTCTTATAGCAGCCCTGACCTCTTCACTGGCGATCTTGATTTGGGGTTCGGCTATCAACATATGAACGAATGGAGGTTAACAACGAGAGGCTCAACGAGAGGGTCTGAAACAATAGGGCAGAGGAATTTCATATATTGCATGTACTGAACAAGAAAGACTGCAAGAATTTAAATTTCACAGGCAAACTTGGGTCATACCCTTTTTAAAGCCTTTAAGTTCCCAGTGTACTTGCCAGTTTGACGAATATGAAGTGATTTACAGTTAATTTACATTTGTCTATGGCATCTAGCTACTCTTTATATTTCTGTGGCTCTTCTATGAATTACCTATTTATATTTTGTCATTGCTGTCCAGTGTTTGGTATTCTGTTGTATTGTTTTTAAGATTTTTTTTTTTTACTGTGTTGTGTATACTAATGCACAATTTATTGCTATGCATTTTTTAGTATAGTGCCATATGTCACACAGTGGCTTTGTATTAACCATTGACTCAAGAGATGGCCAGTCCTCTAGGATTATAATAAATCTGAAAAATTCCCATCATCTACTGACAGTATAAGTCATTCAGTGCAAAGCTGCAGTGAAATACATCACTTACCTGTCAGGGGTTGTACGGATGTGATCACCCTTCCTGTGATATCAGGTTTATAAAATTATAGAGCATAAAATCATCTACACTGAGTAACCACTGTCGTGACTATGTTCCTGGAGCATGTGTGTATCATACTATGTATCATCATCTTATCACGTGCTCTTAACTACACAGTTGAAGTTTTAGGTGGGAGAGGGCCCCGTGTTATCTTGGCAGCAGCCTGGCTGCTACAATTCTACCACCTCTCTTACCTCCATCAAGAGCCGGGTCAGGAGAGGGAACAATGTCATCTAGGTTTGGGTGATGTTCATACAAGGAGGAAATGGATGAATGACGATTTTTAAAGCTTATTCCAATTGTTCAGTGATTCGACACTGTGCTACATTCTCCTACGTGTGGAGATGTGTCGGTCTCTTTAAGGACCCTTTCTACTGATATATTGATGTGTGTCTATTACATTAAAAGTTTGGGTGGGAACAGTTGCTCCATTTCATTTTTCCTCTCCTACAAATGTAACATTTATTGATCACATTAAAAAAATTATTACTATGTCGTTGTATGGAGAGATTGCAATTCTGTACGGTAGGGTTTGAGCACAAGGTATCATGATCAATGTTATCACTTCCTTCTTTCTTCCCCATCCTTTCCCCTCCTTTCTCTACCCTCAAGTTACATAGTTCCATTTTTACATAGTGTACACTGGATATGACGATTACATTTTTCTCTCACTTCTTCCCTCCATTGGATAGCATGTTTTGGTATTTCGATTCAGTCCGTTTTATTGAGAGATGTGTTGGCATCATAGTGACTTTTCTAAATTAAGCATATTTTTTTGGATCTTGTTGGATTCTACTTGTAATACTTTATTTTGAGTATTACAATTATTTTCTGAAAGGAGAGTAGCCTGTAGAAGGAACAGTTTCAACAGGATTTGTGTTATTGTTTTGTGGTAAATGAAGACTTTTCCATTATGCTCTGTGGTTCAGGGAGGTTTGATTAAAATATTGGGTTTATTTGTTCTTTAGAAGCTAGATAAAGCCTTGGAACATTTTTGTCTAAGTTCCTCTTTGAGGAGCCCCATTGATCACTGTTTCAGTTGACATTAGACTAACTGCTTCGATTTACATTTCTCATTGTTTTGAATTAATAATGGTAGGATATTAGTTTTAGGAAAACATTGATGTCTTTAGGTTTGTGATTTATAATCAAAATTTTAACTGCTCTTACATCAATGCTTTTAATATTTTCTCTCCAAACAATTAGGTCATTTAGTCTTATTTCAAATCTTTCTCTTTGAATGCTTGCAAAGAATTTCTGCTACTAGTCATTTTCAAATCACGGGAGTTTAGATTTATACTTTTACCATGTTGTCTATCTTTGCACCATTATTGGCATTTGCTATTAATATTTTTACCTTTTCCTTATTTTATTTGGTTGTCTTTTAAAAGCATTTAGAGATTGTATGAAATTTCCTCCATTACAAAATTGGTGATACGATTGTTTTGAACTCAGAACCTCACACTTGCCCAGCAAGTTCATGTGCTGTCTTCATCACTTGAGTCACGCCACAGCTCTTTTTGGCTTTAGTTATTTTTTAGATAGGGTTGAGTTTTTCCATGGTCCATCCTGAGCCCCAGCCTCCCTATTTGGCCTCCTGTGTAGCTCGGATTACAGGAATGCACCACGGTGCCCAGCTTTTGGTTGAGCCTAGTCTTGTTCACTTTTCTTTCTTTTAGATGGCCACAAACCATCATCCACCTGACCTCCATCTCCCATGTAGTGAGCTGCTTCATTTTTCAGTTGCTCTCCTTTCACAGTGAAGACCCACAATGGCATAAATAGGATAGGGGTACACCTTGAGTTGTCTTAATTTTGTCAGTATAAAGCATTTTTTTATTTCTTCCTAGTAGTCAGCCATTTTACTTTTTATATGTGATGTGTAATACATACTCTGAGGTTCACAGATCTTAGGTGCAAGGCTAAGTATATTGTGCATGTCTGTATATCCTGTACACACCATGCAGATCAACATCTGGAGTATGTCCTGAAGCTCCAAGAAGATTCCCCTGTGCCCTTCCCAGCCAATTACCATCCTGAGAGGGGACCACCAGCCCGACATTGATGTCCATAGACTAACGATGCAACTTGTCTGGGTTTATAAAGTATATGCATTTTTTTTCCTGTGTCTGGCTTCCTTAAACATCTGTGGGAATTATCTATGTCCTCTGTCATGGCAGTTTATTTGAAATCACTGTTTAGATTTCCATTTTGTGTCTGTCATGAATTATTACTTACTCTCCTGTTGGTTGGATATTTGGTTTCTTTCCTATTTAGAATGATATTACGAGAGCTGTCATGAACACGGTCGAACACGTAGTTTTTTTCATGGGCATACACACTCGGATTTGGGGAATATATACCTAGGAATAGAATTAGGGATTGATCTAGGGATTAATTGAAATATGTTCTTTTAACTTCCAGGTATGTATTCTAACTCACTTTATATTTTGTAATACCTCATGTAATTTGGCCATGTTCAGAAGATGTGTAAAGCACCGACGTTGACATTTTTTTGAGAAAAAAAAAATCCAAGCTGATTCAATCCTGTAAATGTAGTAGTATTGTCTTTCAACTTTTCTAGACATATGAGAAATTCAATGCCTTGTCTGATTCTTTCCCCTCTGTCAGTTACTTTCATGGGATGAGACAAATGCTTGTATCTCCTCAGAATTCCTATGTGGTAGCCCTACCCATCCCATCCACGGGGTGATGGTATCTGGGGATAAGGTTTTTAGAAGGAGAACGTATCAAGGAATAGAGTTCTTGTGGGATCTGTGCCTTTATGAAGAGATAGGAGAGAGCTCACTTCCTGCACGTCTGCTGTCATGTGATGATATATCCTCAAGGTGTCTGGCTACAAGCCAGGGAGCAGACCACCAGCAGTCAGTGGGTCACAGTTCTGCAGGCTGCTTGCTCCTGGCCCTTGCAGCCTGTGCCATGTTGAATGGTGCTGAATCTGTGGTGTTTTTATGCAGCCTGAGATCGTTGTAAGTCACGCTCACCGCAGTTTTCAAACTGGATTCGTGCAAGAATTTTTCTGTAATTTTGTGGCTCAGAATTTTTTTTTTTACCCAGAATATACCTATTTTTACATAATTTCTTCTAGTTCTGATGGAAACTCTGAAAGTTTGGAAAGCTTTTGAACTTGTACATAAAACTAGTTCCATCAAAACTAACTTCTGTCATTTGATTAATTCCTTTTCAAAATTACTTTATTCTTATAAAATGTCGATTTCCACATTATCCTTTTGGGAGATGTTGATGGGCAGCTTATCTTTTCTCTAGAGGTATTGAGCTTAAATTATTTCCTCCCCTACATCTTCTAAGTATTAAATCATGATTCAGCAGTGATTATCCTTTTTCTCCAGTATATTCACTGAGTTATTTTAGTAGAAAATGATATTTTTTCATGTTGCAGGAAGTTTAATAAATTTTCTTACTTTATTTGGTTGAAAGATTTCTGTCTCTGTAGTGTATTCTATTAAGAGCCATCTGTTCTAGATATTTTATTTATTCTCTTAGGTGTCTAGAGTACAGAATTCTTTTCCTTTGCACACTTGTGATTCTTTAGATCTTGGTGGCTAGGGTCAACGGCTGGTTACTTTCAGCTGAAGCAATCTGGATAGTGGCGAGGAAGAATTATCCGTGATTAACTTGGTGAGAATTTGGGGAACACTGGTTTATTATTGTTATAATTACCATCATCATTATATTTTTATTATCTTTGAGTATACTGGGGTTACTATTCAACCAACCAGGATGCAATGCATCTTGATGGATATCATTTCTCTTCATCACTCTTCCCCATCTTTCCCAACCCAAACCCCTCCTCTCAGTTTTCCTAGTTTTATAGGACATGCAATGAACACTAAAAGCTGACTCCTATGGTCTCAGGTGAGAAATCACAGCCCTACAGGGGGTTAGACAGTTGGTATCCTGCAAGTTCTGCTTCCTCCCAGAGCTCAGGGAGAAGGGGAGCTTCCCAGTAGCTAGCAGCAGAGGGTTGCTGACCAAGAGAGCACCAGGAGGGTCTGGGGTGTTGGGAGTAAGCTGTTCCAATGGGCATACAGGACAGAAGTGGCTCCCAAACTGGTGGGAGAACACAGCAAGAGACAGCCAGGTCGAAGAGTGTGAACGAGTTGTCTTCATGTGTGTAACATGTGTTATAATGTCTTTGGAAGCTTTTATGTAACCACAAGAGACTTTGTACTATCCTGGAATCATTTCAACAAGGTTAAGAGCGGGTGGAAGTTGTTCGTTTGTGGCCGATTGGGTGGTGACAGCAGGAGCATTCTGTTTGTCTATGTAAGGAGAGAATATGGCACCCCACACAGTGGCACGTTTGCACTGCCATCTGCCCACCACGCCTAGAAGCGCTTCTTTCTTTTCTCTTTTCTTTCCTCAGCACGGCTGGCTTTCCGTCACAGGCAGCACTAGGTGTTCATGGGCTAAGTGAATCACAACTTTGATCATCTGAAATGGGATGCTTGGAGAACGAAAGGACATGCCCCCAATGATTACATACTGAGACAGCAGACAAAACTGCCAGCCTCCCCGGTGAAGAGGCTGTGTTCCCAGACCAGCTCTGTAATCACATCTCCTGGGTTTGAGTTGTGCCATTTATGAGAGTCTTGCGTTAACTCCCTGTGTCTGGGTGTTCTCACCTGAAGAAAAAGACAATTTTGCTGTGCAGAATGAATAAGAAAACATATAGAAAGCACTTTAAGCAGTGCGTGACATGTAGATTAGCATTTCTACAATGGTAGCCATTATTATAACACCTTAATAACCATTACATGTGGTAGACATGCCCATAGTAAGCCCAATCACTTAATTGCTATTGAACTCTCATCAGGGTTTTAGAGGCAATGCATATATTAAACCTCACACTTTTACAGAGTGAAGTTTCTTTCTAGTGCATGATCTGATTCAGCCACAGGAAACATCACTTGTTGCAAGCCAAACCATTAGAATGATTTTTCCAAAATGATAATCCAAACTCTAATAGTTACTACAGAAAACAAGTTCCAAGTTTGTATAATGCTTTCTCTATTTGAAAGATAGCATCAAGTTTCATCTGTCTGTCTATCTATCTATGTATCTATCTCTTTCATCTATTTATCATCTATCTATAATCTATCAATCTACACATGTACATATCTAATCTATCTCTTTGGTCTATTTATCATCTATCTGATCTATTTCTATCATCTACTTATCTATCAATCATCTATCTATACACCACCTCTCATCTTGCTATTGTTTAGCTAGATAACAGGAGATGATTCATGTCTAGAAGGAGAGCAGTAATGCCTTATGAACAATTTCTTGTAGAGTTGGAGAAGTCATGCCACAGAGTTTTATATTCTCCCATTTTTGTTTTTTTCTTTTCTTTTTTGTAAGATGCATGTGGGCAACACATAAAACAAACAAATATAACAAGATGATATGGGCTGGTTGTCATCTCTTATGTGGAATCATTTCTTCATCGTGTTTCGAAGACTGAAGAACAACATTATTCCAGTATCTCGGGTTTCTAGGAGCTTATGTCATAAGCTCAGTGCACTTTAATTTTAGCATTATTTCTATTTAATTCCAGACAGTTCTCTGGAGGCCTCTTTTCAATAACCAATGTTCTCTCTGCCCGTGAAATCCACTTACCTTAACTGATGGTGATTGTACTTCAGCCTGGTTCTCAGATCCACGATGGTAATATTCATTTTACCATCCCAAAAGGCTCTTAGTATTCATCAAATATTTGATCAACATTGTCTAATAAAGCTTATAGAATGCAGAAACATGGAACATAACTCTACCATGATTTTTACTTCTGTCTCTCTCATTAACACCATGAGTTGCTTCTCTAAAATAATTAAAACCCATAATTGAATACACTAAAATGATTTTGGAAAATTAGTTTAATTATTGTGGTACTTCCATTTGGAAAGCTTGCAGTATTTATTAAAACAAATGGGTAAATGTGGCCCCTCTCTTCTTTGTTTTCACTTCATAATTACTTTTTGAGAGGGAATATTTGGTTCTAGTGTTTGTGGGGTGCTTTTGTTTTGTTTCTTTTGGAGGGAGGAGGGTGTTTTCTGTTGTAGTTTCTAGGGCTTGAACTCAAGTCATGGGTGCTGTCCCTGACTTTCTTTTGTTCAGCCTAATGCTATACCACTTGATCCACAGCTCTACTTTTGGCTTTTTTGGGGGTAATTAATTGGAGATAAGAGTCTCACAGACTTTCCTGTCTGGGCTGGCTTTGAACTGTGATCCTCAGATCTCAGCCTCCTGAGTATCTAGGCTCACAAGTGAGAGACACAAGGCCTGGCTCTGTTTGTATGTTTTTAAAGGTGTAATAATTTGCAAAGCTATACTGACAGGAACATAAGAATGACTTGGATGTTATACTTAAGTGTTTACTTAACCACAGAAGTTTGACTCCTTTTCAGGAATTGACTCATTGTATTAAGAAATATCCAGTATTTTTAATCTCATGGAGTATGTTGTTCTAGATTTAAATTATGCTATATCCTTTGAAACAATATACAAGAAATCATAAACATTTTAGATTCTCTTTGGAAGAAAGACAGGGGGTTTACTTTCTTTTCTAACTTAGGTCTTTGTGGCTTTCTGTGAGTTGGCGTGGGTTCATTAGTCTGCATTTGCCTTGTATAGGAATGACAGCTACTGCAAGGCTGAGGTATTTATGTAACTGAAATTAACTGGAGGTATTTTATGGACCAGGAAATAGAAACGTACATGAGATATTTTAAACTTAGATTAAATCTCTCTGGGTTATATTCACATAGCAATCTAAGCAATCATGCTGGAGGTAAGCTGAGGTCTTTATTAAAAACATTTCAGTTCAGCTTTATGAGATAAAAGTGACTTCATTTTGAGGGAACACATATTTATGAGAAGTAGCAAAGGCCTCAGCGGAAATGACACAATTAATATTTTAGGAGGCCTGAGGATCACCCAGTCAGCAGTAATATAAGATAGTCAGGTCATAAGTCATGAGTATGCTTAGATTTCATAATTGTTTGCATTGCTTCCAAGTTAGTGGAATGCTCCAATCGACAACACGGAATCAAATGAAAATCCTCAACTTAAAAGAGAAATATTAAACCCAATATAAAGGGTCAAGAGCTTTCCATTAAAATTTATATTTGTGAATTCTCTCAAACTAATAAGTGTCTCTCATAAAAGGTTTAAAAATGCCACTGCCCATTTTTTCCTTGAATTTTTATTGTGAACACAATATATTTTCAGTTTTTCCTTTGTTTGCATTAGCAACTCTATATATGTGTGTATCCATGTGTATGTGTGGAATTGTGGACATATATGTATATATACTATGTATGTATATATTTACACATATATGCACATAGGTATACATTTGCATATATTTATGTTATATATGTACATGCACATATCTACATACCAATGTGAATTCTCTCTCTCCCTGTTTATTTGTGTACGTATGGGTATTTTTGTACGCATGTACGTTGTATGTATGTATACGTACACACATATGTTACTCATTGAATGGCTTATTGATTGGACCTTAGGTGGTTAGATGGATTCTCATTGTCATAGAAATCCTCAGTCATATCTTGAGATTGTCGATTGATGGAGATAAATTTGCATAATTAGTGATCCAGTAGCCTAAGCTGACTGGAGAGGTAGTTAAAATTATAAAAGAGCCAAAGAGACCAAGACCAAATTTTCTTTTAGAGAATTTTCTTCTTTCTTGGTGAAACTGTAATGTTGGGAACTGGCTTCCAGACATCTTGTTTGGCTGTTGTCTTATCCACCCGTTCTGACTCCTGTTACTTTTGCTATTTCCCTCCTGCCATTCCATTTCCTGGCTATGGTCAGGTATCTAAATGGGCACCATCCATGCTGCCAGGTCACTGTGACCCCCTTCCTCAACCTCCCGGGCTGTTCTCCAAACTTAGGAAGTGCCTCCTTCCTAGGAGTCCTCACCCTTCATCTCCTGCCTTAGTATAATCTGCGTTGTGTTTCTCATTTACTGAGAAATATTGCTATGTTGGTGGTCCTTCCTATAGTTGATTACAGTTCTCTCCTTTTTATTTTAGTTTTCAATATTCTCTGAGTCATTTTAGTAAGGATCTGGAGGGATGGCAAGTAAATATCTTTCATGATCCAGGATTTTTTTTTTCTTCTGTTATCTTGGGAGCTACAGCTTCTTCTGCAATATCTCATCCCCAGCTCGATAAACCTCATCTGAGGTTATCCATGTCGACTTTACTCACCAGATAGACAGTATTTACTATGTCTCAATCACGCAGGATACCAAGAAGAATTTTTTTTTAAGGTGCATTCTTCCAGACAGTTGTGGGGTAGATGGCTGAACAGTTAAATGAACAACTCGTTAACAACACGGGGGGGGGGGGTGTTAACTGAACCACTCGGCATTGGGGAAAATATTCCTGTAACTCCTTAAGGCAGTCATCTGAGAGGATGTAATTATAAGGCAAATCGAGTCCATAAAGACATGAGGTTTTGTTTTTTTTTTTCCTTTTGGACAAATCAGGGAAAGCAGGGAAAAGTCATTGAAGGAGAAATAAGCACATACAGAAGCCAAACTATGAAAGTTTAGAAGAAAAACTTGAAGTATTTCACGCTAAATAAATCAAAATGCATTTTGGTCTTCCAAATGTGGGATAATCATGACTTCTCTATCTTCTTTCAAGTCACTGAGCAGCAATACTGTCAAAGGAAAGAGCCCAGGAAGAAGCATGTGACTTTGTTGAATATTTTAATGGCGTTTGGGGCCTTGGGTACCTTGGCTATGTTTATCTGCTCTTTGCATAGAGGAGCACTTTCATAGACGACTATTGATGGGATTTGAGTTTTCTTCCTGACCTTAGTTGGGTTCCTTTGATTTCCACCCTTTTTCCCTAAATATATACAAGCCATCTGCTAAAAAACCTGTCCCAGATTTTCTCTTGAGATTGATGTCAACGTTTCTATGGTTTCTGGAGCTCAAAGTTAAAACAAAAGGGATAAGGCACCTTTATCTATCTTTGTCTTTTGGTACCTTTTCAAGTTTGTATGGCTTCTAAATGTTACCGTGGTTTCCCTTATCTGCAGGGAGTATGTCTGAGACTCAGTGAATAGCTAAAACTGTGAAAAAGAAAGCTGGTAAATGTAAATAAAACCAATACCTATATATGCTAGCTTTTTTCCTGTATGTGCACACTTACGATAAAGTTATAAATTATACAGTTTATAAATCAGGCCTATATTTTTCCAAGTAATAATGAGTATACATCTAGGATAGTCCTAACCGATAATCACAATATCTCAGTAGCTATGTACATATGATCACATAAGATGATGCTAAGCAAAATGAACTCCAAGATATGGAAACAAGTGGCTTATCATTGTTGTTATTTTTAACATACTATGTGAAATTCTTTCTTTTTTTCTTTTGTTTATCTTCCCTATGGTTCAGCACCTGTGGTTACTGTATTTGACTTTTGTATCCTGGGTATTTCATATATGTTTGTCTGAATTTGGGAAGGGAAGGGGAACATGAAAATCAGCAGGGTCTGCTGATTGTATACAACCACACACCAGGGTGTGTGTTGCTTTACAACACCAAAGAATGCCCTGTGCAGGGGGCTGAGGCAATAAAGCAGCATTTGGAAATAAACTACACCCTTAACACATTCACTTTCATTCTGGATGGATTTAGGATGGTCAGGTTCATTGGCTATTATTAGTAGTTTAAACTTTTAAGTCTTTTTCAACTTCTGCAATCAGTCCCTAAACACATTTTTATGTGGCCAGAAGACAGCAGTTGACTTTTGTCATCTTTTGTTCCAAGAGCATGTGGGTTCTTGGTTCTGTATATTATGCCTGGCTTTCTTCTAAGCCCTGTAGCAATTGTCATCTAGGGCCAGAGAGAGTCTGTCTTTCCATTTTTATGACCTTGTTCTACCTTTACATGTGTGTATGTGTGTGTGTGTGTGTGTGTGTGTGTGTGTGTGTAAGGGGTAGAGGGTATTGAATTTAGGTCCTTAGCTTGCTAGGCGAACACTCTGCCACTTGAATCATGCCTCCAGCACTTTTTCCTTTTGTGTTTTTAAGAATAGGGTCTCACATTTTTTTTCTTCCTGAGCTGACCTCAGTCAAGTTCTCCAACCTTTGCCTCTCAAATAGCTGGGATTACAGGCATGCACTGCCACGCCACCGTGCCTGCATTCATTTCTTTCTATTTCCTTTTCTCTCTTGTTGTTTTTTTCCTATTTGTTCTATTCTGGTTTGGATGGTATTGGAGTTTGAATTGAAGGCCTTACACTTGCTAGGAGAGCACTCTCCAACATGAGCCAGGTCGCCAGTCTAGCATGGTTTTGAGATATTGACCTTTTTGCCCCCGGGGTGGTCTCAAATTGTGATCCTCCTGTGTCTGCCTCCCAAGTAGCGAGGATGACTGGGCATGGGCTACCACGCCCGGCCCTTTTGTGCACTTGTGGTGCATGAAGGTTCTATGGCTTGTCTTCTTCCCAAAGATCCCAGCTTTCTCACCCACCGCAGGCTGGCGTGGGACTGGTGTCCCAGCCTTTGTCCTTCATTGGTGTCCTCACCTCTGCCAGAAATGTGCATCCTCTTGTGTTTCAGCAGACCTAACTACCCGGGTCAGTTTTACGTTTTCCATCCAAGCCTATTCCTGCACTTGCCCAGACGCCCACAGTGGGCCGCACTCCGCCTGTTCCTCGGGGTCTGTGGTTGGACTCTTGCTGTGGGCTCAGGGCCTAGCGCATCACCGCCTTGGTGTGTTCCCTCTGAACCCAACACGCCTTTTGCAGCAGAGCTGTAACTTCTGCAGGCTGGGATTCCATAGAACACGGGCACGGATCTCGTCCTGCCTTTCCACTAGCTCATGGACCAAAGATTTATTCCTACCAGAGATGGTGCAACCTCAGCCAAACAACAACAACAACACATTTTTCACTTAAACAAAGCATTTTCAGGAGCTTGATTTCAAGAAAGCGTTCCCTTTGGCACATTTGAATTGCTGACCTCGATACTCTTGCACTTTGGGGCCATTATGAAGTAAGAGTGACTTGAACATAAGCACTGTTATTATTTCCAGTCTCATAGCTGAGCGTCTCAAGGGGTGAGTAGAGAATACTGTAGGGATAATTGAACTCAGGGATGAGAGACAGCGTGAGATTTCAAAGTTGTGGCAGAGCAGGAATTATTGACCATGGACAACAGAAAGCTCAGAAAACAAAAACTTGAGCTATGGGAGATGGGAGCAATTAAGACGGTGGGTGCTCACCTCCGGAAATGCCTTTACACATCTCTAATTTAGTCATGTTGACACTATTCCTTTACACACCCTTGCGTGTTCAATATTTTCTCAGTTATCTTAAGCTTATATCTAATACCGATGTCTTACTTTTTCCTAGATGAATTCAGAGACTGTACCTTACCTAACAGAACGTAAACCTCAAATCATTTAGCATTTTGGGGTCTAAAATGAAATAATTTTCTTGGAATGGTGAATAAAAATATCATGATAAATAAATCATTATCCCAACTTCTACAAGGGGGAAAAAATAAAGTGCTCACAAGAGAAGGTTACTCTTTTTATTGATAAGTTGAAATATTTCTCATGTAATCATTCCTCATTGTTTTCCCAGATTTATCAAGGGAAAGTTATCGAAATAACACTTCTTAACCAAACTGTATTGCGACAAACCAGGAGCTTATGTACTGGTGGTACATTTAAGCTTGTTTTTCCAAGTGAGGGTTGGTAGGTTTGCTAAGCTTGGATTAACTAAGATGGAGTTGTGTATTCTCAGGATAAGTTACAGAAAGTTGTTGAGTAAGGATGGGTTAGACAGAACACATTGCATAGTCTTGAGGCAATTTCTGAGGCTTTTTTTTTTTTTACTACCCTGGCTCTAATATTGGAATAAAAATGACATGCTACAGTAAATGTAACTAACTCACTAGTCACTATTTTGGTCACTCAATACTTCCTATCTTCATTACTGTGGAGAGTTGACATCTTGAATGTATTTCTAAGTTTCAGCTCTAATTAGCATGCCATTATGTAATGTAAACTTTGGATTTAAAAAAAATCTTCCCTTTGAAAGCTTTTATTTCTTGCCTATTTGGTATCCAGCTGTTGTCTTTCTTAGTAATAAATAGTGATCACTTTTATGAAAAAAAAAATCTCTGGTAGCAATTTTTGCTCTGCTGAGGTAAACTGTTAATCATCTGCCTCAGACGGGTAATCAGCTAGCTTCTAAATATTGCTCTGTCTTGCTGGTTTTACAATATATTTGATTAATCAATAAATAGAAGTGGGGTATCTTTCAAAATTAGTTACTATGTTTGTATCCACCTTACTCTGAAGCCAATTACTTTTTCCTATTATTTTGATGAAAAAAAATAGTTTCCTTAAGAAAAACAAAGACACTGAAAATATACAGTGGTGGCAGTGTTTTGTTTGTTTCTAGAAAAATAGCAGACATACCCGTGTGCATTTTTCAGGTTACAGAGCAATATGTATTGCTGAGACTGGCATTTGTCCCTCACAATCCTGACCTGTGTAATGCTTTCTCATGCCTTATTTTCCTTCCTAGGAGCAGAAATTGTGTTTATGTTTTAGGGACTTTAGTAAAATGGAACATACTTTTTTTTTTTTTATCCTTGTAATAAAAGCTTAAGCCTTCCTCATTGGTTCCAGAGTCACAGAGCACATATGCCACACTAACAGAGATAGAATGCTGCTTTAGCCAACTTGCAACCTCAGCTTTTGTGGGCCACTGTTTGGTTTTGAACGGGGGTAGGGGGATGTGGGTGGGAGAGAGTTTTCTCTCTTCTTGGTGGGCAGGGAAAAGAAAAGAAATTACTTTCCCCTTAGACCACTCCCTTTGGATAATTGATTTCACATTTCTACAGTTCTGTTTAAACAGGGAGGACCTAGAGAAAGCATGGGGTAAGGGTAGCCCCACCAGTTTGGGGGTGACTGTGGCAATGTCCCTTAAAAAACTTCGCTAAGGATGTTTCTGGGATTGTCTTTAGAATGTGCTACTTTATTATATCATGTCAACTTGGGAGTTAACTGGTGACAACAAAACAAAAAATAGACTACGAGAATGGATTTGTAAAGTAAAAACAAGACAATCGCAAATCAGAGTATATGGACTGGCAACGTACACACTTTCTAAGAAGTAAAGTAAGATTTGGGCACTGTTGTCTTTCCAAAAAGTGAAATAAGATTTGGACATTATTTTTAGACCTTGGTAAATGTTCAGAGGCATGTGACATTTTCTTTAAATCTATCTTTCTGGGGGGAGGAAATGGAGGATTTATTTAATTTTATTGTAAAGGTGATGTACATATATAATAAGGCTATAGTTACGTAAGTGAGGTAATAAATACATTTCCTTTTGAACACTGTCACCCCCTCCCTCATTCTCTCCCAGTTTTCCCTTCCTGACTTCTCCTTCCTTCCTCATGTGGTTCATTTCCAACATGGTGCCTATTGGGTTTCAGTGCTCAATTGGTTCACACTTTGTTCTACCACTTCCATGCTTCCTCTTCCCCTCCCCAAATCAGATAAACTTACATACAAGGTAAAGGCTACACAAATCACAAACAGAGACAGAAAGGAATAAACCAAAGAAAAAAGGAAAGAAGAAAAGAAAAGGGGGAAACAAACAAACGAACACCCCCGCAAACAGTGCAATAAAAAGCAAAAACAACTCTGGCTTCCATTTCTTGGAGCTCATTCACTGAACAGGACTGTTCAGTGACTTTGCTGTTGGTGCACCTGAGTGGCCCCCTCAGGCCACGCCCCCTGTGAGGCTCCCCTGGCCCCACCCCGGAAGGAAGCTGAGGATGTAGACAGGGGGAGGAGCAGCTGTCACTCACAGTATTAACCCTTCACATTCTGTTCTCCCACGACTGACCCGGGAGGTTGGCTCACTCTCTTGCCCTCTAGGATGACCTCCTAGATCTTTCCAACTCTGAATTTTACCATGGTGCTCACAGAAAGAAAGAAAGGAAAAAAAAAAAAACCCACAGGAACTTTTGTTCTAGGAAAGGAACTTAGACTCTAGATTTTTTTCTGCTAACACAATGAAACTACGTTTTCCAGAATACTTTTTTAAAAGTGGGGGTGGGGGGTGGGGAAGGAGACACAAAGAGAAAAAAAATTCCAAGAAGTCTTTCCAAACATCTTCTGTTCCAGCAGGACTAAGCCCTTCCCCTCTTTGCCGACCTGCCCCACCTTACTCTGCTTTCCAGTCCCATCTTGCTCCTTCTGCCTTTCTGCATCCCCTCATTCTGCCTTCCTACCCTCCCACCCCCAACCGTCCTCTATGGAATCTTTTCCTTTAAAGCCAGCTTCAGCCCCCTCCTGCAGTGTTTCCTGCTTCCTCCTTAACATCCTCTCTCTACTGTCTTCGATTTCCTTGCCTCCTCCAACAAAGACCTTGATTACGTTCGCCCTATCCATCCAGATAGCCCAAGATTATCCTGTAATTTCAACATCTGAGGAGTTCTTCCTAGTTAACAGGCAGGTAGTTGTGAAACATCCCTGCCAGGCTCTCATCCACAGCCTCCACAAATCTCTCCTCTGTCAGGATGAGGAACAAGCCCTTCTTGGGACTCATTCGAATAATGAGTTTTATCAGATTTCCCCCACCCCACCCCATTATTGAAATGAATGAGGCAAATCCCTTTACCAACACAGAGTAAACCTGGGTTCTTAGTATCTCATATGTTGACAGATGATGATAACCCAAATGATATCCAAGAAGTTATTCCTGAAGTTTTCCTTGTATTTTCTAATCAAGATGTCATTCACCTGATTTTCACTTGCCCTTTCCATCTAGTTTTCCCTTATCTCTTTCCGTCTACCCGGAAAGATCAAAACTCCCGGTATCATAGTCCATGGGTGATTTTCTTCTCTCTCAGGCCCCAGATATCCATTCTGTAACCATCAAGACACACCATCAGTTCACAATGCCACTGTGCTCTCTCCTCCTCTTGTGCCACTCTTTCCTGCCTTGCTAGGCCCCAACCTGTGGCCTCCGAGGCTCTTCACCTCTGTCAAGTTTCTTGCCACTTGAAGTCTATAGTTTGTGAGGGGGGGTGGGCTGCAGCTCTCCTGAGCCCCACTGGTTCTCTGCTGAGGTATTGTGATTTCTCTCTGTTATGGAAATGACACGGGCACCCAGGCTCCCAGTCCTCTGTTGGTGTCTTTGGCACGAACATGAAAATTGAAGTCTTGGTTTTTGTTTTTGTTTCTTAATCAGAGTTCTCACTTTTTGGGGGGTATTGAAGGTACAAGCTCATTAGTCACGTTGGGGTATTGAAATGACTAAAGGCAATAAAAGATCAGAGGTTTAAATGACATACCCATGCGGTTGTATTGAGACTTCTTTTCTGGCTTGCGGCTGGTTATTTTTTTTTTCTTTATGTTCTCTTATTTGTTGCTGAGACGTGTTGCAATTGTTGTAAATGTTTATATCTACTTATTAGACTGATTACTTTGCATTTATGTCTCAGCAGTGTGCATACTGTAACTCACACAAAATGTTAGCTGTTAAAAAAACGACCGCTGTGCCTACATTAATTAAAAATACAGAGGAGGCTGAATCTTACTGTGGGTGTAGTATCAGGCTGTTTGGACAGGATTTTTTTTTTTTTGTATGTATTGAAGTAGAAAGTGCAAAAAGAAAAACCAAACCAAAACAGAAAAAGAAGAAGAAAAGCATTGCCATTTGAATAGAGTCACATGCTTGAACCCATGGTTGCTCATTTTTTTTTAATCTTAATTTAAATAGTTTGTACTTATTTATGGGTTTCCTTTTCAGGAAAGTATGTGCTAGCAAGTGCTAGGCGGCAGGTAGATCTGAGTGCTATTTGCAAATTTCTTTCTTTCCAGTACTCCTTTCTTTCTGCACCAACCTTGTGTCTTCCTCCTCAGCGAAGGGCCGTGTCAGAAGCAGCAACACTTGCTTAACTTAATTTAGTTCTCTGTGTGTTTGCAGAATGGTTCCACGTTCATTGCAAAGTGCATCTTTCTCAGCCTCTATATACACCTGCACCTGTCTGTGATCACCCAAGTGTAAAAGGACAAATGGCCAGGAGCCATTAACATCCTCCTTCCTCTTCAGATCTATCTATCTATCTATCTATCTATCTATCTATCTATCTGTCTGTCTGTCTGTCGTCTTTCTGTCTGTCTGTCTGTCTATGGAGAGACAGAGTGACAGAGACAGAGAATCCCTGGGGGCCTTTTGAAATATGTGTATATTTGATGAGTTAACATACAATAACAGGCATTTCTACTCTGCTTGGATGGGCTAACAGTACTTATTTTACATTTGTGGTATTCAGCTCCTGATACATTTTTTTTCCAAGAATGCCAAAATTCTGTCATCCAAATTAAAGTATTATTGTTTTGTTTTTTTTTCTTAAAATCTTCATTTTTATCTTTTAATCGATCTAAAATGGTTCTGCTTGAGGTAAATGACAGCTCTCCCAAGTTTTGGTTATAGGAAAATTATTTCCTTCCCTGCACTCCTTTCCTTAATGAGAGGCCCCCTAACAGACACTGAGAATGCCGAAGAGGAGCCTTTTGAGATTACTTACGGATCCTTGTATCCTCACATAGGAGGAGGTGGTGGGCACTCCTGGAACTCCCTCCTGGGGACAGAGGGACCTCAGACCTGTTGGGTGGCACTAACTGACAGCTACCTCTGGGGTAACTTTTCCTCTGTAGTTAAACTTGTGTTCAAGATGACTCTTAGACACCATCCAACATTCTAGCAATGTATTCTGGTCCCACTGTTGTGAGGTGGACAGCGGGAGAAGGCTGATGAGGTAGGCCATGTCCAGTCAGGGGTCAGATGATGAATGGATCCAGAGGCCTTTGTCCTCCAGGAACCATTCTGGGTTTGGTGAAGTGCTTCCTCCACACAAGAGGTTAGACAGCTTGGGGCATGGTTCTGTCACATCAGCCAAGCACGGGGGCCACGGGAGCACAACACCTGAGTTCAGCAGTCAGCTCCCCCATGTTCCTTTCATAAAGGAAGTGAAAATCATTTGTTATAGGTAAGATTTGTTTTCAGGTTAATGAAATTTACAGCTGTGTCCCAAGGTACATTCCGTGGTCTTGTCCACAGAGAGCAGGAAGTTTAGGTCCCACTATTAGAGAGATCTTATAGTCCCAGGGGCCAGGATTGGAAGCTCTCCATTCCCAACACACACACACACACACACACACACACACACACACACCCCACACACCACCAGGTTGTAACATATTGCTGATACACAGCATAAGACCCTTGAGGCTATCATTACATTTCTATGATTCATCCCTTCAGGTATTTCACTGTTCAGGTATATTACTGTTGATTAAGAGAACATCAGAGGCAGATTGTGTAGGCCAATCCCAAACTGACATTAGTTTGTAGACTATTGTGTTGTCCATGCTCGATCGGCAGTTACGTAGGTTTCTTTAAGTAATGAGTATACTTGACATTACTAACTTCCTAAAATCAGAATCCTTTCCCCTCCATGTCAACTCTCCATTCTATAGCCCATCCAATGTTGTATAAGAGGATGATTTTCTCTGATATGTCTGACATGGTCTTGGAGCAAAGATTTATTTAAGAATTATAGTCTACAAAGACATCATCTATGAAATAAGGAGAGAATATTTGCCAGCCATACATTTAATAAGGGGTCAGTATCCTCACGGACAACTGCCAGGGTGGATGCTATGGGCAGCAGTCCACCGGGGGTTAGTAACCATCTGCCCCATCACTGAAGATTGTAATAAGTATTACAAGGGTAATTGCACCTTCCACGTGTGTTATTACAAGGAAGCATTATTTTATTAGAGAATAGAGCTGTCAGAGTGGCTGATAGTAAGAAGGAAGGTGTTTTCAGGCGCGTTCTATGCGATGGTACACGGACATATCCTCAGAAATCGTGTTGGGCTACTGGGAAAATGTAATATAATTGGTTGAATTTTAAAGGTGAAAAATGCATTTATCCAGTTGAAACCGAATAAAGGAGTAAATATATAAAGAGCAGCTGAAGATAAATTATGAATATGATTCAAGACCATTTCCCTAATCTCAATAGGTTTGGCTTACGGAATGTTTCTTGAAGAAGTTCTGCCTACAATTTTCTATTTTATTGTGGAAACTCAGTATCATCAATGTGGGCTATAAGCCACATGGGAGGTGCACGGTGTGAGGCATCTTTAGAAAATATATGTAAGCATATGCCATTGAAATAGCATATTAATGGAGAGTTGTTACAGTTAGTATCATTATTTCAGATATTTATTAGAGTGTGACATGTATAAATTTATTCTGTGTCATTAAGTATTTTATTTATATATAATGTACATGCAAAATTCAAAGCTCTTTAAGAGTCATACTTAAGACTTTATAGAACCATTAGTTTAGTACTTGGACTTTTATTGATTATGTAACTTATTTTCCAACTTATTATAGTCATATTTCACACTCCATTAATTTGTTCATTTTCGATAACTGCTCCTAACATTCATAGACTGAGCACCAGTAAAATGCAAAACTGGAGGCATCTACTCTCCAATATTGGATTTTTCAAACACAAATATTGATGTTTGTATTTAGCCAAGATAAAAACAGAAGTTTTAATCATTTTTATGTTTAGCTTGTATTTCATATTCTAGACAATCCTTATTAATATAGTTGTTAGACTTTAGAGGATTTCAGTAGAATGATAAAAAACTGTTTTAATATGTGCTTCGATGTAGGCATATATATTTATACATATATAGATTTAATTACCATGCTACCCTTGAGCTCAGAAAGCATGACAGCAAAGCAGGTCAATTTCTTAAACAACAGTCTTTCATTCAGCACCTTGGTGGTTGTAATTAACGTTTCTGTTTAGTTCTAATTATAGTTTTTGTATCACAGCCATTATGCTAATGGTGTTATTCAGTAGTATGTGAGATTGCATTCATTATCACTGGTGAATTAAACCTTTATTAAAGAAAAATTCCCGCAGGCCTCATTCTGGAGTTAAGTAATTATTCATTTGGTTTTATCCTAGCAATTAGCTTATATACTGTAGCAGTCATTATTGAGTTTCTATACCTCACTGAATGAGATTACCCCACCATGGTAAATAAATGCCTAACAGTTCCCAAGCTCACAATGTGTTGCTTTTTAAGCATATTATTATGTAACAAAATAAGGAATCAGAATGCAAGGAGCCGGTGCTCTGCCTTCCAACAAATAATGTTCTTGCTGGGACCACTAAGCTGGGCACTTGGTGTTTAATTCAGAATTTGAACAAAAATAAATCACATTGAAGTCCTCCAACGCTAAATTCACCTTTGTGGGTGTATGTTTTCTTTTGTTTAATTCCAATCCATTATTCGCTTGCTTGTTGATTTATGTTACAGGACCCATTTGGGGTTGACAGCAGCCTATTTCTAAAGCCCAGTATCGGATAGAACATTCAATTAGACCCTCATTCCAAATGTATTGAGAAGGGGATTTGACCATAGATGGCAACATGGGCAATTCATTATAAATCACTAAAATTTGTTGATCTAAATTTGTTGATTTATCTCTCTATGGCCTTGGTAAACACGTTTTTGATTACCACTCTGTTTGTACAGCCATAGCATCAGAAGAAGGATATTCTCATTGTTCCAAAACAGGGCCACCCATGTTTGCAGATTTCTACACTTACTATTTCCTAGTGTAGCCTCTTCTTGCTGCTTCTTTCTGTTCTTGGGACTCCGTCTCTTGTTTAGCTTCCTTTCTCATGCTGGTGCTAAGCCACTTGAGTCATGGCTCCAGCCTTTATTTTTGCTGGTTATTTGGTGTCTCAAAGACACTTTTTGTAATCTTTGGCTACCCTTGAACCATGATCCTCAGATGTCAGCCTCTCAGTAGCTCACCAGAACTCAGATGTGAGTTATTGCCACCCAACGGATATTTCCCTTTTGAAATAGTGTCTATTTCCTCTGTTCTTGGAAATCATCTCGCTCTACTGCTTATGCTTTCCTTCTTTCTTTTTTTAAAAATACAATTTGCTTAGTTTTATTAGACTTGGAATTGACTTGAAGTGCAGAATAAAGCCCTTTGGAGATCTACATCCACATCCTTTCAAAGTCTAAGAGGAAAATGGTTAATGTCTTTACACTGTTCAACCTATGGTACAAGATCAAACCATTCACAGTGTCATAGCTAGAAAGACAATATGAACACATTTTGATAATACATTCATATTATAAAGTGAAATGAACTTTATATGAAAATCAATTTTGAGCTTTCAACTTGGATTGTTTCAAATTCCTAGTCTATTCCAAATATACTTTCAAAAAATGAATCATGCTTTCACAGTGATTTTAAAATCTGTTTTGTAATCAGTATATTCTCTGTTGTAGTTGGGTCAACTGGGCAAGAGCAAGATGTTAAGGGCTGATGAACTGGTTACAGGGGTGGCTGGGCAGATCAGCTCAGGATAGCATCAGATACAAAGAGGGATGAGACGGACACAAGTCGCTCTGTATGTCAGATAGGAGTTGAATCTGGTAGACAGGAAGGATCTTGTCCCTACAGTGAATTTTAGGTAGAGATTGATAGTAACTTAGGAAGATCTAGTCTGTAGAGTCCAGCTAGTAAGATGGGAGGATGAGGTTCATGGGAAAAGTAATTCAGTTCCTGGGATTAAGAGACTGAGATGGAACAGAACCCCAGGGAGGGCAGGTGAGCTATCTGCAGGACAGCCTGTGTGGAGTAGCCTGTAATTCATTGTAATTAGCAGAGTAGCAGTACTGTATACATAGTACAAAACGAAAAGATGAATACACCAAAGCTTTATAATTATGCCTGTCTACCTGGAGAGAAGTAGACATCCAATCTGAAGAGCTTCTCCTTTGAGAGTTTAGTTCCCTTTCAAAGCAATGCAACTATGAGCTTCCTACCATGAATGGTTGTATTTACTGGGTCTCCTGGAGTTATTTCATGCTTTATTGTTCCTTTTTTTTTTTAATGCCAAAGTCTATTTCTCCAGAAAGGCTGAACATCTGGTATGACTATTGTAATCCTTCTTTTATATTCATTTGGATTTTAATCTTGATTTTATCATATTTTGAATGCCATATTTGCTTCAAGTTACCTAATCAAGACATTATAGGCATCTTCGAAAGAGCAATGGGTTCTTTTTGAAGGGAAACAAAACCAGAACATTTGAGTAGTTACAGTAGTGTAGCTTCATGATTTCATAACTAATTGTCCTCCAGTCCATGGGGGTTAAGAACATGGTGTCTACAGTAATTCTGGATTTTAACAATGCTCTTCCAAAATGGATAATTAAATACTTAGAATAGAAAAACATGTCTGTTAGCTGAGATTATGTTTTAGTGTTATAGGGAGAGAAACATCCTACCTGTATAAAAATAGACAAATTTCAGGACACCATATTATATTCATTCAGAGTCTGTGAAATCACAACCCCTTGATTGTGAGTGTTAACAAAGGCTTGTTCTTTAATTACATTCGGCTTCTGTTCTCTCCCCAAACCCAATTATGGCTAATAGCAGCAGTCAGCTGTATTCCTGTTGTCTATGGCGGTTCATTTGAAAGTAGTCGGCTTGATTATCAATTTGTCTCCATGAATTGAGGTTCAACTTCATAGCCTCCTTCTTGCCCACGTCTCTGAAGAGAATTCTTTTTTTTTTTTTTTGGAAGAGAATTCTTATATAATGTGGGTGTCTTTCTTCTTTTTTTCCCAATCAGAAGCTGTGCTCTAAACCATGGGAAGCCGTGCTATTTCCTTAAGTTCTTACTAACACTCTTTCAAAGTAGTAATTGCAGCACCTCACGCTGAAGGGATGGTTGAAACTGTAGGAAAACAAAGAAAAGGATGGAGGAGAACTTTTATTTATCCCTTCCTCCTACAAATCTAGTTCCTCCCAGTGTGGTGTTGCTTGCCTAATCAAGTCTCTGTGGCTCACATTCCTATGTTCGCTTGCTGAAACCAGCAGCCCGCCTTTCTAGAGCTGACTCCAGAATCATTCAGCGGTTCTTATTTCTGATTTAATTTTGCTGCTCTCCAACTGTGGTGTAAACCCAGCTCTGAGAATTGAATGCAATTTGTGGGTACTTTGCCTCCATTGAAAATACTTAGTTCTCCTGTTCGCCATTGTTTCCATGGGCTTCGTGTGGGAAAGAAACGAAAGAAGAAAAGGGAAAGGCACACGAAAAATTAACCCGGAACGGTAGAAATTCACGCAGCAGGCAACATTTGTGTTGTTATACTGATAATTCCCTTCAGGGCACTGTTTACAGTTCTTTCACTGCTTCCTCCCTCTCACTCTATCCTCTGTCTGCCATGTTCGGAGATGGTCGAACAAATACTTGCGCAGCATGACAATCCTGTATGGCTATTTATGGATGTTAGGACTCAGTGATTTTTCTCTCTGAAGAAGTGCTGTCTGTCTGCTGTTGATCTGTCCATGAAAAGCCCCTTGACCTGCAGTGACCTCATAAAAACTGAGAAAGTGTCTACTAATATGCTTTGGTATCAGCCACTTTTAGGTCACTTGTGCCCCTGTTAGTCATGCAAATCAGTCCCCCACCAGAGCCGTGTACCTTATGACTTGTGTGTAGAATGCACACATAGAAGGTCTTATGATATATAGTACATATGTAATATACAATACACATATGGTATAAAGTAGTACCATTCACAGGATCCTTAAGTACCTCATAGATTTCAGGTAGTTTTCCTGAATAAAAGGACATAATACATACATAATAGATGAAACTTGTAGCAATACCTGATTTTTTTTTAATTTATTTTTTAACAGTGTAGGATTGTTACTTTCACATTTTCTAATACTTCAGTTTTCCTAAAAGGCTCTCAGGGAGCAGGAATGTGCTCAAGCGCTGTCTGGCTTTCTTTGCGTACCTCTCAGGGAAGTTAGATACATCTTTTCTTTCTGTGACTCAAATCAGTTTGGCCCTTTGTATTCTGAGCATATGGATTTTTCTGAAACCTTTTGGCTCTTCTGTCTTGCATCGCTTGTTTCCTTTGACAATACACTGAGAAACTTGGTAAGATGATGAAAGACAAGATATTTCCATTGAGGCGAAAGCAACTGTGGGTCAAATTCAGTTTGTGGTCCTGGGATCCACTGTCATGCACAACTTTCCGAAGGGGTTTGTGGAGATTATCTCTTCAGTTTTCTTGGATTCATGTTGCTATTGATATCAACTTGTCATGCTAGATGCTTTCTCCTTTCTTATTGCAATTAATTTCAGCACTGAAAATAAAATCAAGTATTTTCTTATGTTTCTTTTCTTTGACATTTTCTCATCTAGACTGATGTAAACAAAGACAGATGTTCATAAGCATAATGGGTATTTTTTATGACTTTAAATGGGAAATGATTCTTGGTATCACATGTTAAAAGTGCTTATTAGCATTACTGTGCTGTGAACAGTATCATTCCACATGACCTGTTATTTGTTTGGATTTGAATGTTACCATAGTGACATATTTTCACATGAATGTTATCTCTGATACAAAAAATATTTAAAGTATGAGACACTAATATTTTGGAACCAGCAACATTTTTGAAAATCAAGTTTTTATAAAAATAATTTTGCTCCATTAGAAATAAATACTGTCCAATAATTAGCAGTAACTTTTGGTCTGTGTAGCAAAGGTAGGTATTAAAAGGCATTACAGATTCTATGTCTACTTATTTACTTACACAGTCAGTTATTTGACTCTTCCTACCCTTCTCTTCCTCCTCCTCTCTTGATGGACACTTGCATTGTTTCCTTCTCTCCTTCACTGTTTCATTCTCTCCCTTCCTTCCTTCCTTTCTCCCTCCTTCTTATATACCCTTCTCTCTCTATCCCTTCCTCCTTCTTTTCTTTTGCCTCTCCCTTCCCTGTTTTCCCTTTCTTCTTCCTGTCACATATTACTATTGATCTGCTTATGGACACTCTTATCCAGTACCAACAAATTCACTTTGATTTCAGAATTCGTTTTAATCTGAAGCAACTTGTTAATCAGGATTATGCAAGCATTTCTTGGGACACCTAGAGTTAGCATTTTACACAGCTATGTTCACATCCATTTCCAAAACCTTGAAACTCAGTTAAAACTAGCTTTGTTATAAAAATTTTGTTATAAAAAATAACCCCGGAGACTCAAGAACATAAAATGTCAACTTGCACAAGGAATAAAGTATTTACCAATGACATATCTTTCAGGGAATTCATATCTAAAAAATATAAAGAACTCTTAAAACTGAATAATGACAACATGTACACACACACACTCTACTGTTAAAATGGGCAGAGGACTACAATAGAAGATATACAAAAAGCTAATAAGCACTGCAAAGATGATGAACATTATTCCCTATTAGGGAGATACAAATCAAAACAACAGAATAAAAACTACAATGGGACACCATTCCATTCCCATTCAGGATGACTGCTATCTAAAACAAAGGAAGATAACAAGTGGTAGGACCAGCAGAAATCGGGTACCTTCTGCACCATTTGTGGGAATGTAAAATGGTAAAGATGCTAGGAAAACAGTATAGCAGTTCCCCAAAAGATCACGAATAGAATGACGCCATGGGATTGAGAATTTCAACCTCCACATATGTGCTCTCAAGAACGAAGGCTAGGGCTTACAGAGTTATTTGCATAACTCCATGTTCACAGAAGCATTATTTACTGCAACTAAAACACAGAAGCAACTACGGTTGTATGAGCAGATAACAGAACAGTGGTCTATACATCGAAGAGACCCCCCCCCCACGAAGGAAATTGTGACATATGATAGAAAGCAGATGAACTGTGAAGACATTATGCTCAATGAATGAAACCAGCTGACCCCCCCCCCCCACTCCCAAATACTGTAGGATTACCCTGTAGGATGTCCACGGAATAGGTGAAAACGACAAAGGCAGAACATAGAATGGGGGTTCCCAATAGCTGCAGGAAGAAGGAATGGGAATTCCTGTTTAGTGAACTGTTTCCAAAATGGAAAGAAAGAAAGGTAATTAACAGTCGTAAACAGAACACTGAAGTGGTTGATTGTATCTTAGGTATGGTTTACAACAAAAAAAAATGGAGGAATGGTGTTTGTAACTTCAGTTTTATAGTCCTTCATGGCCCTCTTTTCAGCTCACCTAACAGCTTAGTAAGTGCCAGACAGTGGCAAGACAGAATGGAAGGACACGGAGCCTCCTTTATTTCTGTCCCATTGGAAGCAGAGAAGGAACAGTTATTTTATATGCATCCTGAGTGTGTGATCATACTTTCGCCTTTTAGAATAGGGAGTAGAATGCTTCTTTAGGTATTTAGTACTTTTCTGTGTCTGCATAGGCGAAGCCAGGCAATGAAACATATGGGAACATTTAGAAGGCATTAGGCAGAGATTCACACTCCCAGAGCACTTCAATCTAGTGGTGCTGAAAGCAGAGTCACAAAAACAGAAACCCTCCATCTAGCTTTATTGTTATGACTGACGCTAGCCTTTACTAGATTGGATGGCTGCCTAGGGCAAGAGAAAGATAAACTATTTAATCTGTGGTAAAGCATAATCCCCAAGCCTGGGATTTTATACAAGGCAATGGAACCTAAGTAGCTTTTATAGGTTGAATTTGTCTGTTTGCAACTTATAAATCAATTATTAAATTCCTCTGTTCCTTACCACATAGAGAAAAGACTTTGCTACTAAAATATTAAATTCTGATTTAGCTTTCAAAATATTTAAGGCACTCCACTAATTTGTTAGAAGAACATTGGATAAAAGCGTTTGAATCTCTCTTGTCTTTTTTTTTTTCAAGGAAAATTAACTCCTCAGTTCTTTTTTTTTTTCTGTATGTGTCTTGCAAACTAGATATTAACAAGTTAAAATTTACCGCACAGGGTGATTTTATTTTTAAAGTATACCATTTAAGAAACAAACAAAAAAAAACAATAAAGGGAATGGAGAAAAATCTTCAACTTTGGAGATTAAGTGCTCTTACTAATTTTACTCATTTCTTGTTGCTTTTCATTTGTCTTGCTCCTAAATTTATTCTCTGTGTAGGTGTGTACACGTGTCGGTGTGCATTTGAATGATTACACCCCCCCATATATATACACACATGCCTTCGTATGGTACACAGTGTATAGATATGCCCAGCAAATAAGTTTTACACATATAATTTTACACATGTTTTATATACACATGTGTGTATATGACCAGTAAGTAAAGTTTATGAAAATGTACATACTTATTTGCAAACAGATGGAAGTCTTTTTCTTCATTACCGTGTTTGGCCTCTTTTTTGAAGGAGCCACGTTTGCTCTAAAAGACATTAACATGTAGGAATACGCACATGTAATGGGGTGGCGGTGGTGAATTTCATCAAAGTATGGCATAGGAACAAAATGACCTTTGGAGCCACAGCTTCATTTAGAGTCACGAAGGCCTTTGGAAAATGTAATCTGTGTGGGCCTTAAAAAATAAAAAAAAAATCCTTAAATGGCAGTCACCACAAACCTGGGCTTTGTGACTGAAATGTGAAGTTCTGGCAGCCCCTGCTCAGGGATGGTATGCCATGGAGGGAGGGGGAGCAGGCAGTGCGGGAGTCTAAGGAATGAAGATACCAATGTCTGCACTCCACCACCACCCCTAAGAGCAAGATGCACCCCCATCCCTGGCTATTTCCAAACCGAGAGGGGCAACACAGCCTTGGCTCTTAGATGGGAGTCTCCGCATGCAGATGCCAAGGAACTTCCTTAGCTGGGCTCAGGACCCGTGAGGGCTCAGAGCTTCGGGAGTCTCCTGTTCACATTTCCCTCTGGAAGCAGAAGTTCTTCCAGGCTCCAAGGTCATCCCAGTGGGGGCTATGAGCTGACAGAAGCAAGTGGGCTCCCTCCCCTCTCTGGGTGACCGTGCCCTTGCGACCATGCCCTTCCTGTGTGCTACAGGATTGATGCTCCCTATCTTCTGCCCAGAGGTGGTTGGTTAGTTATTTTGGTAGAAATGTGGTTGTGTTTTGTTATTTCTTAGGTAGCAATAATATGACATATATATGTATACATATACATGCATAAGAATATGTATACACACACATTACACACACATATATATTTATAAACTCAAGGATCCAAAAAAATGAATAAACAAACTCAAGGTTCCAAAGTTGCACCAGTAAGAGTATGAACTATTTTCTCATATTTTGCATGAGAACTAATAAAAGGAAAAAACACTTTTAAAATACGTTTTGGTATTTTAAGACAATCACATGATAATTTTATTCAGAATATTATCTGTCAGAATGTAATAACTTTCACATGTTTGTTCTTATTCCTTGATGATTTCTCTCTGAAATAGTGTCAGAAGTCTTGAAGGAGAATGTTCACATGCTAACATTATTCTAGAATAAGGAGATAGCTTTAGTTTCTGACACTGATGGAAATCGCATGGCAATGAGCATAGAGTATAATCTTTTTTAACCAGATCAGTAGAAGATCATATGAATAATCAGCTGTATTTGTCATGGGAAAGAAGGTATTTTTCTTTTATCTCAAACTGGAGTCCCGAATAAGACATATTCATGCAGCCTAAATCACAAACCTCCCTTTCAAAGCATGATGGGACATCCCAGATTTGGGGGTAAACCAATGGAGAAACAGCTGGGGTGCACAGAGTAACAACATAGATGATAATACTGGGCTTTTGAAGCTTTTGGTGTCACTACCCAGGGAAGATATCAATTATCCTAAGCACAGGCAACATTCTACAGAACTATTACCCTGGCTAGAAGTTATCATTTAGATCTGAAACTGTATATTTGACCTCATCATTTTCTTTTAAATCATAGGTGGCTGAGGTTTATAATGTTGACTTCAGTCACAAAATCTAAATTACATACCTGGAGTTTCAAATGCATGTAGGCTAAAAAGTATAATAGCTTATGTTAGAAATCCTCTGTCAAAAACTCAGAGATTGACATAAATACGTACATTAAACACACACACACACACACACACGTATACACACAATGCAGTTCTGAGTGAGCAGAGAACCAGATTTATCCAACTTTAATAGTCATGTTGACCATTGGTCACCATTCTCTCAGCTACTTATATTTAATGTCAATTTTTGAACCAACGCCACATCCAAGCACAGGGAACAAGAGTTCTTTGAAGACTTGCTTACCAGTTCTAACATTCACAGGAAGCTGGTTGCCAACACAATACATCTCCACTATGTTTCAGTGACAAAGGAAAACAAATCATTGTAACTAGGAGCACATGGATGTATCAGATATTGTTTTAGATGGATGCTTACAACATGTATTTCTAACTCAAAAAGGAAAGGGAGAAGAAAATCATTTAATAAACAGTAATTTGCTCATTTTCTGTCTCTCTGTCTCCCTTTGTCTTTTTGTCTGTCTGTCTATCTCTTCTGTCTCTTTCTGTTTCTGTGTCTCTGATTCCATGTTCCCTCTGTCCACTTCCTCCCCTCTTTGTGCTGGGTGGAACCCAAGACCTTGCACACTTAAGCACATGCTCTACTACTAAGCTACATCCCAGCTCTCAAGTTCTTTATTCTAATCTGGACAAATCTATCTGCATTTTGTACTGTTTCTGAGGATTGTCTCAGTGCATTTCCTGAATAACATTATGTGAACTTTTCCCCTGATTCCTCAAGATAATACAATATGTTGGGCTCATATTTGTTATCAATTTAACTAATAGCTTCTGTCAATTTGCCATGGACCACTTAAAACAATCTGTTTATGATTCCTGCCAACTTACTTTATCCTAGTTCTTGATAATCTCTTTTTCTTTAGTTGTTGAATAATTTTTGAAGAAAATCTTTAAAGCTCCATTAGAAAATGAGAGATAACAGCGCTCTGAGTTTCTTTATCTTTTAAGCTCGTTATCCTATGAAAGAAATTAAATGCGGCTCAGTGGACCACATACACATTTATAAATTATGTAAGCCTATCTTTATTTGAGCAATTAATCTTGCTCTTTTGGGGGAAAAAAAACCCAAGAAGAAATAACCTGAGCTTCTTAATGTTTCCAAGAACCAACACACAAAACACTGAAATTCTGTTGTTTACCTTATCACCAATGCAGTATAGCACCCAAATACTGCCTTTCTCCTACTTGCCAATTGTTGGATAACCTGATTGATAAATATTTACTTAATCTAGGAAAGGGCTTAAAGTGATATCTTTATGTATTATGGTGAAAGTATGCTATCTACATGTTAATAAATGCTTAAAGTTTATGCCATAATACTTGAATTTCTTTAGTTTCTCCAAATGTCTAACTCACTTGGAGAAGATATGAAGACCATATAAACATATACATACCCTTTCCCATTTTCACTGGTTACCAAACCTCTAAATTGTTGGACGCAGCAGTATGTCTGGCTAAAATACAATGTCACTCCATGAGTTTAAGTTTATCAGGAATTAGTCTTCATTGTTTTCTTCCTTTTAAAGAATGCTTGTAGAAAACCCTAAATGTTTCTTAATTTATCAAAATCCTCTTCTGACATCCTATTAATAAATTGGGAAATTTATGTTATATTATTTAACTTCTCCCAAACATTTTCCTCAGATAAATATATTTCATGATTAAAAAATATTGTTAAGGTTTTAAACATTTGTACTTTTTCTATACACCCACTACACAGCTATTTGGCCTTGTGATTATCTTTTTTTTTTTTTTTTTTTTGCCAGTCCTGGGCCTTGGACTCAGGGCCTGAGCACTGTCCCTGGCTTCTTTTTTGCTCAAGGCTAGCACTCTGCCACTTGAGCTACAGCGCCACTTCTGGCCATTTTCTGTTTATGTGGTGCTGGGGAATCGAACCCAGGGCTTCATGTATACGAGGCAAGCGCTCTTGCCACTAGGCTATATCCCCAGCCAGCCTTGTGATTATCTAAGCTGAATGCTAACTCATTTCCTCTCTTCCTTCCCTTCGTCTCACCTATTCCTTGTCTTCCTTCCTTATGTTTGTTTATATATCTATATCTAGATCTATAATCAGTGACTTTAAATAAAGCAGAATATCCTGGGGCCATGACTGAAGTTCAGTCATAGCAGGTATAAAGAACTGGGTTGAATGCATGATGTATGTACATGTGCACACACACACACACACACACACACACACACACACAAATACATGATTACCCTGGGTAATTGTGGTATATAATAAGTTGAAAGGCTCTATCTGGGATTTCTCCATAGGAAACTATGCCTGAGGATATTCACTTCAGAGTCTGTAAGAATTCCAATCATCTTTTTCCCTGATGGGCTTTAGGACATCCCTACTCATTCCCCCCACCCCCTTCAATGAATAGGCCGGTTTCTTTTAGCGTATCTTTTATTTATTTATTATATTTTATTTTTATTTATTTAAAAAAATTCTTTTTTATTGTCAAGGTGCTGTACAGAGGGGTTACAGTTATATAAGTAAGGTAGTGTATCTTTTAATATGTGTGTCTTACTGCCTTTCTATCAGCTGAGCCTGCACTGATACTGATTGTTGCAGTATTTTTGACAGAAAAAAATCTGGATTGCCAAGAACAGTAGTAGATTAGTAGATGTGGATATCAATAATTTTGCCAATAAAGACTGAGAAGGGAAGGGAGGAGCATGCTAGAGGGAATGGCTAGAGGAAGGATAGAAGTTCAAAGTGCTGCTATTGAAGGCTCAAAAAAAAAAGGAAATGAGGAAATGTGCTGTTGGAAACTGGGAAGGCAGTCAAATGAGAAGTAGACTTTGATGACGAAGACCCTGGGCATTTAGTTGAGAAGATTTCTAAGCAAAGACTGGATTAAAAAACAAGGAGGAGCTTTATTTGAGAGCACTGTGAAGACAAGAAATATATATGTATGCATTTTAGAGTACTATGAAGACAGAACTCGATGATTTGGGAAACATTCCACACGTCTAGACTATGAGAGATGCAAATATAGAGAGAGCTATTGGTGGGGAAGCATGCTGTAGAGGGAAATTGGGAAAGGGGATTTTTTTTTTGATAATTCATTTTCCCAAGAAAAATGACCAAGTCTGAAAGAAATGATGTGAAAGGAGGAGCATGTGACTCTGGAGTCCTCTTCGTCCTGGAAGCAGAAGGAAGCACTGGGGCTGGACTGATCTAGAGGATCTGTGGAGCGGCTTCTGCCCTGATGGAGTGAATTCTCCTGCCGAGCATGGGAGAACAACAGGATTCCTGAGGACTTCATTCTACAACATTGCCAACTCGGAGGAGCAAGCTCCGAGTATGAATTTCTAACAAGGTACTTGACATTCAAAGAATAGAGGCAGAAAGCAGACTTCAAGACTACTTAACTACAGAACTGTGGAGAACTTCATGAACCAAGGATGGTGGTGTCGAAGGCAGAATGAAAACTAGAGTGAGTTCTAGCCCTTGAAAACTTAGCACACTGCGCCTAGCTATGCTTTGAAGTAGCCCGGAGCTGGTAACTCCCTAAGTATTTCCACTGTTTTCCTGTGATAAAATAGAAATGTCTGAATCATATCTTGTGCCTGCCCCATTATTGTATTTTGAGTTCAGGGGAAACTTAGTCTTATGTTTCCAAGGGCCATAAATAAAAAAGACCTTTTTCTCAAGAGGGTTGAAACTCTGTTTTTCACGCATAGCAAATCGAGTATCAGTTGTAAGTGATTAAAAGGGGAATTAAATATCTACAGTTTGTTTTCTATAGCTGCTTCTGAGCTGAAATTGGTTTCTGGTCCTACCTAGCATGAGAACTACAAAGTCATTGCCTTATCTTATTTAGGAGATGACATAGGAAATTAAATTGTATTTCCATTGTTTTTAGCCTATGATGGCACATACACACATACACACACACACACACACACACACACACACACACTATAAGGAAAATATGTGTGTATGCATGAATATGATTAAATTTAGCCAGTAGGAGAAAGCTAGTGAAATAAAGTAGCAATTGTACCTTCACTAAACTTAGATTTTAGTGAAAGTATTTCATTTGCCTGAAGTGGAAGCATTTGCCTGGATGGAAAAATGAAAGTCTATTAAAACTAATAAGCATAATCCTATCAGCTGAAGTTACCAAACATCACATTGAAACTAAAGGAATTAGGAAGATGTAAGCACAGGCCAGGAAAAAAGTCTTCTATGCTGTCTCGTCCTTTCTTAGTAGGCAACTGTAATTATTCATAGTTTTTCCTGTGTCTTGTGTGTTGTCTTTATGATTTCAAAGAGAAGCTCTGATCCATTCTGTGTGCCTCTCTGCTGTGTTGTGGCAAACATCTGGTCTGTGTTTGGTTTGGCCTGTGAGTTCTTGTGGTGAGATCTCTAGTCCGGGCCTCCTTTACAACTGGGAACATTCTCTGTTCTGAAGGAGCGTCGCTGGTCAGTAGTTCCTTGAAGAAGTCTGACTCTGAGTGAAGCGAAGCAGAGTTCACCCCAGCTGTGCAGTTCCTGCCATTTGTTTCTCTCCTGCTGACATAGAAGAGAGGAAGATTTAGAACTATATAGATCATACATGTAACACCTACACACCTGAACCTGGGAGGATGGTTTTGTTTGGGGATATTTGTTTGTTATGTAACTTTTAATATGTAGTTTTCAATTTTACATATTAAGAAGTAAGCAGAAACATCCTTCCAATTCATTTAATCAGGATACATTTATGTATTTGTTCCCATCTTTTATTGTTTTTATCGTTAATACTCAATGAAAAGTAATAGCTTCCTCATCTAGTGCTTACATAAAGGCATGATACTATAAAGTATTTTATGTGTCTTTTATCAGTTAATCTTAACAATAAGTCATTGTGATCACTTGGAGATAAATTGATTTGTTTAATGTTTCAAAGCTTATTCAAAGTGGTTCAGGAATCAGGATTCAAACCTGTCCATATGAGTTAGAGTCCAATTAGCAGACGGCAGAAAGTACAAAGTAATTTGAATTTGAACAAGAAGAGTCTAAGATGAAGAATTATGAACTGGAACAGGGAGCGGAATAGCTGTGATTATCCACTCAGCAGGGAAAATAGTGATGAAGAATTGAGAAGGGCAGATACAGAGGCATGGCAATGGGCACGTCAGAGGCTGAGCACCTACAGAAGGCCACCCACCCCACACTGTGCCCACATCTCCCAGGAGCAGGTCCAGCAAATGATCAAGGACTTTACCAAAGAAGGATGGGAGGAGGTATCCTGGGCAGCCACTTCTGAGGGTTCTAGAGGAGACTGTCCATAGACAGACATCACACTGTGGGAATGAACAAGGACGTCTTCGTAGAGATAGTGTAGACATTTAGAACGTTTTAGAATTAGATCATTGGTGGTGCACTGATGATCTGGAAGCAAGAAGAGGTTACCCTACTGGGGTGACTTGCAAACAGCCCAGCATGGCTGGCAACATGTTCTGCGGAAACCCATGGAAAGAAGTTTCCAGAAGCAGGAAGATGCCCTCTATGCCATGGTTGTTTCTTTGGAACTGTTTGATAATAGATTGACACCAATTGATACCAATTGAGCCAGTGGTGCCAGTGGATATCAACTAAGCCAATAATTTTTGGCTCACCTGCCACCAACAAATCAACTTTCCTCCTCACTGTGTTAAACATCCTTGTGCTTACTTTATTAGAAGAAAAATGGCATTTAAGAAAATAAAGGAAAAATAAGAGGAAAGGGAGGAGGGAAAATGGACCAAGGTTCTGAGCAGAGGTTCTTTTAGCATTTCCCTTTATGAATTTTCTACATAGAATTACTTTGTAGTTCTACTGTTGTAGAAAGTTTTAGGACACACATCAACCAGAAACTCCAATTACAAACTGGTGGGCCAATGGTTGTACACAGACTTTTTTTTTTCAGTGTTTAGATTATTTTTTAGATTCCAGTTTTCTCATCGACTAGTTAATGTGGCTCAGGCTTAACTGACAAAGATTTGTTTGCAACCAAGCTGAACTGAGTCTTAACTGCTTCCTTTCCAAACTGAAGTTTAGGCAAGTCCTTTAATTTCTTCAAAGTCTCAGTTTTTTTTTTTTATGGAAAATAAATGATCACAGGAATTATCTTGTAGATGTGTTAGGGAAATTAAATGAAAACATTTTAAAGCACTTAGTGTATTTTTTGCTCCTAATAATTGTTTTGTAAATATTTGACAAATTTAAAAAGTCACTTACAGCATGTGCAATTTACATTAAAAAATTAGCCTATGAATATTCATTCTTTCAGTGCTTCCTATTTAAAACACTTCACATTTACTCAACATGTTTTGCCATTAATCTGATTCCATTGTTTAATAACAATTAAAAATACAGAATATAAAGTATGAATACATACTGCTCGTTATAGGGAATTTGGTATGAATTCTGTTCATTGGTGTTTTTGTTTTTTCTATAGATTTAATAAACATTATTTTCACATAATAGCACTGGAAGATGATGATAGTAAAGCTCTGAATGCTTCATTTTTCCAAGGAATGATGTGTACAATAAAGGTTTTTGATTAAAATAGCCAATGAAAGAAAATTGATGCTTCCCATGTAACGCTTAGCATTCAAATTGCTAATTTGCTTTTAAGTTATATCTCTAAAAACAGTAAAACATTCTGTAAATTATCTAGAATTTAAATTTTAAACATATTCCCTCCTTTCTGTTGTTGTTCACAGATAAGCCAGGGAAACAATCTGATACAATCCCGAGGTCCCATGTAATTGAAATGCTGTTTACGATCTACCCTCCTGTAGGGGCTCATGCGCAGGCAAACATACGACTGAAGTCAACGTGGCTCAGACCCATCGTAAATGGAGAGGAAGGCTATAGATACATAGGTAAGATGCTAGACTCTAGTTCTGTGTAGTAAAGAGGGAATTATACTTGGACCACACAGGTGGTGGTGGTGATGTATTTACTTACCCTCCCTGTAGGGTGTTCCTTTGACTTCCTAGGTCTTATGTGTATGGCCTTAAGAGTACCTATTTTATACTGTGCTACCTCCATGGCTATAGTGGAAGTATGGGGTGTTTATTTACCTATTCACGGGCTTTTGTGCTGTTTCCACAGTAAGATTACTGCATCTAATGCTGTGCTTTCATATACAGCACTGTGCATAGATACAGGCTTGCCTTACTCTTAGCTACGCTGTTTTCTAAAGTGATTCCACCATTCCCTGTTCTCCACCGGCAAAGGTAAGAGTTACATGTGTTCCATAGCTTTCTTAACACTTAGTATAATCTAAATTTAGTTAATCTAATTATATATGATATAGTGTTTTATATATAAGGAAGGTGTATATATGTATTAGGTATGCTTTGCTAAAGAATTGACACTTCTTAAAAAGTTAAACTTACATCTACCATAAAAACACAGCCATCCCACTGTTACTTATCTATGCAAGCGAAAAGAAAGCACGTACCCGGTTGTATCTACACTATATCTGTAATCTTATCTGAGTATATTGGAAACCGTCTATACTGGTATTAGAACTAGGAAATTGAAAGGGAATACCAAAATCGAGAAACACTGGGTAAAAAAAGACAAACAACTACAAAAGCAATACTTGGAAAACTGTTTGGTGTACGTGAACTGAACACCTCATGGGGGGAAAGGGAAACGGGGAGGAGGGAGGGAGGAATGAGGGACGAGGTAACAAGCTTTACAAGAAATGTATCCAATGCCTAATGTATGAAACTGTAACCTCTCTGTACATCAGTTTGATAACAAAAATTTGAAAAAAAAAAGATAAAGGAAAAGAAAAAATAGCACATACCCATTTAAAGTTTGTGCCTATTCATAGAATTATTTTTCTTAGAATAGACCCAAGCTAGAAACAGTTCAAGTGACCATATACAGATATATGAAAAAAAAATATGCCATGCTACACTCATGTTGAATATATAACCATTTGAAAGGAAAGAAGCTTGATACTGTTTGATACATACCACAACATGGATAAATCACAAGATAATTGTGCCCTGTGAAAGAGTTATATGGGGATCAAGTTTAGAATAGGAGTGAGTCCCTATTTCATTCTAAAGATTTAGATTTGTCTTTGAGTCGCCATTTGCAAGTACTTTGTTGGGATAAAACAAATTTTTTAAAAAAAGAAATAGACTGTTGGCATTATGCCATAATGTGAGAATTCTGTTCTCAGACTCTTCAAGCTGATCTTCTCACCCTCTTCTTTGGGTAACTGCTCAGAGTCTTGTCTCTTTTTGTTATTGTTATTACATTGACACACAAAAGAAGTGAAGTCTTTGCCTTGAAAAAAGAGAAGAGCCTATTAATGGAAGTGTTTATTGAAACTAGCTCCTTAACTATTAGCAGTTTAGGGAAGATAACTCTAGGAATGTATGTGTGCCAGTATTCATATTCCACAATGTAAGCACTCTTGTCGGGATTTCTCATCTGCACAAACTGAGCAATTGTGAATAGACTTATGAATGGTCTGTAATGCTGGGAGTTGTGACCAAATCATCTAATACTAGGCCTATGTATCATCTCAGATTTCTCCTGGTAGATCCACCCTTTCGCATCCTATACTTTCTAGTGCCATGGTTTGAATGTAACGGGGATGCCTCCTACACTCTAAATTTAACCGACTTATTATACACCAAGAATTCCTCTTAAGAAGTAGTATCAAAATCTTAGATCAAATAAAAAAAAACAACCCAAATATTTTTTTCAGAGATATCCCTTGTGAAATTTGCATTTCGAAGACGAATCTTGACCGTGTCTCTTTCGTTACTTTTCCTCTATCAGTTATCCGGAACTTCCTTCCATGTTTCCTTAAGCTTTTGTGACATGTTGAATTTCCAACCTGCAAGCTTCAGGGTGGTGCAAAGGAAGCTGTTTGGTCCTAGAACTCCTGGAATTCTAAAGGAGATACCTTGAAGGGTTAGATGAGCCATTATCTTTCCAGAAAATCATTTAAGGACTATGAATGGATGATCCAATTTCCTTCTCAAACCAATTGTCTACTTTAACGGCAATCATATTATCATATTATAGTAAGACTTCTAATTAGTTCAGATCCCAAGAAATGAGCAAAGACCTCTCATTCTCTGACTTCTTTCCTATATATCACTTACAACACTTATTATAATAATAAACTCCACTTACCTTTATAACATTAAATGCTGTAATTACTGATTTCCTGGCCTAATCACTATTTTGTTACTCATTGTAAAAGTATAAAGTATCTTTATGTCATTAAATTTGTTGCACTGCCTTTTAGCAAGATTTGATGCCTATTAGCCAGAAGAGATTTGACTCTACTTTTAAAAGATAAAGCTGTCCTTGACGGTCAACTATGGTATTTTTTTTAAATAATCTTTTTCTGTGAATTTCCTACTTTTTCAACATGATTAAATCATAAAACTTCCTTATATATCCTTCCTTGCAGGTGTCACAAAATTAAAACTACATGTGGATTATTATTGTTCTTTTCTAAAGTGGACCACTGAAAGAAACTGTTGTATTGAAGCTGTCCTTATAATACTCAATGTCTTTGGAATGGCTTTTTAAAAGTTGTTTCACATTCTCTCATTTCTTTTAAGTGATGGATCTTGGAATCAAACAGGACAATTGCAATATATGTTGGGTTTATTGTGAATATGACAGAGCTGCTACTACTACTGGTTCTACCTATGTTTTCGGACTTTTTTTTTTTTTTTGCTAGCACTGGTGCTTGAACTCAGGGCCTTGAACAACTCTTTGTCTCTTATGCTTATGGCTGGTGTTCTACCACTTGAACCATGCATCGGTTCAGCCATTTGACACTGGACCAAGAATTTACCACTTTAAACTGCAAGGAATATTGGGGGTAGGTTTTTATAGAGGCAGTCTTGAGCCATCACAGCAGTATTAAGTTGCTTTTCAGTTGTTTATTCAGGATTCACAAGCTAGTAAGTTTTGCAGTAACACACTAATACAAATATATGCTTTGTAAGGATGGTAACAGTAATAGTGAAACAATGTAAATCGTTATTAAATAATGATTCATAAATGAGATGGCACTCTGCCATTATTCACTTATAAGAAAGTATGAAAAGATTGGTCATGAGTAAAAATTACAGAATAGCATACTAAGTATAATATATCCACATAGTTATATTAATGAGCCCAACAACATACAAATCAACTATTATGTGATAAAGGTAGATTTTATTTATTATCTTAATGTGGCCCAATCTTATTTATTTTTCTTTTTGGTGTGTGTGTGTGTGTGTGTGTGTGTGTGTGTGTGTGTGTGTGTGTATGTGTGCGCGCGCATATGTGCTGGTCTTGAATTCAGGGCCTCCTGCTGGTGCTTGACTTTTTTGCTCAAGACTCTACCTCTTGAGCTAGAATACCTTTTGCTGGTTAGTTGGAGATAACGATCTCATTGACTTTTGGGCCAGTGCCTGGCCTTCAATTAAAAAATACATAAACATTTTTATGTGTATTTCTTATTTAACCATAAAAGATAGGGAAGTGAGAAATAATTTTGATTGTATTTGTTCTGATTTTTATATATATTCAATAATATAACAGACATGTTATATTAATATAAATTCAGCATATAAATATAAACTCAATAGTATAATTGACTATTATAAATTTAGAAGTTGAACCTACATTTTACATTGCTTTTTGATGAATTTACCTTAATACATAAATACATAAATATTCTGATATGTTGTCATAGTAAAAATTACTTATATGAAAATTAAATATAGCATTTCTGAAAGAAAGAAATAAGAAATATTTTATAATTTTATTTTTCAACAACATGTAAAATGGTTATGCATTAAAAACTGCATTAAAGACAAAATTATTTGAAAATTTTCTTTCTCTAATAGTTTTACAACCTTTTGAGAAATATATTGATTTTACTTACATTTGTTTACCAGTATACTTCTCAGTGGATAGTAAGTATTTATACACTAACTATTGCCTATAAAAACAAATACCTGAAATATTACTATAGCAGACAAACCCTTTTTTCCTAAATACTGTATCATTAATACATTGGCATTATTTTTGTTTACTGTGCTTGAATTTCTCCGAATTCAGAGATCTCTAATACAACATAGCTAATATCAGATTGTAGCACAACTCTTTAGCATTTGATGTTTAATCTGGTAAATAAAATATAAGTTAACCATTATGGAGACAAAAATCCCCAATGAGATAGGAGTATTGTTTATTCACTTGATAAATATTTATTGAGTGCCTTGTGTTCAATAATCTGTGATGGACATGAGGAAGAAAAAGTCAATAAAATATCCTCTGCCTCACATGGCTTGGATTTCAGCTGGGGAAATAAATGCCTATCCATAATTAACTACAATGAGAGATAAAGGGAGGAGCAATGTGGAGATAGCGTATGGAATGCTGCTCCGCTGAGCAGGGCCATGAGGGAGGGCAAAGCGGCTTTACAAAGGGGCAGGTGCCATGCTAGAGAGATCTTCACCACGCAGGCCGTCTTCACTTCATTCCCTCTTCACACAAGAAATCCCCTTAGCTATGACCTTCATTCAGAGTAGGTGTGGCCAGGCTGCTTTCAGTATAATGATTGTAGTTAACAATAGCACACTTACTTAGTAAGGAGTTAGGCCTGACTTCACTGTACAGGGATCATCCGTGCCTTAGTATTTTCATACATACAGTTAATGACAAAGGTGGACTGAGCGCATTTGTACAGTTTCGCACTGGTGGCTCATGCCTATAAATCCTAGCTACTCGGAGAACTCAGATCTGAGGATCGTGGTTAGAAGCTGGCTGGACAGGAAAGTCTGTGAGACTCTTATTTCTAATTAATCAACAAAAAAACTGGAAGTGGAGGTGTGACTCTCAACCATTCTAGCTTTTTGTTCAAATTAGTTTCTCTGGACAATGTAAATAGCAGATTTGTTTTTATCTGTACTAGCCCTTATTTTTCTCTTTGATTTCTGCAAGCTTAAAATTGGCTCTTGGTTTATCCTTTCACTATTCTGTGTGTGTGTGTGTGTGTGTGTGTGTGTGTGTGTGTGTGTGTGTGTGTGTGTGTGTACTGGGGCTTGAACTCAAGGCCTTGCAGTCTCACTTAGCTTTTTCGCGCAGGCAGGCACTGTACTGCTTGAACCACACTTCCATTTCTAGCTCTTTGCTGGTTATTTGGAGATGAATCTTTCAGACTTGTCTTCCCAAGCTGGCTTTGAACCCCATTCCTAAGATCTCAGCTTCTTAAGTAGCCAGGATTACAAATGTGAGCCACCGGTGCCCTAACTCCATTACTCTCTGTTGAAAGCAGGAGGTGAGCTGAAGCCAACTTAGCCTGGCAAAAGCTCCGGAGAAATCTCTGAGAATCGCTTTGGGGTCCTTATATCTCAATTTCCTCCTTTCCCAACTCCACATGGATACAGGAAGTATTTCATCTTGAAATCTCAGATGAAGCACAAATGGAGCCTTATTACATGTAACTTTGTCTACTCTGAACCTAATATCTTCAGCATAGGATGGGGACTTCCCTCCCCCAAGATTACAGCATAATCGAGTGAGAATGTTTTCACAATACTGTGGAATTTTTGTAATTGTCCTCTGCATTGTCTGACTGCCAGTTAAATTAGAACATTTGATAATTGTAGAGAGATGATACGATTTTTTATTAAAGGTATGCCATTATGTTAATCTCAGTTCAAATACAGTTTGCTTGAATTTTGTTTTGATTATGTAATGGAAGAATAAATTATCCTGTTAAATAAGTTAACCTAGAGGGCATAGGATATTTTAAATTCCTTTAAAATTAACATTAGTTTAAAGAAGTAGATCTTGTATTCAAACCATAGTTGACTTATTTCCTTTAAGGTCTTAAAATTTGAAGAATAGCTATTTTTCTACAAGCCTACAAATTTTCTTAAAAATCAATCAAAATGTTATTTATTTCGCTCTTATTGTTTATTAGGAGAACATAATGAGTAATGAATTTCTTTTTAAGTATTGGCTTCTAGGTTTCATTTGATATGCAAACACCTGCTTTACGGGTGTTATTTAATAAATGCATTGACAGCAGCTTGTACAACATACATTATGTTTAAAAATCTATCTTTGTATCTTGTTGCAAATAACCGAGCTCCTCCAAAGGATTTAACCTTGTTTTCCTCCTCATGGATTAGAACGTTTGAGTGAAGACCACCATCACATACTTGTTTTCATACATTCATATCCAGTTATCCAGTTTTTCACTGGCCTTTTTTTTTGGTAGTTTAGGATGCTTTCTTTCTTCTTTTTTTTTTTTTTTTAGTATAACTTGGCACAGCAATCTGTGCAAAACATAACCTATTCCACCTCAACTTCCTTAAGGGAAAATTTCAAATCTTTATTCACTTATGTATTCATCTCATGAGTTCTGCGGTGTCGAGTAAGTACAATATGGCAGTAGATATTAGCGAGCTGAAAGAAAGTAGAGATGAAAAAGAATAAAAAATATCAACTGTCTACTTAGTAGATTTTCTTTGAGCCACAATGTAAGGGGACTCTCAGGATAGGAGAACTAAAAAAAAAAATATGCCAAGCATATATTATTTTGGTACTATCTAACACTGGTGATGTTCATGATCATGTATATTTTCCTCCAATTGACCGTCTGCTTAGTGGAGACATATTAAAGATTGTGAACAAGCCTGGTGTCTGTGGCTCATGCCTGTAATCCTAGCTACTCAAGAGGCTGAGGTCTGAGGATGACAGTCCGAATCCAGCCTAGGGAGGAATGTCCATGAGACTCTTCTCTCCAATTAACCAACAGAAAACTGGAAGTGTTGCTATGGCTCAAAGTGGAAGAATGCTAATCTTGAGCAAAAATATTCAGGGACAGCGCGTAGGCCCTGAATTCAAGGCCCAGAACCAACAGCAACAAAAATGTTGTGAACATGTTTTTTTTTTTTTTTTTGCCAGTCCTGGGGCTTGGACTCAGGGCCTGAGCACTGTCCCTGACTTCTTTTTGCTCAAGACTAGCACTCTACCACTTGAGCCACCGTGCCACTTCCAGCTTTTTCTACATACGTGGTGCTGAGGAATCGAACCCAGGGCTTCATGTATACGAGGCAAGCACTTTACCAATGGGCCATATTCCCAGCCCCACAGATTTGTTTTTTTGAAAACCATTTACAGCTTACTGTTTTGAATGATTCTCATATGCATAACAGTGTGATAAATTGTTTGCCTGAATTTACTTAGGTAATCATATTTAACCCTCTTACAAGTGGGCTGAGCCAGGTTCCATGAGAACAGTCAACCATAAAGAGGTAGCAGACTTGAAATCGTAGCTTAAAACCTGGCTTCTCAACCCATAATTTCAAAACATTTTGAGTGATAGAGATCATGAAACATGTGCCTTATAAAATAGACAGAGACAGGAACAGAGAGAATGAGGGAAGATACTTGTCTGGGCTGGTATTATTTGCATGTATATGAACCCAATCATCTGATTAGGAAGATTTTTAGCTAGTCCAGCTGTTTTTAGACAGTGATAGGGTCTGGTACTAACCTTACTACCTGGTTCTTCAAGTCTAAACAGATGAGTTTATGCAAACATGTCCCTGTAAGCTTTATGTTACATATCAGAATGGGATATAACATTGTTCACCGTGTCCTGGCTCTCTCCCCGTTGTCTCTGCTTGCTTTCCATTTGTTTATTGATATAGGGTAGATATTGCAGTTACACTGGAAAATTAGAAAAACCGCTCAAAGCTCAAATCCCACAAAACTGAAAGGAGCACCCCTGGATGGTTAAACCTCAAGCTCCTGCTGTCTTCCTCGTGAACACTTGCATTTGTTTTTGTGATTAATGCAAAGAATTAAAAACAGGTAGTGACCATTATACTGATAGTGAAAGAAGTAACAGGCAGATGGACAGATAACTAGATAAAGATAAGCCTTTTATTTTTCTCTTTGAGCAGTTGAAACCTGAGGTTTAAAGAATTATGTCCCTAAGTCTTATTCTAGATTCCAGTCAGATCGGGGCAGACACTTTAATCCAGTGGTATCATCAATTACAAAGACTGATGAGCAAGAAATGGTGATTGAATTCTCTTCACAAGCCAATGAATGTGATGTAATTTTTCTTGGTGGCCTCGAAACTTCAAATGTTCAAGGCTGTCCTTCTCTCTGCATGTTTTAAAATATGAAAATGTAACATGATGGCATTTTAAATCAGATTATCCATTTCTTTTACCCCACAATCAGCACCTTAAGCAGTCACATGAAGTAAATTTATTTTCAACTGCAAATAGTGAGTGAAAAATCTAAGCAAAAAATAAGAAATGGGAATATGCATATAGATGAATCTGTAGTGTGGTAGCGTCTTTTCCCCTAATTTTGAGGATCCAATTCAGTGCCTGGGCATATTGGAGGCAGGTTCCCTGCCACTGAGCTACATCCTCCGCCCCAATACAGTTTTTATTAGATTTGATGCTAATTATTTTGACCTGGTGTGTGTGTGTGTGTGTGTGTGTGTGTGTGTGTGTGTGTGTGTGACTGTCACAAAATATCTGAGATAAACGATTTAGTGGAGGAGGGTCTGAGGTTCAGAGGTTCTAGTCCATGGTCACCTTCCTCCATATTTCTGGGCCCATGCGTGAGGCTGAACATCACGGTGTAGAGCTGATGGTGGACCAGAACTGCTCATCTCGTGGCTACCAGGAAGCAGAGACAAAGGAACTTGCTTTCCTGTAAGGGTGCGCTCCTCTGAACTTCTGTCTCCAACGGAACCATGTCTTAACATTCTCAGGACCACCCAACCCAAGAGTGCCACCAGGTGTAGACCAAGCCTGGTTTAAAGGGTCATTTCACATCCAAGCCATAATAACATTTTCTCCCGTGAACCTACAAATCAGGGTTTTGGTTCTTGCTCCAATAATTATGCCACTTTCATTTCCCCTGGGTTCCTTATTGTCCTACAAGCTCCATTTGTTTCGTTTAAATTTTACACCGACTGTTTCTGAGCATTGTTCTATGCATATGAGATTAAAATTCTTAAGGAGGACTATTGAGAAATAGTCTTCAGTTTTTAAAAGAATCTCTTCTTTGGGATTGTTACGTTTTTTCATTTACAGAGATTAATGGCACACGTAGATATACAAAGCTAGCTGTAAAAGATAGGACATTCTCACGGGGGCTCTTAAAAAGGGAAATGGGAAAGGTAAAAATGAGAGCATCATAAGGAACATAATAGTCAAGCTCTGAATGCATCACTGATTATTTATTTCGTGAATATATGACTCTGCACTGTCATAGACTCATATCTCACCTTTCCAAAATGGCTTTTTCCTATAGTGAAACTAAGATGAATGTCCCGTGAATCAGAGCCTGAAATTCAGACCTCAGCATGATTACCTATCGGAAAGCTGTCATAGTAGAAGCAAATCCTTCACTTCCAGTATAATTTGAGGAATCCATTTTAGATAAAATCATCCTTTATGAAGAAGATGCAGTAGCATCGATTGAATCCTTTGGTGATATTCAGGATATATTGGGACTTCATATTCTTCAGGAGTCAGATAAAGTCAGGACACCACTCGAAATTTAATCATTAATTGGTTCTCTGTTTTTCCCTTAGGAAGACATGATCAGATAGGAAGGGATAAAGTCAGGGTTTTAAAAATGAGAAAAATCAAAAGAATCCTTTTGTGTGGCATTTGCCATCTTCAAAAAATGTGCATATTTCAAATCATTGGCTCTCAAGCAAGACATTACATTCATATGAGAGCTAGAAATGTTTTTATAACGTGCCTGGAGGAAAATTCTTTGTTATAGCTTCACGGAACGCTCATTAATTTTGTAACAGAAGAGGAGAGCTGATAGAAATTTTGCACCTATCTGCAGATGTATGAAATGTTTAGTCATTTTAAGGTAAGAATTTCTCACATGTCAACATCTCACCAAATTGAACGAAACTACTCAGTAGCTGTAAGGGGAATTTAATGTTTAATAATTAGAGACATCAAAATTTTCCATTAGTTCATGAAGTTGATTTGAAAATGTAAGCATGAAAGTAAGCTATATTCTTACTTTTAAATATTTCACAAACGTAGAGAAATGAGGAGGCTAAATTAATGGAAGACTTCTTCATTGCCCACATAAAGTGCTTAATGTGTGGTTGATATGCTGCTCGTAACTTTTAATCCTTTGCATTTTTCACTTGCCTTCACAAGTGACTACCCTTAGAAATGGGAAGATGCTCCAGGAACACTGAATAGACAGGGCTGATGGGCAGGTAGATTGTCAGTCTAGTCATCTCCATTCCCCTCCTAGCCTATCGAGCCAGAGTTAGTCTCCTAACCCAAAGCAAAATGAATTGCAGTATGGCTGTTTTCACCTCACTTTCAGACTCACCACTGAGTAATTTGTAAAACAGATACCCAGAAACCAAATGCAGGAGAAAAATCTTAGTACCTCTATTGGATTTTATCTTTTAGCTCATACTTTGAAGATTGTACTTTTATTGCCTTTTATAATGTGTACATGAGCTCACCAATATATAAGTACAAGTAGATTCCAGGTGTGTGTGTGGGGTGTGTGTTCTTGCTAATGGAAATGTACAACAGGAAATATTAGAGCTCTCTGATGTTGAGAATAAAGTTAAAGTCCATTTTATACTGTGTCCTCACCGTTTTTTTTTTTTTGTCCTTCTCTCCATTACTTCCTTTCTTTTGCTGTCACTTGAACTTTTTACTTTCCCTAGACATCTAAGCATGTCTCTAAGAGGCCTTCACATGAAGGAACTATGCACAATGTCTTCTTTTTGTTGTTAAATTTTTATTGTCAAACTGATGTACAGAGAAGTTACAGTTTCATACGTTAGGCATTGGATACATTTCTTGTACTGTTTGTTACCTCCTCCCTCATTCCCCCTCTCTCCTTTTCCCTCACCCCCCATGAGTTGTTCAGTTCATTTATACCAAACAGTTTTGCGAGTATTGCTTTTGTAGTCGTTTGTCTTTTTTACCCTGTGTCTCTCGATTTTGGTATTCCCTTTCTATTTCCTTGTTCTAATACCAGTATACACGGTTTCCAATGTACTCAGATAAGATACAGAGATAGTGCAGGTATAACCATAGGAAGGGGATACAAGAGGATCATCAATAATAGAAGCTACGGTTTCACATTGCATGTTGAAAGTAATTACAACAGTGATATGACAGTCGTTTTCTAAACATGGAGTTCATTTCACTTAGCATCATCTTATGTGCTCATAAGGGCTATTGGGCTGTTGTGATCCTCTGCTGTGACTTGCCTAAACCTGTGCTAATTATTCCCAATAAGGGAGACCATAGAGTCCATGTTTCTTTGGGTCTGGCTCACTTCACTTAGTATAATTTTTTCCAAGTCCTCCCATTTCCTTATGAATGGGGCAATGTCATTCTTTCTGATAGAGGCATAAAATTCCATTGTGTATATGTACCACACTTTCCTGATCCATTCATCTACTGAGGGGCATCTGGGTGGGTTCCAAATTCTAGCTATGACAAATTGTGCTGCAATGAACATTGTTGTGCTGGTGGCTTTAGAGTGTTCTTGTTTGTGGTCTTTTGGGTAGATGCCCAAAAGTGGGGCTGCTGGGTCATAGGGTAGCTCTATGTCTAGCATTCTGAGGAATCTCCATACTGCTTTCCAGAGTGGCTGAACCAGTTTACATTCCCACCAACAATGAAGTAGGGTTCCCTTTAGGCCACATCCCCTCCAACATTTGTTATTGTTAGTTTTCTTGATGTATGACATTCTTACTGGGGTGAGATGGAATCTCAATGTTGTTTTGATTTGCATTTCTTTTATGGCCAGTGATGTAGAGCATTTTTTCATATGTCTCTTGGCCATTCTCTTTTCCTCATCAGAGAAGTCTCTTTTTAAGTCTTTAGCCCAATTGTTGAGAGGGCTATTGGTTTTTTGCGGTTTTGTTTTGGAGGAATGTAATTTTTTAAGTTCTGCATATGTTTTAGATATGAGGCCTTTGTCCGTTGTATGGCCAGTAAAGATCTTTTCCCAATCTGTGGGCTTTCTGTTTATCTTGCGAGTTATGTCCTTTGCCTTGCAGAAGCTCTGCACTTTGATGTAGTCCCATTTAATGTCCAACCTTTCTTTGATTTGCTGCATTTCTGGGTCTTTGTTAAGGAAGTTCCGTCCTGTGCCAAGGTGCCCAAGTGTTTCTCCTACTCTTCCTTTAGTGTTTTTAGGGTGTCTGTTTTAATTTCGAGGTCTTTGATCCATTTGGAATTGATTTTGGTGCAGGGTGATATATAAGGATCTAGTTTTAGTTTGTTGCAAGAGTTGAACCAGTTTTGCCAGCACCATTTATTAAAGAGGCTATCTTTCTTCCATCCTATTTCTTTTTTAGCTCCTTTATCAAAGATTAAGTAGGCCTAGTTCTGTGGGTTCATTTCTGGGTCTTCAATTCTGTTCCACTGGTCTTCAGGCCTGTTCCTGTGCCAATACCAAGCTGTTTTTATTACTATAGCTTTATAATACAGCTTGAAGTTGGGTATTGTAATTCCTCCAGCACTGTTCTTTCTGCTTAGGATTGTTTTTGCTATTCTGGGTCTTTTATTGTTCCATATGAATTTCTGGATTGCTTTCTCTATTTCATTAAAAAATGGTGTTGGGATATTAATGGGTATTGCATTGAATTTGTAGATAGCATTTGGCAATATTGCCATTTTGACTATATTAATCCTCCCAATCCAGGAGCATGGGAGGTTTTTCCATTTCCTTAGTTCTGCCTTAATTTCATTTTTCATGTTTTTAAAGTTCTTATCGTAGAGGTCTTTCACTTCTTTGGTTAAGGTTATTCCTAGATATTTTATGTTTTTTGAGGCTATTGCAAAAGGAGTTGCTTTCCTGATTTCAGCCTTGGCCTTTGAGTCATTAGCATATAGAAATGCCATTGATTTTTGAGGTTTTATTTTATATCCTGCAACTTTGCCAAAGTTTTGGATCAGTTCTAGTAGCTTGGGGGTAGAGTCTATGGGGTTCTTTAGCTATAGGATCATGTCATCTGCGAAGAGAGAAAGTTTAACTTCATCTTTTCCTATTTGGATCCCCTTTATATTTTCTTCTTGCCTAATTGCTTTGGCTAGGAATTCTAATACTATGTTGAAGAGAAGGGGAGAGAGCAGACATCCCTGTCTTGCTCCTGATTTTAAAGGGAATGGCTTTAGTTTTTCACCATTTAGAGTTATGCTTGCTGTTGGTTTGTCATAAACTGCCTTGATTATATTCAGGAATGTTCCCTGGAATCCCAGTTTTTCCAGGGCTTTTAGCATAAATGGGTGCTGGATTTTATTGACTGCCTTTTCCCCATCCAGAGATGTAACCATGTGGTTCTTTAGCTTGCTCCGGTTGATGTGGTGGATTACATTAATTGACTTGCGTATATTGAACCAACTTTGCATCCCTGGGATGAATCCAGTTTGATGGTGGTGTATGATTTTTTTGATGACCTGTTGAATTCGACTGGCCAGAATTTTGTTGAGAATTTTTGCATCTATGTTCATCAGGGAAATTGGTCTATAGTTCTCCTTCCGTGATGAGTCCTTGCCTGGTTTTGGGATGAGGGTTATACTGGCTTCATAGAATGTGTCTGGTAGTGAACTTTCTCTTTCAATTTCATTGAAGAGTTTAAAAATATTGGTGTGAGTTCTGTTTTGAAGGCTATGTAGAATTCTGCTGTGAATCCGTCTGGACCTGGGCTTTTCTTGGATGGGAGATCACTTATTGCTGTTTCTATTTCAATGCTGGATATGGGTCTGTTCAGAAGGTTTAAATCTTCATGGTTGAGTTTGGGATATCAGTTTTTTCTAGGAAATCATCCATTTATTCCAGGTTCTCAAATTTGTTGGCATAAAGGTTTGTAATGCACAATGTCTTCATGGTATGAAACACGTAAACGTATCCTCTGAGTTTCCCTGTTTCTTCCATTTTAAAATTATTCTTTAGATCTATACACAATGGCCTCCCATGTTTTCCACTGGCTTTGGAATGTGGGATCTATTCTGTATTCATCTTTGCATCTTCAGTAGCTCACATACTGGGGGTCTATCACAGGTTCTCAATAAATACATAAGACAAATATATAAGTCAGATGCTTATGGAAGGGGTCTAAACATGTACATTGGCTTTTTAATCATTAAAAACTAAAAAAGAAAATGTTCACCACCAAAAGTTTTAACAATAATGTAAATAAGTAAGTAAGATATTATACTTTAACCTTCCAAGTGAGAAAACCCTCTGTGCAAGACTTGTAAGTCAGTCTTACATGCCACAGTGGTGGATGCTGTAGCCAAGATGACTTCTAAGTGACTGGGGTCAGGAGAGGCACAGCATACAAAGATTGATTCATGTACTGGAACCAAAGGTCTGATCATGAGATTTTTATTATGCTCCTCAGAGCAAAGTCTAATTAAATTTTGTGGACTGTTTATTTCTTGGATTTTCCATTATTTTTGGACAGTGGTTGCCCATAGGTAACCAAAACCATGGAATATGAAATTATGGACAAAGGGACCTACAGTATCCATAAAAGCAAATATGACTGAATGCAGTCCTTCCAGTTCTGGACTAGAACAGAACAGAACAATGTGAGCTCAATGCCAAGTCTGTTACTAAGAGTTGTGTGTCTTGGGGCATGTTATTTATTTTCCCTTAGCACTAGTAGTTTTTTATAGTCAGTAAAATGAAAATTTTGGAAATGGTATGTATAGATTACATAATGAAAAAATGTTGAAAGAATGCAACATAGAGCCTGATTGAAACGCGTTTAGTGATTACTGGCTACAGTAGAGTGCACGCGTAGTTCTAGCCATTCAGAAAGCTGAGGCAGGAGGTTGTCTTGAACCTAAGAGTTTCATGCCAACCTGAACAACACTGAACCCAATAATTCTTAGTCATTGTTACTCTGCTTCCTAGTAAACATAATTGCTTTTTCCATTTAATAAAACAGATCTTAAGTTAAACTAGTACCATTCATTTAATTTAAAAAAAAAAAACAACTCAGGAATTCCTTTGTTTTTCTTCACTTTGGGTGGAATATTGGGTCAATAAGTTAATGCTTCTACATAATGTGATTACTATATTCAACCTGCCAAATAAATTGCCATCTCAAAATATAAATTAGCTAATACAAAAGTCACCTAAAGAAGACTTACCTCATTGTAAACATTCAGAATATTCCAGCTAAAATAGACTTAAACTTTTAAAGAACTTTTTCCATGACCACAGTGTGTATAAAAATATAAACATATATTGAACTATTAAACAATGATGCCTTCTCCAACAGAACTGTAATGAGCAGAAACCTGTATCTTGTTTAAAAAATAATCTAAAACATTAATCATTTCAAAATGATGTTTGAAAAACATTGTGGGAGAAAAATGCTGCAAAAGAATATTGAAAAGTATTTTGAGGATACACAAATTCATAAAGTTAATGGGATATTGCAATGGAAGTACTACTTTGTAAGTGGTGATTTAATAAACTTCATTTTAAAAAAAAAAGACTATTATTATAAACAGGATGTCCATATCCAGGGCAATAGGAAAGACAATTCTTAGCTTTTGGGGAAAAAAAAGTAAGATAGTTTTCTTTATATCTCACCCCTTCACATTTAAAAGAAGAACGAATGGACTTTTGTTTATTTGTTCATGAGGGTATTAAGAATCACTTCAGTATAAAAACTTAAAATCTAGCAAGGTGAAATAAACATCCTATTGGAGGCCTGGAAACAAATTTTCCATCTTTATACACTTTGCTGATCTGTAGGGATATCTTTCTTAAGACAGTGAGTAACTGCCACAGCATTCTGTCGTTATTATATGTCCTTAGGTAAAGGTAGAAGTCTGACTTCTTGCTAATTTTTTTTAACCTAACTGTCATACAAAATAGCTCTTCTTAAGGTAAAGTAACTTGAGCAATGTTTGCCTACTTAGCAAAAACTGGCCATGTGAATGCTGCTGTTCATATGTTCTGTATTAGGTTCTAGTATATAAAAAAATCACATAATTTTTAGTGTTGGCTAAGTTTTAGTGATAGATATTGGCTGAAAATTTTCACAACAAAAAGATTACTTAGAACCTATATGTTATATTATATATCATATAATATAGATAGGTAGAGAGAGTGGGGGAGAGAGAGGGGAGAGAGAGAATAACCTCCACAATGGAAAGAAAGCTTACTTAAATAACTTAGGGCCACGTTCTTTGTTATGCACATTCTGTGTTGTATATAGTTCTCTAAATTATCATGATACTGTGATCTCCAGTTGGGCCAGGATTTAAAGGGAGTAGCTCTGTGCTGGGGGGTGGTGGTGGGCGGGGGGAGTGAGGGAGACCCACTGGAAGGGGGGGGGGAAACTGGAGCAGGAGCTGGAGGAGGGAAGCTGGAGGAGGGGCTGGAGCCAGAGCTGACTGGCCCAGCCCAGTGCCCTCAGCGCCCCCGCCTCACTGCTGAGAAATGACTTTCTTTAGAGAGCAAAAGCCAGAGGTGTTCACAAAAGGAGAGAAGATCCATGGGGGAGAACCTGAACGTTTTCAGTACCCTAGATCATGAAGCAGGATTCAGAGCTTTCCCAGAGTCCTTCTGTGCACTAGCCTTTTTTTTTTTTTTTTTTAATTCAAAGTTAGTTACCCTATGGCACCATACAGATTTCTAGCGGACTTCAGAAAGGGCACTTTCTGAATCACCAAGTTCCCTGCCATCTTTTGTGGTGTTCGTTGCCAGCTTGGCCCTCACCAAACACAGAACAAAAGCAACCCCATGAGTTTTTACTTTGGGAAATGCCAGAATGGTAATTGCTGGACGATTTGCCACATGGTTTGCAAGCCGAGAGGCGTGCCAGGATGTCTGAGTGGAGACCAGGAGACCATTCTGCCAGGGTCCCCAGGTTGCTGGGCTTGGGCATCCTGGTGGCACCTGTCTGAGCCCCATCAGGCCTTCCCAGCTCTCCATTCCCAACATCCTAACATCCCCTTGGACTCTGCAACTCACCCCTCACCCCCTTCCAGACCGCATCCGCCCTGACCTGCTTGGATTTGCTTTGGTGGATGCTTTCAGAGCTGGCTTCCAACCCAACTGGATCCTTTCCAGAGACTTTGTTTTCCAGAGTGTCACAAAGCACCGTGTCTTCCAGCTTCTGGGAGGTTCTGGAAGGTTGTTCTATCGCTTGTTATACCTTCTCTTCACCTGGGAAATAAAAGTAGCTGGAGATAGACTTTTTTTTTTTTATCAGGGATCGTGTTTGGCACACAGAGTTTGGGTCCTGTGGGCTGTTTTCTTCCTATGCTGTATTTCCTGGGCAGTCTAAAGGCATTGGGGTGGGGGGTGGTACCCGGGCCAGCTCAGAAACAATGTGTCATCCTCTAGTATACTATAATCTGGAAAACTAAGCTGAAAAGAAACAATAGAAAATACTCAATACCTTTTTCTGTGATGTAAAATTCAATGTGATATGTGTTCACACGCAGCCCCCATGCAGGAAGGTACTCATACAAATAGGTTGAATTTCAACTCCTTTCTCTGTTACAGTATCGAAGCATAGCTGCCCAGCCATGGCTGGGGCTGGTTCCTTCTAGGTGCTTTGCCTTGTAAAGGGGATTGTAAAGGGGGCCATTCATAAGTAAAAAGAAACAATCTTCACTGGAGTTCTGCTCATCTGAGCGTGGATGGAGCAGCCTAAGAGCCCACGGGAATTTCACAGAGGTTTCAGTCTTGTAGATGTCTCCAAACCACATTTACACTCCATGCACTGTTTATGTGCAATAATTATCTGTTGAATATACTCATTACTAATTTTCTTAATTACACCATATGTCACAAGAAGTTGGCTTAACTTTAAGTAGGAAAAAAGGAAAAGACCTGCTTTTTATTTTAGCATTAGAGAGAATTAGCTACTATAATTTAATTTTCCAGGTAATTGAAATCTACTCTAGAATCACTGATTTTTTTAAAAAAATATCCATTTAATGAAAAACATTGAAGAAATTAAAATCAACAAAATTCTAGGTGTTCATAGATCCTCTCTACACACAATTCAGTGCCTGAATTATATATAGTGCCAGATCATAACTCTGATCATGTCATGATGTCTTGCTTATATCCTTTTAGTTTTTCATCTTGCTCCTCAAATAAGGATTACAATTTCAATATGACCTATGACCCCCCTGGCCGTCCTTGTCTCCCTCACTGTACACAGAACTCATTCTCATGGCTCTATGAATTCCTGTCTTCCCGAGCCTCTTGCTTTTGCTGTGTTTCTTCTTGCTACAGGTCCTTTCTATGATCCGTTTCTCAACTATGGATGGTCTTCCTTACTTTTCCTTTCTGGATAGTTCTACTCATCTTTCATGTCTCTCTTCCAGCGTCACCTTTTCAAGGAAGTCTTTTCTTGTCCATAACTGGCATTGATAACCAGTTTTATGGGCACAGTACCTTTCTCAGCATTTGTCAGGGTATCAAGCCCGAATCAGTCCTCTCCTTGATGAGGTTATGAATCCCACAGGGGACAGACTTTGGTTTCTTCACTATTAAATACCTCTGTCTGGGACAAGATAGAACTTTTTTTTTTTTCCCCAGTGGGGATGCTATATGTTTTCACGGAGGGAAGTTTTGTTTTCTTGATTGGTTGGAGAAAAAAATGCTTAGATAACAGATCCCCCTGCCCCCAAGAGCCACAGACCACAAAATGATAAACACTGTGTCTGTGGTGTCATACCTTAATGGTAATGCCACAAGAGAGGGAAGGCGACTTTGCAGAAAAGCATCTTAATGATGTCTTAGGAGGTGAAAGTGTAAAAGGCATCAAGAAACATTGAGATAAATGATCCATGTGTATTAAAAGGATAGATGAATAAAACAAAATCATGACTAGAAGTCATCATTTCTGCCAAGCGAGAGACCCCATTTTGTTTTCACTTATTTTTTCCATTTCAAAGGTGGGCTGAGTTTCTATGTTTCCTTGGTGGTTGTTTTTCCATAATGGGAAAGTTTAGCAAGTTATTTCAGCTTGCTGGATTATTCCAATTACTTTTGTTCTGTGAGGTATGAATTGACACCTGCATTTCTTGGTTAAATATATCTCACTGCTTTCTCAACAGAAGGACACTTTGTTGTTAAGTAGTTAGTTCATATATGTTCCCCATAAAACTACTTTGAAAAGCCCTTGTGTGTATTTGTGTATATTTGTGTATGTGTTCTACCGTTCTTTTTATCTTACCTTTATTAGAGATTCTATTCTTATGCACACCAAGCACTTCCTTATCCATGATAGCTGATGGTACTGCTTTTTATTTCATATCAGATTTGCCTTTCTTCCTGGAGCTTACATCAGCCACTAGACTTCTTGATTTTGTGCCCCTAGAAGCAAACACTACTCTCCCCAGGGTATTTCTTACATTAATTTCTCCTCCTGGAACTTTTCAAACCATCTACTGTCTCTGTATTCTAGTGGTTTTAGGAAAGTTTATTTGAATTTATGTTTAAGTTCCCAGGGTATCTTTTCATTTGATAAACAGTCAAGAGCCCAAAAACATTTTTTGTTGTTATTTTTGTTCCATATGGTTAATATTTCCTAGTACAATAAGAAACAGATGTCATATGCTGTAAGTGCAGAGTCTACAGAGGTCTTACTAAATCCATGCTTTTAGCAAGGTGTCAGTGGCTTCCTGTAATCCTAGCTTCCTGGGAGGCTAAAGTTGAGAGGGTAAAATTGGGAGGATGGTACTTTGAGTCTATCCAGGACGGAAAAATTCCTGAGATCTTTTCTCAACCAAGAGTTGGGCCTGACACAAGGACAGACACATGTCTGTCATCCAAGCCAGGACAGTAAGACTCATATGTGTGGACTGAGTCTAGGCAGAAAGCAGGACCTATCTCAAAAAAAAAAAAAAAGGAATTGGAGGCATGGTTCAGTGGTGAGAATACCAGCCTTAGTAAGTATGAGACTACCCGTTCAAAATTCCAGTGCGCTCTCCACCCCCCAAAAAAGTTTTGCTAGTGGCCATTTGCCCTATTATGCTGGCAATTTTTCTGTGTTAATGGAGTTAATAGAAATGTGACAGGCAGAGAGCCTCAGTGTGCCCAGATATATCTCAATAATACTGGGGTTATATCTCTGTAGCTCTGAATTTGGCCAGTGGCTTAAGGTATTTCAGAGAACAAAACCTCTCCCCTTCTCTCAAGAGGTGAGAGCTCTTTCAGGATAGAAATCCTGTCTTTTTCTCTGTATCCATCTTTGTATCCATTTCTCTTGACAGAATGCCCTCGCAAATATCAGGTGCTTAATAAATGCTTGCTGAATACTTCCATTAAAAAATACTCATTTGGATGTTTGTCCATACTCAATTTCTTTCCTTCCTCAGCACCATTGACTTCCTAACTAACTCATCTTTAATCTGCTCGAACGTTGTGAATATTTAAAAATGAAAAATTGATAATGTTTAATTGCTTCTCCATAATATATTATCTGTGACATCAACTACGTAATCAATATTTTACCTCTAATTGAATTCCCACACATAAAGACATTATTAATGATGTTTTCCACACTCCATTTTTGTCTTTTGACTTCTGGAAGTTCTCCCTCTCTCCTCTATCTGTCCCATCATCATCATCATCATCATGTAGATTTGATGAAGTGGTTACACTGGATCACTAATTAACAATGCATTTCCCATAGTGAAAAACTGGCCTAAAGTTTCAAAGGGGGAAAAAAACAACCACTAGAGTTACTGAGGCTGAAAATTAGTCTGCCAGTCTAGACCCTTAGAAAACGGTGATTCCTCTTAGACTTAGGTTCTTTGCCATGGATAATCGAAGATTCTTTTAACTAAAACATTGTAAATGGCGAAGCTAAGGAGGATCCTATTTGGAATGCGGCCCTTGTTTTCATGGATTTACTATTTTGAAAAATGTTTGATAAATTTATAGCAGAAGAGAAAAATACTTCTGCCAACTATGTAAGTGCTTTGGACTATAATTTGTATTCCTGCTGTTACAGGCAGAAACTTGTGCCAGAGTTGGGGAGGGTGGGGGGAGAAGGAGAAAGAAATTTTGCTTGGAAAGAAACCAGTCGTCTGAAAAGGTAGTTTTCATCTATAAATATCTCTCCTAAAGAGAACTGAACACCAACTCTAATTCTCCAGAAATGAAATGCCTAGGATAATCAAAATATTTCATTCACTTAAAAATGCTTATGCGAATGGTATATTGATGAGTTTTCAAATAAGAATGGCATCCTGGGATTATGATAAGTTATTTAATAAGTGAAGAATGTAAAACCTAGTCCATTTTCTGTATCACGGAATGCAGGTCCTGTGTTGGAATGGAAGTCCTGGAGACCTTGATTAACGCTGTTGCTCATTTGTTTACTAGGGAGATCTTGACAAAGAGCTTGTGTTTCTTCATTTATAAATCACAGGAAGCTACTCAAAAGTTATGAGATTAATCAAAAACTTTTCTGTGTGAAAATGCTTTAGAAATTGGGAAACATCATACAAATGAAGCCATACATTGTTTAAAACAATTGTATGATGGCAGGATACCCCAACGAGAGAAAATTTCTTAGTGGAGCAGCTCATTTAAACAAAATCAGCATTCTGATACTAATTGCGGCACTATTCACAATTGCTAAGGCCTGGAAACAAGGTAAACATCCACAGACAAATAAATGAATGGAGAAAATATAGATTATACTAAGTGTGGCATATTATTCAGCCTTAATATCTGAGGAAATTCTGCAACAATAGGCAACAGCGTATGATGCAAGGACATTATGCTAAGTGAAATAAAACAGGAAAAACTTTCTATGGTTCCACTTACATTAGGTATCACAAATAGTCAAATTCATAGAACAAAAGAGAGGTTCCAGAGGTGGAGGGGCTAGAAATGAAATCTCGTGAATTAACAGGTGTAAAATTTCAGTCAAGCAAGGGTTCTAATCTCTACTATGTACCTGCAGTCAATAATAGTGTATTCTGTACTTAAATTTTTATGGGTAAATTAAGTGGGTAAAGGTTATGTTAAGTGTTCTCACCACAACTTTTTAAAGAAAAGAATGGTAAACTAGGAATCAGTGGCTTGTGCCTATAATGCTAGCTACTCAGGAAGCAGAGACCTGAAGATCGAGGTTCAAAGCCAGCCCAGGCAGGAAAGTCCATGAGATTCCTATCTCCAATTAATGACTAAAAAGCTGGAAATGGTGCTATGGATCAAAGTGATAGAGTGTTGCCTTGAGCACAAAAGCTCAGGGACAATGGCCGGGACCTGAGTTCATGCCCCAAGACTGACTGGCACCAAACTAAAAGGGGCACTATATCCTGATATTTATTGATAGACCAACAGGATATCATTTTAAGTGAACTTATAAAACTATATTGCATGCTTCCTTTTCCATGCAGTGTGTGTGTGTGTGTGTGTGTGTGTGTGTGTGTATTTATATGTGCCTATTTTTCCAAAAGATGGAGTGATAGATAAGAAATTGGAATAATCACCTATACGGTTTAAGACATTCAGGGAACTACAGCAATTTAATTAAGACATTTGGGGAACTACAGTAATTTAATTAAGTTAATAACTACTGACTCAAATTGAACCCCTGGTGATGTAGGGATTCCTTCTAGTATTCCTTCAACTTTCCATACTTCAAAAATATTCATTATTAGGGATTGAAAAAACTCACATGTAAATATTAGACATGATTGACTTGAAATGCTTGCCTTTATTATTATTATCATTATTATTTTATATAAGCAACATAGGAATTGAGAAAAGTCAACATGCTTTCTGCTAATTGTCTACTTGTTTTAAATTTGTGGTGGTGAATTTGATAATCACCCAACAGGGGAAAGTGAAATCAGACTGAGAAACAAAGCTAATTGGAGAAAAGCAAACTTTTGAGTTTTGCTTGTATAAAAATAAACTGGGAAAAAAATCATGTAAGTATTTTAGAGATATCAAGGTTTTTATAAGATGCAGCATGTCTAGTCATTTTTCCCTTTTGGGACTTGAGAACAGGTCTTAATATTAATTATAACAACTAACATTTGCATAGTATTTTACTGTTCCCAAAATATTTCTCTGTCTCCTGATAGATATATGGTTGTTGGTAATTGAAATGAACTACTTAGAATAATTTAACATTTTCTCCCATTCTTTGGAGAGACACAGACAACTTTGTGACAGGTAGGTTGTATAATTCTCCAGGGGATAAGGAGAAATGGTATGTAACCACCTGGGAACTCTTTCAGTTTATGCTTTTATATTTCCCCCTTTTTGTCATATAAAAGTAACTAGAACATTAAAACGAAGAGTACCCATGTAGGAACCATTCTCAAAAGAGCAGTTGTTAATTAAATCTCAGGTCTGTTAATTCCTATACTGATTTCTTTTTGCCAGTATATTCAGAAATGTGAGTTCCATAATACACAGTAATCAACTACTTCAACCTTCATCTCCGCCATTTTGTTCGGCTTTAATCCACATTCATACACACGTGCGTGCACACACACATGCACATACGCAGACATGCACAGACACACACGTACACACACATGCAAAATACCCTTAATTCTTTGGATTCTGAGGCAAGTTAGCCTTTTATTTCTGGCACTGAAAATGGCATTTTTCTCCTAGTCACCATGTGCTTCCTAGAGGAACACGTAATCAAAACAAATGTTAGCTATGGATGTGTTTCACGTAGGTGACATCTTTTCCCGTTTGAATTGGCGGCTTTTAAATTCTTAGATTTCAGTGAGGTGTCTTTCGCTCTCTATTTGTGGACAATGTACCCCTCCTATTGCCTCAGCTAGAGATCAGTTGGTAAGAATTTCTTTTTAAAATATTTTCTGTGTCAGTAAAATGATAAGACGATTAAAAAAATAATAAAGCCTCATCTCAAATGAATAGAATGGCCCCAAGGCAGGGTAGTTACTTCATCCAGCAAATTCTTTAGAAATGTGTAAGTTAAGTTCCTTTCTCTAATAAATAAGTAGGGGAAGAATTCAAATCAGTTCTTTGTCGAAAGTATATTAGTTCACGAAGCTCTTGATGATGAATCATTTGGGTTAATGCTTCCTAAGTTGTGAACGGCATACTTACTAGACTGGACGCCTGACCCCATGATCTTTGTGCTTTATGCCAGTTTCCAAATGAGTTAGGGTTGTATTTGGTAGCAAAGAGCCTGGCACCCAACTCTCAGGACTCCTATACTGCCAAGAGCCCAGGAGTCTATTACAAATGACCCTCACCTACAGGAAGACCAAAATTCCTGCAGTAGAAGCTCAATCAAATACTCACCCAGAGTTGTGACTGAGATACTAAGCAGGTAAACAAATGAGATACGGTACAACAAACAGAGCCAAAGCATTGTTGAGAAACTAAGAATAAAACAGACATTGAAAAAATACTTTTGCAAGATAAATCACTCCAAAAGAAAATGACAAAGTACATACAACAAAAACAAATGGGGAAAAATGGGAACAAATTGCTAGGTCTCATCTAGAAAGTACAGTTCTGAAATGTTATTTTCAAAAACTGAAGATAGAAAATGAGGCAAATGATATTATCAAAGAAGTAGTGAAAAAATTCTATCCTGCACAAATAGACCTTTAATATAGCTGTCAAAAGATACCCACCAAGTTACTATCCAAAAACTTACACTAGGAAAACAAAACAAAACAAATTTTTTACTTGCATATTTTTCTTTTTTATTACAAATGGGGGCAATATAAAATATAAAAGTGTAGAAACACAACAGATAGAAGTTAACATCAATATGGAGCCTTATTAAAAGTCTTTGCAAGTATTATTTTATCTTGTAGATAAAGCTCTAGAGTGTGGCAGAGACCTTCAAACTAGTAGGTCAAAGGAAGCAACAAGGGAAATATTTAATCATTTTACTCTCACCTGCCCTAAATTGTTATTAACCATACCCCACAAGAGAAAACATCTATTAGCAGATTTTTTTGTTATTTTCAAAATAGCTTCAATGTGTTTGGGGCTGTGTTAAGTTAAACAAGCTATTTTTATGTGTGTATCAGGCACACAGAAAGTACTTTAAGCCAGAAAAATTTGATGATCGTTTAACAGCCCCAAAGTTTTAATTTGTAATTTTTTTTCAAATTTTTATTATCAAACTGTTGTACAGAGAGGTTACAGTTTCATACGTTAGGCATTGGATACATTTCTTGTACTATTTGTTATCTTGTCCCTCATACCCCCCTCCATCCTCCTCCTCCCCCTTTCCCTTTCTCCCCCTGAGGTGTTCAGTTCACTTACACCAAACAGTTTTCCAAGTATTGCTTCTGTAGTTGTTTGTCTTTTTTTACCCTGTGTCTCTCAAATTTGGTATTCCCTTTCAATTTCCTACATCCAATACCAGTATACACAATTTCCAATATACTCAGATAAGATTACAGAGATAGTGTAGGTACAACCACGGGAAGGTGATACAAGAACATCATCAATAATAGAAGCTACAGATACACATGGGATGTTGAAAGTAGTTACAACTGTGATATAACAATTGTTTCCATAACATGGAGTTCATTTCACTTAGCATCATCTTATGTGTTCCTAAGGGTATAGCTATTGGGCCTTGTGATGCTCTGCTATTACTTGCCTAAACCTGTACTAATTATTCCCAATAAGGGAGACCATAGAGTCCATGTTTCTTTGGGTCTGGCTCACTTCACTTAGTATAATTTTTTTCCAAGTCCTTCCATTTCCTTACAAATGGGACAATGCCATTCTTTCTGATAGAGGCATAAAATTCCATTGTGTATACGTACCACATTTTCCTGATCCATTCCAAAACAAAATTTAAAAATTCTGAAAAAGTATACACTCAAAGTACCACTAATTATGAAAAGACAATAGAGAAATACCTTTGAAATTCTTCCTCCTGCTTATTTTTTCTCAGTCAACAGTTGTTTAGAATTTTTAAACTGATTTATCTCATCCTCCTCTCTTCTTCTTCTCCTTCTTCTCCTTCTCCTCCTCCTCCTCCTCCTCCTCGTCCTCCTCATCCTCGTCCTCCTCCTTGTCCTCCTCCTCCTCCTCCTTTTTCTTCTTTTTGCAAGTTCTACTTATATCTCAGACTTTCCTTTGAGAGTCACTCTTTTTTTTCCAGAAAAATAGTCCTTTAGAAATTGTTACAGTGAGTATTGAAAGTAAACATTCCTCCTGGCTTTTTGGCTAAAATTACCTTTATAGTTTTTGCCTTAATTTAAGTGATAACATTTAATTCTTGTTCTACAGTCATCTCTTCTTAGTATCTTATAAATATTACTATTTTTTTATCCTAACTATGATGTTCTCATTTGATTCTTCAAGAACTATCTTTAGATCATTAGCTCCCTACAACTTAATTAAAAGATGATCAAAGGTGTTTTTGTTAGGTGTGTGTGTGTGTGTGTGTGTGTGTGTTGTTGTTGTTGTTGTTTTCCTTATGTTGCATTCCAGATTCTTTAATTTCTATTTTCAGTGTGTTCTATAAATTGTTACCTACTGTTGGTTAGAATAGTCCTTCTTATATCCTTTCCATTTAAAAGGTATAAACCACTTACTCTTTCTTCATACTAATCATTTATCTTTCATATTTACTACCTATGCCACATTCTTATGAGTGTTCAACTCATGCTTGGACTTCGCTTGTTTTAATTTAGCAATATCTGTTTGGCTGTGCAGTCAAGTGAAAGTGCAGACTTTGATTTGTTATATTTCTGATCCTAAAAGTGCATTCCTTTTCCACATCTCCTGATATTTTAATAGAATTTCATTACTTGCTCATGGAATTATATCTTCAATGTACTGGTGTGTATTCACTGATGATGGCCTGTTTCCTGGGGTATTGAGTTAATTTTGAATTATGAACTTACAAAATCTTTAGGAATGCATGCTGGCATTTTCTCCCAAGTTTCTGAGACCCTTTCACCTCACTATGAGACTATAAATTTAGTGTATGGGGATTCATAGAGCTGGTATACATCTTAAAGGTGAATCTCGAAGGTGAGGGTGATGGTAGTATCCTCTTACTGAAGCTTTGGAAATGTGTTGCTTAGTTACATGATCATGTTAGGCATGTTTCTGTGTCATTTCTTTTCCCCAGAGGCAGGTTTTTTTTTTTTCTAGTTCATTCTCTCAGTGAGGTTGTAACCTTCATGAACTACATGGAAATAGTGGTTCTGACTCTTTCCCTAATATTAATTCTAGGCTGAATCCTGCCTTCATTCACAGCTGTGGATATTGGTTAGAGAGGGCAGAGATGAACAATAAGCCCTAGATTACTGGCTTTACTCACAGCATCACCGCCAACCTTTTATTCCTATTTAATTTCCCTATTAACATCATGCGTCATCACTTTACAAGATACGTGTGTCCTTTAAGGTAGCCAATTCTGTATTTTGTGATCACTTCTTAACTGTTTTACATCTTTATAGTTGTCTTTACTGTTTATTTAATACATTTTAACGATGTCCTCCACTGCTTCATGGATATGACAGGGGTATTTTGAATTGATTGTTTTAAGGAGTCTGTTGTGAGACGTAAGTGTTGAATTAAACTGTAATGTCATATTTTTTGAGACATTAGCTCATTTGCACCACCCATTCTAATAAGAATTATTTCACTGGGCACTACAAGCTTTAAACATGTACTAAAACCTCATTAATTTTGATTAATAGAAGCTTTAGTTATGTAATAAAACCTCATTAATCTTGATTAATTAGCAGAACGTAGTCTAGGTCAACAACAACAACAACAACAAAAAGGATAGAACCTCTTACAGGATTTCAGAGTCATTGTTTTTATGTTAGTAAAACAAGCCAATAGCTAATTATCTTGCCAAGATGAATACCTGCCAAATACCTACAAGATACTGTTGTTGATTAGCAAAGCCTTAAGTGACAAGAAGGAAAGCTGGTAAAATTGAAAAAGAGAAATAGTTCAACGGGGACAAGTTGAGTCTTCATCCCCCACTTTTCAATAATGGGCAGCACAACAAAGCAGGAGATCAAGACAGAAGTAGGTAACGTGGTCAGCTCTGTGAAGCAAAGAGGCATTGTCAAGATCCCTAGAACCCCGGAACAAGAGGGGCAGGGCACTGGTTCTTCTCAAGTGCATATGGAATCTTCCCCAGGAAGCAGCATATGGCAGGCCGTAAAACACGCCTCGGTAAACTTACAAATATTGAAATGACACAAAATATGTTCTTGGACTGTGATGTAATTAAACTAGAAGTCAGCATCAAGCAAATTTAGGAAATTTGCACTAGTATGTAGAAAAACAAACAGCAGCCTTCTAAATAACTAGTGAATCAAAGAAGAAATCAAGTGAAATTTTGAAAATCGCTTCAGACAAATGGAAACAGAAGCAGCCTAGTGAAACGTGCTGATGCAAGTGAGCAGTATGCTCTCAATGGATGTACTAGAAGCTAAGAAGGATCACAAAAGCATAATTTTGCCCTACCATAAGGATCTACAATAGAAGAGCAAACTATATACCATAACCAATAATGAGGAAAGTCATAAAGATTAGAGAGGAAGTAATGACATAAAGAATAGTAAAACAAGATGGATTAAAAAATAAAACAAACTGGTTCTTTAAAAATATCAGCAGAAGCTGAAAATCATGAGATGGACTGGGAAAAGAGAGAGAGAAAGGGAGAAGAAGAAAAGAAGGAAGAGAAAAGAAAGGAGAGAGAGACACACACATATACAGAGGACTCAAGTCGATAGATTCAGGAATCAGAGTGGTCCTCATTACTGACTTTATAGAAATAGGTTAGTAAGAGAATTCTACCAACAAGCGTGTCTTTTGAAGTAATTAAAGGAAATAAATGGACAGGTTTCTAGAAATTCACCAAGTATTGAAGCTGACACAAAAAGCAATTATAAAATAGGAATGGTCTATAACAAGTAGTGAGATTGAACTGGTAATCAAAACCCTTCTCACAAAGCAAATTCCTATCACAGAGGCTTCATTATTAGATCTTTCTGGATATCAATATAAGAATTGATATCAGTATATCTTGATTAGGTTTTGTCAAATATCAATGTAAGAATTGATGTCATTATTTCATGATTGGATTTTTGCCAAATATCAATATAAGATTGATACCAACCCTTATGAAACTCCATTTGATTGCATTGATCTAGGTGTGTTTTCTCATTCAGTATCAAGTGACCTTGATTACTGTTGTTGTATGGTTAAGTTTTCAATCAATTATAGAAGAGGGGAAAACTATTCCCAACTTGTTCTCTGATCTCAGTGTTAACCAACACCAAACAAATAGATCACAAGGAAATCAAACTACAGACCAATATTCTTTATGCATTAGGTTGTAAAAAGCCCTCAGAAAAATACTTTCAAATTGAATCCAGAAAAATATTAGAGAAATATTTTATGTATAATGGTCAAATGGGATTTAGCCCATTCATGAAAAATTTACTTAGCATACAAACATCAATCAAGTGAGAATGCTAATAGGGTGAACTTGATCAAGTTGCACTATAGTCATGAACTGCTTTGTTGAATGGCAAGTCATTTGTACAACTACATATAGATAATAAAAACATTAAAAAAACCTTTCTCTAGAGCAATAAAACCTTCTACCAAAAATGAAAAAGAAACAATCAATACTACAAGTAATATTGATGGAAGAAGAGGTAAAAACCACAATTGTCATAGGATCAAATACAACCCAGCTTCATGATAAAAGAACTCAACAAACCAGGAATATAAGGAAACACTTTAACCCGATAAAGGCTATCGGTAAAAAATTCAGGTTAAAATAGTGTAACATCCATTGACTTATAACTGGGTAAAGATGACGTCCATGCGATGGACTATTATTCAGCAATAAATGAAATACTGATGTATGATCCAACATAATTAAACTCTAACATATTGTTAAGTGAATGAACTGGGTCATAGAAGGTGACACACATAATTCCGTCCACATAGGAAAATTCAAAGATAGGCACTGTGCTGATGATGGTTGAAGGCCAGTGAAGACGAATAGCTGGGAGGGACTGCTAGCGGGTGGATTTGGGGGAGTGTCTTCCAAGTGTTCTACAATTCCATTGTGATGATGGCACAACTCGGAAGAGCCTGAAAGGTGCCCTGGATGCTGCAACTTCAAGGAGTGAAACTTTTACATATATGAAGTACTTCAACAAAATAATTGAAACAGAGCCCAAGGTGCTGTGCTTGTAATCCTAGCTACTCAGGAGGCACAGGTAAGAAGGGTTGCAGTTTGAAGCTTAACCAATCAAAAACTAAATGCACAGGGTCCCATTTTCACAGAAAATGCAAACTGATAATAAACGACCAATGCACAAAATCACATTCCTCGTCTTATTCCATAGAAGGTAGACCATTAACCAAGCCTTCCCTGCAGGACCTTCTAAGTGTTAATAATTTTATTTCTTTGAAAATGAAGGGAAGACAAGTACAAATTTTTAACAGGAGATGTCATGGACACATCAGAGAACTGTAAAGATCTCTCTGTCTCTTGGAAATTGAATTAATAGGGTAAATAGAGGGAATATAAGGAACCTAGTTCAGTCAATAACTTATTAATTCAAATGTATTTGTTGAACACTTAGTATGTTCCAGGCATGCTTCCAAGTGCTAAGTTAATGCAATAACAGAGGTCATTGATAATTGTAGTTTGAACTATGGTAGCTATGGAGATGAGAAACATGGACTAATTTGAAAGGAATTGTGGGGGCAAAATGATCAAGAATGGGCTTGGTGGGCTGGGGATATAGCCTAGCGGCAAGAGTGCCTGCCTCGGATACACGAGGCCCTAGGTTCGATTCCCCAGCACCACATATACAGAAAACGGCCAGAAGCGGCGCTGTGGCTCAAGTGGCAGAGTGCTAGCCTTGAGCGGGAAGAAGCCAGGGACAGTGCTCAGGCCCTGAGTCCAAGGCCCAGGACTGGCAAAAAAAGAAAAAAAAAAAAAGAATGGGCTTGGTAATTTGGGGAGTCAAGTTTGGCTTATGTTTTGAACTTGAGAAACAGGATAAAGTATATAGAGTAAAGAATGGCCAGAGTTGTGAAGACAAGTGATAACACCCATTTTGAATGTGTTGGCATTTGATAGATCTATCCAGTGAGTCTCTTGGTTCTGCATAATGAATGGTCTAGCTTCTAAGACTCTTAGAGATAACTTTGTGAGGGACACGTCAATACTAAAATGGCAGATGTTACTTATAACTTTCATCCTCATGTTTCTTTTTTTCATGTATGATTATTCTGCATATATTTATTTCATTCATTTATAGTACTTTTTAGTCTTATTTTTAAATTTTTTCCCTTCTTTTTTTTCTTATTTATTATCAAAGTGATGTACAGAGAGGTTATATTTTCATACGTTAGGCCTTGGGTACATTTCTTGTACTGTTTGTTACCTCCTCCGTCCTCTCCCCTCCCCCTTCCCCCTCTCCCTCTCCCTCTCCCCCCATGAGTTGTTCAGTTGGTTTACACCAAATGGTTTTGCAAGTATTGCTTTTGGAGTTGTTTGTCTCTTTATCCTTTGTCTCTTGATTTTGATATGCTCTTTCACTTCCCTAGTTCTAATATCAGTATATACGGTATCCAGGGTACTCAGATGAGATACAGTGATAGCGCGGGTACAACCACAGGAAGGGGATACAAGAGGATCATCAACAATAGAAGCTACGGTTTCACATGGCATGTTGAAAGTGATTACAACAGTGATATAAGAGTCGTTTCCATAACATGGAGTTCATTTCACTTAGCATTATCTTATGCATTCATAAAGGCATAGCTATTAGGCTCTTGTGATCCTCTGCTGTGACTAGCCTAAACCTTCTGTGCTAATTATTCCCTAGGAGGGAGACCATAGAGTCCATAGGAAAAGATGAAGTTAAACTTTCTCTCTTCGCAGATGACATGATCCTATAACTAAAGAACCCCATAGACTCTATTCCCATGCTACTAGAGCTGATCCAAACCTTTGGTAAAGTATCAGGATATAAAATAAACCCTCAAAAACCAATGGCCTTTCTATATGCTAATGACCCAAAGACCAAGGCCGAAATCAGGAAAATAAAATAAAAATAAAATACCTAGGAATAAACTTAACCAAAGAAGTGAAAGACCTCTACGATGAGAACTTTAAAAACATGAAAAATGAAATTAAGGCAGAACTAAGGAAATGGAAAAACCTCCCATGCTCCTGGATTGGGAGGATTAATATAGTCAAAATGGCAATATTGCCAAAGGCTATCTACAGATTCAATGCAATACCCATTAATATCCCAATACCATTTTTTAATGAAATAGAGAAAGCAATCCAGAAATTCATATGGAACAATAAAAGACCATGAATAGCAAAAGCAATCCTAAGCATAAAGAACAGTGCTGGAGGAATTACAATACCAAACGTCAAGCTGTATTATAAAGCTATAGTAATAAAAACAGCTTGGTATTGGCACAGGAACAGGCCTGAAGACCAATGGAACAGAATTGAAGACCCAGAAATGAACCCACAGAACTAGGCCTACTTAATCTTTGATAAAGGAGCTAAAAAAAATAGGATGGAAGAAAGATAGCCTCTTTAATACATGGTGCTGGCAAAACTGGTTCAACACATGCAACAAACTAAAACTAGATCCTTATTTATCACCCTGCACCAAAATCAATTCCAAATGGATCAAAGACCTTGAAATTAAAACAGATACCCTGAACACACTAAAGGAAGGAGTAGGAGAAACACTTGGGCTCCTTGGCACAGGACAAAACTTTCTTAACCAAGACCCAGAAATGCTACAAATCAAAGAAAGGATGGAGAAATGGGACTGCATCAAACTGCAGGGCAAAGGACATAGCTCGCAAGATAAACAGAAAGCCCACAGATTGGGAAAAGATCTTTTTTTTTTTTCCTCAAATTTTTATTATCAAACTGATGTACAGAGAGGTTACAGTTTCATACGTTAGGCATTGGATACATTTTTTGTACTGTTTGTTGCCTTGTCCCTCATGCCCCCCTCCCTCCCCCCCCTTTCCCTCCCCCCCCAGGTGTTCAGTTCACTTACACCAAACAGTTTTGCAAGTATTGCTTTTGTAGTTATTTCTCTTTTTTTACCCTGTGTCTCTCGAATTTGGTATTCCCTTTGAATTTCCTACTTCCAATACCAGTAAACACGGTTTCCAATATACTCAGATAAGATTACAGAGATAGTGTAGGTACAAACATAGGAAGGTGATACAAAACATTATCAATATTACAAACTACACATACACATAGGACGTTGAAAGTAGTTACAACTGTGATATATCACTTGTTTCCATAACATGGAGTTCATTTCAATTAGCATCATCTTATGTGTTTCTAAGGGTATAGCTATTGGGCCTTGTGATGCTCTGCTATGGCTTGCCTAAACCTGTACTAATTATTCCCAATAAGGGAGGCCATAGAGTCCATGTTTCTTTGGGTCTGGCTCACTTCACTTAGTATAACTTTTTCCAAGTCCTTCCATTTCCTTACAAATGGAACAATGTCATTCTTTCTGATAGAGGCATAAAATTCCATTGTGTAAATGTACCACATTTTCCTGATCCATTCATCTATGGAGGGGCATCTGGGTTGGTTCCAGCTTCTCGCTATGACAAATTGTGCTGCGATGAACATTGTTGTGCTGGTGGCATTACTGTGATTTTGTTTGTGGGCTTTTGGATAGATACCCAACAGTGGGGCTGCTGGGTCATAGGGGAGATCTATATTGAGCCTTCTGAGGAATCTCCATACTGCTTGCCAGAGTGGCTGAACCAGTTTACATTCCCACCAACAATGAAGTAGGGTTCCCTTTTGGGCACATCCCCTCCAACAATTGTTATTATTAGTTTTCTTGATATATGACATTCTTGCTGGGGTGAGATGGAATCTCATGGGAAAAGATCTTTACCGGCTATACAATGGACAAAGGCTTCATGTTTCTTTGGTTTTGTTTTTGTGGACTCATCCCCTGACAGCCATTCCCGGCCCCACTCACCCCCCCCCCACCACCCCGTGTTCTGCATGGGCTGGTGGCGCCTGGGTTCTCTTCCCCACAGCCTCAGTTTCTCCTCCTGCTCCATTAGGAGGCAGAGGAAAGACAAAGCTTTCGTTTGGCAACATGACACAGACTTTGTAGGCAGTTCATTGTAGAACCACACAAAGCGATGACTGCATTAGAGTAAGAGCATTTATCAGTGAAGCCTAGGAATGTAGCCAGTGCCACAACGGACAGCGTCCTTGTGACATCCTTCTGGAACTGACTTTTAGCTTGAACAGCAGAGAGATCCCACCCCTCGCCCCTCTCTGTCCCTCACGTATATAATAAATAAACTGGAAGAGCTCTGACATGGATAATGAAGAAAAAAGGCCGTGTACATGTTTTTATCCAGTAATGGAGCCAAACGACCAAGAGGTAGGATTAGAAATACATCACAGGAACAAAAACCAAACAGCTTAGAAATATTTAGTGCTTGCTGTTTATCCAAGTGACAAGTAATTGTGTCAGGGATAAGAAACTTTCCCTTTATTTTCTTATGCTGAATAGCTGAGAAACTTTTTTTTTTTTTTTTTTTTTTTTTTTACTGTGGATGGGTTTACTAATAGATCCATCCTTTCAAATACTAAAATGGGTGGTTATTTTAACCTTTCTGCAATCAGTGGATCTCTGTGTGATATAACTTGAACTTGTACATCTAAAAACTGGAGTTGGATCAAATTTGGGTCTTTGAATATAACCAAATCACTGTATTGCATCCACGTGGTGTAAAATCCATATCATCCAGAGAGAGCCATTGAATCACCATTGACATGGGATTTGACACACTGCTTAATGACTAGAAAATGCTCTAAGTTCCATAGATAGATGAGAAAGTCAAAATGGTCCCACCAAGCATTTTATTCCAGCTTGTTATTGGCTACATCATTCTAAAAATGCCTCTGTATGGGAGAAAGTGCCAAGTTATCCGCGCTCCAGCATTCTAGAGTCGGCACCAAAAGCTGAAGAGATACACGGTCAGTCTTGGTGTTTCAGCACAGGAAGAGGAGGTCTCACACTTTTAATGTCGCTGTTGTTTCCTTGAAGTCTTTTTGCATGTATCTCAGAGTATCTGTTGTGTCTGTACATTTTTTTTCTGCTCATGGATATTATAATCAGTAATGTCAACATAAGACTACAATCAAAATTCCAGCTCCAAGTTTTACACTGTGGATCTGAACTGGCTGCACTAACTAGTAGCAAAATAGACAAGCCTCCATTGTGTGTCGTTATTCTAACGGGCATCGGAGCTCAAGGGGGCTTCTGCCATTGGTATCACTGAAATTCCATATGAACACAATCACAGAAAACATAGACTACGGCCTTGATGGTTGTTCATTAGCATCCCGAGACAGTTTTGCAAGGGATTATTCCCTTCTATTCAGCAGGAGCCTTTCCCGTTCTTCTTCCTGACATTGTGTTTTTATCCAAGAAGATTACAGTGAGTGATCAGATGCCAGATAGAGCTTTCTATCCAAGTTGTGAAGGCAAAAAATAATAATAATAATAATGGTGACCTGGGAAAGTACCCATTTTGCAACTCAAAAACTTTAGAGTAGAAATTAGAATTATAATATATGCCACAGTGTCATATTAAAAACTGGGACTCAAAGCCAATTTCATTATAATCGGTTTACCCAGCATCCATGGAAACAACTTTTTCACTGACTAAATTACTATACATCTCCGAATTTTGGAAGAGAATCGACACAGATGCAGCATCTAAATAGAACAAAGCAGAGTACAGACTTGGCGGTATTCCAGTGAATTAGGGCAGTGCAGGCAAATAGTTTGTGTCACTCAGCTATGTCCTTCGACTGCACCCAACAAGTATTTATCCTAGGATTCATTTGTTAAGCATCTTGTTATAGGTTAGGCTCCATTCTAGAAAGAGTTATGATCTACATAGTTGTCAGGAATAAGTTTGCATTCTAGTAAAGAAAATGAGAGGTGAATACAGTGAGAGATATACATACACACATATATAGTATATATATACATCTTATATAAAATATATGCAATATTACATATATAATATACATTACATATGTCTGATCTATATGTATATGTGTGTACATGTATATATATGTATATATATATAGAGAGAGAGTTTGTTGATATGACTGAGAGAGGAAAGGTCAGAAGGGGGATAATGTATCCTCAGGGTCGTCACTTTCATTTAAATGGCATGTTCTATTAGCCAGTCTTGGTTACTAGGCTCGAACGCCTGGGATTATTCCTTGGGAAGAGGCAAGGTTATTGTGGCTCACAGGTTTGTTGCATTGGGCTCTGCTATGGCCGTGTATTTCGCTGGGAACACAGCCTTGCAGCAGTGCTCACCATCTTCCCAGTGGCTGATGAGAAGGGGACCAAGGGGACCCAGCCTCGTTCAAGGCCTGCTTGTGGCCACTTGGGCCACCTACCAGGACTCCTCTCCTCAAGGCTTCACCGGGATGGGGGCTGTAACACATGGTCCTTTTGAAGACACACATCCAAACCACAGCAGATGGCCTGGGAAATCCACGCCCCGAAGGGGACCGTTGAGGGCTCAGTAGTGGGGCACACGCACGGGGGTATCGGTTGCATTTGAGTCCTCAGGGCACCACCCAATCAAAATAAATGTCGTGTCCTTTGCCTGCACAATCAAAGAGACCATGGAGTGGAAAGAGCAGGAGACACGCGTGAAGAAGCAGTTCTGGAGATAAGTCCGAAGTGTGCATTTCGACGTGTGTGGCGTTTGAAAGGAGGACCACACATGTAAGCAGGCATTGCAGGAAACCCCTTAGAATCCCCATTGAGATATGAATGAGAGTACTTTTGTTTCTGAGATTCGCTGGTCTCTATTTTTCTGTATTTTGTGTTTTTAATTTTTTTTCATCTTGCAGTCGTATAGCAGTCTCAATTCAACAGGTCGGTTGTTGTTGATGTCTTCTGGTGAAAAGAAAAGATTATAACATATTTTTTATCCGCCTTAATTAGATTCAGAAACTTTAATGTGACCAAGTAATTCATTAAAAACCAGACTGACATAATGTAGTACAGTGGCATTAGTACAGTCGATTGTAAAGAAGTTTTTTTTCCCACCAGTTACTTCCCCTTCATTTAAAGTAAACAGATTCTAAAGGTCTAAATTAGGGTCTTCTGGAGCCATATGAGATTTGAAGCCTTTCTAGAAAGCAGAAAGATTTGCTGTGTTTTCTGCAAGAGATCAGGCTTTCCTAAGAGGTAAAAATGAACAAGGAATGAACCCACAATATACAGATAGCTATTTTCTGTGGCAGAACAATGCATTTCCTCTCTCTCTCTCTCTCTCTCTCTCTCTCTCTCTCTCTCTCTCCACATCAATATTAATCTGGCTTCGTGGGAGAGTCAGGGGATGATTTTAAAAACCGAAGGGCCAGCGCGAGCCATTAGTGGCGGCCGTGGAGGGCTCTGGCCGAGGCTGGTCATCTGTCACTGCATTGTCGGCTCAGCTGGGCAGGCCTGGCCGAGCGCAGCGAGCTATTGTTGATTGAGAAAGCTAATATTAGGACTAGATGTGATAAGAATGCCTTTAAAGAAACTAATTGAACGCTATCTCATTTTTGGCACTAGCATCGTGTTTCTTTCTGTGGTTTATCGTGTTCGTGGTTTTTTTTTTGTATTCACTCTCTCTCTCTTTTGGGGTATAAAATCCATTATTTAAAATGTGAGGGTAGAGTGACAGAGTGTGAGGAGCGTTGTGTATCGGTCTGATACTCAGTGCTAGCCCTTCTGTCCTATATGCTGGAAACATGGCAGGCCAACAGAACACGCTGGAACATCAATCATCGTCCCGGGGTTCACTTGAAACACTGCGGCGGGCGGCAACCCCGTCCAGCGAGGAAAGGCGACCACCACACGAGGATCCTTCCCAATCACATTTTATTGAGGAGCTGCTTGGTTGAGGGAGAGCTGAAGCGAGGGGCCCCAAAAGGCCAAAAACGCCTGCTTATATACCGTTGGGTGAGCATGGGTCGTTCCCTGATTGGTCTGTGACCGGTTGCTACTAGCAGCCGCCACGGGATTGGCTGGGACTAGAACTCACTTGCGCATGCGCGGGGTTTGGGCACGAAAGTCCACTAGGCTTTACCGTTTATGGAGTTGTTTACTGCTAAGGCTGCCAGGAAGCAGGCGCCATCTTGTAATGGCGTCGCTGCCGGCTTCCTGCAAAACACTTCCCAACTTTTTACACCAATCTTTTACATGGGACAGAGCAAAGTTGAAATGTATGAGGCCATTATGAATGATGGGGTGGTGATATTTCTACCAAATCATGCTCTTTAGCTGATTACTCTTATATAGAGGTTATAAATTTCTTCCAAAGAAAACCAAATCATGGAGACATACAGGATAAAAACATGATGTAAAATATACATTGTAGCATCTTGATTTTCACTGTATAATGTGTTAGGTTGTTAGCATGTTTGTAATTTTCATAATCACTGCAAATTCACAATACACCAATATTCTGCTAGCTTATCAGTAAAATGTGGTAGAGACGTGGTCATTTCAGTAAATGGTAATTGGTTAAGTTTTAAAAAAAACCTTATATTATCAAATTTTATTGTTGGAGAAATTCTATACTTCATCTAAATGCTGGCAAACTTGATTTTGGAGGGAGAATCTGAATTAAATCACAGTATTTAGGAAAGTCACAATTGGCAGCAATAAAGTAGCAATGGAATTATATTCATATTTGTCTTAAAGGTCTGGAAAAAATAAGACTGCAAGAGGTGTTTGTTCTGTAGAATTACAATAAATCAACTAATGTTGAAAATACAAACCAAGAGTAGACCTGTTCACTTCGTTTTTGTTTCCCCTCCCTCCCTCCCTCCCTCCGTCCCTCCCTCCCTCCCTTCCTCCCTCCCTTCCTTCCTTCCTTCCACTTCCTTCCTTCTTTCCTTCCTTCCCCTTCCTTCCTTCCTTCGTTCCCTCCCTCCCTCCCTCCTTTCCTTCTTCCCTCCCTCTTTACCTTCTTTTCTTCCCACTTTCTTACCTTTGTGCTACTAGATCTTGAATTCAGGACTTCATACTTGCTAAATTGATGCTCAACCACTTGAATCATGCCTCTAGCCCTACAGAACCCTTTCTAACCCACAAAGTAGGAGCTAACCAACTTGAGGTGTTGGGGCTTTTCTCCATTATTCATTCTCCTCTATTTCAGCCATGGTATTCTGGGACTTGGACAGAGTTGTGATCCCTCGGCTTCCTCCCTCTGTCTGCAGGAAAGAGGATGAGAGCAGAAGTATCAGATGGCCTGTAGGCGCCTAGCTATGTAGTAGCACAAACACCAGCTGAACGTATTTTTGGTCAGGTACAAGGAAACAAATGGCTGTTGGTTTCCCCAAATGTTGTTTACCCTTCTCATATTCTTCTCAACAACCATCATGTATAAATATGTATGGTATTTATTTAAGTGTGCAGCTGAGTACAAACTAAGCAAGGTGCTCTGATACTGTTCTCCACATACCCCCCCCCCCCAACATGGTGTGAAATTACTGAGCTCTTTAACCAAATGGATTTGAGAGTACCTCAATGGCTAATCTTAAATGAAAATTTGGTTAAAAGAATATTCAGAGTTAGAGGAGTGGAAGAGGAAGGAGAAGAGAGAGAGAGATCTTAATATTTAGGCTTAATTTTGACTTGGAGGATAGTCATCTATGTCAACTGATGAGTTTATAATTACTTTTAAAATTCTCTTTGAATTTGATAGATCATCGAGCAACGGTAGTTAATGATAAGTAATTACACAGATTTTCGGTATGTGTATGGAATATGTAATACCTGGGAAACATATAGCTGGGGCTGTTACCCTCATGATGGACAGGAAGTCGAGCGGGAAGAAGGTGTCAGAGACCAGCTGTAACCTTCAAAGGTCTCCCGAAAGTGGCCTCCTTCCTCCAGGCAATTCTCACTGCATCCAGCAATGGCTTCCTACAGGGTGACTGAAAATAAATCCTCTCCCTCTGAGATTTACCAAGCTTAACAAAGGAAAATAAACCCCATATAACTAGCTAGTCTATATTCTACACTAAACCAAGAGCCAGATTTGGAATTATGGTCTACCCACCTAACTAAATCCCCTCTTTCCTTCCCGTCCGGATTCCTTCTCTCCCTATGCCTCTCTCCCTCTCTTCTTTTTTTACTTCCTCCCTAATTTCCACTCTTGGAAATGGGGTCACCTCCAGCGTCCCTTTCTTCTCAGTGTTGTCAGGCTAGGCTACCTTGGTCATATGAACCCTATATTTTTATCTCCTATGTCTACTCCTCTTAAAAATACTGTGGTTCAAATATCCAGAGCATAACAGAAAAAAAAGCTGGACTGAAGAACACTACCTTTGGCATACAAACATCTGTGACAGTTACTGATTTCATTTTGTTTCCAGCCTCTGCATTTTCTTCCTTCTCCGCCAGCTTAGTAATGAAGTTAAAACACTTAAAATATTCCATTCAGGATCTGAGTTCTTTTAATCAAAGATATTATTTTCTGAACCTCCTCTGCCATATGGCAGAACTTAAGGTCAAGGATATTTACTTTGAAAGATGAAAAATATGCTGTACTTATATTGCTATCATTCCAAAAGATAAAGTGACACTTTTTTTTGAATGCTTTTGACATACCAGAAATTTGTTAATGAAGTAAGCAATTGTTAGTGAAATTTCTTTTAAAAGCTTGTATCATAGTGAAGATAATAATATAGAAACTCTTTGGGCTATTGACTATGTCACGTGCATGTCCTCTTTTAAAATTAATTTACTTTATTGTTATTCTAGAAGTGATATACAGAGGGGTTACAAGTACATGAATTGGATGAGAGTACATTTCCTGTTGTACAGTGTCTTTTGTTCTCTCATTCTCTTCTAGTTCCTCCCTTCCATCTCTACCCACAAGTTGTATAGTTCATATGCATCAATGTCCAGTGAGCCCCGTTGCTGTACTTTTTCACCCCTTTTTCCTCGAGTCCTGTGCCCTCCCCCAACCCTCCAGAATATACACATGTGACTACACCACATATAAGCTGAAGAAGACAGAATCATCAAAAAATAAAAACTAAAGGAAGTCTTTTGTTTCCCTGTCTTGGCTTCAATGTGTGTGGGTATCTAGAATTCCGTATAATTTGTCATATCCCAGTGCATCTTAGATCTAAGTTCCATATCAGAATAGGTACTGTGTGTCTCTCTGAGGTTGGCATATCCTTTTTAATCAATAGACTTTATTAGGATCATTTTGGCTTACAGAAGTGTTGATTGGAAAGTACAACATGTTCTCATACACCCCCAACATTTCTCTAATATTAAAAACTTGCATATTTGATACAACGGAGGAAAGAGTACCTAGAAGATATTATTGCCCATCGGTCTTTTGATCCATATTGTTGGATCCTTTCAACAGCTGGACCAGATAGATGTTAGGCTCATTCCAGAAATAAGGAACTGATGAACACAGGCTGTCTTCATTCCCTGACTATTGTTTACCATGCTATGATGAACAATGGGAGTGCAGATGTCTCTCTGTGGTGTGTTCATTTTATTTTCTTTTTTGCTGACAAGGAGGCTGGCTGAATTGGACGGTACTTTCAATTTCATTTGTGATCCTTGCATCAGCCATGGGCCAGCTTTTACTCAACTCTACATCCTCACCGAGATTTTTGGTAATAGCCATACATGCTTACAGGTTGAAGAAGATTTGTTCTTTTTGGTTTTGTGATTTGGATTTCTACTTCCATGACAACAAACGCGACTGAGCTTTTTTTTTTTTTTTTTTTTTTACATACATGTCTTCCCTTTGTTCTTTGTTTTTAATTTTTAATTTTAGTGTAAGATCCTTACTGAGATCCTTTGTTAATGGTGCCTATTTTAATTTTGTTGTCATAAAGAATTTTTCTTTCTAGCTTTGCTCCATTTCTTACAAAATGCCAAGTTAGATATTTCCATTCAGCATTGGGGATTGTTGTCATAACCTTGTTTTGTGTCAGCTGGTTTATTCAACAACTATAGGACTTGAACAGCAAATGATAGCCACAGTAAATGTATGACATATATATATATATATATGTATTTTTTTTTTTTACTAAAAATCATCTTATAGCTAAAGGGATCAAATACTGCTAGTTATTACAAATAAAGGTTCGTATTGATTCAACTGCCAGTATCAGAATCAACAATTTCAATACCGTTCTTCTTATGACCAAACATACATTGCATCTGATTTACCTCATGTTCTGGGTATCAATGGAATTCAATTACTATCATTTCTTCCTTCAATTCTTTGGTACAAAATAATTTTAATTGAGTCTCTTGGCAAAATATAAAAGGTAATCCAATGAATGAACACAATGTGTCAATTCAAATGTTTAGCATGTCATAGAATAACTGTAATTAATTTTCTACTGTATTCTAGAGTTTTTAAAAACAATGCATTTCTATTGTACTAATTGACTATTAATGTGGCTACATCTTTTGTATTGTAGTGAGTGGACATCCAATACTGAAAAGAGCTAACATCCGGGTTGTTGGAAAGTTGGTGGCCAGATCCCTAAGAGAAAGGAAAATGAGACAATCTTAGGAATCATGAGAAGTTAAATAAGATTTCAACACAAGATTGCTCCTTTTTATAGTCAAATGTAACTACTCAAATACAAATCAATAGTGGACATGGATTAATTTGAAATCAACAAGGAAAAAAATCTTTGATTGGAAAAGGAAGACTTTGGCAAGTGATTCTATAATTTCTGAATATCTGTGGATGAACACCGCTCATTTTCTCTTCTTCAAAAACCATCTGTAGTAAAGTCCCACAGCAGCAATACTGCTTTAACTGGACTGAAATTTTTCTGTATTACCAATAACACTGTATTAACATTACAATTTTCATTTCTAAAATTCATGATTCTGGTCTAAAACATTATTGGAATCATAGTTTTTACTCATTAAAATGGTAATATTGTGATGTTTTGCTGAAATTATATATGCCAGTTCTTCATTATTGTTTTCTTTTTCAGACTCTCTTTCATCACTTAAATTCTTTTGGAAATGGCTTCTGAAAAAATGCTTTATGTTATTTTTTAAAGCACAGTCATTTTTGATGTATCACCCATTACCAAGTGAAAAACAGAATTAATATACAGTGTACTTTATTTTTACTTTAAAGAATTTGTAGTACAGTAGCTAAATGACCAATTTCTTGATAATCTTGATTTTAATTACATCCATCCATCCATCATCTGTCTATCCATCCCATATTCTAGAATGTGATTAGAGTAACAAGTAAGCAGCCATAGTTCAAAGAACAGAATCTATGCACAGCATGGAGACAAGATGTAAACAGAGATGAGAAGTGCATGACCAATTCCCTATGTTTTTCAGGCTTGTTACCTTTGATATATTACTTCCAGGATACTATTGAGTTTTAAAACAAATAGCTCTCTCAGATTGTTTTCATGCAATTGGGGCTTACTGTTATGTGTGTGTGTGTGTGTGTGTATGTATGTCTATATATATATATATATATATATATATATATAGCTATTATATATATATATTCAAAATGAATTTTTAAAAAGTCAATTAGAGGAGTCATGTTAGGTCTAAGCCTCATTAAAACCAGAAGGAAGATGACTAAAAGCCATGACAAAGTCTAACCACAAAATATGAGAGCTAAAACACTGGATAGGGAAAAATAGTGGGTTCCTATCTAAAATACAACTTATCTATGCCATGAAATTGTATCTTCCCCTTATTGATAATGAAATTTCAAGGTGTTTATTTTTCTTTATTGATATCCTGAATAAAAGAAACACCCGGTGAAACAGTTAGGCATGAGCTTGGTACTGGTGGCTCACACGTACAATCAGGGCTGCTTGGGAGTCTGAATTACAGGAGCTCACGATCTGAGGCCAGCGCATCAGAAATAACTGTGTGGCCATACTCAACCCACATCTGGGAATGGTGGTGTGAGCCTGTCATCCTAACGGCTCAGGAGGCTAAGATCACCTGGAGGGTTGTGGTTCACAGGCCAGCAGAAGAAACCCAGAGAAAACTGTGTCTAGAGACATGTACCTGTTGTTACAGCCATGAAAGAAAGCCTAAAATAGGCGGATTATAATCCAGGCATGTGCTTGGGCAGGAAGTAAGACCTTATCTCCAAAATATTCAGTACAAAAAAAAGGAGGTTAGAGAAGTTACTCAGTGGTAAAGCTTCTTTCTACCCCTACCTATCAAATGCTGGGCCTAGTTCAAAACTAAGTTTTGTTTTTTTTAAAAAATGCCCACAATTTGAGTCTCAGTATGATAAGGTATCATCAGACTGCTCCTTTTAATATTAGGAAAAAGCTGGACTAGAATTCACCTTGATTCCTGTGACTCATGCCTGTGATCTTAGCTATTCAACACACTGACACCTGGAAGATCATGGTTCAAAGTCAGCCTGAGCAGAAAACTCTGGAAGATTCCATCTCAAAGGACCCAGAAAAATATCAGACTCGAAGCATGATTCCAGTGATGAGTATAGACTGTGCACAAGAAAGTGGAGCTAACATGTGAAGTCTTGAGTTCAAGCCCCAATGCCAACACACGGACATGCACACACACACACACACACACACACACACACACACACACACACACACACACACACACACCTGGCTAGAATTCTACCTTTACTGCTTAAAATATCAGAAGAACATGCAGATATAATACGAGGCACTTATAAACTTGAATGCTGGATTACTTAAGTCATGCAGTGTGAATTCTATTCCAAATGGTAAGTTATTTATAAGAGGAAATTAATATAAAATAATGGTAAAAATAACTATTTTTTGTTGCTCTTGGGGTTTCAACTCAGGCCATGGGCATTGTTGCTGAGCTCTCTTGCTCAAGATTTGAACTCTACCACTTTGAGTCACTTGTGGTGTTTGAGTAGTTACTTGGAGATAATAGTGTTACTAGGACTTTTCTGCCTGGCTTCAAACCACGATCCTAGATCTCAGCCTTCTGAGTAGCTAGGATCACAGGCATGAGCCACCAGTGCCTAGTACCAAACCAACTTTAAGAAAATAAAAACTTTAAAAGTTGCAAGTACAGCAATTTGGGGGCAGGATACAGGAGTATGTTTTTCCTCTAATAAACTGTGATTGTTCACGCTTTGTGTTTCCTACTTTAATTATGGTTGATTTTCATCAATTAAAGCAAGGCTCCTGAATATCTTCTTGAATGTCTTACATGAAGTTCAGTGACAATGTATAACTCTGGAGCAACAGAAGACAAGGTAAGGTCAGGGAAAGGAGCCTTCCCTTTTCAATAGTCATTTTCCAGATAAAAATTGGCACTTGGTGCTCATCAAAGAACAAGAAATATTGGATATGCTGTAAATGTCCATTGTGTTTTTGAGCCAAGGACTGGATGGAAGTCATCACTTATATGTAAATGAGCTGTCAATGGCTTTCTACAGTTGGCAATCGCTGGACTGTGAAGGTTACGTCTTAATAAGAACTGAAGCTCTTCACAGACTTTGATTTACTGGAAATAAAAAAGAAAAGTCCTCGGAGACTACAAAGGACACTTGTTTCAGATAAAACGTCTAGACAGTAGCAATATATTTAGGGCTTTTATTATAGCAAAACTGCAAATTAGAATGGTGTGGGGGGAAAGTCCCTGTGACCCAGCTGAATTCTAAACACTGCTCCTAACTAACTAGAGTGCTACAAGCTTTAAAACAGTAAAGCCACATGAATGAAAGTGCATTAAGGAAAGGGGAAAAGAAACAATGGAAGGTCATGAACGAGGTTTGTTATACTTTCAATTGTCTTTTTTAAAAAACATTTTCTAATAAATCTACATTTTTCTTAACTGATGGGGCTGTTGAAATAGTTGAAATCCAAATAGCTATGCTTCAGCCCCATGGCCACTACTGAAAAAATTCCAACTGAAGAAGACTTTTCCTTGCTGAATACATTCCACTCTCCCACCCAACACAACTGAAATGCTGAACTCTGTATAGTTAGTGATTGTATTTGTGTTGTTAATAACAATAGAGTTGTAAAATGTTTCTAGGGTTGGTTATATGCTTTCATACAAGTTTGCATTATAGAAACTTTGATAGAAAAAGTTTTTTATATTAACTTCTGAAACATACTATGTTTAGAGAAACGTCTCATTTCTGAGAGCAGGTTGACAGCCTAAACAAATCCTTAACAATCCTATTAGGAGAATTTCTTTCTGGCTTAGTTCACAGTCTAGTGGGAGCGAGAGCAACTCTGTTCCAAGTAGTCTTGCAGGGATTCAGTTTTTCTACTCTAGTACCCATTTTTGAAAGCCACTACTACAATCTTTAACCCAGACAGTATACAAAAAAAAAAAAAATCTAGGGAAAGCATGCCTAACCTCTTAACCACTTCAGCCTACACTTGGAGTGAATCACGTCCATTGACATCATCCATTGCATTGAGCCGGCCACCACCATGTTGCTATAGACGCAAGAAGAGACATGTGCCATATAAAGTTGCAATCACTGTTGTTTTAGGGAAAAGGACTACTTCAAATGCTTTGTTTGGATTATTCTTGTTTGAAATATTCCCATAGAATGACTTGAGCAATCCATTTCTACTCTCCCCACTGTTTTGATGCTAATTTCCTCCCAGAATCCATCAGAAATTCTGTAAACATCTAGTATCTGCTTAAAGGGAACCCATTTTCTTTTTCCATATTCTAATTTTTATCGAAGAAAAGGAAAAAAGTATCAGGAAATGAAAGAATTTCAGGTTCTTTTAAATTAATTTTTAATTTTTTGTCATTCAAAGAAAAATCATGGAATAGTTTGATAAGAACCACTCTTTATAGAAAGACCACCCGTTTCTAGTTTAGAGAACTAGACTGCTAGAATCTAATATTTCTAGAGTAGTGGACACTTGGTGGGTACGACCCTGTCATAGCTCTGCAGTCAATGGCTGTGGTGGAGGTTATTGATTTCTGGATTTTGACAATCCTTTTCTTTTGTATTCGCAACAATTTCTGAGTGATTCATTGGTCTCCAGAAATTTCTTCTTGCTTAATATGACCTACATGTTTTTCCTTATTTCCCTCCTCCTCTTACTTTATTCTTTCCTCTGTACTAAATAATGCTAACCAATGAAGGCTGTATAACAATATAAAATACTGAAAATATAACATTTTCCAAATGAATGATACTGATGTACCCTACAAGCAAAAAAAGTCAGATAATAGATCTTGTAGTGTGTTATTTACTCTGAGACCTAGCTACACTTTCTCCTTGAATATAACTTGCAACTTCATTGTAGCTGAAAAACCTTATCTGATATCCTCAACAGTATAACCTAAACAGTAATTTTTTTTTTTTGTAGAAGAAAAGGCAAAGATAGCACAGAAGTAACTTTAGCTCTGATAGCAGTATGATAACTTTTTGGAACTCGGGATATTTGACAGTTTCTTATAATCCACAAAAATGAAAAGATGCAATAGAAAGAGATTCATCAATTTAATCTCTCTGCATTTTGACAACATGTATATTGAAGGCTAAATTATTGTAAATTTCATACAATTTCAATGATAATGTAATGGTTAGTCTGGAAGTAAAATCTCTCATATGGTTAGATGACAAATGGAAGATATATTAGGACTGCTTAACAAGTGAAATATAATTATAAGGAGAACTGATACTGCCTTATGCATATGCAGGTACTATAGATTTTCATCATAAATCTCTATATCTGCCTAATCTATAAAAAGTCTTTGGAACACTACCGGTGCTTCAGAATCTCAAATAGTTTATTTTTCTTTAGGAAATTCTGTTTATAAAAATCTCTCCCAGGTACTAAATGTAAAATAACCACCACAAAAGCCCATGGCACATGAAAATGTATTTAATACAGTTGAGTAGTGGAAGCAGACATTCCTTCTCTAAGGCAAAAGTCTAGAAGCAGAGGCTGACATAGGAAGATCACACAGAGCTGGGATTGGCATTGGAGCTTCTGAGGCCCACTCTAGTCTCTGTCCAGTTTCAGATTCCCCCTCCCAGAAGTTACAACCACCCAGACTGGCAGGTGACTTCTTGATATGCTATTCTCCTTCTCACATGAAACTATCTTCCTACTGTATCCTCCTCTTCTTTCTCCCTTTAGAACAAGTTAGCTTATGTGATCTAGTAAGGAAGTTCAAAGTGCCAATGCGTTTTAATGGCTTCATGTAATGCCTCATTTGCGTTTTATTTATTTTAAAATTTATTGTTATTATAAAGGTGGTGTGGGGGGGGGAGGTGGATTCCAATTGCAGGAGTCAGGTAGGGAGTGCATTTCCTTTTTTATAGTGTCGTTCATTTGCATGTGAATAAGGCTGGTAAAGTCACTGTCAGGGACTAATGGCAAGGCCTTTAGACATGGCGTCACCCAGTCGAGGAGTTTCTTGGTTCCATTACTGACCCAGGGCCCTTGTACTGATTTCACAGAAGCAGGAGCAGCACTTTGTACATTTGTTGTGCCTTTCTTTTTTTCTTTTTTTTTCTCTTTATTGTCAAAGTGTGGTACAGAAGGGGGGTTCCAGATTCATATGAAAGACAGTGAGTACATTCCTTGTTCTACTTGTTACCTCCTCCCTCATTTCCCCCCTCCCCCTACTCCTTCCCCTCTCCCCCCAAGAGTTGTGCAGTTGGTTTACACCAAATGCTTTTGTAAGTGTTGCTTTTTGAATGGTTTGTATTTTGCTCTTTGTCTCTCGATTTTGCTGTTCCCTCTCCCTTCCCCAGTTCTAATTGCGAGAGCCTGGTAGAGAGAGGAGCACACGGGTGCAGTATAGGATTTGGCAGTTTGTATTTAGCTAAAACACTTGTTAACCTTGGATTCCCGGCTAGTTGATACAAAACCTCTGAGCTAAACCAGCAAGCATTATATATTTTTAAGAATTCATATTCCTCATATAAGTTAATTTACCAATTCCTTCCAACCTTTCTCTAAAAGTCTTGCTCTTTTTTCACTCCCATCTTTATGAATTTTGTGCAACACAATATATGGTGGTATATGATGGTATACATTAGTGGGTTTAATGTGATATCCCCTACAGGAACACAACACATACTGATTAAAGACAACCAACCTTTTTCATGCCCTCCTACTCCAACCATACCTCAGCCCTAACCTTTTCAGATCCTTTCCCAAATACTTTTACATGGAAAAAGCGTAGGAAATCGCCAGGCACTGGTGGTTCACACAAGCAATCCAAGCTAGTCAGGAGGCTAAGATCTGAGGATTGAAGTTCAAAGACAGCTGGGGCAGATAAATAAGAGAGTCTTCTCTCCAACTACCCAGCAAATACGTAGAAGCACAAGTGCTACAAATGACAGGGCACCGTCCTTAAGCGAGAAAACTAAGCCCTGAGTTCAAGGCTCAGTACTGGTGCAAACACACACACACACACACACATTTAGAAAATACATCTGCTGTGGTTTGGATAAGTGTCGCCGCAGTTCCATGTATTAAAACACGGTCTGTGGGGGAGCACGAGTGAGAGGGGCAGTGGATCCTTAGCACGTGAGACCTTCTAGGACATCATTAGAGCCACGTCCCCTGAAGGCATTGTGGGACAGATCCGTCTACTCTCCCTCCTGCTTCTTGGCTCAGGATGAGTGGTTTGCTCTCGAACATGCTTCTGCCAGGATGTGCCATCTTTCAAGCAATGCAGCCAGCCAATCTGCAGAACCAGGAGCCCAAATGCACTTTCTTGCTTATCACGTAATTTCCCCAGTGTTCGGCTATATAGTGATAGGATTCAGACCTGCAGACGTTCTATGTTTGTGCCAGCTCCAACTCTTGCTAGGGTAGGCGTTCCCTAAGTCCAATAATTATTACAAAAGGCTCCAAGAAGACACAGATGCTCCAAGAACACTTTGTGACAATGGAAGCTGATTACGAGGATGGATTTCTGAGTCAAGGAACACCTAGGCTTACCACAAACAGGAAGAGGCAAGGAAGGATGTCTGCCTAGCAAGTTTGGAGGCCCTGTGCAATCCTCATTCTGACACCTAGTCTCCAGGTCTGTGAGATGACAGATTCCTGTGGTTTCCACCCATCCAGGGCATGCTACTTTGTTAAGGCAGCCATACGAGAGAGATAACAAACTGTAACTTCGATAGACTTCTTTCCCTAGAGACCTTATTATTTTATTGTGTGGTTCTGGGGATTGAACTCATGGCCTACCGTATCCTTCATAAGGACTCTCTTACTGAGCTACCTCCTCTTCTCACTGTAATATTTGTTGTTCTTATAATCCACATGATTTTCTATTTTGGTTGGCCATTGTTTCTTTGGTTTTGTATAGTCAATACACTAAAAGCCTACATTTGACTTTTCACTTTGTATGTTAACCTGATTCTTAGACTTCTTGCTGAACTTTATTATGACTTCTAATTTTTTTTTGGAGATTTCCCTGTCTCCTTTTATGATAACCACTGCATATAAGTAGTGTTTTATTTATCCTTTGTCAATCCTTATGCATTCATTTATTTTTTATGGTAGAAATGTTGCTAGAAACATCAGTCTGGGATGAGTCACACTGAGTGCTGAGAGAGACAGGGCAGCACTATTTTGTTTGTGAATGATGGAAGTGTTTCTTGAGTCTATACTCTTCCTTTAATATTTTTTCACTTGACAGTTTGTAAAGGGCATTGCAGTATTGTCTGAGGTTGAATGTTCCTGAATTTCTGCAATGAATCATCCTTGTTTACAACTGTTTAACACTGAAGGATTTGCTTTCCAAAAATTACATTTAAGGGTGCAGGTACATCTCTATGGTAGAATGTTTGTCTGCCATTTGATCTCCAGGATTACAAAACAAATTACATTTAGAACTTTGCCAGTATGTTGCTATGTGAGATTGCCTATAATTTTAGATTTTTGTGAACTCTACGTCAGTATTATTTTCAAAGTAATATTATCGTCTCAAGATTTGTTAAGCCTAAGTCTGTGAAACTCCTTTAAAAAGTATGATTCGATAATTATTAAAAAATCATCCTGTAATATCATTGCCTAAAATAATCAGTGTTTTTATTTTTGAAGAAGAGATGCTGCATATTTTACTTTTTTTTTTTTTTTTTTTTTTTGCCAGTGCTGGGCCTTGGACTCAGGGCCTGAGCACTGTCCCTGGCTTCCTTTTGCTCAAGGCTAGCACTCTGCCATTTGAGCCACAGCGTCACTTCTGGCTCTTTTCTGTATGTGTGGTACTGGGGAATTGAACCCAGGGCTTCATGTATACGAGGCAGGCTCTCTTGCCACTAGGCCATATTCCCAGCCCCAAGATGCTGCATATTTTTAAATAGGTGATTGGTTTAGCTTTTTTAAAAAAATAAGAAAATTACTTCCGGTAGTTAGAATTGATCGATTTTAATTTTTCTGGTAATGTACGTCCAGAACGTATTTTGATTTATTACATCTCTACTGCATTTATGATCATGTTTGTCTTACTTTCCTTTCTATGTTAATGCTTTGTTTGAGCCTCACTGGGCAGTTGTTCCACAGGAAAGAAAACATATGCACACATACTCTAATAGAAATCATCCTGACTTAAAGAAAACAATGGCTGGATGGTTAAACCATGTAAGCCATACCATGTAATTATTCACGGGTGTACACAGCTGGGTAAATTATACAGAATGTGTACTTCTACTTATGGGGTCTATAGTGAGGCAATGGTAGACACAGGGAACATATTGGTGTCTGAGAAGTTAAGGACAGGATGAAGATGGGAATGGTGTGAGGATAAGCCTTGTAGGACAATGTGTCTTGTGTGGATGCAAGTGTTCTGTGTCTTGGTTGTATCTCTGTCAACATCCTGGTTATGATATTGCATTGTGGGATTACAGTTGCCATTAGAGGAAACTGGATAAAGTATGCATGGCATCGCATTAATTCTTTTCAAAAAATATGTGAATTTAGCATTTTCTTAAAATTAAAAGTTAAACATAGAGGTAAAAACTTCTGTATGTTGAAGAATGTTAGTCATTCCTCTTACCAGAGAATGACAGAGATGGTGAACCATAGTGAAGAGTACTAGAAAAATAAAATAAAATAAAGGTAATTGGTGCTGAGTGCCTGCAACACATTGAGTCCTTTAAAGTAAGCAGTCTTAATTCTCAGAATTTCCCTAGGAATGTATATTACTGTTTGGTTTTCATGATATCAGTGAAGAAATTAGCAATGCAGTGATTCAGAACTGAACCATAGGAGAAATTTAAGAATGACTAAATGTAAGTAAAAGCTCTTTCTCTACGAAATGGCCTTTCTACACGGAAAGTGTCATTTCCCACATATCCTAACAGGGAAAATTATTATTAAAATCCAGTAGGCTCCTTTGCAGTAGCTCATCCTCCAAAATTCTCCAGGCATTGCCTCCTGTGCTCAACCTATTTCCCTCAGCTTCTCACATTACTGAGAATACACCACCAGGCTGCAGAAAACAGTGTGTGTTCCTTGGCAAATTCAGAGTTTTGTGAAAAAACTAACAAAAGTAAAATCCAGAGGGAATGGTGAGACCAAAAGTCTCAATTTCCTTTAATCACACTTTTGATTCTTTTTAGGTCCTTTAGCAGATGGACTTGGGTTTATTTGGGGGATTGTTGAAATCCCAAAAAGATGGGTGCCACTGAGGTGGAATTATCCACAGGGACAAAGCTTAGAGCAACACAAATGTCTTACTTCCTAGGATCTGAAAATGTCAACAGGATAAGCTTAACCATCAATCTGGTGGTTCACAGAAAGGATCAGGAAACGTGTAAAGCGATCACAGATGCTCAGTTATCAGAGCAGACATGGTGTGGTAGGAAAGAAGAAAGTATTCCTTTAACTCCCAAAGTCATTCTTTCTCTACAGCGAGGAAGCAACTCATTTTCTGAGGGAAGTCTAGGCCACATTCCTCAAGGAAGACCTGAGATTCATTTTGCAAAGAGGTAAAAGAACAGAGCAATGTTCACACTGGCGCATACATATGGAGCTCTTGCTAGGTCGGCTGTAGTCTAGGCTGGGTGTAGAATGTGTTGTTAAGTGATAGTATGCTGTGTGAAGCACCTTTCATTAATCATTTTGAGGATATATGATTATGTTTAGGATGTCCGGTCATGAGCTTTGGAACTTCTCATGCCATCTGTCATTAATCTCTAGGCCTTTGGAGGCATTCTGATTGATCTCAGTGGAAGCTTTGTAGTTCAGTACTAATGACATTTTTGGCCAGGTAAGGCTTCATGGTGAATTGTTCACACGTGCGTTGTAGGATGCTGACTGTGATCTTTCTCTTCTGTGAAGGCACTTATGGTACTAATGAGAGATGCTACAACTTCAACAGTCATGAGAACCAAAAATAACTCCGGCCATGGACAAATACCTTCTACGAGATAAGATTACCACCAGAGGACCACTATATAGACCAAGCCATTTCAACAAGTAGAAGAAGCAGGATAAAAATTTACATCTGCCCAGAATTATAAACAGGCTTAAGACACACATGAGTGCGTGTGCATGCACACACACACTCACACATGCACACACGCACACATTTTGGCAGTGTTCATATCTTGATAATAACAAATACCAACAACAGTTACTAGTGAGCTTCTCTCAGAGAGGAATGCATGAAGTAATCTTAATGTAATTTCATCTACATTTTATTTGTTCACTCAGTAAATATGCATTAGGTTCCTGCTATGTAACAGTCACTATTTGATGCACCGGAAAATGTAACATTGAATGGATATCAAAACAGATTACCACAATAATGGATTGAATCAACCCATTGAATGAGCCTATTGAATAGATTATGACTTCATTACTTCACAGTGTACACAGTGATTAGATAAGAGAGCCCCTTTACCTTAAAATAAATAAAATGCCAGGTAGTAAATGAAGTTGGATCTAGAAAGTTACTGTATTGTAATAAGTAATAATAGATCAAGAGAAAAGTCATCATTAATGGTTGAATGTTTTGGTTATTGTGAATTTAAGAATTGGTATTTGGGTCTCACACAGATTTAAACGAAGTCATCTTTGCCATTCCTATCGCATTTGGGCAGCAAACAGAGCAGCTGGAGTTGTGTGCCAGTGACTGACGCTGGTGGCTCACACCTGCAATCTTAGCAACTCAGGAGGCTGAGATCTGAAGATTGTGGTTCAAGTCAGACCAGGCAGAAAGGTGCATGAGACTCTTATGTCTAACTAATCACCATGAAGCCAGAAGCAGAGCCGTGGCTCAAGTGGCAGATCACCAGCCTTTGGAGAAAATTCGAAAGGAGAGTGTCCTGGCCCTTAGTTAAAGTCCCAGTACTGGCATGTACACCCCTGCCACACACAGAGACACACACACACACACCCACCCACCCACCCACACACACACACATGCATATATGCACAAAAAATAGTGTAGAGGTATAATTTTGCTGATTTCTTAGAACAGTGTATTGAAACACTCAAAGGAACAGAAAATCCCAAATTGTCTGACTTTAGAGTTATTTCAACTTGTTCCAAATCAATAAGAAACAGTTTCTAAAGGATTTAAAAAAAAGCAAAAACCCCACAGCTACCATAGTGACACCTCAGTAATTGTGACTCAGACATTTTACTTGAGCAGACTGACACCTGTGCACCTGTGACAACAAGGTGGTCCTCGTTTGCCTTGGTGGGAGGCTTGTTTTCCAGTGAAGCCTCTAGGCCACGGCTGCCTCCCTTTCCTTGGGTAGAACCAATCCAACTCGCCCTCAAGGCTGAGATTCTCAGAATCAGTCCTCTGCTGTAGCCACCTGCCATTTGTAGCATCCATTGGAATATTTTGTTCAGTCAAACCCTCAACCAGAAACCTCGCTATTTCATTTTATTCATTTAGCCAAGGAAATTCTTCATAAATTCCATCGTCTATTTACTCTGCATACTTTTCATGCTCTTGCCGTACCAGATCTTTAATTTGAGGATGAAAGAATGACAGGTACGGTGAATGGAATAAGTCGCAGACTTGGCTGCCATTCATGGAGGACTTCCACTAAGCAAGTGCAGAGGTTGTTGTGGGAGCTTTATGGTCTCTCATGACTGCTCACCAAGAATCCAGGAGCTGAAGTTGTCATAATCGCATTAGTCGCAGTAAGGGGATGGCGGCTTACCTTGGGAATGCAGCCCCAAAGCCTCAGGTCTTCCCATCCAGTTCCCTGACTTCCTACTGCCATAGCATGGCTTCCTCGAGCTGATTTTACTCCTTAACACTCATTCCTTGTGAAGAGCAGTTGAGACTTTTATATTCCAAAACCAAGGGTCTGAGATTCCGACCCTTTAGATTTTCGAATAGTTTTTTCAACCTGAGTCTAAAGAAATGTTGAGAGGGAGAGTGATTTAAAGGGGTGCAGCCGGAGGACTATAGGAAAAGGACATCAAAGCTGAGATGAACTTGCCTTGCGCAGCAGTGCCTTCGCCTTCTTGCACGAGTGACTTCACAGCTCTACACTGTAGGAGCAGGTCTGGCGACCCTTTATTTCCAACCTTTACCTGATTTTTCAGGAAATGTCTATAATGAAGAAGTACACCCCAAGTACATCAGATCCTAATGTTGTACCTTTTCAGCAGAGAAAACAAGAGTTAGAAATGTAGTTACTGCTGGGTGCTGGTGGCTCACACCTGTAATCCTAGCTATTCAGGAGGCTGAGATCTGAGGATCGCGAGTTCAAAGCCAGCCCAAACAGGAAAGTCTGTGAGATTCTTATCTCCAGTTAATCACTAGAAAACCACAAGTGGTGCTGTGGCTCAATGTGGTAGAGTGCTGACCTTGAGCAAAAGAGCTCAGAGACAGAGCCTAGGCCCTGAGTGCAAGCCCATGACTGACAGAGAGAGAGAGAGAGAGAGAGAGAGAGAGAGAGAGAGAGAGAGAGAGAGAGAGAGAAATACAGTTACTTGCAAGGGACAGTGGCCTAGACTCCTTCATTTGTCCCTTGTGAATGGGAACTAAGACCCATCATCACATCATAGGTCTCTGCTTCATCTTACAGTTAACCCTCGAAGGGGAGACAGAATTATTGGCAACAATAATTATGATAACAATTGCCAGTAATGTTTTTACTCAGAAAGTAACTTTCTTGCGTAGTACTTTCATGTAGGGAGGACTTCATTGTCCAAAGACATCATGCTAGAGAATAAAAGGAAAACGCAGTTACAATGGAAGAAAATAGAACGGATCTGGAATGATGTTGCTGGTGTCATGCATGTGTTCTGTGGGTCTGGCTCTAATTGCATTTAAATGACAACAAAGAAAGAACCCTTAACTTCTCTTTCTTACGGCAGAGCTTCCCAGTGTCATGCACTCGGGGTTCACAGTGGACTCCTCCTTCCTGAGCCCCCAAAAGGCTGACATCACAGGCTTGCACCTCCACACCCTTCCGCAGCATAATGCTTGAGACTTTTCATATCCTAAGGAGACGAACTAATGATTACTAAAGCAATGCAACTGTTTCCAGAAGACTCTTAAATTTATCAAGTGCGATACAATTGTTTTTGGCTGACTGTTTTCCTTCAAAACTATTTTTTTCTCTGTTTAGTTTTTTAAAATAGTACCTTCATCTAAAGTTTTGATGTAACTTTAAAAAATGACTAGCACACATTCAGCAAAAGATATATACCAAGTGTCTCAAAATCAGCATTATGTAGCATATAGAATCTATAAAGCCTCCCTGTTTCTTTATCCATACCTACTTTGATCTAAAATTATTACTCTATCCTTATAGCAACCAAAATAAATATCAATTTAAGGTGTGTTGATAGCATAATATTCTCTAAGTGAAGTGAATAAATGATCCTCAGTTGAAGGGTATGGGAGTTAACTTCAATTTGACAAATGTAGATGCAAAAGGTTTTTTATTATACTGTTTGCTCTTCTTCTTCTTCTTCTTCTTCTTCTTCTTCTTCTTCTTCTTCTTCTTTTTCTTCTTCTTTGTCCTCCTCCTCTGTCTTCTCCTTCTTTCCTTTATTTTTTTTTATTATTCCCTTCTGTCACTGTTTTTTATTTCTGGACCGTTTGTCTTGTATATGTGTTTAACCTCTTTGGGGAGGGAAAGGGAAAGCACAGAAATGGTGGGACAACACTATGTTGGACATGAACTCTACAACTTGGTGGGGGGGAAGTTGGGAGAGGAAAAACAAAGAGAGAATGAGGGAGGAGCTGACAATGTTCAAAATGTGTATATATACATATATATGTATAACACACATAATGTATGTGTGTACATATTATATATAATATCTATCATATATATGATAATATCTATATTAAACCATACATACATGAGAACATTGATCCTTTGTTCCCCTGGGATGGGTGCTATGGTAGGATATAGAGCAGAGGGGACTTGTGACCTGACTTTCATTTGAAGAGCTTTACCATAGGTGCTGAATAAAAGTTGGGACCCAAAGCAGAGGCAATGTGGCAAGTTAGGTGGCTTGCTGAGGTCACATGGCTGTGAAGAGTTGTCAATCATCAGATCCCAAATCGATTCATCAAGGAGCCTCAGGTGACCTCTGTCAGGGTTTCTGGCCTCCCGCGCTCTCCTGACCTGCGGGAGAGATGGGGAAACATGCCCCGACCGGGTGAGCCAAGAAAAGGAAAGGGTCCACAGACCACCCGCACTCTGCCCCCCCTCACTGGAGGACAACAGACAAGTCCGGGCACAAGTCAGTGCAAAGTCTCATTTATTGAGGTAGGTCCTTCTATTAAATAAGGCACAGGAGCCAATCAGGTCAAAGATCGGCAGGAAAGGGAGGGGCGTATGTGCACCTATCTAGGGACTGTGAGGGGAGGCCTGAGCTGTCCATCAAGGGTGGAGGGCCAAGGGACCAATCCTAAGAGGTGGCCTTATTTTATGTCACAGCCCACAGATCATCAGTCGCCATCTTGGCTACACGTGGTCCCAAGGCTGGGAGGCGGAACCAGCTAGAACTGCCTTTCCGGGTTCTGATGTAATATCCACTGGGGGCCCCAGGGCTGGGAAACAGGCGGGGCCAACTAATTGCCTCTTTCTGATGTGACATGCCCAGGCGTGTTCCACAGACCTCCGGTCCATGAAGGGCAAGGTGGAAGGGGGCTAGGACTTTGGGCAAACCGCATACCCACCTGAAATAATTTTCTTAGAAGTCACACTAGCTTTAATGTGACAGATTAATTGTGGCAGAGCAGGGTGGTAAATCAACAAATATTTAATGCTCACTGGGTTCTGGTACCAGGTCTGTCATTAACTGGCCAAGTGACGAGAATCAATAAGATTGCCTGGCTGGGCACCATTTGCTTTCTACAGAAAAGATGAGCATAGTCCAGTTAATCTCTTAAGATGTTAGTTGTATTAGATTTTCTACAACGCATGGTCTCAGTGAATTCATGCGACATATTTATTGACTGTAGTCACCTAGTAACACTTGGGGCTTGTGGTTTTTATTAAAAATCTATGAAAGTAATAGATCTCAAGAATAAGGGTACTTATAGGGACATTTTTATGCAGAAGGGAGGCCTATTTGAATGATTTTTACTGGCTCTTCCATTACATGGTTATATAAAAATAACATTGTAGAGTTCTATAGAATTTTGGTATTTTTCCAATATATTGTATGATGTGATATGATATCAATATAATAAATCTTGGCCTGGTTCCTAAGAATTCATAGTGTACATACTAAAGTAGTGAGTTTTTAAAATTAAAACTACATTAAAGGATATTGATCTTAGAATATATTAATAAGTTGTTTCATGAAAAAACATACTTATATACCCTGCCTACTATTCCATTAAAACTACATGGGAAAATACATTTTTCATGAAACAATCAACTTACTAATATACCCTAAGGTCAATATCCTTTAATCTAGTTTTTACAACTTACCTTTGAGAAAAGTCCAGATATTCATTATGTCTAGATTTAACATATGACGTGTAATTAAGAGTTTGAAATTGCTTCAGAACTATGTAATCACGAAACATTCTTTTCCAAATAGCTTATGTTAAATAAGTATCAAGTAATAAAATAAGTCATCATATAGCAGTAATAAGAATATGTTTGCTTATTCCATATATGACCATGTAAATTTTTTCAGGGCCATTCCCCTATCATCTATCTATCTATTTGTCTATCTATCTACCTCTTTATTTATATTGTCTTTAGGCAGCTGTACAGATTTCAATTCAACATGTCAGTTTATGAATACACCTTGCTTAACATCACCCTTTTCAATATTTTTCTCATCTCTCCATCTCACCTATCCCCTCACTTTCCTCGTTTCATTTGATCAAGCTTGCTGGTATTCATTCTGTTGAAATATAAGGTAGTTGCTGAAGGGAGTTACACCATTGGAAACCTCCTCTGCACACATCATAGTTTAATTAATATGTCTTTGCATATGTATAGGGTTTCATGTTTATCATTTAGATCTAACTTCCGCCTATGAGAAAAAAATATGTGTTCTTTATCTCTGTAAGCCTGACTTCCGTGAAGTAATCATTTGAGTGGAGTCAGATCCACTTCTTTTCATTCCAGGGTTTTAACTGTTGTTAATACTGTTGGCTTTTGCTTCATAAGCACACAGCACTGATGCCTTTGACAAAGGAACACAAGCTCAGGCACCTGAAACTTCACGAATGGTTCAGGATTTCTTCAGACTTTCCAGTTTCAAAATCAGGTTGCCCCAACCATTTTGTTAACTGTTTTTGATGGTTGAAAAGCCCTACTTCTTGTGTTTTCCTGGTTTCTTCATATTGGGTTTTCAGAAAGCTGAAATTCCTGATTTATATATTAATATAAGTTTCCTATTAGTATTGATTAATTGTCTCATGGGTATACATGACATTCTCTAACTTGTGAAACTCAAGTGATTGGCTGGAATTTCAATGTTTAAGTGGGTACACACTGAGCAGAGGAGGTATCTATTAGAGTACATTCTAGGCACATTCTTAGGGGCTCAGTGTTACATCAAAAAGCTTTGAACCCTCCTATGGAAAAATTAACTATTGTATATGCATATGTGTATATTTAAAATAAATTATAATATTGCTTAGCAATTTCTGATATTTGAGATTTTCATTTGAGATAAATAAAATGTAGTACAGTGGTTTAACAGTTTAATGCCATCATAGTTTAGATTCTTAAAGTTATGTGTAATGGTATTCAAAATGTCTTAGATCCCTAAGCTAAGATATAAAGATATATTTCTTCATATGCCAATCTACAAAAGGCTTATGCTTATTTATATACCAAGTTAATCTTCCATTTGGCCCATAAAAAGCTTTTAAAAGTTTGTGACATAACAATAAGCTTTCATTTTTTTCTTTGCTGAAAATCTAGCCTGCTTTTCTATTAACATGAAAAGCGGCTTCTTTCTTGTATATTGATAGAAAACAAGTTCATAAAGAACTCTTTGCATGCCTGTGTGCAGAGTTTATCTACATAATGTCTTGCTGTATATATTTGAAGTAGAAGTGGAAGTAGCCTGTTTCCTTGACCAACAGGGTGACTCTACTTATATATTGCTCCAAAAATGTTTTTAAAGAGATATTATGAATATTTGTTATGGAATGAGTTTCACTCCACATTCCTATACCTTTGACATATAAGTTACTTTTGACATATAAGTTCAATGGGCCTTGGCCTCAAGTATCTGTGTCTCCATAACAGTTCAACTTCAGCATGGATACGTAATGATTTTAAGTACCCCACCAATCTATTCCAGAATTTTGCCTTGTCAAGTTGACTGTATTCTCTCTGACAGAATTTCTCAATCTGAATGACCTCCCTTGTTTTCTATTCTTCTGATCTCCTGCATAAATCTCCTCCTTTAGCCTGAGACCTGTAGGTTCCCTTTCTTGAAGGATCAGTGGGTGGCTCTCAGAGCCACTCTAGCTTAAAGGAAGGACTTGAGTGGGCATTGCTGTCATCTTTATCCTTATCTTGTAGCATTAGTGCATAGCCTTCCTTAGTTTCCACACTGGAATTAAATGAGACTATAATATGCAAAAATGTTTACTCAGGTTTAGCATAATAGAGTCAGTATGACTTTAAAATTCTATAGAATGCCTTTATTGAATATATGTCTATGATCAGTGACTAGAACCCCACATCACCAGTAATGTCCTTTAATCTGAATGCCTCCCCGCTGGCTTCGGTCTCAATGTGGAGTAGCCACCAGGGGACCTCTACACGTGTCAGTTTCCTGCTGTCTTGAAATCTTTAATGTAGAGAACAAGCACATGTGTGGGTACATGTCGGAGATCCCCTATTCTCTGGCGTCCAGCTTTCCTTTGGAGTTCCTCAGTGTTCATTCACGATTGCTTTCTTCCCTGGATGACTGACACGTGGGATGTCCATTCCCTTTATTGAGAGTTCAATGCTTAACTTACCCATGTGTTTCCTGTGATGTGACTCTAGCGTACAAAATATTTCCAGGCTAGATCTCGCACATTGGTTTACCTCCAGCAAGTAGTCTTACAAAGTATCATGCAGGATACCAAATGAACAGTCCTGTTGAAATATCTGCCTCCCTATGCTCTCTGTAGTCTGCTGCTTTTAGATCCTGCGTTCCTGGAAGCAGCTTTGGAACAAGACTCTGTGCAAGAATAAGCCATGGCAGAGTTCCTTGAGTCTACGACACAGTGGCGTGGAAGCAAGCCCTAACATACAGATTTAAATGCAAGCCGTTTCTTCTGAAAACGATTTGAACAAAACATGGCTGGGAGAATAAAGAAGGTAAGAAACAAAAGAAAGGATATATGCTCCAGCAAGTTGCTTATATGGAGGAACAGTCTTCAAGCCCACTCGAGATCTGGCTGATGGTGAAAATCATACCCCAGCATTCTCCCTCCTCATTGGACTCACCTTAGCCACTCATCCTTTATTGAAGCCTGCTATGTTGGGATCATTGTCCTCCGGTAATTCCAATGTATAGTGTGCATAGAGTGCTCCCATGACTGGATGCAGGGTAAACCTTAGTCTGAGGGGAGGCCATTCCTGTAAAAAGCTCCAATACGTCCCAAGCCATAGCTAGAAAGTAAGATATGGGCACTGACTCTATCAGATGCAGTCCATTCCTTATTCTACTCCATTTACTGTATACTAAATTAAGATTGCTCAGTTTCACCACTGTTTCTTCTAGGTGGTCACACTTCCCAATAAAAGGACACGTAACAGAACTAGTAGTGAAGTCTCTTATTCTTCCCTATTGAGATAGGTCCTGACCTTGTAGTTGATAATTAGCATTGTTGTCCTTCATAATCTGTTTTTATTTTCCCCCAGATCTTTAGCTTTGAGGGATCAGAGTTCTTCTCAAAGCTCCAGGACTCAGGCTACAGGGGTGACAAGAATAGGAAATAGGCAAGTTCCAAGAAGAGCAGCATTGCAGTGCTTCCTGGTAGTCTCGATGTGTCTTCTAGATGTCCTCCCAGTCTTCATGATCATCAGCATCAACAACAAGTCCCGTCCTGTCTCACTCCAGAACTCCTCTGTCCATCTATTGCATGAAGGTTGAAATGATGAGTAGAAGTTGTTCAATATCGACACCTCTGTCATTCTGCTCATCTAGCTACTCAGTGTCTTCTTAGAGGATTTGGTGTGGTAGGCACAAATGTGAGATAAAAAGGCGGGTAGATGATGCATGAACTCTCTTAGCTTGAGTCGCACACTTGTGGGTCTAGTTTTCTAATCATTCTCCTTCTAGGACCTCTAGCTAAGCAATTAGCAAAGCATCCTCTATGTAAGGAATATGTAGCCCTCATAGGGCTAATGACCAAGCATACAAAGCTCTGGAATATCTTCTTTTGGCACCCTTAATTTGACACATCTTCTAAGTGGGTCTATCCGGTTCCAGCGCATTTGCAGTTCAATTTTGGTCCCTACAGAGATTTGAAACCAACTCCTTTGTAAAATAGACCAGGGTTTGTTCCTGCTCCCCATCAGTGGGTCATAGAAATTCTTCAATAAAGCCACAGTTGTGAACTGAAGAGAGGAACTGAAAGAAAAGAGGTAACAACAACAACAACAAAAAAGAGTAGGTAACTGGGTGGTGTGAGCCACCTCTTCATGAGACTTCTTTTTGTTTTTCTGACCTGTTTAAATCTCATTGCAACTATTCTACAACTGAATTGTTGCTGTGTCCATTAACCTTATGACCTGATGGGTCTGATGACTGCCAGCTCGTGGTGGGAAGTTCCAATGGCATTGTCATTCTGCTGAAGCATGATGGCATTTTCAGGTCACTTTCTAAATCCGTAGAACATGACCTTGTCCAGAAATCTAGGAGAATGCACTATGACATTGTGATCAGGTCTGGTAGCAAATGTATACAGCCACCATGAACACCTCCCAGAGGAAACGTTGAGTCCTCTGTGTCACTTGGCCTAAGCCCAAGGTCCATGGTATTCCAGTCTGAGCTGCGGGGCCTTCTTCTGGTCTGAATCCCACCCAGAAAAGGCTTCCAAGTGGCTTGATAAATAGTCAGGGCAACATCAAAATTCAATGTCTTGTTTTTTTTTTTTTTGTTTTGTTACGTGGCAGAAAGCAATATTAGGCTCACCTCTGAGGCATGAGAATGTGAAGTGCTGCCCATTCCAAGTGAATGCAAATTGCTTCAGAACCATTGCTCTGTAGATCACAAGTACGCTTACCTAGTCAACAGCCACCTATTTCCAGCAGTGGAGGTTGTTCTGGGCCAGTAAGTACATTGCATACCAGACACCTACTATTTTCTTAATTTTTCAGCAGTTGACTCTCATTTGCCATTGCTCAAGTCATTTTTCACAGTATTGGGCTGGTGAATTTGCTGGAAATAAGATCAGGGACACTAGTCTGCCTTATTTTAAATCTCTGTAGGAGACTCTTGTCTGTCACATTGCACTGAAGATGTGGCTTTGCTTCTACAGCATGACACAGCTGTTTCGAGGGCTTTGCTATCTGCCACTACAGCTTTTCATCCACAGATTCTTGTTGCTGCATGCTGTTGCTTATAACCATCCTGTCTGTGCATTCCGAGACTGAAAATACCTATTGAGCAGGTTCAGGTTCTTCATTTCACACATTTGGCTTTTATGATAGAACAATACTTGTGCAAAAGCTTAGTGCCTCCCAGATTTATTCCAACCCAGTCATTTCTTAGGTTCTGTAGACTCGTTGTTTGTTAGATACTATTACCAGAGAACTCGCAAGAATTTGAAATGGAGTACAGGCAAAATCAAGGCGCATCCTATCTTTTCATCCGGGTTTCTGAGTTGGCTCCTCTTCTCGATTCTAGGAATACATAACTAGTACCATCTCAATCAACATCATTCTAGCCTGTCACTCTCATTCCCTCCATTTAGCTGTCAGGTTACCTTCTGTGGATTTGAAATCACTATCCTCCTCAGTGGTCTAGTACAGATCACCATTCTTCTTTGTTAACTGTTGAGAAATGCTAACTGAACTCAGCTCTCTACTCAATCCATCCTCTACACTGTCATGTGTGATCAAGTTATTTCTGTATGTAAAACCGAAAATAATTCTTAATGCACAAAGTCAAAGCTAGTCCCATTACAGTGGTATTCAAGGTTCTTGATGATATCTCCCCTTATTTTTCCTTTGATGCCCAGTTCTTGTCATTTTCATTCTTGAAGACTAAATTTCAAGAAGCTACACTCACTTCATAACCTTCCACTTCTCTCAGATCTTCACTTATGTTGCTTTCTCTACATACTTGGCCTTGATTTTACAACTGTTAAATAAGTCCTCATCCTCCAGCTTAGCCATTTCCCCTTAAATGCCTTTGCTTGAATGGTTTTGTTGGCCAGCTATGTATTTCCGGTAGTCTCTACTTGCCTTTTAGAATTCATCATAGTTCATGGCAGTTATTATTATATGGCTTCCTCTTATGTTATACAAACTTACTTGGGAGACAGCTAGCGTGTCTTTATAATCACCTTTTGAATTTTCAGCAGCTAGAAGCAGTTCTTGGGGCACGTTAAACACTTAATAAATATCTCCTGTTACCTCATTTTAAAGGAATGTTAAAACATTGTATTTTGTAGGGTATTTTTCTGTTTCTCTGTTGCCTTGTTCAGTGCTTAGTATGCAGGAGATTCTTGGTGAATGTTAGTTGACTTAAGAAATGATGATTGTACAACACTGGCCAGTCATGTAAGGTAGCACACTATTTGTTACCAATACTACACGAGAATACATAATGTGGCTCACTGTTATCGTTACATTTGTACTTAGGTACATAAATCATTTCCAGATTATTAATATTATTCTCCCTCATAATTACATATGCAATATAACAACATACTGGGCAAATGTTATTTATAAGCAAATTTAGGATTAAAGAATACTTATCAACTAATATCTGTGAATATTTCCCTTGTTACATAGGGGATATAAATAATTCACATGCTGAATCGAAGAGAGAGAGAGAGACAAATCCCCATAAAAGCAAGGAAAATCATTACCATTCCAAGATTCAGTGGTATATTTTAAGATAAGGGTTGAGGAGGTATCTTCAGGGAATTCTCTTAGCAGGGAAGCCAAAGAATTTCCCCTATAAACTTCTCGCTCCACAGAACTAAAATGTTAAAACAGCTTCATGGTTAGAAAATGTATTCTCCCTTTCTCCCACCACCAGCTAAATGTCTCTCCATGCCCGGGATGGTCATTTCCTAAATCTATTGTGACGTGGTCCTTCAGAGTGCAGGAAAGGGGGCTCCCACCTCATCTTTCATGTCTTTGTCTTTTACGCTAGGAAACATATGGTCTATTTCATCCAAGGAGAGTTCCTGTCAGGCAACTGTGAGACCAGGATTGTCTAATAGACAGGGTTGTCTAATAGGAAATGACACTTCTGAAAATATGTAATAGTCAGTAGCTTGTCATGACGTTTGATGAGAAGAAGAGAATACGCTTATCTAGACGAGTTTCGGTTTTCCCCCTGCTGGATTCACCCCCATCCTTTACCTCTTCAGAAGAAAACAAATGACTCCAGGAAAGCTTTAGAACAGTGATGACACTGTTGACGAAGTCCAAAGATTTGAAAACTGAGTGCTTGGAATGAGGGAGGGTAGCTAGTGCATCTAAATTAGTTACTTAACAAAGTGAGCACATACTGGAAAGATGTATTGGAGCCATTTTTGTTGAAGGTAAAAGTGCAAATGTGCAAATGTGCCTGTGGTCACACACAGTATTGTTCTTTCATTAGGCTGAAACGTAGAGATAGTTCAAGATGAATGGAGATCTGCATGAGAAACGGATTCATATTTGTTGAATTTTCCATGCATTTCTGGAAATGCTGTCAATCTGGTTTCAATGGTATTATATATTAAATTAAAAAAAAACTGCTCTTCACTGAGATTAGACCATCCCTGGCATCTCAATAATATTGTAGTACAATTATATCAGATTCTCTGAGAAAAAAATATGGCATCCTTTTGTGCGTCGAAATCACCGTATTAATTTTCTTGGTGAAAACTAATGAAAGTATGCAGAATTTCTCCAGTGTCTACCTAAACCATTTCCAAATGAGACGGCCTTATCTAAAGCTGCTTAGAGCAGCCTGCACTGTACACAGAGATAATGAAGACTTAATATGAGAAATGAGTGCCAATATTCTGGCAAAAATATGTTCCACGTTGTGTTGAGGTTCTAATTTGATTTTTAAATTTGTATTTGATTTTTAATTCTTATGATCTGCTGAGTTTTGTATCACCATGTTTAGATTATTCTTTCAAATATTCAGACTTCTGTCTCTCCAAAGCAGTCAGACATGCACCAATGGTTTGTAGGTTACTTTGAACTTGGTAAGTGAATATATTCAAGGACTTGTGTCATTTCTTGGTATAGTACAGGAAAAATTGCTAATGTGAGGTAATCACTCTTTTAAGCATTGCTTTATGTTTGCCTTGCTTTTCTTCATTTTTACTGTGTGCCTTTCAAAACACTAGAACCTTTCCATTTCACTGCATAGTGAAGTCAATATGTGTCCACTTCCATATATAAAAGTGTAATTCTGTTAATTGATATAGGTGTGAACAATAAAATCATAGGTCAAATTTCCATATGACCACTCAAGTGAAAATACATGTGTATGTATGTATAAATTGTGTTTTTATGTTAATATCAGTTGAGATCTAATATGCCTCACTTTAAAAAAATTTCCTGCTCTAATTTTAGCAACAACACCTGCTCCTGTATTTGCAAATCAGTGGCATCTCATTTAAAGTGTGTGTACTTTAGAGTGAATTCAGTATAGAAAAAAAGAAGAAATAGGTGACAGGGGTTAGTGAGGGAATCTTATAATTTATTAAGGAAGTTGAACTACAACTCAGCACTCTTTCTTCAGTGCAAAACCACTACTGCAGAGCACATTTTTCTTCTTCTAAGATATATTTCTGAGCAGTGCTTAGACAATTCAGCATATGTTATTGGCTAATTGCACTAGTAGAAATATTCTAGGCTAAAGATTTCTATTTCCAAATATATAATTAACTTGCCATATGGAAATTGTTGTCAGCACATAGGATGGATAAAACTGTGATAAATTACTTTCTTGTGTCCCCTAAAATCATCTATTAAGTTGAAGAGATTGACTTTGACAGACCCAGTAGGTATTTCATAGATTCTTTCTATGTAAAATATCTGAGAAAGATGCTCGCCTCCAAATACTTATTTGAATTGGGAAGAAACAAAGATGATACACTTATCTACTTCTATAATGTACATGTACACAATGGAAAGCTGCAACAAAACCTGGAGAGCAGAACTCAACAAGAGAAAAAAATGTTAATTTCCATACTGGCATACCTTCAACTTTGATGGGGCTGTGCATGTCTTTAAATTTCATCTCAGAGAGCTGTTGAAAGTATCAAAGATGTGCCCTTGCCCATAAGCTGAAATTCACACCACAATTGCATTAACAATCAATAACATTTTTAATTTGACTTGAGGCTTATATGGGTGGTGTGCTACCTGAACAATGCTCCTCATATAATATTTTGGAAGATTACAACATAGCCTAGAAATGCAAGCCTAACAAGCTTGACCTCAGAGTGACCCCAGACATACAAACCAAATAAAAATATATTCTAATCTTTGGAACGGGACAAAAATCTATGTGGAAGATTCACAGGAAGAAAGCTTGCTGTTTCTGAGGAAAATATTAAGTGAATGCAAATTATTTTGCAAACGTTTACAAGTGCTCCTTGACTTGGTGCTCTCAGACTCATTGGATTTCTTCTCTCCTCTCCTCCCCTCTCTCCTTCCCTGCCCTCCTTCCTTCCCCTTTCCCTTCCCTCTGTTCCTCCCTCTCTCCTCTCCTTTCCTCTCTTCCCTTTTCCCCTCTCCTCTCCTTCCCTCACCTCATCTTTTTATCTTTCTCTTCTCCTTTCCTTTCTCTTTTTTTCTTTTCATGTCTTCCTTTCTTTCCTCTTTTTTCTTCCTACTTCCTTTCCCTTTTCTTTTCCTTCTACCTTTCCTCCCTCCTTTCCTCTCTTCCTTCCTTCTTTCTTCCTTTTAGGCGTTGGTAATGGAACACGGGGCTTTGTGTGTACTAAGCATGTGCTCTGCTATTGGGCTACACCTTCTACCCTTATCTTGAATTACAGTTAAGGGATGCTACAGATGTTATCATATACACCAAAGAAGTTTTAGACTTTGCCTAAAATGTACATTAGCAAAAAGATAATTTCAAACTATGCACTTGAATCTAATGTTTAATTAAGCCATCTTCAATTAAATCAAGTTCATCCATCTATATCGGTATGTATGAATTAATAGAATGCAACAAGACATTTCCACACGGTTTGATTTTTGGAAGACCAGTACCAGTATTTTTAACTCCCTTCTGGTTTTACCATTCTGGTCGTTCTCAAATGATCATTGACCATTCTCCATTACAATATTATAAGAATGATAAACAACCTTCAGGGTATATTTCTTTGAATGTTTAAGCAGAGCAAAAGCCTAATGTTTGACCAAGATCTTTAATAATATGCAACATATATTTATACCAACAGGAGTTAGAAAAATAAATGTGGTACATGTAAAGGAGAAACATGACAAAATTTGATTTTGATATGAATGAGGAAGGGAAAGGTTATCAAGTATTTGTACAGATCTATCTATTTATACATATATGTATGTATCCTAGTTTCATATAGCATACATATATATATATGATACACACAATGGTTTAGAAAATGATCTTATTTAGACAGGACAAAAGATACAAAGAAGCTGTAAGTTCTGAAAAAGGCAGATGTCAGTATTATAGCTCAAAACTAGGAAGGTTTCCCTTGAGAGGATTCTTTACCTATACAATTTGGGGAGGAGAAAATCAAGCCAGAAATGATTGGCCACTATTTAAAATGTTCTGTAACACAAAGTAAATGTCTGAGCCCTTTTCTGAAGTCCATAATGCTGATACAAAAAAAAAAAGTACAAAGAAAACCTACAAAAAATAAAGATAAAAGTTTCTTAGAAATATCGACAAAAATCTTAACTAAATTATTAGCAAGCAGAATGAGGCAGAACATTGAAAGAATGATTTACTATGACCAAGTAGGTTTTAGTCTAGGAATTCAAAACTCATTTCATATTTCTAAATGCATTAATAATGTCCAGCATATTAAGAAGTCAAGGGAGGAAAAACAAATTATGTAGAGTCCTCTGCATAATATTTTAAATTTTTCATGACCCACTGCTGACACAAGAAGAAAAAAAAATCTTAGGTAAATAGAAATCGACGGGAAATTTTACTCACATGACAAACTATTTATGCCAACTAAAAATATCATGATAAAGAGAGAGGCACTGGAAACATTGCAGTTGAAATTCAGAAATAGAACAATGGGACTCAGTGCCCCGGGTAATGTTTTAGATGAGTGAAGGAAAAAAATGAGAACTGTGGCTACAAAAGGAAATAGCATTATTTCATCCACTCCTTCCAGAACATTGGTTAAGGCTGATAAATGCCAGAAGTACAATCGGACTCAACACACCCGTCAGGGGTGAGCTAACTGCATCATGTAGCTTACAGTCACAAGGGCGGATGCACTTCAGACTTCTGTGGGTCATCCTTCACAATCACCATATAAATGTTAACAATCAATTAGCAAGGAGGATTGACACATCTCAAAGAAGTAACAAAAGAAAACCACGTGGGAATATTTAAAAACTAACAAATACACACTTCTATAAGAAAAAAAGAGAAAACGCAACGATGAGAAGTAAAAACAAATAAACACATGGGGAGACAACCTTTATTGTACACACTCAATGCTGTCATATAAATTCTTAATGTCTACTATCAATGAAGTCTCACTTAGAACCAAAATAAAGCTTGCATCAACTTCGTAAGTATTGTTTAGATAAATAAATAAACATCTGTGACCACTGAAAAATGCTAGAGAAAAATAATCAGAAGAAAATACTCTTGCCACATTTTAGATAGCTTTTACACAGCTACAGTAATTAAAATGGGGTAGCAGTAAAAAATTAGATAATCCAATGATTTCAATGACTAAAACATGACATGGAATTCACTGAATACTAATGAAACATTTCAAAGTCCTGGAGAAATGATAATGGCATTTAAAAAATAAAATTATAGTTTGAAACCTACCTCAAACCAAAATCAACAATAGTTGTAAAAATGTGGTAAAGTGAGATCACACTGATGAACTAAAAGTCGAGATATGTTTGTTGTTGTTGTTGGTGGTGGTGCCATCTTGGGGCTTGAACTCAGGGACTGGGCACTATCCTTGAGCTTCCTTTGCTCAAGGCTAGCACTCTACTCCTTGAGCCACAGCTCCACTTCTGGGTATTTTCTGTAGTTTATTGGAGATAAGAGTCTCACAGAACTCCCTGCCTGGGCTAGCATCAAACTGTGATTCTCAGATCTCAGCCTCCCGAGTCACTAGGATTACAGATGTGCGTCACTGAAGCCTTGCTGAAACACTTTTTTGAAGTGCAACCAAAGAATTCTTGGAATGAGACACAATAGATATGAAAATATTGACCTAGAAAAGACTCTCTCAAGCCCGACCAAAAAATAAACCTAGCAGCCATATATTAATGGGGTGTGATTTGCGGTTTCACCAGTGCATGCGTTTAGTGTTTAAACTGTGTTAAACGTATCAAAACAATAAATGAACTCTAATTGATTCGTATGCACTATTTTGTACCTACAAGGATTTACAAGTGCTTTCCTAAAAATGAAGTTGAAAATAGATGCTTTTTTCTATTGAAAAATGTTTTCAATGTTCCTGAATCATTTTGAGAAAAGAATTTTTTCACTTATATTGACGTGCTGGATTTCTAGCAAAAGTTAACTTTATGAACAAGTTAATAATCTCCAGTTTGAATTATTTATATGCACTCTGAAGCTCTGAGGCAGAGAAGGCAGTTCCATATTTTTCTCCCCTTCAGAACATAATCCTCCCTCTGACACCATGGCTTCCTCCATATTAATGAGGTCCACAGAATGGAAAGAATGTTAGATTTGGGGGACAGGAGTATGGTATTCCCTAATCTTTTACCTTCCTCCTGCAAACCAGAAAGGAAAGACAGAGAATTTGGCTGACAAATGTTCAGTCATTCTGGGGCCCTACAACAACTAAGCAGAAGGTGACATTTTTATAGACATTGGTAGGAAGGATTTGGATGAAAGAATGCTTGCCTGCTTTCTCTCGGGTTGAAATTATTCTTCCCCTCTCTTCTGCGTCTGTCTCCCAGCTCTAAGAGGCTGGTGTGGTCTTGGCGATTTGGATAGTGTGAGCGTTGATTCCAAATCCTTGTGAAGACCTTGTCTGCTTTTGGATCCCACTCCTTCTAGAAGCCTATTTCCATATGAGAGTAACCCAAGAAGTGTATTAGTGGAAGGCTCAAATTCAGCATTTAGTGGGAGCTGGTTCTGAAAGAGTGCTCAAATGGATGGAACCTGGGAAGGAACGCTTGCTTCCTCGCAATTCTCCTGACTTGTGGCGAGCTCGGGTGAGCGCTGATGCGGACAGACGTGCCGCCCATCCAGTCCTGAGAGGCTGGTGAGTTCCTGTCCTCCTGTTGACCACGTCACTGATGTGCACTCGGCTACCTGACGATCTGCTCTCTAAGCTATTATGACTGTAATCTATCGTGTGATAGCTCACCTGTGGGTTGAAGCGATCTCAGCAATCGTTTCTTAATGTTTTCGAAACATTCTCATTGTTCATTTGTCACTATTCTGTCAAATACGTGACACCCGAGCTTGCTACAAATCTGGCAGAAGAGTGACATTGATTTGAGTTCTTTCCCCTCTGACTCCTTTGCCATGGTTTTGATAGAGTAGGAGCCATAATACCATGTCATGTCTTTCCCTCGGTTTTCAGTAACCCCTTTGGATCAACTCCTCCCCAGGCTGGGCAAAGTGGTAAAGGCTGCACTTCAGAAAGGCTCAGACAGTAAAGGCCCTAGGTAGAAATGGAGAGGACATCAACATTTTGTCTTATGTGTTCTCCTGGCTTCCAGTTTGGGAAACTAAGCTGGTGGAGGAATTTTTTTGCTTCAAGGAAGAAAAAGACCTATAAACAAGAAGGAAAAAGTTATGTATTTCACAACACCCTGTTCGTGTGGTTACATAGTATTTGTGATGCTCCCTGTCCAGTGTTTTCTAGCCCCTCATAAACATTTAAATATCAGGAGGACTTCTTAGAATTTGATCTTCCGTGACCTAAGAGACTAATCTGCAGGGCTGTGGTATGAAATAACACTGGCTTGATCAAATTTCCTTCCCCTACCACCCATTTCCTTCCCCCAAACTCCTTCATAGTTGTTTCGGCACAGGTTATCATTAGATGGGTAGAGACGGCACCAAAAATAATGTCGTTAGGTCTTCAGGCTGAATCCTGAAGACAAGAAAAAAATCCATAAAGTACAAAGATGTTTTTTTTATTGAAACAAAACCTGCCAGGAAATGAGAATCGTCCTTTCAACAAGGAGCGCAGCGTAACCCTGTGGTTGGAGCAGGAGGCTTGGCCGGTCCCCAAGGTTGAAGGGGAATATCATTTGCTGGGGCCACCAAAGCAAAACATCGGAATCTGATATTTTGTCCATTAAGTCACCCCATAGCACAGCATGGGATGACTTAAGCAACAGACACTCGTTTCTCCTCTTCGTTCTGAAAGTTCACGATCAATAGCAGGTAGCAGCAACAGGAATATGGGAAGAAAACTAATTCTTCAAGGCTTCTGGTCCTTAAAGAGAAACATGTTACATAACAGAGAGACCTAGCAGTGACCAGGAGAGGAGGAGATCAGAAGGTCTCTGAGGGAAAACACTGTTCTGTAATCAAAGCTTCTCAATTCACTTAGGTCCACCCGGCATTGGAGGCTGGGCCCGGGGGTAGGCATTTCTCCCAGAGAGTCTCATTGAGTTCTCAAACTTCCTAGGCAGACATTACTTAAGCCGTGTTTGCTAAAAAGCACTGACTCCCTCCCTTCTTGGACCTAGTCATGAGCTAAAAGGATAAGAGCTTGGCATTCTCGTCTACATTTTATAGGTGTCTTTGCTCGAAGCTTTCTCTCTACAGTCACCTTGCTATCACCTTGAATTTTAGCAAAGACAAGTCTGATTCGTAGCATCTTTAGGAGAAGGGAATGGCAGAGTCTTGCAGGAGCGAACACCCCCCAAGTAGAATAAATGTCTCTCACGATCTGACTTCGTCTTTGAGAAGGAGGATTCAGCTCCTGACAGCCAGATTGCTCCTCTTAAAGGATGACAATAGTAACAATGTATTTGAACAAGCAGAAAAGAACTGAGATAAGGACCAATTGGGCCACACTTATAACTGGGACTCTGTTGTTTTTGTATTTATTTAGTTTGTGTCTCTCCTGGGCTTGAACTCAGGACCTAGGCACTGTCCCTGGGCCTCTTTGTGCTCAAGGTTACCACTCTACCACTTAAGCCACAAGGCCACTTCCGGCTTTTCTCTCTTTAATTTAATTTCATTGTCAAGGTGATGGACTGAGGGGTTACAGTTACATAGTAAGATAGTGAGTCCATTTCTTGTTACCTCCTCCTTCATTTTTCTCTCACCTTCCCTCCCCCCCCACCCCAAATTGTACAGTTCATTTCTAACACATTGTCTTGTAAGTATCTCTGTTGCATATCCGGCTTTCCTGAGTAGTTTATTGGAGATAAGAATTTCACAGACTTTCCTGCCTGGGCTCGCTTCAAACCACCATCCTCAGAACTCAGCCTCCTGAGTATCTAGGATTACAGGCAGGAACCACCAGCCCCGGCCATATCTCTTAAGTTTTAAATAAATATTATGTAACTTGGTCCTGTTGAAACCACGTGTGATCATTGTTCCTTATGAAAAGCCGTGCCTGGACTACAGTATCTCCAGTGCGGAAAGTGTAAAGACTCTAGGGAACACCATCACTTGGAGTCTTTACTCGAGTTTCCTGTGTGGGAAGTGGAAATGTTTCTCTCTCCATTTTTCTACTCTCTTATTTCATCCTGTTATACTGAATTCATCTGCTAAACTTCTATTTTAGGGGATTCTCCTTTTTGTAAGACCCTGAAACCGGAGTTGTTACATCCAAGCCCAAACTCCAGGAGTTCTTCATGTCAGACCTGGCCACTCCGCTTCACATGGAGAATGACAAGACATGGCGAAGGGCAGGGAAAGAAGGTTCTTTAGGGAAAGATAGCACTTCAGGACGTCTTTAGCCACCTTTGAGGTATGGACATGAGAGACAGGGAATTAGGGCTACAGGGTGGTAGATAGGCGTAGTCACGTTTCAGTTCTCAGCCTGGGCCTGCTTGACCATTAATTCGGTCCTTGTTTGCAGAGGGGTCGAGAGAAGAGGCGATCTCCCGCATCAAGGTTAGGATAACAAGTCATCTCCCTGGCTGCCTGGCCGATGGCCACTCCTGAAGAGGCTCGGTGCTGAAAATGGACTCAGAGTGGCTGCCGGCATCTCATTGTGACGTGGGGGTGGCACGTGGTTTGGAACCTTAACCGTATTATTCTCCACGGTGCAGCAGTTTCTTAGGGGTAGTTTCCTTACTTTGTCATAAAGATCAGAACACGATAGCAGGGAGAGGGGCCCAGAGCAGAGACACACACAAAACGAATCAAATGCTCCAAGCTTTTTTTTTTTCTTTGTGTATTTTGTGCTTGCTACTCCTAGAAATGCCTTCTACTGTAGATCTGAAGTTCCTGGGATTTGTGTGGGAACTGAAGTTAAAGGAACCCTTCGCCACTCCTTTAGCAATACATTCATCATCATTATCATCATCACCATCATCTTCCTCCTCCCCCTCCTCTTCCTCCTCTTCCTCCTCCTCCTCCTCCTCCTCTTCTCTCTTTCCCTCTCTCCCTCTCTCTCTTTCTCATTGACTATCAAACATCAGTATGAAACAACATTTATATGTGCATTATAAATATTTGTAGGTAAGCAGATCTAATCTTTTTTCATTTACTATTTTAGAGACCTCTTCATTTTAAAAAAGAAATACACTCTGTTATTGTAGTGGGGAGGGGCATTCAAGATATCGCTTTACTCAGCCTACAGCACAAAAGCAAAATCGTTTTTAGGTTGCAACTCCCTCACTTTGGCCATGATAGCCAATGTCTCTATGTCTCTGGAAAAGTGCAGGCCACAGGGCAAAGTAGAAGCTGAGGGCAGAGGCTGTAAGGAGCCCAGGATACCTGCCTGCTGCAGTGAACCCTACGGGACCCCTCCTTGCTGGGGGCAGTCCATTTCCTGAAGGAGTTTTGATGCTTGCCGTCTGGTCTGTACACCTTGCAGTCTCAATGGTGTTCAAATTAGAGAACTGAATAGTTGACTAACTTGCTCCATGGCTATGGTCACTCCTATCTACTTCATAGTGCTTAATAAAAGGCCAAAAAAAAAGTAACAATGGTTCACAGAGAGCTGATAAAAAAAGCAGTTGTGAACATTCTTTGAAATGGTTCAAAGGGACCTGTGTGGTTAGAATGATGCTATTTCAAAGAACAGAACTCGTATGCAGCCAGCCCCTAGCACGTGACTAGGATAGAATAAATCATTGGCTTAGAATGATAGGTTCAATAAAACACTACCTTTTCAAGGAGATTGTAATTCCAAGTTTCGATAGTTTCATAATTGAATTCGTGAAAGTATGTAGGAGAGAGAAATGGCTAAAACAGCATGACCAATGGTATGACCAGGCTGGATTCACCTGGGGCCAGTCCAAGAGCTGGGAAAATGGGCCTGAGTATACTGTGAAAATGAGCGACATCAGCAGGTAAGAAGAGAGGGGAAGAAAGTAGAACTTACCCTCGCAACGCGTTTCTTCTGACAGAATTAGAAAGTGTGTTTTCACAGGCTTTCTCCAAATGCACAATCCGCTGCTTTGTCAGCAAGATGAATCCATAGAACAATAATTTCCACTCTGAGAATCCTCATGGAATTCTGCCTGGATTTCCTTTCTCTCAATTTCACTCCCCATTACCCCTAGTTATACCCCAGCTAAACCACACAATAGAGTTCAAAGTGCTCGTTATTCTCCCTAGCACTCTTCTCTCCCCGACACCAAGAGGGGTCTGCCTATTTATGTGGATACTTCCAAACACAGAAGCACTTCAGCTGCACATCCGTGTTCTACCATCCTGCCCGAGTGCTGAACATGGGCTCGAGTGGCTCTCTAGATCTCATTGTGAAATGGGCGTGGGGCGTGGCTGGAAACCCTCTCTCTATTCTTCTCCTATTGAGGGATGGCTTCTCCCCTGCTCCATGCCCATGTTAGCCGGAATGGCCTCACAACGTACTTCCTGTGGCTCAGAAACAGTGACAGCAGCCGACCGTCTGAAAATTCCACGTTCAGTTGGCATTTTAATTACTTGCTTTGCTTCAAAATTGGGACTCGCCAACATGCAGGCTGATCAGAGGATCGGATGGTATGTCATGTAGATCACCATCCCAGCTTGCCATGGAGGCTAAGCCCAGAACCGCCAGGCAGGCAAGTGAGCCCAGCCACAGAATAACGAGCTAAACAGAAGCCACATTGGAGCCATGGCTCCTTGCTTAAGGAAAGCTAACTAGTACAATAGGCTGCTTGGGAAGTGTGTGTGTCTAAATCTTGAATTCCCTTCCTTAATCCAGGTACACATTGGTGCCAGAATTGCCTTCATCGTAATTTAAAAAGTACACTACTTAGGAGAGGAACAGAAAGCCACAATGCTACATATATCCATTCGATCATACCGAATGAACTCCAGAAAATATACACAAGAGTTTTTTTTTTCTTTTTTGCTGTTTTTGTTCACTTTCCCTTTTGCTTTGCTTGCTCATTTATATGTCTTTGAGAGGGTAAGGAGTGGTAAAGAAATGGAGGGACAAAGGGTGAACCAATACAGCAATGGTACTCACTAGATACTAAGTTGAAAATGAATTATTCAAACTTGTGGGGGGAGTTGAGAAGGAAAAACTGGGAGAAAGCAAGGGGAGGGGTAACATTGACCAAGAGGAAATGTACTCTTTACCTGATTTATATGTCTGCAACCTTTTTATATATCACCTTTATCAGAACAATTTTAAAAGCAAAACAATGCCATCCAAATATAGTATTTATTAATGGCCTTACATATGCCAAATCAAAAAGTCCAGATGAAGTGCTACTTTCATTTAACTTCCTCCTTCTTGTCATCTCCTGTGGGTTCAAATATGAAGAGACCCTGGCAGGGAAGAGAATCTAGAAAATGTTAATTTTATCGATGCTGTCAAGGAGAGAAGGCTGGCTGGGTGCCGCGGTTGCTTTGGAGGCCTCGCCAACCTGAGAATGAACAGCTGTTGTTATTCAGAAGAACTCAGACAATATTTGGGAAGACATTACTCAGGGAAAAAAAATGAAGAGGAGAAAATGGAGAGGGAAAAAAAAACAAACTAAATCAGAATAGCATTTTTTAACTGTAAATTATCGAATGTTTCCTGAAGTGCTTTACAATATAGACCAAAAGGAGAAAAATAAGCAAGATTTGTAATGTTTCTAGAAAGGCATTTGAAGGCACTGAGGTATCATGAAAGAATATGCATTTGACATCTAGAGGAATAAATCTGGTGTGGGCCAAAAGCAATCATGTTTGCATGCTTTTATACATATAGAAATGCATGTCTTTCAGTTCTGTCTATTGAATCTATTACACAGAGTGAACACAGTAGTGATTCATATATAAATTTTTGTTGACAGAGGCAATTCTGTATGATTATTATATTTTCTTTCTGCTCGTCTAAAAAGTAGTAGTTCTCAATGGATAGTGTCTAGATTCCAAGAGTCCCAGAGCTCAGAAGCAAGTATAAGAATTCAGCTGCCTTTATTTAGCTAGACATAATGGTTTTTTGGGGGGTGATTTTTTTGCCATTCCTGGGGCTTGAACTCAGGGCCTGAGCACTGTCCCTGGCTTCTCTTTGCTCAAGGCTAGCACTCTGCCACTTGAGCCACAGTGCCACTTCTGGCCGTTTTCTGTATATGTGGTGTTGGGGAATTGAACCCAGGGCTTCATGTTTGGGAGGCAAGCACTCTTGCCCCTAGGCCATATCCCCAGCCCTTCATTTAGCTAGATATTGTAGAGACTTGAACATATTTAAAATAATTCCACACATCTCACTATTTTCCTTCATGTGGAAATGAGATTTTCATGACAGTTTGCATATATATACATATATACTTTATTACTGTCCACTTAAAATGTGTTATATATTTATATTTCCTCTCTGTTTTAATTTCTATTACTATATTTTATTTATATTATTATATCTTCTGAAATAGATAACCCATCAACAAAATTTCTTTGGGATTCTTCATAATTTTTAAGGACACAAATGGAAGCATAGGAAAAAAGAGCTGTCTCTCTACGTGGGAGCTCAACACGTAGAGAAAGTTGAAGTGAGGTATTATTATATGCTGGAAATTAGAGTAACTAAAACTGAATTCACTAATTCAGGTGCTGGTGGCTCATGCCTGTAATCCTAGCTAGTCAGGAAGATGAGGTCTGAGGGGTTTGGTTCTAAGCCACTCTGGGCAGGCAAGGCCATGAGTCCCTTATCTCCAATTAACCAACAAAAAGCTGGAAGTGACGCTGTGGCTCAAGTGGTAGAGCACAGGCCTTGAGCAAAAGGCTCAGGGACAGCACCCAGTTCCTGCATTCAAGCCGCACGTGCATGTGCACACACGCACGCACGCGCACACACACGCACAAGAATTCACTGCATGAAGGGAACTTCTTACATGTTGCTTTAAAACAGGAACTTTCCATTTGAGATTCCTTTCCTATTGTACTTTCACTTTGCCCTAATATTTACTTTTACATTTTTGAGAACTCATTGCTCAAATTAAAACAAAATAAAAACACACGTTTCCTTTGGAGTAGCATGTATGCATTATATAAAATAGTAGGTTTCATAGTTTTCCACATCCCAAATGTAGATCCACGTAGCCATTATCAGGGTACAAAACAATTCCATCACAGCACGCGCAGACCCCCTGTCTATTCTCCTATAGATGCCTTAATCGGTTCCGTGTTTACTTACAACAAAAGCCGGCAGTCTGGATACTTCACAAAGCAAAGGAGGTTTCTTTTGGCTTATGGTTTTGGAAGTTAAAAACCCCCGACCACAGGCAGCCACACTTGGTGAGGACTCATAGGTGATCAAAACCTGAAGGACAGGTCCCAGACCATGCTTGCAGGGCATGCATCTTTGGGGGTGCCAACTCCTCCAACTCCTCCCAGCCTTCTCTTTTTGAGAATGCAGACATATACAATCGGCCACTGTATGCCCCCTGGTGAGACTGACTGCTTTTCCTCAGTGTATTTCTCTTGACATCTGAGTTGTGAGTATGGGGGGAGGGTTCATTCTTCTTTATGGAGTTCCAGCGTGTGGAGGTACTACCCACTGGTTGAAGGGCACCTTGGCTGTCTCCTGTGCAAGCCAATCTGAATAGATGCGCTGGACACATCTGAGAGCACCCGCTGTGTGAAGAGAAGTCCTCCGTGTTTCAGAATAAACCTCTGGTGCTGAGATGGTTGGGTTGGAGAAGTTTTGAGACTGATGAGCTCAATTCCAGCTGGGCTTGCAGCTTCGCAGCCTCACCGGCAATTCTTGTGGTTCCAACTTCTCAGTCTTCTTCCCAGCTTCTGGCGTCCTCCGTGGCTGTTTCTCATGAGGATAAACATGCGGTATGGTGTCCCGGGAGCTTTCACTGAGGATAGATAGGGGGTCTGAGGAGATGGAGGATGATGAACATTTCAGAGCATTTCCATCTGTATATTCTCTTTGGTCATTTCAGGTCTTTTGCCCAGTCTCTTAAAATTTTTTTCTTCTGCCAGTCCTGGGGTTTGAACTCAGGCCCTGGGGTGTTCTCTCTAGGCATCTTTTGCTCAAGGCTACCACTTGAGCCACAACTCCACTTCTGGCTTTTTACAATCTTTTGGTAGTTTATTGGAGATGAAAGTCCTGCACACTTTCCTACTAGGGCAGGCTTCGAACCAAGGGCCTCACATTTCAGCCTCCTAAGTAGCTAGGATTACAGGCCTGAGCCACCAGTTCTTTTCCCATGTTTAAACTGAGTTGTTTGCATTTTTGCTATTGAGCTTTCTATATTCTAAGTACAAATCACAGTCCAGGTACACATTCACTCAACTTGTAGCTTTTCTTTCTCTCAACAGTGTCTCTTAACTGAACAAAAGCATATAATCTTGAAAAGATCCTGTTTTATCCATTTTTTTTTAAATTTCTGGTGTCTATCTAAGGACATGGTTTTCTTCCAAGTGCATGATGTTCTACTACATTTTATTCTGATAATGCATCTTATTTATAAAAATATATCTGTCTGACATTAATATCTATGATATATTAGTTATTAATGGCTACATAAGGCTTCAGGTTTAGAAAGAAATCCATTTATCATTTGATTACAATTCTTTCAACAGTACTTGTTGAAAGACTTTCTCTCCAGAGTAGGTTTTCTTTACAGTTAATTCACTATTATACTACAAGTCCATTTCTATAGTATCTATTCTGCCTAACAATAATTACTGTACTTATTGAGGGCATGCAAAGGCATAATAAATCATGCATTAAGCATGACTTAAAATCAGGTAGTATGATTTCCCCCAACTTTGCTGTAACTTATTTTTCACATATATAATCATATTGTCTGAGTAGCAAAGTGGATTAGACAACAAATCCACTTTTCTTTCTAGTACTGATAATCGTACTGATAATTCCTAATTTGCTGAGCATTATCGTGAATGAACTTAGAAAGTTGCCAAGTTCAATTTCTTTACCAACTAATTCTCATGTTGTTTTTCTTGTATACCATAAGAGGCTAAATTACAGTAAATGATTTTTGAATGTTGAAATACGTTTGCTCTGGTAGGATAAATTCCACTAGGTTTTGGTAAAAGTTTTTTTTTTAATTGCTTATTCTTATTTGCACATATCTTGGTGATCATTTTTATGCTAACATTAGCCAGGGATATTAGTTGACTATTTCATTTCTTACATCATCCTCATCTAATTGTATCAAGGAAATACTTGCCTCATAAAAATGAGTTGATAAGTGTTACATCCACTTCTAATTTATGGTACAGAGTACATACACTTTCTTCAAATATTTGGTAGAATTCTCCAAGGAAATTATGAAGGTCTGAGATTTCCTTTTTGGAAAGTTTGAAAATACGGTATCAATTTCTTAATGTTTACAAGGCCATTCAGCTTACTGGAATGTGCAATATTACATAAACTGGAGGATTCTCAAGACGTTATTTTTTTTCCCAAATATCTTTCCAACATGATTGTGTCCTCAATGACGCAAATTTTAAACCTTTCAGCATTATTCCACAATCCCTTAAGGCTCTCTCTTTCTCTGTTCATTCATTTTGAGAAATCTTTTTCTTCCTCATCCTTCATATTTCATATTTTTAAAGAATCTAATATCAAGTTCAACAAGTCTTTGTTTTATCTGTATGTTTTCATTTTCTATTGAGCCCATACAATGCATTTCAAATTTTGATTATATAAATATATATTTGAGTTATAAACTTCTCTGTTATTTACATTTTTTAAATTTCTTTGATGAGACTTCTTTTGCTACTTATTTAATAGTGTTTGCCCTACTTCCCAGCGAATTTTTGTAATAGTTGTTTTATAGTCTCTGTTAGATAATCTCAACATCTGTGTTTATCTCTTTGTTGACATCTGCTTATTATTCATCTTCCATGCAAGCAGACATCTATCTTCCTGTATCTTCATATGCCATGTAATTTGGGCTCCTAGGCTGAATGTGAAGCATATCGTGCTATGATTCTCTGGGCATTGTTTATGTCTTGTGGAGAATGTGGATATTTTTATTCCAGTAGGCAGTTGACCCAGTTGGTTTCAGGTTGCAAATTCTGACAAGGTTTGTGGGAGTTGCAATGTCATTTCCTTTGTCAGAATCATTTTAGTATTACTGGATTTGTTTTCCGTGTTTGCAGCCTGTGGCCATTGTGAATGCTGGGTGGTGATCTGATGATTGTTCTTACAGTTCAGTTTATCAAGGGTGATGACATGATGTGAGCGGTTAAAATCTTAGGTGTGCATTTTGGGTGTTTCAATAAGTTCAGTGTTCCTTTTTTCTGATGACTTCTCTGATTCTTTCCCTCTGTGATCATTCCAGAATTATTTTTGGGACTCCTCCTTTCAGTTCAGACTAGAAGTTGGATCTTTATGTCCCCAGTTCCATCATGATCTTTTGCAACTGTGATCATTTCCTGAACCCAACAAAACAAAGCAGGTGCTACCCCGCGCCTGGGGTCGAAAATCTTCTGATTTGAAAGGCAGGTTCCCTTTCATCACTCAGTCTTTTGCTGGTCCCTTCACCATCACTGTTACTGTTTTGGCCATTGTCATGGCAACCAAACTGGGTGACATGAAGGGGTGGGGGGAGTGGAAAGGTAGGAGAGAAAAGCAACCTCAAAGGGAGCATTGGAAGACCTTCTTCTCACCCTGTAAGTGGAAACATGAAGGTGTCTCTTGGAAATTTTATTTGACTTCAAAAATCTCCACTTCTGCATTTCAGGTTGCATTGATTCCAGGTTTGGAGGTAACAGGAAAAACATGTCAAGATTACTAGTGGCTTGGTGACATCATGAATTCTGGATTTTTTCTTTGTTGGGACTTCCCAGTATCCTCAAAACCTATTTAGTTCTTCTCTCCATATTCTGTAACTGCATTTAATGAAGGTGTAGGTTATACTGTTCTTACTCTATCAGAAACAGAATAATTTGTTTTGAAATCATATAAGACAAGTGCTGAAAACATCCAACACTCACAACTGGTATTAAGAAAATAGATGACTGGTAGAATAATTTACCACAATTTACGCCTGCATCTTGTGTCTTCATTTGTGACCATCTACTTGTCATAGCTCATACCTTGTGCTGGCTCAGAGACAGATGCCTTAGACCTGTTTATTCTTCCTTCTGATTCTTATCATACACTTGAGGTCTGCTAGGATGTTTAAATAAAATTTTATCAGTAGCTAATGATAAGGGAAGGCAGTGGACAGAGAAGAGTATGTAAATAAATCACAGGTTATAAGTTATCACCTGACCCTGGGCCCAGTTTAGTTACCATTGTCTGTGTGGCTTCTCTTGTTCTGTCATAGTGGAGCTGGAGATGTGAGAGAGACTGACTGGCCTGTACTCTCTGGAGTTTACAAAAAAAAAAAAAATGTACCCACCTCAGAACTAGAGGACCTGAACTCCTAGGCATAGTAGGGGTCACTACAAGGTACCCTTCTGCTCAACTTCTTGTCTGAATGTCCATCTGTACGTGGAAGCATAATCTCCAGAAAGCAAATCCTGTAAGGTAAGGAGGAATCGTTCCCTTCTCCCAAATTTCCAATTGTATTTGCTCGTCCATTACCAAGTGCCACCCCGATAGATCTTGGGATACAGAGCTAACAATACATAGATACCAGGCTGGTCGTGCACACATGCTTAGGACTGAGGAGACCGGTGCAGGAAGATTAATAGCTCAAGGCTAGCCTGTGCTATCTACAGTGACACTTGGTCAAAAATATTTTAAAAAATAATACAAATATAAAAATATGCATGTCCTTACTAAATGTAAAGTGTTTAACAGAATATGTTAGGAACACATATTGAGTACATCTCAGCTATATATTCCTGGGGTATATCGTCCCCTAAGTGCTCTTTATGATCCTAAACCTATGCTTTTAGGAACTTGATAAAACTTAACATCTCTTCTTCTATGATTGCATGTTGGATCGGAAAACATTTTCCATTCATTGTTTTAGCTTCTTTCTTTCTTAAATCTTCCCTGTCTAGATTCCTCATCTTTATTTTGAAGTGAAGAGAAATGTTAAAATGAAAGTCAAAGTCAGAAATGCACATTGGCAACATTTGCACCATTTGCAAATGCTCTCCGGATAGTACATCTAGTTTGCTACCATAGTTTTCCAGAACATACATAAAGCATTATCTGTGATAATGCATGAAAAGCTTCATTTTCCTCCTTTTATTAGCATTTGTTAATTAAACAAAGGGATTTCATGGTGACATTTCCATATAGGCATACAATGTGCTTTGATCATATTGATCATTTGATCTAGCTTTGTAAAGCAATTTTAACAACTTTCACCAGGTATTTTTCATACATGCACATGAAGAACTTTGATCAGGTCCCCCCCCCCCCTTTCACTCCTCTTTCCATCCTCCTTTCCCAGGGGTCCTCAGTCTACCCTCCTACTGCCTCCCCTCCCCCGCCCCCCCCCGGCATTTTCGGGTCTATCAGGAATGAAAAATTCTGAAAGTTTGAGGACCTCAATAGATACTGCATTTTCCTCTACATTACAGGGAATAAACACAATGACAATTCTTAAGAACAGCAGAATAAAACATATTCAACATGTCAATTTCAAATTTAGAAAGCAAGTTTGTCAAAACTGTTGAATCACATATTCGTGACATTGATTTTTACTTTATTCCATGAATTCCCTTAAATGTGTGTGTGTGAGTGTGTTTGTGTTTTCTGCATTCTTCCTGCCTGGTTTTTGTTAACCAAAAACAATAACATAGTCTCTATTTTTAAAACCTCACATGTATAAGGCAAGTCAGAAATAATTAAATCATATTCTGGTTTCCGAAATAGCAGAGTGATGTCAATAGGAGATAAATATGGACTTGTGAGGGGTGATTGATAAATGTAAAGAAACTACTTTTTCAATTTTTAAACTTATATTTTCACATCCTGGGAAAGATTTTATTTAAAATGTTTTAATGGTGTGTTGGATTGTAGTTTTTGTAACACTGTAATGCATTGAATGGTTCAGGGGTTACACAACTATCAAGTAGAATCTGGATTGGAAAGAACTCAATTATGACTAAGCAAAAACTGTAAGGAACAGCTGAGAGATGCCATCTCCGTAAATTTCATCTTGTTTGTAGTGGCCATCTGTGGTATATGGTTCTGGATGAGGAAAAATTTCAGTGCTATAAATAACTTTCTGAAACTATCAAGTTTGATTTTGTGGTCTGATACCCAAAGAGGAAATAAAAAATGTTGTCATTGATTTAAGAAAAACAAAACGTTTGCTATGACATTTCTTCAATAGTTTCATCCTGTGACTTCCCTACAATTCTCATCACTATCATGTAGATTTGTTGTTGTTTGGTTGTTTGGTTTTTGTTGCTTATTTTTTGTTTTTTGGCCTCCATGTACTGAGAGACCGAGCTAAACAAGAATGAAAAATACACTCTTACAGTTCATCAGTTATAAGATATAAAACAAGAAATTTACTAAAGATTTAAATGTAAACCTTGAAACCATGAAAATCTAACAGAGGAAAACATAAAAGGGAAATGCTTCAGGAAATCTGATGTAACCCTTAAACCACATAGAATAGGACAATTAGACAAATTCAATATCTTTTTTTAAATACTATGTATTATCATCACAAAGTCTCAAAGACTCGGAGGCTTTAAGGTCAACTCATAGCTCCTGAGAAATATTCCAGGCTGCTATTATGAGTTTTATCAAAACTAAAACACTCTTCAGAGAGAAATAAAAATAGGAAATGAGTAGGTCAAAATACAACCATGAAGGCTGATATCAGAGAAGTTATAAAATGTTCCCTGAGAGTACCACAAATGCCAAAGTCCCAAAGCAAGTTAGATGACCCTATAGGGTCATCTGACTTAATTACCCTGTGATTAATTACCAGGGTGGGATTGTATTAATCAAGTAACAAAAAAATGAGGAAATGACAAGTCAGTAGTAGTAAACACACACACACACACACACACACACACACACACACACACATTTCATGCCAACACTTGTTATAACTCTGACCTTCTTATATAGCCTTACATAGACTTATAACCTAGAGAACACATAATTAAAATGAGATCACATGAAATCAATGACAATAGCAATATAGCCTAATGACAATATTGACTGAAGTCAAGATGATAATACAGACTCAGATCTTGGGTTCTCCCTCATGCTTGACCATACTCTTGATATTTTCCAACCCTGGAATGTTACATTTTTCTTTGTGAATAATGTATTAGAACTAAATGCAAAGCGGTGTAGCAATTCAAAGTAGTCAGTACAATCAGTAGCAACTGCCATCTGTGCCTGTGAAAAGCACACACCATATTTTTGTTTCTGTGAGTATCACCTAAAGGTAGAATGGGGGTACAAAGGAGGAGTGAAAATCAAGCTATCCATTTCCCATGATGAATGGCCTACATGATTCAGGTAAGTTCCACGGACCCAGACATTGACTAGTGTTGCTTGTTCCCATCTCAGCTGTGATTATCTAAGCTACTGATTAAAATACTATACCTTGGTTTAATAGGCATGGGGCTATGGGGAATGCAGGCTCACTTCCCGTGAATTTTATACTTTAGGACATAAAATATGGAAGGGAGTACTTAATGTCTTGAAAATCAATTCGTGTTTGGCAACAAATTCTACAGAAACTAATTTTGATCATTTACCAGAAAGAAACAAATTAAGAGGATGATTTTTATTGTGATGTGTCCCAAATTTTTCCATAATGAACTGGAAGGGGAGTGTCTCATCATCATTCCAACACTGTGATTCACCCAGGATGCTCTCTGTCTGACCCCCCAGAGCCCTTTCCCACTCAGCCCTCTCTCACTCGGTCTCCTCCTGCCAACCCTCACCTCATCCAGGTCTCTGATGGAGTATGCCTGGTTACAGTTTAGAATTATCCTCTGAACACCTTCCTGGCTGGGCTGATATCCTTTCTGTCAGGAAGGAATTTTCTAGTTGGAAGTCACAGGTAAGCATTTCACCTTTAATGTGTTTTACCTTCACTGTGATTATGTTACCTTAGCCTTCACCTTGCTAAAATATCTGAGGTGAACTTGGATGTGAAAAGTGCCATGAAAATCTGATAGGGTTCTTTTTTTTTTTTTTTAAAGAAATATCACTGGTTGAAATTTCACAGAAAATGAATATCCAGCAATGGAGAGTGGAAAAAACAAAGAAAGGAAAGGTTGGAAAGATTTATTAAGTAAAGAAAACCTCAAGGAACTTTCTTTAAGAAAGAAAAGAATTCATTGACACAAGGTAATATGACAAACCAGGTCCTCCAACTAAATAAAAATGTTCCATTACAAGGCCATGGGTTATTTGCTGAAGCCATAGAACCAGCTCAGCTATTTTGAAGAAGCCATGACTCTGGTATATATTTTCCCCACAGTATAAAAGAGAGAAAAATCTATTTTGGTACTATTAGTTAGCTCACATCTGGGTTGAAGAATAGAGGTGTTTAGGATATTCTTTGTGGCATGTAAAACAAACCCAGGGAGGTTTATTTAACTATGGTCCAAGAGCAGAGACAACAGTGATAATGACCAGTAGGGAACATTAATTTCCTTTCAGTCCCAGAGTCTAGAGAAAAGGCTATGCTATAAAACCTGCACATAACCTAAAGGAAATCTTAAGTAATATGGCAACACTTTCACTTCTTTCCCTTGCGTTTTCTTATTAAAAGAACCAGAATGTGCTAGAAAGATGCTAAGGATCTCAGGAAAGTATTTCTGGCAAGGAGAAGGGACAGAAAGACGTAAGGAAAGGAATATGGTAGGACAAATCAGTAAAGGAATAAGAAGGCAACAACTGAGTGTGTTGAGTCTCTTCTTTTAAGAGCTTTGTTTGTGTTAGCCAACTTGCAGAAACTCCTTTCCTACCAAGAGTAAGAGTAATGATGGATTACTTTTCAGAGGATTGCCCTTGAAAAGACAGTCCTCCAGTGCAAGACAGAATCACTTGAATTGTAATAGTAACTTCCTATTAGAGATTCCAAGATGTATATCCAGCTAAGAATAATTAGCCTCCAATCTTATTTATATTAAAAAAAAATCTTTGCTCCCAATTTCTTGAAAAGTTGATCTTTCGTTGTAACTAGACTACTACTCACAATGCCCATCATCTATCTCCCTGTCTTTCTTAACCTCTACAATCAGGTTAGCAAAGAAAAAAAAAATTATTCTGTCCTCATTGAATTAAGTCCTTCTCTATCCCCGTATCTGGTTCTGCGGGGATACTTGGCTTTTTATATCTTTTTGATTTAAACAATAATTAAGTCTCCCTTCCCCTTCCTTGTTCTAGGCAGACATAATCTAATCTGTGTTAATGTGACAAGACCAATTAGTCTCGCCCACTCTCCAGCCTTCTGTCCTCCCCTCAGCTGCTCTCCTCCTGGCACTCCTCCTCCTTTAGGAAATAGTACTGGGAGCCAACTTTCCCAGCGGAATTCATTAGATGAATATGCAGGTCCAGATTGCACCGATGCGCTCCCCTCTCCAACGGGAGACTTCTGATGTTTCACTCTCATCTCGTGTTTGGCTGGTGGTTTCCAGCTATGAAACTCCTTGCCTGGCTAGAAAGCATGATGAAGGACAGCGGAAGGCCCAGAAGTAGACTACACAAAAACGCACGCAAAGAACGTCCCCCTTTCCCGAGCAGCATGAAGTTCAAGCGCCTATGGCCTTTTGCAAGTCGCAACCTGTCTGGCAGGTGTAGGTAGCCCGTGGAGTTCGGAGGATGGGTGGACAGAGTGAATCTTTCATAATTCATGCACAGGGCATTTGTGCTCTAAGCAAATGGGTCCACCCGAACCAGAGCAGTACCCCCAAGGACAGGACAGAGAAACACAGGCCAGCTGGTGTAACAGTTCTGGTTAGGACTATTGTTACTTAGCCAGATTAAGACATCACAGCTGGGACCAGCAGGTGCCAAGAAAGCATAGCTCATCTCAATGTTGAAGACCACAAAGAGAAAACACTTAAGATTGCTTCATTTTGCTTTGCTTATCAGAAACATTCTATTCTAAGATTCTATTCTATTTTATTATTTATTTACTTACTTATTTGGGGCGCTAGTACTGAGGCATAAACTTAGGACCTCATGTTCTCACTTGTATTTGTTTGCTCAAGGTTGGTGCACTGTGCCTCGAGTCACATTTTCACTTTTTTTTTTTTTGGTTGGTTATTTGGAGATAAAGTTTCATGGACTTTGAGGCCAAGGCTGGCTTTACATCACAATCCTCAGATCTCAGCCTCTTGAGTAGTTAGGATTACAGGCGTGAGACTGCAGCAGATCTTTTTTTTTTTTTTAGATATTTTTTTTTTTTTTTGGCCAGTCCTGGGCCTTGGACTCAGGGCCCGAGCACCGTCCCTGGCTTCTTCTTGCTCAAGGCTAGCACTCTGCCACTTGAGCCACAGCGCCACTTCTGGCCGTTTTTTGTATATGTGGTGCTGGGGAATCGAACCTAGGGCCTCGTGTATCCGAGGCAGGCACTCTTGCCACTAGGCTATATCCCCAGCCCCTTTTTAGATATTTTTGTAAAATGTGTAAGTATAAATAATATCATGACTGCTCAAGAAAGGAGGATCACCTACAATAAGCAATCTGATGGCTAAGGATCTAAAGTTCAACACAGTTAATTATAAAAATGAACTCATATGACCTGGTGAAAATATTGGAACTATTTCTCCCAGTTAATGGCTAAACTTTTGATTTTACATTTCCGTATTTACTTCACAGCCAAATAGTTAAGATCTTCCTAGTGTTCAAATAAAACCACTTTTTTCCTATGGTAATTCCATTAGCCTCCCACTTTGTAAGAATAAAAGGCTGGGGAGACCTACTGGTTTTAAGTTAAACATTGGAGTCGCCGAGGCTGGTACTTTCATTGCCGTTGTCATTCTACTGAGCAACAGCAAAATCTGTCAGGCAATGGTACGAAGAGCTTTAGACGTGTCTTTTATTTATTTGTTTGTTCAGGATTTAATCGCACACACACAGCGTTTGTGGCTTTGCCCTCCATCTTAGCTTCGTCATGGGAGGAAAAGTAGGCAAGGGTGGTTCTGGTTGGGAATGGAAAGTGCTGACACGCGTACATCCACACAGGCAAAATGTGTAAGTGGTGAAAACGTGGCGGGCAGGGGGGCAGCTTTCCTTGGGCGGGTTCCGCGGGCTTCCGCAAGCTCTCTCCACAGTCACAATGGTGTGTCTGTCTTGTCAGCGTTTTCCTCCTTTATTTGTCTTGGACTTTATGACATATCTAAGAGTAATAAATAATTTATAAGCTGCAATCATGGCCTGGTACATTTCTGGAGGATGATTTTCTTTTTCAAAAAAAAATTCTTTTCCGATAACTCATTTGATAAAATGTTGAGTTTCCTTTCTTTAGCACATCTCACACAACAATGCTTTGTTTTAAGGGTTGTCTATCAATGCGTGGCAAAGCCTTCATTATGCATTCAAGCCTTTTAAAAAAAATTGTGGGTCTCCTTTTATTTTTCCTGTTTAAGGGGCCTTTTTTTTTTTCTGGAAGTAATCTGATTCCTGGGCATACAAAATAAAAGGATGCTTGGGAGCAATTATTAACACTTTTGACTCTCAAGGAAAATGACAACAGCAATAATCACACTTTAAGATACAACATTTGGATTTTTTTTGAATGCCTACTCATCTTTACTCAGTTGTATATGTGCATAGGTAGGCAATCAATGGTTGCATGCACTCCTGACAATAAATATAATCCTAAGAAATAATACTATCTTCTGCTCTTATCAGTGGTTTTCTAAATATATATGTATGTATACACAAATATACTATATACATGCATACAGACATATATGTGTACACATGTGAGTATAGATGTACATTATACACATATATGCATATACATATAAGTATACACACCCATGTGAATATATGTATATATTGTATGCATGCATGTATATGTTTATATATGAATTTTTATGCATATAAATACATATATACAGGTACGTGAATATTTATTCATGTTTGCATATATACACTCATATCTATACATATATTCACACATACATATATGTGTATTCATGTATGCACATATATTCATTCTTACACATATACATAGACATATATATGCTCATATGTGTGTGTATACTGGAGCAGCCGTCCTGGCTATTATCTAAAATTAAGGCAGTATGTAATTCCACTTCTCTTTTGCTCTCATTGGTTGCATAGATCACCCCACTGTTGGTGGCAGGGAATCTGAGGTGGTTCCTTCTTCCTTCTTTCTTCTTTCTGGTTCTCTGCCCTGCACTGGGAGCAGCTTATCCTGCTGTCCTTTATAATTACGGTCATGCTCACATTACACTGTCAGCGCATCTAGGGCTACAGAATATGTTTCCAGCAGCACAATTCTAGAGGGACAACATAATGCACATTTTCTGTTCTTCTTGGACCTCTTTGTAATCAAAGATTTAATTTGCAAACTGGCCAACTGCTATTTGGCAGTGGATCCCAGATTTTGCATATCCAAAGTTACTAGTCTTCATTATGAATGAGAAGGTTCAGGCAAAGCATGAATGAAGATGCAAAGGAAGGCAAGCGTAGTGAAAGATGCTGCAGAGTCATGTGATCCAGGAGACATAGGGCAAGTCAGACAAGGGGACCAAGGGATACAGGAAGAGGAGTGCGAGCTGGGGAAACTCCTTTTCAAATAATTGCTCCCAGAGGAACCTCAGAGGTTGGTCTGTGTTCTAGTCATAGAGCTAATCTCACCGAGAGTGAAACGCATACAACACTGCACTCCAACAATAAGGCGGGAAGCGCCTCACCTTGCTGGCCCCCGCTCACTGGCACGGACGCACCCATACTTGATGCTCCGGTCCCGTGGAGGGCACTCACTTTCTCATAGTGAAGGGGGCGTTTATTCAAACATGTGCCATCCATTCATAATTGTACATAGGCGCCACAAAGTCAACAATAACAATACTCAGGGTAACATCAAATGCAAGAGCCGTTCTGATTCCACAAACCTCGTAATTAAAACAACACTGCTCCTTTGGATCAAGATGTGATTCGTCTCAAATCACAGAAATTTAAAGCTTTATGCTCCCATGTCTACGACACACAGCCTTATTCCATCATGAGGGCATGTATACATTGAATCCCAGCAGTAGGTGGCTCATGAATCTAAGGGGGGTGGGGTGGGGGAGGACACTGGTAAAAATAAATTAAGCTTTTCCTTGTAGTACTGAGATTTGAACCCAGGGCCTTCTGCATGCTAGGCAAGCTCTCTACCCTGGAGTCACACCTCCAGCCTTCTTTGCCCTTTAGTTGTTTTCCAAATAGGATTTGCACTTTCTACCCAGGATAGGCCTTGGGCTGTGATCTTTCTACCTCCACCTCCCACGTAGCTGGGATTACAGGCATGGTCCACTGCACTCGGCCCCAAATCAATAGAGAACTGTTTTGTGTTTTTTTCCTTGTCGGTTGTGGGGCTTGAGCTCAGGGCCTGGGCACTGCCCCTGCTCTTTTGCCCAAGGCCTATAGTGCTCTACCACTTTGAGCCACATCACCACTTCTGGTCTGGGGGGAGTTAATTGGAGATAAGTGTCTCATTGGGACTGTTTTGAATCACAATCTCCAGATCTCAGCCTTCTGAGCAGCTAAGATTACAGGTGCGAGCCACCACTGCCTGGCAAATACAACCCCCTCTTTCCATCAAGTAGTTTATGTCTTAGAAGAAGACAAAATCACACTCGGTGATTTGTCAACAACATCTAAGATGTACGTGAAAAATATCCCAACTATGGATGAAAAAAGAACAAAGAGTACGTGTGAAACCAACTCTAGGTTTTGGTTATGTATAAGTAGAGGCCATTACTTGGACTGCAGAAGGCGGAGGAAGGGATCAGGAAAATCTTCCCAGAGAAAATGACATCCCTGCCCCCCCCACCCCGCCCAGCCCCATTACACTTGAAAAGATGAGTAGGATTTGATACTCCACTTATTCATTCGAATGATAACGGTGAGTTTCATCCGATCCTTGCGCATTACCTCTGCTCAGCCTGTACCTTCACAGAACCACCGAGGCACTCTTCCACGCTGACCTTCGTGTTGTGGGGCACGGAGGTTTGTGCTGATGGTGTGACCTTATCATTAGACTCTTGCTGGGCCGGTGTTGTTTCAGGACAGTGCTCCTGAGCTCAAAGCGGAGGACGCCGCAGTCTCATCCTGGAAGAAACACCGGCTATCACCCTTGCCCTCCCAGAGGCCTGGCCCTGCTCAGGAATTCTGGCTGTGAATTGAAAGAACCAAGTAATGACTCACCGAGCACTAATCTAACTAGAAAGGAAAAGGTGAGGAAAATCATAAATGCTGCAGCAAGAGAGAAATTCATATTTTTTTTTGTTCTGGGAAGCTGTTTTATGGACTCTCTGAAAAGGAAAGAAAGATTTCAGAAGGATAGGGTCAAAACCAGCTAGAGGACGAAATAGTGCCACCGAATGGGAAATACCAAGACACGGCTTGGGAATCAATCCCAAATGCCTGGGCATAGGGATATTGATTGATTGTTCTGGAAACAGGCTTATATAGGGGCATACCAGAGATCAAATGAACAACTTATTATTGAGCCCCCATGAGAGGGGGCTACTCCATGGAATAAAAAGACTTTTTGAGGGTTTTGAATCAGAAGGATATATGTTCACAAAGTAACACTCCTGGGCCAGATGCAAGGAAAGCTACAAAAGTCATGCAGAATGTATTCGTCGTGTTATTTCTTTCCTTAACTATTAGACACGAACACAAATGCATGAGTAAGACATTGTATGTAGGGAATTCTAAGTACCATCTTTAAACCAAATTGCAAGCTTAATAGTCTGTTTTCAACAGATAACTAGCATTTATAAACCAACCTGAATAAAGCTTATTCTTGAGGGATACATTTTGCACATTTTGGCACTGACATTTCTAGGTCTCTGAGCAGATCTTATTAGCTTGGTGATTTTAATCTCTGCCTTAAAAAAAAAATGAAGGTCTTTGGCTCAGAATTTCTTCAGCTGATTTATACCTTCCTACACTTTTCATCAAGCTGTTCCCTCTCAGAGATATTAATGTGTGATTATTGGGTTTGATCATCACCACGGGCTCCCTTTTGACTTAACAGTCAGATATGCACAAGCTTTTGTCATCCGTGTCAAATTTCTTGTAAACTGTATTTATTTGCAGAGCTGTTGAAACAGAATAAGCAACTTCTTTTCACCTTGAAAGGAGATTGATGCTATACTCTATGTCCTGCCACTTTAGGAAGCATCGCATGTAGTGTTTATCTGCAGCTGCCCTTGCCCAACCACACAGTTCATTTAGGGTTTGCAAGGAGGTTCTGGAAATGGCAATATCAGTTCCTTCCCGTGTTTCATATTCCCAATTTACAAATAAACTGGCATTATACTAATTAGCTCTTGAGAACAAACACAGATGAAGGAGGTCTAGCTAATGCATCACCCTCAAATCGCTACCTAACTTCTGACTCTAAAGCCTTACTGTTGCTGATTGTGAAGGGAATTTTTTTTTTACTAAAAAAGAAATTTGATCTACAAATTCAATGCAATACCCATTAATATCCCAACACCATTTTTTAATGAAATAGAGAAAGCAATCCAGAAATTCATATGGAACAATAAAAGACCCAGAATAGCAAAAACAATCCTAAGCAGAAAGAACAGTGCTGGAGGAATTGCAATACCCAACTTCAAGCTGTATTCTAAAGCTATAGTAATAAAAACAGCTTGGTATTGGCATAGGAACAGGCCTGAAGACCAGTGGAACAGAATTGAAGACCCAGAAATGAACCCACAGAACTACGCCTACTTGATCTTTGATAAAGGAGCTAAAAAAGTAGGATGGAAGAAAGAAAGCCTCTTTAACAAATGGTGCTGGCAAAACTGGTTCAACACCTGCAACACACTAAAACTAGATTCTTATATATTACTCTGCACCAAAATCAATTCCAAATGGATCAAAGACCTCGAAATCAAAACAGATGCCCTGAAAACACTAAAGGAAGGAGTAGGAGAAACACTTGGGCTCCTTGGCACAGGACGGAACTTCCTTAACAAAGACCCAGAAAGGCTACAAATCAAAGAAAGGTTGGACAAATGGGACTGCATCAAACTGCAGAGCTTCTGCACGGCAAAGGACATATCTTGCAAGATAAACAGAAAGCCCACAGATTGGGAAAAAACCTTTACTGGCCATACAACAGACAAAGGCCTCATATCTAAAATATATGCAGAACTAAAAAAATTACATTCCTCCAAAACAAAGCCTCAAAGAACCAATAGCCCCCTCATCAAGTGGGCTAAAGACTTAAAAAGAGACTTCTCTGAGGAGGAAATGAGAATGGCCAAGAGACATATGAAAAAGTGCTCTACATCACTGGCCATAAAAGAAATGAAAATCAAAACAACATTGAGATTCCATCTCACCCCAGTAAGAATGTCCTGTATCAAGAAAACCAACAATAACAATTGTTGGAGGGGATGTGGCCAAAAGGGAACCCTACTTCATTGTTGATGGGAATGTAAACTGGTTCAGCCACTCTGGAAAGCAGTATGGAGATTCCTCAGAAGGCTAAACATAGAGTTCCCCTATGACTCAGCAGCCCCACTTTTGGGTATCTATCCAAAAGACCATAAACAAAATTACACTAAAGCCACCAGCACAACAATGTTCATCGCAGCACAATTTGTCATAGCTAGAATCTGGAACCAACCCAGATGCCCCTCCGTAGACGAATGGATCAGGAAAATGTGGTACATATACACAATGGAATTTTATGCCTCTATCAAAAAGAATGACATTGCCCCATCTGTAAGGAAATGGAAAGACTTGGAAAAAATTATACTAAGTGAAGTGAGCCAGACCCAAAGAAACATGGACTCTATGGTCTCCCTTATTGGGAATAATTAGCACAGGTTTAGGCAAGTCACAGCAGAGGATCACAAGAGCCCAATAGCTATGCCCTTTTGAACACATAAGATGATGCTGAGTGAAATGAACTCCATGTTATGGAGTTATGTTATATCACTACTGTAACTACTGTCAATGTGCTATGTGTAACTGTAGCTTCTATTATTGATGATCCTCTTGTATCCCCTTCCTGTGGTTGTACCTACACTATCTCTGTATCTTATCTGAGTATATTGGAAACCATGTATACTGGTAAACAGTGGTATATAGGGTAAAAAGACAAACAACTACAAAAGCAATACTTGCAAAACTGTTTGGTATAAATGAACTGAACAACTCATGGGGGGAAAGAGAAAGGTGGGGAGGGGGAATGAGAGACGAGGTAACAAACAGTACAAGAAATGTATCCAATGCCTAACGTATGAAACTGTAGCCTCTCTGTACATCAGTTTGATAATAAAAATTTGAAAAAAAAAAGAAATTTGGAGGAGGGGTGAAGGTGGCTCACTCCTGCAATCCTAGCTACTCAGGAGGCTGAGATCTGAGGATAGGAGTTCTAAACCAGCTTAGGCAGGAAAGTTTGTGAGACTCTTATCTCCAGTTAATCACCAGAAAACCGTAAGTGGTGCTGTGGCTCTAGTGATAGAGTGCTAGCCCTGAGCTGAAGAGCTCAGGGACAGCACCAAGGCCCAGAGTTCAAGCCCCATGGCCAACAACAACAACAACAAAAATGGGGGCTTTTAGTCATCTGATAACTATAGGAAACAATTGTTTGAATTTTCAGGTTTTTTAATATATATGTATATATATACACATATATACATACATATATACATATATATGTGTGTTTATCATATCTGATGGACCCATAAAGATTAAGCATTATACAATGCATATTTTCCATGTTTTCCCAGGTAATTATTTTAAAGGGATCCAGTATTAATAAGTCCCACTGTGAGTTGTGGAGTGTTTTTAACACTCATTACCAAAGTTTAGGATGCAAACAACTCTCCAGCTATGCCCAATGTTCTGGCTGGGAGTTTCAGGACATCTGATATCCATTGGCTAGTGTAAGCTTTGTTAAAAAAAAATGGTGTTAAATTTCAATAGCCTCATACATGGTGAAAGTCTAAAGCCACAAAGTAAGTATTCTCCAACAGTGTCTGTGACATGTAGGCTTATGCCTACAGATCATGACGAAGCTGAAGCGGCCTACTACGGTCTTGAATCTTTGATAACACTGAAGCTTGTGACTGCCTAATGGTACTAAAGCTGATGCTCTGAATCCGCCTCTGAAATATCACCATAATTAAGTTTCAAGGCTGTATTCCATCAATCACTACAGCAGAGAGAGAGCAGAGTTGAAAAGGTATCATTGATATGGATGGCATAAGTCATCTAGGGGCTCAAGCAGAGGAGCCAACCTTAAATATCATCCCTTAAAGAACTCTTGGGAGAAATCCATCCACTGGGAGAGAGAGGCTATCTGGAGGTCTACGAAAGTAGTTGGTGTTTTCATGAAGGGCAGCTTGTAAAGAATAAATCCCAAGCTAGAATAGAACACAAAGGGGTAGCGTTGTGTATAGGTAAATACAAGATGCATAGCGAAAATAAGAAAAAAAGTGCACCCTGCTTTAGGAACACATTGCCACATTGCCAAAGGTTTGTTGGGCTTCCTTCCTCCATGTTCTACAGGGAGAGTTGGGAAAACCCAGTAGCCAAGTGCCACTTAAGTCAAAAGACAACTTCTAGCAGAGCCAAAGCTTCAATCAGAGTCACCAGAGCCGTACTCCCCCATTCTAAGTGATGGGGACTGGGATCGCCATAAGGAAAACAGCAGATTAGAAGCAGTCTTCATTGGCTCTCCAATGACACTTTATGAAAGCTTTTTGAGTTAGATGCATTTCTATTCCTTGTCTGTGCCTTGCTACCTATTTGTACATTTGTAAGCAAGGTGCCATAACCACACCCATCTGGTTCATTTATGAACATGAGTGGAACTTTGAGGACAAGGATATTGGACACTGAGAATGATTGGAATGAGACTCCTTTGCTTCGTAAAGCAGTTTGTTTATAGTGGTGATACGTTAACTGCAATAATCCTAGGAATAGAGAGGAGAGGAACTACCTTCAGTGTCAACCAATTCCCTTAAAGACCTATCCGTGTTATTTTCTTACTTCCCATTGAGTTGAACATCTCTTAGTCCCCGAACTTGAGTCTCTGGAACCCAGGGACCCTGTGTCTGAAATTTTCAGCACCTGTCACCAGATGGCAGTATGTAGCAAGTAAACAGGAGGTGCTGGCTCAGGTGAGGCCCAATCACCCGGTGCCTACAATGTATAGAAAAATACTGAGGTGGTTACTCACATACTCTGCGCACTCCTTAATAATACCAATAAAGCAAAGTACCGGAATCTACCATGTAACATCAAGCTTCTAATGTCACATTTAATGTCATCCATTTTCCTATTATTTTAAGAGTGTTTCTGTTGTTTCTCAGTGCCAAGTCCTTGGGGATCTCTACCAAAAGTAAGAGTAATTGTCTCCCTTCAAGGTAATCGCCAGTGATCATAATTGAGATCTGCTATTGTTGTAATCCTAGAGGTACAAATATTTCCCCAGGTGCTTTGTCTCAACAAAGCTAAGCTTTCTTGTCTCTGCTCAGGGCTTGATGTCTATCTACACTGCATACCATTAAAAAGAAAGTGGGATATTACTCCAAAAGCCTTCAATAATATTTTAAAATCTCTTCTGGTTTCTTTTAAAGCTACAATCAATGTGAACCCAGCATGGGAAGGGGCACTATTTTAACCATCAAGAACTTTCTCACGCCTTTTCGGTTTCATTCAAAATCTTGACCCTTTGTCTTCTTATCTCTATCTATCTATCTATCTATCTATCTATCTATCTATCTATCTATGTGTCTATATCCCTTAGGTAATGCCTTGCTCTCAAGTCAATCCTTTATGTCTGCTGACCTTTTTATTTATTTTTTTCTAGCTAAACTCCATTAGCATCACAAAACCTAGCATGGTACAACATAGGATTCCTCCAAGATAAAACATGTGTTTTTTGTTGTTGTTGTGTATTTTGTTTTTATCCCTAATTTGGCAGTGGTTATAGATTACAATGTTGCAAAACAATTCAAATTGTTGAATTTTAAGTGTCAAGAAACAGCATCTGAACCTGGAAGTCATCTGCGAGTCCATTGTTTCTCCACAGCCAGTTCCCATCAGCACTACACAGTGACCACGAACTAGTGTCTTCTAAGCCATTCGAGCCCCAGCCTCCTCTCCTGTGAACCCCATTACCACCACTGACAATAGCCTAACCCATCCAGTGGCCTCATGTACATTCACTACATCTATGCATCTCATGACCGGATACGGCTCAAGAGGGGAACAGAAAAGCTAGTTATTGTCTTAGAACCACAATTACCAAGAAGACAAGGACCAAAGGACCAAGCTGGAGAGCGAAGCAGTCACTGCCAGATCCCTCAACAAGACACTGTCAGTTGACCTCCTTTATGTCAGGAAAACCTTGCGTTCCAGTAGAGCACATGGATTCCCAGAAGAAGAAACATTTCTCTACTTCTCTTTTAGCTCAGTGAGGTAATTTGATTATTCCTATAAAACAAGGTAGGTTTAACTGTATGTGTAGGGCCTTGGGGGGGGGGTTCTGTCTTCCAACGTGATTTCACTTTTGATTAGTTCGGAATCAGATGTGATGGTTGGACAAAGCATCTCTGGTTATACGGCCGTCCCTCAAAAAGAAGTTGCTTTCAGTCATGAAGCCAGAGGTCAGCAGTCTGGGTTAAAAGACGCAGTATGAAGAATCATACCAGCCATTGACTCTTTGCCTGGATTTTCTGTAAGACAGAAACAAACTTCTAACCTTCCACTTGGCTGTCGTGGGTTGATTTGCAGCTCTCTGTGAATAGGGACTATCCTTATACTCGGCAAGCGTCATGGCGGGTGGCATTATGTTAAGCTGGGACGGAGGAGATCATCCTGGATTTTCCAGGAGGACCCGAAGATCCAAGGACAAATGGGACACAAAGAGGAGAATCACAGAGAAAACTCAGAACACAGAGGAGTGGGGAGGGGACGGGGGAGACAGTGGTTGGAGTGATGGCTTCACAAAGAAGGCTTCAAGCCCCCAGAAGTGAACCCATCAGGAAGAAATTCCCCCTGGCGCCTCTAGGGGGAGCACAGCCCTGCCCACTCCTCCTTCCCTCTACGTAGCCCAGGCTCAATCTTCCTGGTTCCTCCTGGCCTCCTACCAAGGGTTGAGAGTAAATGCGTGGACCATCATGTCTAGCCTGACTCTGGACTATTGACTCCCTCAAACTGAGTGGCTTAAATATATATGCTCACTACGTTTGTGATAATTTTATACAGCAGCATGAGGAAACAGAAATACTTGTTTCAGCCAGCCACTCACTGTTTTCTTGAGATTCCTGTCACTCACAAAGTAACCAGAATAGCATGTCCTCCAACTATATTAAAATCTGAAAATCAAAGATGGCACCTGATAATTATTCATACACCCCGACACGGTCTGGAAGAGAGGGTGTGTGTGGATTGTTACAAGTGGCACTGTATTTTTAATTCATTAGGGGACTGGTGTTTAGCAGACTGTTAGTTTCCAATAAAATGCTTGGAAGAATTTCAGGAATTATGATTATTAATTATTATTCCTACTGCCTACCAAAATATATAAGCGAAAGCAAAAGATAGGCGAAACAAAAATAAAATCTATAGTGACTAATTAAGATTCAGATATGCTAATGGGCTGATGTTTATTCCAAGGTTTCCTTTACATTGTGAAGGCAACAGAAGTTCTCTCCCACTCTCCAATACTAACGAAACACCCAGCAGGTTGTCTGCTGTGGTTACATCTAACCTGTTTTCCAAGTTAATTTGATTTTCTTCCAGTTTCACATCTGGAAGACAGCTTCGGTCTTTTATCATGCTGGTTTGTGCTTTATTTTACTTGCATTAATACTGTGTGTTTTTTGGATTGTGTTTATTGCAGTACTCAATTAGGTAGACAAATAAACACTCTAAGCATCCTGATCGTTCACAGAAATGAGAATTATTCCTGGTTTCTACTGACTTAAATTTTTTTCAAGAATTATTTAGACTCAGAGTCTTTGTCTTTTGCTTTTGAGGTGTTATTCATTCCTGGAGAAGTAACTTTCTAAATCAGAGTCTTAATTTATGCAAGAAGGAAAAATAATTTATACACATATATACATGTATATAAGTACTTAGTATATGCCAAGTACTTTTCATAAATTAAATGATCACATTCTTTCTTTTTAGGTTTTAGGAGGTAGCTATTTTTATACACTGTACATAGACCTGGTTTTATTTGGAGGGGTGTCAGTTGTGGGGCTTAAACTCTGGGCCTGGGTATTGTCCCTGAGCTTCTTTGTGCTCAAGGCTAGTAATCTACCACTTGAGCCATAGTGCCACTTCTGGTTTTGGAGTGCTTAATTTGAGATAAGAGTCTCACAAAACTTTTCTACCCAGCTTGGCTTTGAACCGTGATCCTCAGATCCCAGCCTCCTGAGTAGCTAGAATTACAGGTGTGAGCTACTAGCACTGGCGAGAGACTTTTAAAAATTAATTAGTCCATCATTACATACCAGTAAGTAGCAGAGGATTGAGTCAATTCAAGGTCTAACTGATCCCTACTTTATATCCTGTCAACATCATTTGCAGATTTGTGTTAATCCTGTTCCCAGATATCCCTCATTAAATGATATAGACTCAAAAATGCAGTGAATGTTACCTGAATCTTGTAACCATGAAACATGGACAACAATGAACTCATGCTTAGATTTTCTAATGGTTTTTTTTTAATTGTCTGGGTATTTGAAATCTATCTACTTTTATATTATTGATGTAACAACTTCTTTCCAGTGATTTCTTTTCAAAATAGGAGTAGGAAACTTAGAAACCACTTTCTAAAAGTAGAGGTCACCTTTGGAGGACTAGAGATGATTTTTGAGAAAACTAACTGCGTTGTTGTAGGCCTGCCTATGAATCTAAAATCTGTCTATGTTCAGAGACAGCAGAGAGGACTGAAAGTTCCATGAAATCAGACTCACCTTTCCTAGAAATGGAGAAGAAACCACATGACTGACAAAACACATCGCAGACTTCTCCCTCCTTTGGGATTGACTGCTGGGCATTTGAGAAAAGTGAACCGTATCCGATGACCACCATCCATTTTTTTTCTGGTGATTATATGGGATACAATACATGAGACACTGCTGAAAGTTTGCATTCATGATTCATTTGTCAAGAGATCCAAGAGCTTGGCCATCAGGCTGATAATCGATATTACAACCACCGTACCCACGGTTGAACTGATTGACTTTAATCCTGGGTTTAAGTCAAAATAACTTAACCAACCTTCTGCAAAAGCGGATGCTAGGAAAACACTCTGACTCAAGGAAATCAGATCTGGAGAGAGTTAAACCTATTAAAAGATGCAGTGGAAACTAATAACAACTAAGAAGAGTTTGTCTCATGCCAGGCTCTTCCTGCATAGCTCAAGATGGCTTATGGGAGCTGAGGAGACCTGTCTTAGTCTCAACAAGCTCTCTTTGACGTTGTGCCAACTCACTCTTCAGGAAGGCTCTTGGGGGAGCAGGCCTATTCTTTAAGGCCTTAGGAACTCATTTAATACCCTAAAATGGACCCATTATTTCCTAGGAGCAATGCTACCACCCACCTAAAAAGTCTTTCCTACAGAATCCCACAGTCTACGCTAATTAACTTCTGCATTATTTAGCTTAATGTACATCATTAAAGTCAGTTTTCTTTCTTGAGAGTGTGGAGAATTTGAATAATAATCATGCCTTGTATTTGTAAAGAACTTAAAAAGCTTTTCTCCCACATTTATTATGTTACTTGATCTGCACAACAAATATACAATGTTTCCCTGTATACAAAGTAATTATACAACCAGATCTACAGGCGGAAGGACCACCTTTGCCTTAGCCTCCCTCCTCCTCCGCTGGCTAGTGGAGGGTCAGGAATGAGAACACTAGCAACACCCAGCCCTCTCTGTTTGCAGGCCTTACTTTAATCATTTCTAAGACTCAACTATTTAACACTGAAAATAGTCTGAAGAGGTAGGTGCTAGATCATTTCCTTCATTTTCTAGATAGGAGAGGAAGGCAGGAAGAATCTAACTCCCTAGAACAATGGAAAGCTTCGCATCATTCAGGTGCACCATTTTGTTTCATTGTTTCATGAAGAATGGGAGAAGATGGTGAGCAGGCAAAATATTTCTAACTCTCCTTCCCCTTTCCTTCCCTTCTCCCCTCCCCATCCCTGTCCTCCTCTTCCTCATCTTCTTTCTTCCTCCTTCCCTCCTTTCCCTTCTCCTTTTATTTTTTTTCTCCCTCCCTCCTTTCCTCTAATTTTTTTTCACCTCATCTAGGTTAACCCTATCAGCATACAACCCAGGTACTATAAATAAGCTGTAAAAAAACAAACTATAAACTAGGTGCAGGTGGCTCCTGTCTGTAATCCTATCTGTTCAGGAAGCTAAGATCTGGGGATTGCAGTTCGAAGCCAGCCCTGGCAGGAAAGTCCCTTGGACTATTATCTCCAATGAACTGCCAAAAAATAAGAAGCTGGCTCAAGTGCTAGCCTTGAGCAAAAGAAGCTCAGAGACAGTGCCCAGGCCCTGAGTTTAAGCCTGAGAACCAGTATACACACTACACAACAGCAAAACCTCTCCAGACCCCCTGCTCCTTTGGTTCTTTGCTCATTTACTCCCTTGTGTCTGAGGCGTGTCTGTACTCTCTACTTCCGCTTCCTCCCTCCCAGAATCTCCCAGCCCAATCCAGTTGCCAAGACTCCATGGACATGATGCATTTTTGTTAGATGGTGGTCCCTCGGTCACCCAGAGCAGGGGCTAGGTGTCAGATGCAGAATGGCAGAAAGTGAGAGCATCTTCAACCCTGAATTCATGCCCAGGGATCCCCGCTTGTCCTCAAGTCCCCTTTGACTGATAACCCCAATGGCAGAGACGGTTTAAGGCCATGTATGAGTGTTTCCATTCGTCTCCATGTTGTCAAGCCCAAGGATCAGTTCTCAGCCTGTTTAACTCCGTCTACCACACAATCCTGAATGTCATTGTTTTCTTTCTCTCTGCCACAACATGCTTTGTCCCATACAAGTCTACACTTAGCTGGTTTGTCATCTACCACCCAGTCATTTGTGTCTTTCTTACTGGGCTCCCTTCTTCTATCTAAAACCTCAGTCCATTTCCTCTCATTGACATACTTCTCTTTCCTCCTTTTTCTCTTCTCCTTAATTCCTGTGCCCAGCCTCAACCAGGGAATGGTGCTTGCATGAAACTGAGCGCTCTAAAGAAAAGGATGTGGCCTTCAGTCCCAACGTGTCACACTGGGGGAAATCTAGGCAGTGATGGTTAAAAACCTCCATTTTACCCCTCTAACATTTATTTAGAACCAATAAATTCCACGTTATGGAGGAAAATAAAAAAGGAGCCTGATTATGACTTCCTGTTTCTTATTTATTGCAAGTGAGTCTGTCTACACACCCACACACTGTCTGAAAGGCAGCAAATGTTTTGAAACCTTTACAGTAGTTCTTTGAAACTTATACCTTGGTAAATTTCTCTCTTCCATCTTACACGATGGAATTCACTTGTTGTTGGAAAGCTTACTGGTTTCCGTGGGAATCTCCACGTGCCACTGGCTAACTTGATAATCGTGTGAATCTCCTAAAGAGAACAGGACCTCAGCTGCTACACTTACCCAGCACACACTACACAGTCTATAGAGCCCTTCCTGTGTACTCTTGCACTTAAAATATCACAACAATCTGCAAGACAGGAACTGTAACTATCACAACAATCTGCAAGACAGGAACTGTAACTTCCCAGCTTGGAAAACTTAGGCTCAAAGAGGTAATGTGGTTCCATACTACCAGCTGCTAAGAAATAGCAATTCTTTTATTTATGTATTTTTTACTTACTTACCTAACTCCTTCAGCCACATTTATCTTCATTTGCCTTCTCTGTCCACTTTCCATCCTCCAGCTGATATACTCTTTGCTCCCACAGTGTCTGTTTTGCTTTCCTATCCTTCTTAGTTTTCGCTGCATTAATTGTCCAAAGGGTTTCACCATGGTATTTCAGCTATGCATATATTATTTTAGAGAACAAGATTTCCAGTGTACCTAATGCTAGAGCACTCAGTAAAGAACACCTTAAAAACACCCTCCTCATTGGATTAAAAATGAAACCAAGCTTAACTTAAAATCATAGCTAAAATATATGATTATCATATTCCTTGAAATCATAATAATGTATATGGATATCTTATTCCAAGCCCTCCATCTCTCGATGATTTAAGGTTTACGCAAAGATTCATTGCATTGTCTCTATAGATAGATGCTTAAGCCAGGGATAGAGTTGGAAGAAAAAGCTGAGGATTCTGGTATACAGAATGAGCATCTTACATTTTAAATACTCCTTACATAATAGCATATGAACAGAATCAGCTTCTGTAACAAAATGAATAAAGGGAAAATACACAACTCACAAATACATTTGTTTATGAGCACAGGATAAATTACAACTTGTGCAGGAAGGCTATGCATGGTTTCTGAAAATGTATGACCTTCCGAAAGATGTCTACTGAGTCCTACTTTAAACTTACAGACTTTTTGATCTTCCTCTGATGATACACTACTGCCCCTCCACTATAAAACATGGACTACTGGACCAAGACAAAATGGTACAGAACTTAATTCTATTCCTCTCAATAATATGGCAACTCTGAAGCAAAGTTATGAGCACCTAAATGTCACCTTTTCACTGCTGGTCACTAGAGAAACTGTTAGATTCATTTGGCCTAAAGAAAGGGAAGAGAGAATGTCTTGCCTGGTCTTGATAAACTATGTGATAAAAAGCATTTAAAGGTCTATGAATATTCATGAATTTAGTTTGACTAAGATAGGTCTTTTACTTTTTTGTAAGAGAGTTCACATATAATCTTTAAAGGCCTATGCTTAGTACTTCGAACTCTCTGAGTTTCTGAAAGACATTGTGAAGTCAGATTGAATTAACACATACATACATACATACATATAAATGATACTCTTTATTAGTTTATTTGGCTTTAGAAATTGAGTCCTGAAGGGAATGTATTGACAAAAATATATTTCACATTTGTCTGGTCAAGTATGACTCAGTATAATTTGAATAGCTATTCTACCACTGCCTTAGTGACCAATAGAAAAAGACATTTAGATAACACTGATTGGTTGCACACTTTGGTTCTAGAAGAAGAGGGAAAAATGAAAGACAAATAAGAGGATGACGACTGTCAGTACTGAGAGAGGATTTGGTGAGATTGTTGGGAGATATACAATATACTATTTCAATAGCGGAGAAGCAGGACATATTTTCAACCGGGAAACTAAGTCTTAATAAAATGTCATCCTCTGTAACGAACCTCTTTTGATTTATCTGTCCTTCCCTATCAGATGATAGACAGGGACAATGTCTTTGCAAAGGATCTTGTGTGTTCAATCATCTATGCGTGCTCAGTATGCATTAGTTCAATGCATGAATACATTTGAATTTATGTTCTATACGCTATGCTTAGTATGATAAACCACCGTAGTCTACCCACCTAAGTTGTACACCCACTCATTAGCCTCTCAACTCAACACCTCAGGCAGCCGCCTCCCAGTGGGCCAGCTAACAGCGTTCATGAGCAGACATTGGAAGCCTGTGAGGAAATATAAGGAGAGTTCTGCTTTTATTGGTGGGCCAAATCATTAGGAAATGGTTGGGGAGAGGAGAAATTTTTAGATGAGGCTAGATAATTTATCCAGTAATCTGCTCAGAGGAATATGCTTTCCAAGGAAGTCATCCACTTACAGGGAAGAATGCAACTCATTTCTCAGTTTAAAGTGTTTTTATTGAAGCAGAGTCATGAAGCGCTTGGTGGGTATTTCTGTGTTTCTGGCTCCCAAGTGTTGGTACTGTAGGAGTATACCATCATGCCAAGCTTGACCCTTCCCAATCATTTTAAAAATTAACTTAAAAAGTACAACAGCTGGTAAAAAGTGCATTCTTAAAAGCAAGAGTAGATCCAGAATATATAGAAAATCACAGTTGGTGAAAATGTACGATCACTCATTGAATGAAAAATAGAAGTTAAAACCAGGTGTCGGGGGGTGGGAATATGGCCTAGTGGCAAGAGTGCTTGCCTCCTACACATGAAGCTCTTGGTTCGATTCCCCAGTACCACTTATATGGAAAACGGCCAGAAGGGGCGCTGTGGCTCAGGTGGTAGAGTGCTAGCCTTGAGCGGGAAGAAGCCAGGGATGGTGCTCAGGCCCTGAGTCCAAGGCCCAGGACTGGCCAAAAACAACAACAACAACAACAAAAAACAACCAGGTGTCGGTGGCTCCTGCCTGTAACTCTCGGTACTCAGGGCACTGAGATCTGACGATCATGATTTGAAACTAGCCTGGTCAGGAAACTTTTTTTTTTTTTAAGGGGACGCCTTCAATCTCTGGTGAGGGAAGCTTCATGATGCGGTAAGTTGAATTCAATTATGAAACTCTTAACTCTAATTAACCACCAAAATTCAGACATGGAGCTATGTCTAAAGTGGTAGAGTTACAGCCTTGAGCAAAACAAAGCAAAGGGACAGTGCACTGAGTATTGACTGGGCATGAACATAGCAATGGTACACGTCAACTGCCCCTGAATTCTCCTCAGCGCTCTCCCAGACCCTCATTTTGCATGGGAGAAAATCCAGTTTAAAAACTATCAATGCCTTGTCCAAGGCCATGTGAAAATGATGAAAGGTTGGCATTCAGTCTCTTTGACCTCAAAGATGATATTGAGATGCGGTGTCCATGAGGTAGAGACACACATCCGTGATGCTCTCGATGGTGGAGACATCAACACCTTATCAGTTCTTTAAACCAGAGCATGCATTGGCAATGATAACATCCTCTTGCAGCATACTTTTTTCTCTATTCGGTGTCAGTGGCAGGCATGTCTATACATATTTCACCTAAGACTTATAAGCAGTCACCATCCTGGTTTGCTTACTGAAGGACTCTGCTTCGTGTCATCTCCAGAACATTTGCATTGGACTCATTCCTTGGGACACCACCCACCCACTTGTTACCCACTGCATGCATTTGCAAGATGTCTGGCCAGTTTTGCCGGGAACAACTTGTGAATGTAGAGGAGGTTTGTCTTTCTCTCAGAGCTGGTTTTTCCTACTTTCTATTGGGAAGGAGCCCATGCTTTTGGCCTTCTCAGTGCCGTACTCACTGAGCTCATTGACCCAGATAAATATTGTCTGTCTGACATCTGCTTAAAGAATGATAAATATTCAAAGCTATAGATTTCTTTCTCAGTTATTACTGATGGAAGCAGAAATTGGAATACTACTAATGCTACCCAGCCCCAGTAACCTTTCCTCTTAAATCATTCTTATTGGCCTTTGGCCTCTGACTATATGGTTTATTCATTTATTTTGTGTTTCAGAGGTTCTGATAGTGCTTTGGTTAAGCTAAGGTTATAATTAGTTTCCATTTGCTGCCCACACAGCAACGGATGGCAGGGAATTTATCCTGGGAGCAAGTGACACCAGCGGAGAAGCTGGTGCCGACAGTGCAGGAGGAAATCTGGGAAGTGGAAAAATGATTATGTGATCACTGAAATGAAACTAAAGATCACTGGAACTCACATGTACACACTTGACCACACATGCATGTACACACACTCTCTACCTTTTGTCCAAACACTGAAGAAGAATGGCCAGAAGACAGGGTTTTACAACGATAGAACAAAGAGAAGAGAAGGAGGGACGCTTGCATAGAAATTCTGGTGCTGTGGTAGCAACAGGGGACAGAATTCTCAGTGAGAAAGAAGGCATCGGGCCAACTTTCTTAGGGGGAAAAAATCCCACTATTGTTATAGATTTTCCATAAATGATAGCCTTTCTAGAGGCCAGCTTATTCATTGGGGAGGATAAAAACAATGCCATTTTTCTTCTTGTGGCATGAGATTTATACTCTACTTCTTCTACTCATGAGAGTTTGTAACCCAAGAAGAGTCAGAATGCTTCTAATGAACCTGCTTCAGTCATCATCCAAGGCCTTCATTTTTACTTCATAAGGAAATCATTGAAGTCACAAGAAGAATGTAAGGAATTAAAAATGTAAAGAATGCCACCAAAAGCCATCTGTGTCTGTTGGAATCTTTTTTTGCATGTGGTCTAGATGACCACTGAAAATGTCTTTGTATCTAGGTAAATTGATAATAGATTTTTTTTCTTTTGAGAAGAAATAGACTTCTCTTTTTTTCCCCTAGAAATGAGCAATACGAAAGCCAAAATTAATTCGCTTTTTTAAGCTCAGTGCAAATGCAAAAGTGTAGCACGAATTAGGAAAGAGATGCAACCATTAGAGATTTCAGAAGTGCTCAGCAAGGCGGCGGAAGCCCGATCAACATACACGGAGATGATGCTGAAGTCATTTTCATTTACTGTGAAAGTCTAGTATCTTCAAATCGTTTTGCAGGTAGGAGCCGGCACGGATGTGGCTTTCTGATGGTTGGACTGTTGATCGCGAAGCAGCTGGGAAACAAGTAAGTCATTTGACAAGGGGATTTTAGCTTGGCAAGTTGATGTGGCACTAATCTCCACTAAAGTACTGGAGGCTCCCCACCGCAGGATTTTAAAGGTTGTAAAATATTAAACATAACATTTTCCTCCCCTAGTTTTCTAAGTTCTTTTTCAGTTAATAATTTAACCAGCAAGTTTCTGGATCCCTATGCTAAAGTGTTTCCTTTCATGATGCTGGTATGTTTAGAAAGATCCAGCCTCTAAGTACTAGATGGCACAGTACCTCTGTCCTCTCCCAGAAATACTAGTTAAGAAGTGCCGTGTGGGGGAGGTGACCCCAGGATCAGAAATCCTCTGTTAGCTGGCATGTACTACACACTGAAAATGGGCCCAGCCTGCAGGCAGAGAGAGAGAGAGAGAACGAGAGAGAGAGAGAAGACTGAATTGGCCAAAGGAATACAGCTCATCATAAGCAAGCAAAGTATAGATTTCCAGTAGTCCCTGAGCTCTTTATGCTACAGATGCTGATCGTTAGAATTGTGGATAGGGAAGGGATCATTTCTCTTGGCTCCTGTGCTAGTTAGCTTTTTACGACTATAACAAAATAACCCAATTAACTTAAAAACAAGAAGACTACTATGGGCTCACAGTTAGGTAGTCTGAACACCATGGTGTTTAGCCCTGTTGCTTTGGCCCCGTGTAGATGGGGTACATGTTTGGGGGTCCATGGCAGAGGAAACTTGTTTACCGCTTACCTCATGGTGGTCACAAAAGAGAGGGAGAGGCAGAGATCAGCAACCTCAAATCCCCTTCAAAGCCAAGCTTCATTCACATCACCAGAAGACCTCACTAAACCTCCTCCCTCGAATGGTCCAACCACCTCCTAATAGTGCCACGTTGTCCTAAGCCTTGGACACAGGGGTCAATTCTAGTCTGAATGACAGCAACTCCTATATGTAGATATTCCTATGGCTTGCTAAGGCCGTCTTGCTTTTTCCCACAGTGGCAAAATGTGGCTTGCGATATCGGTAGATGAAAGTTTGAAGTTGTCAACCCCATGTTCGTGTTCAAAGCAGTAGCAGTTTAGTGGTGTGAAGAGTAATGTAAGAATTATTCATTAGGGGGCTGGGGATATGGCCTAGTGGCAAGAGTGCCTGCCTCGGATACATGAGGCCCTAGGTTCGATTCCCCAGCACCACATATACAGAAAACGGCCAGAAGCGGCGCTGTGGCTCAAGTGGCAGAGTGCTAGCCTTGAGCGGGAAGAAGCCAGGGACGGTGCTCAGGCCCTGAGTCCAAGGCCCAGGACTGGCAAAAAAAAAAAAAAAAAAGAATTATTCATTAGGGTTGAAGCTGGCTCCTACGAAAGCAAACAGACAGTGGAGATTTCTGTTCATCTATAAGAAAATGTTCCATCCTCGGCAGTTTATTAGTTTAGGACTGTTTTGATTACTCAGAAGCCTTGCCAATGACCTATACTCCTTCCAATTTCCTTTCTGTCTTTGGGGTTGCATTATGGGTATGTAGCTTGGGAAGCAGCAGGTGGCGATGGGTAGAGGAGTCTCCTCCTTGTAGGCTTTTATGTTTTCATAATGAAAGGCAAGCCCGTGGGGGCCTTGTTGCTTAAGGCTCTGTGATCGTAACCATGTCACAAATTATGTCCTCTGGAGTGTGTCTAGTCACTCCAGGTGGACAAGCATCACCCTCTATGGGGACAGGGTGGATTTAATTGCAATCTGTAAAACCTGACCAGCCATCCATAGAATAGTAGTTTTCAAAGTGTGACCTAGGCATACCCAACACCAGCCACCCACGGGTAGCAGAGCATGAATGGTACATGCTTCCACACTCTCTGGGATGTCCAAGCGATCACACGAGCACACATGGGTCTCTTGGGGGTAAAAGTTTAGAGATGGACTTGTTAGCACCTCATAGGCCACTTTGCCAGAAGAAGAATCTTGAGCTGAAGACACAAAAAAGAAAATCGTCAGCCCTGCCCTATTTACCTAAAGCAGGTTATAAACTCATTACAACCAGGATGATCAAAAATTCCTCCACAGAAACAAACTATAGACCTTGATTAGATTAGATTCTCCTGGTGACAGGAGAATCCACGTTACACACTCATTAACAAGCTTGTGTCTTTCGTTCCTTCACTCAGAGTATTTGCCGTCCCAGAATTCATCCCATCTAAAATTCTAAGTCCTATTCTAAGTCCTACAGTCAATTTTCTAAAAAATCCTTCCTTCCTTCCTTCCTTCCTTCCTTCCTTCCTTCCTTCCTTCCTTCCTTCCTTCTTTCCTTCCTTCTTTCCTTCCTTCTTCCTTCCTTCCTTCCTTCCTTCCTTCTTTCCTTCCTTCCTTCCTTCCTTCCTTCCTTCCTTCTTCCTTCCTTCTTTCCTTCCTTCCTTCCTTCATTCTCTCCTTCCTTTTTTTTCTTTTTCTCCCAGATCAGGGTTCAAACTCAGTGTCTGAAGCTTGCTTGCACTCATTGGCTGGCACTATACCATCTGAGCCATACCTCCATCCCCTTCTTTCCTTAAGTTGCTCCATATGAACTGAAAAAAAAATAGCTAAGTATACTCACTAAATATATTCCCTGAGCATACTGATATCTTTAGGACACAGGCAACAATAATATATACTATGTTTCTCTTCCTTTTTAAGAAAAATGTACTAGAAAATTATAAATTGCAAATCATGAAAGTTGTACACGTTTTTGCCACATGTGGCTTGCTCTTCGGGCTCTGATGTCTGTGATCCAGGGAGCCATGGTGAAGAAAGCCATAAAATCATGAAGATCCTGCTATTAGGAGTTAAGAGCAGCCTAGGTTTAAGCACAAGCTGGTTATGGGGAAGGACCTGAGGACGTTCACAGAGCACAGCAGCGGGCCTCTCTAGGTAGTCATCTGAGTGCTCTAACGTTATGCCCTGGACCCAGAGAATATATTGTCCCTGACCTGAGTTTACAGACAGCTTATCTGTGTACGTGCTGTGTATCGCAGGCCCTTAGCAAGGAATTCGTGACTGCAGACGGTTTCTCTGAACCATCTACATCCACACTGGAACTTTAACATCTGTGTTTCTTCATCTGTTTCAAACCATGGTGATATTCTTCACAAAATTTGTGTTTCCCTATCTAAAGAGTTTCACTCAATGAATTTTTGCCAATGTCTTAGATACATTACTATATTACCAACAACATTTCCCCCTTCTGTCCATGAACTTAAGGTGCCAGGAGCTTTCTGAATTGGATCACTGACAAAGAAAGGTGAGTATGTGTGTGTGTGTGTGTGAGTGTGTGCGTGTGCACACCTAAGCACAAGTATGCATGCCCCTTGTATAGAAGCATAAAATGGAAAAACCATGTATTATTGATTCATTATTTCATTGCAGTCCTACTTGTTAATGAGGATTGTAGGTTTTCAAATTACTATTAAATTAATTGAGCTGAGAAACTAATCATATGCTTTTAAAATCGGTATAATGGGCACTACTAAAGCAAGCCTTAAACATTATGAAAAGGCCTAACTGTTTCCTTGTCCCTGATGTATAGGTAATAGAAAATGGAACAAAATGTTAATAACAACCCAATGTTCCATAATCAGAGAGGCAACATATCTATATCCATCTGCAATAAAATTATCATTCAGGAAGGCTTCTAAAACAAGGCATATATCTGTCTTTCTGTTCATTCTATTCATGAACAAGTGGTCTTGTGCATTCTTAAACACTTGCAACTTGCTGTCAAAGATGTTTAGATCAAGCAAATAATGTAATGTGCTTTGAAATTTAAGAGGTAAACTTGGGAAATCTGATTTTTTGTTTTTTGCCTCAAATGCAAAGTAGAAATCTCTGCATCTAAGGTAAAACATTTTGTGGCTTTGTATACAGCATCATACACTCTAAATTAACACCATCTTCAATCAGTTTTATTTAATTATAGAACAGTCACATGTTTGGACGAGATGGTGGGAAGAAGAAGAGTAAGATCAAAATCCAGTTTAAGGATAATCACCTAAACTTGTTAAATAGCATAAGTTACAACGAAAGGGATTAGATTTTTACCAGTGCTAACCACATAGAGTGGGGTATGGTATAATCCCAGCTACTCAGGAGGTAGACATAGGAGGCTAAGCCAGAATGAAAGCAAACTAAGAAAGGACGGAATGTGGCTTGCACAAGTGATAGAGCACTTGCCTAGCGAGTAGAAGGCACTGAGTTCAATCTCCTGCACTGGAAAAAAAAGTTATATTCCACAGAAGTCGTGGAATCATATTGTATATGTCAATGATGGGAACATTTCAAATTATGTATATTGTTTTTATGGGTGGTAGAGAAAGAGGTTTTTTTCCTAGGAACCTAATTTGTGCCTGGATCTGATCTGAGTACTCTGTCCTGCCCCACCAATCAACTCATTGTCCCCGTCCCCATAATACAACAGAGCTTGCAATGGAACTGTGTCCTTCCTGGCTGCTTCCTGCCCTCACACGGCTGAAGGTCCCCAGTGTTCTTCCCTTTTTCAGTCCCTTGTAGTTCAAAGTGGCAGTACTTCCTCCAAAACAATTATCTGTAAGACTCAGTCGATTCCTAGAAATCCTGCTAGACAAAAGCTACAGCCAAAATTTAACTGAGATATCCACTATGGACAAGGGGCAATGCCCTCGGTATTTCTGAAGTCTTGTCCTTTAAAGGAGTGAGTCTCAGAGGACTACCGTTAACGTTTACAGAAAGCCTCTTACCTGAAAGTCTCTAGAAGACATTGCCTTAGGCATTATTTTGTTCTGTAAATCTCTCATATCATAATTGCACAGATTGAAGCGTATACTGTGGTACTTAAGGGAATGGGCATAATGTGTAATGCTCAGATCAGAGTGAGTATTGTATCCAGCACTTATCATTTCCTGGAGTTGGACGCATTACAATGTTCTCTACCTGCTCCTCTGGAATGGCAGCTATCTGTGATAGGTGCTGTACTAGGATGTAACACTGTTCCTCCTGCCCATGGATTCCGTTCTCCACCCGCCTGCCCAGGCCCCATCCCAGCCTTCCCAGGACCTGTAAACCACGACTCCACGACTTCTACCAACTTCTATGAAACCAACTTTTCAGCAGTGACAACATGCAGTCCTTTGTCTTTCTATGCTTGACTTTTTCTTCCTCTCTCGGAGACAAGAATTGCACTAGGCAGGCCAGGCTGGCCTGTGAGCTATGATTCCCTGGCCTTAGCCCTTGATGGGCTGGGAATGCAGTGTGTGACACAACACCACACTTGGCCTGACTTCTTTCTTTTCCTTCCTTCCTTCCTTCCTCTCTCCCTCCTCCCCTTCCTCTCTCCTTCCCTCCCTTTCTTCCTTTCCTCCCCTTCCTTCCTTCCTTCCTTCCTTCCTTCCTTCCTTCCTTCTTTCCTCCCTCTCTAACTCCCTCCCTCTCTTCTTCATCCCTTCCTTCCTTTCCTCCTTTCTTTCTTTCTCTCTTTCTTTCTTTCATTCTTTCTTTCTTCCTTTCTTTCTTTCTTCTTTTTTTCCTTTCCTTTCCTTTCCTTTCCTTCCTTCCCTCCCTCCCTTGCTCTCTCTCTTTCTCTCTTCCTTTCTTCCCTTCCCTTCCCTCCTTTCTTTCTTTCTTTCTTTTTTCTTCCTTCCTTCCTTCCTTCTCTCCCTCACTCCCTCTTTCTCTTTTTCCTTCTTTTTCTTTCTTTCCTTCCTTCCTTCCTTCTTCCTTCCTTCCTTCCTTCCTTCCTTCTTCCTTCCTTCCTTCCTTCCTTTCTTTCTTTCTTCTCTTTCTTTCTTTCTTTCTTTCTTTCTTTCTTTCTTTCTTTTCTTTCTTTCCTTCTTCCTTCCTTCCTTCCTTCCTTCCTTCCTTCCTTCCTTCCTTCCTTCCTTCCTTCTTTTCTTTCTGTGGTACTAAGGTTTGAACTCAAGACCTCTCATGGCATTCCACTATTTGAACAATACCTCCAGCCTTTTTTAAAAAAACTTTAATTATTCTCCCAAATAGGATAACCACATTTGTGTTTAGAACAGCCTAGACCGTTATTCTATTCTCCTGTTTACCCACTTCCTGCATAACTAGAATGCTAGGTACATACACCTATATCCTATGTTTTAGTGGTTGAGATGAAATCTTGAGAACTTTTTTTTTTCCTGATTGGCCTCAAACTGTGATGCTCTTGATTTCTCACTATAGCTTCAATTAAAGGCACAAGCCACTGCTCTACACCGTTCTGAAAAGTCACACTCTTGTTGATTTTAAGTATGATTCATGAATAAAGCTATATACTATAAGATCTATGCCTGGGCAGTTATGAAAAATTCAAGTAGAAAAGCTCAGCTTTATTTTAAGATAACTCTAAAATCTACTAAACCTTATGTTCAACCTGTCTCCTGAAAAGACAAGCTGCTATTTAACAATCCCATTGTCTCTTCCTGTGTGTCAAATTATTTTTGTTTGTGAGATAGTTCAGCAGTCAGATCTAATGACAGCTTCTAAATTGTCATGAAAGGATTTGATTGGATTTTTAATAGCTTTGCATTAGCAATGGTCGTCTTTTAGCTATGGGGGTTGACAGAAGTTAGGAATTCCCCCCACAGCAGATTCCTCCCAGGCGTTCACATCTACAAGGAGCAAATCGTCTCGCTACTGAGCATGAACATGAAGGGGGACTTGACAGTAATAATGGTTCATACTGGCTCATTCATGCCAGAACAGGTTACAGACCTACTATTCCTATTTTATATGATAAATAGTTGTTTGCTTAAATTTCACTTTATGTTTCCTATTAGGACTGCATACTAATATATATTTGATAGGACTAAACGAACGAAATGAAAAATAGTGTATGCTATCCAAAGAGATAATAGTCTGTAATCTTTAAGATAGATTATATGCTTCTTAAACTTTTATTCTTAATGTAAAGTAGAAAAAGGTGACAAGTGGAAGGCAAAATATACCAGTTTGGTTATATATTATATTATATATTATACTTAATAAGGAGCATAATGATTTTGATTAAAAAGTGATCTATCGATGTCATACTGTGACCCAATGGAAATATTTGTAATTTATAAATTTAAATGTAAACACATTTTTGTTGACCAGGTCAATCTAATAAGGCTGGGATATAATGAAAAAAAAATTATAAGCTCCTAGGCCTCAGAGGCTCATTTGAGAGTCACTGGAGATTCTCCAACTACATAGAAAGCCTCTGTTTTGTACTATGCAACACACATTTCCAATTTTCTTCTTTTACTTATAAATGAATATTTATTTGTAGAATGTTCTAATTAATTAGTGACCTATTTGGAGCTAACACATGCCGTTAGATTTTTGCTTTTACATTTTAGTTTATTTTCCTTTACTTTTTTTCTTTTAGAAATTGTACTTTGTAGTAAAAATAAATCACTTGAAAGAAAAATAAATACCCTGTTAATAATATTACTTCTATATCAAAAGATTATTCTCATAGGTTTAGAGACAAGGAATGTTTTCCAGCTCTAATGAGTTTATATTGAAATAACTTCCCTGAATTATCAGCTCTATTTTGCCAACTTCAATGATGAGATCATTCTGAAGATAAAGGCCAGGATACTATGATCCATTTGTCAGTGGAAACTAAAATAAAACTCTAGGTAATATTTAGTGTATTTTTGGTGTTCCATAAGCAAAACAAACAGGATGAATGGATAGGTGATAGTTGTATAGATAGATAGATGAGGGACTGATTGTAGGATAGATAGATGATAGAAGATAGTCAGGTCGATTAATTAAGGATAGATGGGTAGTTGATTGATTGAAGGATAGTGAGAGGATAGACAGATGTATGGGTCAATGATAGGCATATATAGAAACAGAAATAAATAGACAATAGATGAGAAGATAGCTCATTGGACTGTTGGTTCAAGAGACGATGGTGTCTCATGGAAAGGTGTCTGTAAGTGCCACACTCCAGGATGCTGGTAGAATGACTCGTTTCATGTTCAAATGCTTCAGAACCAGGACAGCACTATAAGAGAATATAAAGGAATTCTACTGTAAGTCTCGGAGTCCTACAGCTTGGGAACCTGGAGTTTTACCAAGGACAAAAGAGAAAGTGGGTATTCCAGCTTCACAAAACAGACACATTTGATTTTTTTTTTTTGTTCTGCTTTTGTTGTTCCATAAGCCCTGGCAATTCCATAGTACCAACCTCAGTCCACTCAAGCACATTAATCTTCTGTGAGAACTTCCCCACAGAGGGACGGTAGAGTCACTTTGCAACCTCTTTCCTTAATCAAACCACCTGGTGCCTATCCTAAGACAGCACAGCCAGAACTCAGGCTGATCTAGAATGGCACAAGTTACAGCAAGTGAAGTTTTCTGGATTCTATCATTCAAGTCTTAAGCAAACAGAGGTGATGTTTTTGTTTTTTTGTTTTTTAAAGGTTTTTTCCAAAATTCCTCTAGACAGATTCGGTTGATAAGAAGTCATTATTCAGAAACAAACAAACAAAAGCTTTCATGGCAAGTTTGAAAAGAGCCAAAGACACGTAGCTTTCACTCCGACATCTTGCTTTCTACAAACATCTACATGTGGCTTTGTAACTGCGTAGAGGGCTATTGCTCTAAAGAAAATAGAATTTTGTATAAAACAGGGATATAAGCACAAAGAAGGAATGATATTTGCGAGGACTTACTTTTACTAGTTTGGAAACCATGCTAGACTTTATTCTTTTTTTTTTTTTTTTTACAAGAACAATGTATTCTGAGGTCTTTCTGTATTTTCTCTTCTTTATAAGACATGAAGCTTATTTTGTTTTTTAATTGTGTTTTTGTTGTTGTTGTTGTTGTTGCCAGTCCTGGGCCTCAAACTCAGGGCCTGAGCACTGTCCCTGGCTTCTCTTTGCTCAAGGCTAGATAGCACTCTGCCACTTGAACCACAGTGCCACTTCTGGCCATTTTCTATATATGTGGTGCTGAGGAATCAAACTTAGGGCTTCATGTATAAGAGACAAGCACTCTTACCACTAGGCCATATTCCCAGCCCCAAGAAGCTTATTGGTCTATTTAATTATTTACATATTGAAAGGCATGATTCTACGTAGCCCAGGATGACCTTGAACTTGTAATCCTTCTGCTTTAGCCTCTGAGTTCTAGGATTAGAGACCTTCACCACCACACCCATTAGACATGAAAGACTTACCTTACATTTCCCCAAGTTATATGAGAGTTCTAGGATAAGAGTTACTGATTCTTTTTTGTTTTTTTATACACCATTACTTACTTTTGTTATGATTGTTTTCTCTTCTTCTTCTTATCTCGGCTCGTTTTGGTTACTGAAAGTTAATTGTGTCCTAAAGTCCTGCTGATTGAGGAAGCATGGGAAAGAGCAAGCGCCCGTGCCAAAATAGTAAATTCAAAGGTAATGACTTTAACATCATAAAGTGCGTTGGAATCCTCCTGGAATAGTAATATTTTAACATGTGGAGTCTGGGTTGCTTTCTTCGCCTCTATAAATTTTGAGACCAATTAAGAAACACGTCGTAAATCCCTTCCATATCGGCCTGCTTTCTCCGACTTCTTGTCCTTTACTTTAACCTCCCTTGTCTCCCCACCCAGACTTCTCTGGCTATAGTTTGCCTTTCAAATATCCAAAAATTAAGGTCACATAAGAGCTGCATGGAAACATAAAACTTTTAGCCACAATAATCCCATCATCATTGTTCATAGATTATCCAGCAGGTATGAAAGCAGAAGTTGTTAAGACACAATTTTTGGAGCTTAAATGCTCAACAAAATTTCCAGGTCGGCTCCAGGAATTTTCCTAAGATTTTTCAAGGATTCTCCAGGGACTGTGTTCAAGCAAGGGAAGGTTGAAAGTGTCTCGCTTGTTTTCGTCTCTGGGAAGTGCTGGGGAACAGGTAGAAGGCCTTTTACCTAGGGAACCCTTTAAACAAGTGAAGGTATGAAAGCCAGGGCAACACAAGATTGCCTTCCCATCCCAGAGTCCCAGAAGGGCAAGTACTCTCAGCATGCTTTTGGAACATGTGGCCACTGTTAAAGCAACTTTTTCCTGTTTGTTTAATGTTTGGTTTAACAATGAGGTTCTCTTTAAAAGTGCTTCGATGTGTTAGAGAACCCTCGCTATTTCTCGGGCACTTAAAAATCTGTGCCCACTCCTGTTAAAAACCCCAACTCTTTCACAGTATTTGAAATTCCAAAAATAACTATACATATGCTTCTCATGGACAATAGATCATCCTTTCTGCCCTTGTTTCGAGTCTACTACTAGGATTCTAATACGGAGGACATAGAAATGCTATCTTTCCCAGAATTTTCAATTACAAAGTCATTCCTCAACACTGTATTAAATGCCTACCGTATTTTTGTACTTTTGTGAACTCGAGAATTTCTACCTTGAGTCAGGTCTATCCACCATTCAGCCAGCATTCCTTGAAAGGAAGCTTTAAGCGTTATTCCATAGGAGGATAATTTGTGTCAATACCAACCTTAACATCCATGTGCACCCAGGTTCTGATGAGTAATTTTAGTCATTTTTAATGCGCTCCCAATTCTTTCAGAATCATTTGCTTATGTTACTTCTTAGAATACTGAGTACGAAATATAACTTTAAAAGAGACCTTCCTTGTTAATGCTGTCCCTCTTAATAGGTCTAGATTTAGAAGGGGAGAGCCAGTTATCTAATTTTAAATGCGTTGAATTGGAAATGCCTCTAGACGATCCAATTGGGGTAGTTCGTCCATTTATGGAAATTAATATGACCACAGATAAATTCTATTTAAAATGAGAAGAGACAAAGTGCCAAGTAGAAGCCCTTGTGGGGATAGAAGAGACATTAGTATGTGAGTAGCAAAGAGGGGAAAGGAGCCAGCAAAAAAAAGCTAAGAAAGAAGCATTGATGTGAAGGAGGAACAGGAAGAGAAACCAGGAAGAAAAGCAAAACAAGCTCAGACACACAGAATTCAAAAAAACAAGTAAGTAGTCAATTAAACACAGCAAGTTGCCATTTGACATGGGGGGTGGGGGAGAGGGGAATGAGACTATTGGAAACCTTTGCCTGAATTGCTTAGAGTCCAATTAGAAAGGCTGGTTTTGAGCAGGAAGTAGAAAGAGGAAGCTTGCCATGTTCTTCCTAGGGGCTAGAGGCAGAGCTCCAGAATGTAACTAATAAGAGGATGAAAGTTTGAGAGCTTATACTGTTTTGTTTTTTGTTGCTCTAAGATATTTGGCCCCATTTATGGGATGCAGAATAAGAATAGCGCAGAGAAAGGGAATATCCTGGGAAATATAATTTCAAAGGAGATAGGCCAAAGGTGTTCAAGAGTCAGGGAAAGTCGCAGACTTTAAGTGGATAATCTCTTGTTCTAGAAGAGGCTAGGAAATGGATGAATTCTTTTTTAATTTTTTTTCCTTTATTGTCCAAGTGAAGAACAGAGGAGTTACAGTTTCATATGTGTGGCAGTGAGTACATTTCTTGTTCAACTTGTTACCTCCTCCCTCATTATGGATGAATTCTTATAAAATGTGTGTTGACAATGAGGGCAAGTGAAGGGATTTCTCCCCATCCCCCCCCCCCCCACAATCTCTAAAAGGGGAAGTTTCCCGCTGCAAGTGTGAGTTCAGATAGAATCTGGAGCTTATTTAAGAAATGGCAGGTGAGCAAAGCAAGTCGCAGAGCTTGCCACAGCCCAGCTGAGAATACAGCTAATATTATTTTAGGATATCAGTCACTAGCGTGTTGTGTTTTAATTTCCCCAGCATTAGGAAAACTACAGCACTGGCAACAGGATGGAAAAGAAAGGGAAAGATATGAAAACTTTCTGCGGATACTCAGGGTTTCGAGGCTGACACTCAGACTTCCCTTTATAAGCCTGAGATGATGGAAGCGATTCTGGGATCGTAAACTCTGGTATTGGAAAGAACATCAGTACTTGATTTACATCAGCCTGTAAGACTCAGTACAAGTCGCTTCACAGAGGAGGTCATTAAGCTTCAAAAGTCTGCCCAGTAGCTAGTTAATGAGTGAGTGAGATGTACCAGGAGAGGCAATACCATCAAACAACACAAGAAGCAGAGTTCCAAGGATGCTGGATTGCTGGGGTTTCATTAGACAAAGTGTTGTTTTTAAAGTTGAAGTGGTAGAACTACTTATGTGTAACATCAAGCCAGATGTTCGGGTGGGAGGAGGATAAAACTCAGAGTCTGGTGCACTCATGGCAACTAACTTATCAAGGAGCTATATCCTGATGCCCAATTCTAAGCATTTACCTCCTCTTCTGAAGGCTCGTATTCAACCAAAGAATACATAGCAGCTCCAGCAGTTGGAGCCAAAACACACCAGTAATTAGGCAACAAGGAACCAAAAGCATAATCAAAAGCACGCTCTTTCTGAGGTTTGTGTTCTCTGCTGCGGGAGCTACCTGAGCGTCAGTATATTTTGTTGTGCGAGGCCTTCATTAGGTCATAAATAAGCGTGTATTAAAACTTTATGAGAAAGAACAACATAGAAGAAACTTACTAGATGAAATCTCACACCGTAGGAATATCCTTGATAAGACAGCTTTCAGAATTAAAACGATTATATATCTATCTAAAAATGTTAAAAAAAAATCTAGAAACTTCTTTGGAACAGCATGCCAATTTCAAAGCAGCAACTTCCCAGACAACACTTGAGTTCATTCACCCTGCACCATAAGTGTACTGGGGGTTTTATTTGCTTTGTATTTTAGAAACAACATTTTCTTAAGGCTCCATATGTCGATGTAAGTTCCTGCTGCTTTTCAGTCCCCCCCTCCCCCCTTTCTTTTTGCCTTTAGGAAAGCTTTAGAAGCCGAAATAATGAGCACATAGAATCTACATCCACATGAATAGATAGCATGTTCCCTGATTCATACGCTTATCGCCATTAAACTTCTGCACATGCAAAGCTCCTATTAGGGACTTAGGGGTTGTAGATGAAAGAAATAACTATTAAAAATCTATCACTCGATGAATATGGCCCTTGTTCATAGGAAGTGGATTATCTCTTTTATATGTTGTACCTGAAAAGAGAAGAAAACCGAACTATCATGATTGCAGGTATGCTTATAAGTACTCCACACCCCCAAATTTTTGTTTGTTGCCAGATAATCTGTAAATGATTAATTCCTTGAAGAAGAATGTCAACACCTCTCTCTTTTAGAGGTAGGAGAAGAGTCAGGCTGCTGGTGGCGAGGTCCAAGAAGGAAAGTACAAGGGTCAGAGCCATAGCAATACACTTGGAGACCTGAGGGTACCGACAGCTAATGGGTAGGTGTTAGCCTCCATGGAACTGGTAGATCTGATCATGACAGTGAAAGACTGAAATAATTTCAGTAGTATTTAGTTCTTTCTGATCAAAGTTTAGAAGTCATCTATAGGGGCATTTCCCTGCTTAAATATATGATATCAGCCATATAGTCTCCCAGAAAAATACACATGCAAAGGTATTTTTACATGTATTTTACAGGTATTTCTCTTCGAAATCTATTAATAATCTCTTGTGAATAACATCAGGTTTAGAGAGCCTTCTAATACTTCTAATAGGTGTGTGTGTGTGTGTGTGTGTGTGTGTGTGTGTGTGTGTGTCTTAGGGCTTAAATCCAGGGGCTCAGTACTTTTTGCTCAAGGCAAATGGAGCCATAGCTCCATTCCTGGCCTTTTGGTGGCTAATTGGAGATACAAGTCTCATGGACTTTCTTGCCCAGGCTAGCTTTGAACCATGATCTTCAGATCTCAGCCTCCTGAGTAGCTAGGATTATGGGCTGAGCCACTAGAGCCTGGTAAGCCTTCTAATATCCATAACAAACATTTTTCTGCATGAATTTTGAGACTCTCTTTCTCACATATCATCACATTGGCTGAAATAGAGTCTCAAAGCTCCCAAGGAATGTGTTTATGGAATTGCTAGGGAAGTTATGAGGAAGGATTATTGTTTTTGTCCAAGAATGATGTTCAGATAATATCCTACTCTTGGGCCTGTCTTCTTGAGGATGGGGAAATTCAGAAATTATCTTGCATGCATGCATGCATGAATGGAGAGAAGAGCAGCAGAACACTGCTTGTGGGATATAGGCCAAGCTTAGCAGGAGCTTCCTTAAGGATATATTATACTGTGTTCTAGATTCTGGCACTGTGAAATCTCTACAAGAATGGCCGGGGTTCTCATAGCTCTGTTATATGACCTTGGAATCCACTTAAAGCTAGAAGCATGAAGAATCCAAGATAGAAGGGAAAGGGTAATCTCTAACTGTGGAGAAGTTGCCAGTTAAATAATTGAGCTCTAAACACGCCAGTGTCCATATTAAGGACTGATCATTTCCATCTGCTTCCTGTTTCTTTGAAATATATGCAATCAGAAAAACAATAGAAGCTGTTCAGTTTTTAAAAATGTTATTTATCATCCACAAAACAAAACCAAAAAATGTATTTTGTTAGTAAGATCTGCAATGTAAAATGTGCAAAAATTTTTTTGGGTTTTCTTGTTGTTGTTGGTTGTTTTTTTTTTTTTTACCATGTTCAAAAGATGTTTTCCATAGAAGAAGCAGAATGAAAGTGAGAGTTACAATAATTTAGCCAATTTAATCACTGAAGTTCTTCATCCAAATAATCTGGACTCTCAAGTTACTATGAGCTAGAATAATTTACATTAGCCAATCATATTGCTGTATGTTTGTTTGCCAGATTGTATGATACAGACTTAAATTGTGCGTGATAATTTTCTATGTGAATGACACGGTATAAATTATGCAGCAGTGATCTAATGACTGAACATCAAAGGAGACATCCACATGGTGGTTAAGCGTTATCTTTACAAGATGAACACAGGCCAGGCACAGTGTCTCATGGCAGTAATCCCAGCTCCTTAGGAGGCTCAGATCTGAGGATCCTGATTGGAAGCCAGCCCAGGTAGGAAAGTCTGTGAGGCTGTTATGTCTAATTAATCACCAAAACTCCAGGAATGGAGCTGTGGCTCAAGTAGTAGAGCATTAGCCTTGAAAGAGAGGATAAAAAGCTCGAGGATAAAAAGCTCATGGACAGTGCCCAGACCCATAGTTCAAGCCCCAGGACTGACACACATACACACACACACACACACACAATAAAAAAGATGAACAGAAAAGGAAAATATTTTTACCTTAGTTGTACATGAATTTAAGCTGTCTATCACTGTTCAGCTGTGAGGGTGCTAACCAGTTGTGAAAACTGGGTATTCTTGTCAGCAATGATATTTCTGCTCTGAACACACTGTTTTGGCATATTTATATGGGATCATTACCTATGGGACACGTTACTGCAGATCTAGATGACATCACATTCCTCTCCATGTTTTCTTCGTTTCCTTTCTCTATCCAGTGGTAAGGGTCAACCTGAGTTGGGAGATTCTTATTTCCATCATCAACTATCATTGGTTGAATAAATATTTCCCCAAGCCGTTTAGAACCTAGAGGCTCTTCCATGTGCTGGGAAGACCGCCATGAGCTAAGCAGTCCACCATTCCCACTCCCTGGGGCTTTTATACTTCAATTTGGGAGGAGAAGGACACCATGCAAATTGTTCTGGCAGGGATGGTCATTTTATCGGAAGGAGGAAGTTGGCCTCTAAAATTTGTCTTCCTATAAAGTGCATGGGTCAATTCTATTTGCTAACTTTAGCAGACACACTTCTGAGTCTGGCCAAGGGTCTGGTTTTGTGCTCCTTGCTGAGTTCCATTTTGCCTTTGTAGTGAATTCGGTATCACGCTGGAAATTCCTCAAGGTTTATAAATAGTCTAATCTGAGGAGTATAGACCAACTATACAGTCACACGGAGCATCAGACTTACTGTACAAGGTCCAAACTTGAGTAAATTCACTTGGCTAACTTTCAGCAGTCAACATTGACTATCAGGTTTCTGGCAGGAGCCAGCATGAAGTCATCTCTCCCACCTTCACTTGACCTCGGCCGGGGGCTGGAGGGCTCAGCTGCAATGCTTCATCATTCATCAAGGGACATCAATTCCATGTCGGTCCTGCTCTCTATCCTTGCTGAGCTTAACTAATACAAAAAAAAAAAGCAAAGCTTACTAATGAGAATCGATGTTTTTATACCATTCAGATATGTATTGGATTGCTTACATCATAGAGTTTTACACAAGAAAGCAAAAAGCATCATCAGTTCCAAATCTAACCTGAGTTTAATGACTTAAAAAAAACATATTGTTTTTATCTAGGTCAATACCTATTCTTCTATTTTTATGTGCCAATCATCATCAGAAAAAAGGTCAAAAAAGTAGAGCAAACAATGGTAAATACGAAATGCTTATGCTATTTCTTGTCTTTTGAGATGTATTATTCTAGTAAAAAATTGTTTATTTCAGACATGAATAGGAAAAAAGTTCCCAATATAATACATATAAATGATAATACCTGAAGATTCATTTGTTGAAAACTCTATTGTTTGATGTGATTCTAAATGTACAAATATAATATATGCAAGAATACATTAAGTGGTTGTTAATCCTGAAACATTATTTGGAGAAGAGGAGATGAGTCTTAAACTAGATAAGCAAATAAATGGAAAGCAAAACTCCAAATAAGAAATCTTAACCTAATAACTGGAGCTGGTTTTAGAATGTACCTTTCATTTTGTAGAAAAATCAAAAGTGAATCAATATTCACTGAGTATCAATTTGTGCAAATCCCTTTGCAAGATGAAGAGGAATGGGTCCCATTCCTCCCTGAAATGTTGTTCAATATGGATGGAGGGGTGAGAGGGCTGGATGAAGGATTCTGACATCTCAGGAGCTTTTTGGGATGGCAGCGATCACTTGATTTCCCATCGTCCAGTGACTTTCTTTACTGAAATTACAGATCTCACCACAGACACAGGGAGGGCTCGGTGTTTGAGAATACAGTTGAGGACTTCCTTCCTGTGGGATGTCTGAGCATTCTGAAGGTTGTCCAACTCAGGGAGCTCACCAAGTCTCCTTTTATCCATTAAGCCTGGAGTAAAGAACAAACCTGCAGATTCTGTCAACGTCAGTGATGTATGGCTGCTGAGAAATTCAAATTGCTTTGAGTGGGGGCAGCCAACAAAGCAATGTCCAACTGTAGGATGAGATCATAGCCTCATGCGCTCACTCTTTACGTGAGATGCATTCTGTATGCGGAGCCAAAACATGAGTTCATTGAGGAAATGGGGAAGTGCTTGCGTTTAACCCACCGGGGTCCAGATGCCCAGATGGCTAGGCATTCCACTGGGGATAACCCTAGACTCAGCCCTGCCCTCCTCAGAGACTTCACAATGATGGACAGGTAATTCAAGGAAAACGAAGATTTGCATTCCCCAGCGCACCACAGAGAACAAAGACTTGGATGACTAGGTGGGCGGACATTGCCCAGTGCACCAGCTGCTTATCAGTCACGAAAGCGGCAACTCCAGGTCCATAGTCTGGCTTAGCCTCCATGAGTTTGAGTGTCATAGAACCGCAGAATCTTACTGTGGCACCTCTCTCAAGCGTGCTGTTCAAAATGTGGATATATAGTCATAAGCGTGTTTGAAATGAGAAGTTGGCTTACAGAAGAGTAAGAATTCCTCTGAGACCTCTTGTGAAAGCAAGAAGAGATCGCTCTTAGCGCTAGTCCAAAATGTTTCCAGGCCACAGGAAACACATGTTATGCTTACCAGGGAGGGTAGGAAAGTCCAATGGAAAACTAAAACAGTGTGTGAGCATCAGGAATGAGTTTTTCACAAAACAGAGCCTTACAAAGAAGCAGTTAGGGAACACCAACTGCATTCAAACATGTTGTCTCACAAAGATAGCCTCCAGCCGGGCAACAGTGGCTCATACCTGTAATCCCAGCTACTCAGAAGGCTGAGATCTGAGGATCATGGTTTGAAATCAGTGTGGGCAGGAAAGTCTGTGAGATTCCTATCTTCAGTAAACTACAAAAAAAAAAAAAAAAAAAAGCCAGAAGTGGAGCTGTGACTCCAAGTGGTGCCTTGAGCCAAAGAAGCTCAGTGTTGGGTTATGACCTTGGAGAGAAGGCCTCCTTCTTCCCCTTCTGTTTTATTGCCTGTCCTCTTCTGTATTTTCTCCCTGTATCTAAGTTTTCTGGATAAAATACAGAATATCCCGTTACATTTGTATTTCGCATAAGCAATGAATAATTTGATTCATTAATTATTCATTGACGGAATTATAACTTGTTTATCTGATATTCAAATTTATCTGGGCATCCTCTTTTTTTTTTTTTTTTGACTTGCTAAATCTGCCAACTCCTACCAATATCCCATGCAGTCCATCCCATTCAAGATTAGGAGCAGACAAGGGAAGAGAATTGTAATTAATAATAGCATCCAGGGAAAACGTGGTCAGATGAGTCAGGTTGGCTCTGACACCTGGCTCTTGAGAGACTTCATTTCACTGAGGAGATTGTTGTTTTATCACGTGTCTTTCTGGTCAGTGGTCACATCGGCCCCGTTGTCTCTTCCGCAGAGCATTGGCTGCTTCTTTTTCTTCTATTGCTAATGGCTTAGACGCTGGATGAAGTGGTTAGAGCCCTGGTACTGTTTGCAGGGGAGGGCTTCTACGCTGTGTCTGAAGGACATGTCTTCTCACTGGGAGGAAGATGAGCTCAAGCTTCAAGTTTTTGTTTTCATTCCCATCCTTCCACAGAGCACCGGGCCGGCATCGCTGCCAAGTCAGCGTCTTGGTTTGGCTCAATCAGTTTTACATATGAGTGATTTAGATATTAAGTAAAATCTTGAAGATGAAAACATTGCCGTGTTTGCTGCTCTCACACATTTATGGTGGAGAAATATTTTCAAATATGCATTGCCTTTGGACTGATTAATAATGAAGGAAAGAAAAAAACAAATCTTCTGTATTGTATACTCATGGAGGAGGAAACTGAAAAGTCTTGCACTTAAAAAAAACAGTTTAGGATTGATTGATGTAAGTTATGGAAATGTGTCAAGCTTAACAGCTTTCAAGCACTTTTTTTCTCATGTAAAGATTTAAACTGGCAAGAAATTATATATTTTAGTCTTGGTAATTATATCAATAACTTCCATGATATATAGAATTTTTCACTAGCACATCAAGTCTTACAACACATTTTCACCTCTACTACATAGATCATATAGAGGATATAGAACATACTTAGGATGCAGGCTATCAATCAGATACTGAATCATTCCACTGTGAATTGGAATCCTCCAAACAATAAGACAAAAACCGCAAAAATTGCCAATATGTGTGTCAATAAATTATTTTAGCTTTTTGAGGCAGTCTTGTTATGTAGCCTGGATATGAACTGGATTTGAACTCATAATGTTCCTGTATCAGCTCCCTAACTACTGTGATGATATGTGTGCACAACCCTACCTGACTCCAGTTGACTTTGTAAATATATCCAGAGGGAGAATTCTTGCATTATAGTAGTGCGTAAGTACTCTCATTTGTTAGGACTTGGAGTTTATTGTCTATGAGTCTTCTTAATAACCAAACATAATCTACTTGAGTTTGTCATTTAATTTGTTGTGAATTCATTCTTACTTGTGAGACTATTCCAAACGTTCCAGAAATTCCTTTTATTTCTTTCATGCTTTTAACCCAAGATTGGCTCTTCTACATGACCGCTCACCCTTGCAACTTAAATATCAGAACCTACCTGCCTGACAAGGAAATGGGGACAGGGGGCTACAAAAGAATAAGGAAGTAAAAAGGATTAAAGAATGAGGAAATAAGGTCAGGGCAGGACAGTATATCCCTGTCATTACAGACTTACAAGAGACAGAAAGGAGACCCACCAATCAGAAAGCCGTTTTCTGGACTAATTCTCACTATTTAGCCCAAGGCCATGCTCTGTAATGAAGGCATTGGAAGAGCCAGTATGTCTGTCTGTGCCACGTGCTCTCTTACGCCACCATATTTCTTTTCTAATTAACTTTCCTGGAACCATTTTTAAGATTAAAAAAAAAAGAATTTCTTTTTTCTGTCTGCTAATAGAAACCAGGAAGGATGCAAATGACTGACTTTGTAACTTTTCCCAGTATTTTATTTGGAATAAAATTACGCCATAAGCAGAAGAGTGACAAACCTCAGCAGAACTACTGATAATGAAAATGGCACAATGATTCTGTTTGAGTATGAATGAACAGTAAGGAAGAGCTTAGTGGGAGAAGTGAACACACACACACACACACATACACATAAGCTCTCTCTCTCTCTCTCTCTCTCTCTCTCACACACACACACACACAATCTCATTGTTCCAGAGCGACAACATTCTAAGACTCCAAGGTCACACTCAACCCTAATTTTCACCCCATGGAAAAGTGCTTTACAGTGAATGAATTAGAACAATAAGAAGAGTTTTGTATGGAAAACCAAAGACAGAAGTCACAGTAGTTAAAAATTCATGAAAACTATGCTCACTTGCACTGAAATGTTTTCTTTCTTTTATTTATTTATTATTTATTTATTTTTGCCAGACCTGGGGCTTGAACTCAGGGCTCAAGCACTGTCCCTGGCTTCTTTTTGCTCAAGGCTAGCACTCTACCACTTGAGCCACAGCGCCACTTCTATTTTTTTCTATAAATATGGTACTGAAGAATTGAACCCAGGGCTTCATGTATAGGAGGCAAGCACTCTACAGCCCCTGTGGTTTCATTAAACAAACAAACAAACAACAAAACACTTTCTCTATGTGCATGTTAACTTGTGGCATATAATGGATACAGTAATATGTCTTTCCCTCAGCTTAGCAAAGTGTCTAGAAAAAATACGCAAAATTTGTAATGTGACCATAAAATAAATAAATAAAATAAAATAGATCCCCCTAAAAGCACCTGCCCAGGTGACTTATAAATCCATTACTTGCCACCCCAACACCACTTCACTTTCTTCCTCAACAATCAGCGTATAAATGCGACTCTACCCCAAATCTGAAATGCCGGACATCTTTGTTCTGCTTTCTGCTTTTCCTTTCACGCTTTCTCCTTCTCCCCTAATGCTTCTAGTCTGCTCTCCCACCAGGGAAACTCCACATCAGACGCGCCCCCCCACCCCCATGACATCTGCCTTTCCTCAGCCCCCAAACCAGCTCCCATCTCAGGAGTCTCTCCAGTATCTTCCACTTCTTATCCTGACACTAAGCAGGGGATGTGATCTTTCTTTTGGGCTTGATTTTAAGAATCAAGTAGATTGTTGTTTCATCCGGGATGGCCCCAGAGACCCCCGAGACCCCAGACTCCGAGGTAAGAAAATAGGGCTGTTCATTCTGTGTGTCTGTGTCTGTGTGATTTGTAGTTTTGTTTTCTGTTTAGGCCAGCCGCTTGAATCTGAACCTGTAGGTAGTGAAGGACCAGCCGGAGTGGACACGCTCGTATGGGCAGTCCTGGAGGACTTAGAGAACACCTCAAGCCCTCCACAGGGGGCTCAGGCTTCCCACTACCACCCTGAACCTGAAGGACTGGACCGGGAGGCCCTTCTAACGGGTGTCTGTCCAGTCCACTCTATATTTGGGGTTGTCTGGTCCGCTCCTACACAGGAACGGGAGAGAGAGAGCCTCAAGACTGTGTGGTCTGCCCCCTCACAGGGGCAGGAGAGACACAGTGAGACTTGTGTGGTCTACCCCCTCACAGGGGCAGGAGAGACACAGTTGAACCTGTAAGCCGCGGCTCCCTCCTAACCTCCGCTGTGTCGGTGGGTAGGACGAGGCCCGAGTTGCAAATCGCTTAAATAAAGCCTTGCCTTGCTTTTGCATTTCGGAATGTCTGGGTCTCGGTGGTCTTCTTGGTGGTGGTTTCGCGACTTGGCACAACATTTATATTTAAAAGAAATACCACAGGCTCTATTTCCAATTATTTCTCAACAAGTAACCCTCGCATTAGGTGTCATTTCCAAGGTGTAATTTATGTGAGAATTTAAGGAGTTGCTTCTACACGTTAAGTTTAACATCATCTATTTCAATTCACTCTATTTCATTTCAAATTAATTAGGAAAATACTGCAATTCTGATAAAAATTTGAAGGAATGGCACATCTTGTGAGAGTATTATTTGTGTAAAGTTTCTCTGCTTATCAACATAATATGATAATGAATTTTTTAATCTTGATTTTTGGATGGGTACATTTAAATAATAAGCAAGGCCATGAAATATTTTGACATCTGGATTAGTGGAATAGGAGAAATAGTTAAATTTACACCAACTGATAAAGGCTTTCTACCGTCTAAGGAGTAGAAGAAAAAGATTATCAGCACTAATCTGCATGGAAATACAGAGAGAACTGACAACTTGCAAAGAATATTGATTAGAAGAAAAGACGTGACTTGGAATCAGTGTAGTTTTGTTTCAAGAACTGAATGAAAATTGAGGAAATCACTAGTATTTCACACTGTTAACTTCAAAGCCTGTTCATAAAATGGGAAGTGTAGGCAGGTCAATAATCGGTAGGACATCTGTAGTTAATGAAAAGATTTTCTGGTCACATTTAAGGAAGTTCCAATAATCTGTCCTTCTTCATGCAGAAATTTCTTATTCTTGACCATAATGGATTCGAGACTGGCTAACATTTAGTTGGCATATGATTGCAAAGAATTTTGTCAATATAAAATATGATATAAGTACCATAGAATCCATTACTTCTTACTCAATTTACAAGGAACAATTAATGAACAATGCAGTAGTATAGCACAGCCTAACTAATGGAAATTTAACTTTCTTATAGCTTTAGACCATCTGAGCACATGGAATCATTTTTGAAAGTCAAATAGAATTTCAGTGCATATATTATTGATGCTATTTGGTAGTCTGTCTTTGAATGGATACATATATAATATTTCACACAGAAAATTACATATGTATGCATTTCTGAAATCTTCCATTTCCTGTACAAGGTAATAATTCTTATTATAGGGTTCATATATTTATCGATAAATTTCTCGGTAAAACTTACCATACAAACTCCCTTCACTAAGCATTATGAATAATTTGCAATAAAATCAGTTTTCTTTTTAAAGCTAATTTATCCTTTATTTGAAGAACGTTACTTTTTTTTTTTTAAGGTTGGAACTGTGGTGACATGATCAAAAGGTTATATAAGAAGTTTGCAAAGCTCAAGCTTGCTGGGGTGTGACCCAACATTCAACCCAACACTCAAGCCAGGTTACCATTTTTCAAGTCCACATTATTATATCACTCTTGGTTGTTTCAGCAGTATGCCTCAAGAGACTCGTTTTGGGAACTTACCTTCACCTCATCTCCCAGGCAGGTAGTTGGCCGTTCAAACAATGAGAAAATCTCTGAGGTTCTTCATGTCTGTTTTTTCCCACTTTTCCCCCTCAAAAACAGGAGGATCCCCAAATACGAGAAACAGGTGTATCCATGAAGGCCAATATCATCTGCTGAAACAACAAAGAGTGATTATAATAATGTGGAGTGAACCAAACAGATTTCGGGTGTTGGGTCTCATCACTTTCAACGACAGCAACAACAGCACGCTCAGGTGTAAGAAAGCATCTAATCAACTATCTGGCTTTGTATGGTCATAAGTATCTCAGAGGAGGTAACATGTATATTTAGATCTTCACATGGAAAATATCCCAATTTTGATATTCTCTTCTCTTTAATTTGGGAGTTTTCTTTAACTCTGTAACCCCTCTAATAGACACAAGGAACATAAGGATAAATTTTTCATGAACTGTGTATAAGAGAAGACAATAGTGCCCACATTCAAGTGCCCCCAAGATTCACCCCTCCTCTCCCTTTCCTTATAAGAGTAGGGTATTGATATTGCATTTAAGATGTTTGTTTATCAAAGTAAATGTACCAGCATGCCATAAGTGGTCATCTAAAAGATGTTAAGAGCACTGGAAAATAATATCTTAAAATAAACTGCAAGAATTTGGGTAAATATTATGCTGTAGTCACAAAATGTTTAGGATAATAACATCCCATAGACAAATTAAGATGTCACTTCAGTCGTTATTATATACAGAGGAATGAAAATAGGAAAGTGACTTAGTGGCAAGAATGACCAATACACGCTGGTAAATATTTAATCATGAATAATGCAAACACCCCAGGTGCTGAATAAGAAGCTGATGATTCTAGACAGGAATAGTAATAGAAGAATGTGTAATTCCAGGTAACATAAGAGGCAGTATCCTCTATTTCATAACTCCAGGTGGAATTACCTGCTTTCACAATTTATTAATAAGTGGAAAGCTCAACACGGCTGTGTAGAGGGAAGTGAAGAATGCCAAAGATAAAGCGGTGTTTGATCTTGCTGCTGCGATTCCTTTTAGCGTTTGACATTGTAATTCAGCCTATTAAAAAGCAAGTGTCTTCATGATACTCGTCTTCCACGAGTGTGTTTTAAACTGCCGGCACATTTGAACAGCAAAGGACATTCTGTGTCACCATTTTCATTTCATTGTGATCGCTCAGAGACTCACTCTGGGGTTGAACTCATGAACTCTTTGTACAAATGACTGTCAGCTCCGAGTTCATGATCCTTTTCTCTAAGTACAATATTCCTACTTTACTTGGATGGGGCTGAGGAATTGGTAGGTACCTGTTTGCCCTGGAGCTGAGTTTCTTACGGATGGTCTCCAGCCCAGCCTGCCTTTCCCCAGACATTTCCAGCTTTTCTTGGAGGTCGAGACAGCAGGTGGTAGTGATGAAGAAGAGCTCTTTGCATTCCGAATGGGAGGAATTGGGGAGCCCTTTCCTTGCTGTCTGAATATCTTGGAACTGTGTCCCATGGTTATGAAGGAATCTTTCTTCCTGGCCCCCCACTGAGCTTTGCTTTGTTTCTGCAGTCGCTGAGCTGAAACCAGTTGAGTGTTGGCGCATACCCCCTATGGTCATTAGCAGCGAATCTGTAATTAATTTCTAATCATTTAAAGTTAATGGGACTCTGTGTGTGTACATGCATGCACACGTGTGTATGTGTGTGCCGATGCACATGCTATTTGTGAGTTCGAAATGACTATTTTTCTCAGCTTCCCCTGCATTCATATTTTGTTTGCCTTTTTACCGGTGGGCTTTGGATATAAACTTGTTTTCATATTACACACATGAAGAAGTGGCTCACTTTTGGAACATCTTGCTGATTTTTGAGGCCAGATGTGCCTCTGTGTGTGTGTGTGTGTGTGTGTGTGTGTGTGTGTGTGTGTGTGCCAGTCCTGAGGCTTGAACTCAGGGCCTGGGTACTGTTCCTCAGTGTTTTAGCTCAAGGATAACACTATACTACCTGAGCCACAGCTCTACCTCTGGCCTTTTGGTGATTAGTCGGAGTCTCATAGACTCTCCTGCCTGACTCTGAGCTGTGAGCCTCAGATTCCAGCCACCCGAGTAGCCAGGATGACAGGTATGAGCCACCGGCTCCCGACTTGAGGTGAGAATATTTTATTGGCACATTAGTACAACTCATGAAACTATTTCAAAGTGAGGTTCAGACCTAGTTTTACATGTTTCTTTCTGGAAAACAATGGAAAAAGAGAGTGTTAACGAATTGGCCACATAGGAGATATTGCTTAGGAAGGGTGTTCTAAAAATAGCTCATAGGAAAGGAAATGAAAAATTTAAAAACTGAAAGCACTGCTCCAGCCTAAGACCATTTCATATCAATGGCACATTGTGTATTTACTCTAAAAATACAGCAGTAGTTTCTGTCTTCCTTCCAATGACCATGCATTATAAATGTAATTAAGAGAATAAAAATATATTCCAAACAAAATACATCATAGCATGTATGTGTTCAGCTAGGTATGTGCTGAAAGGAATATGAATTCAGGTATTTGGTGAAATCCGACGGTTTACAAAGCCATATGACAGATTCAAAGCTTGGGAAGACTTAGCCGAGCAGCAGAAGCCCGTGGGGAGAAGATGCCATCGGAAAGCAGTGTAAACCCCATGGACGTCCATGGTCCTAGGTGTCTAACACAGTGCTTCACAACACTGGTGCTTAGCGGTGAAAAGTTAATACGGTTGCATTTGCTTGTCACAAAAAGACTCAAAGTATAGATGCCGAATCTTCAGCTACGAGGAACATTAAACCATGGCAATAGAAACTTTTCTCCTAAATATGTATATATCTGTGAATTTAAATAAGCAAAGAACTTACTTATCTTCCTCTTGTTCTTACAAACATGACAGTAGGAGTTCAAAGCCAGCAGGTTTGAGAATGGGAATTTTATTTTTGTCCTCTGGTTATATAATCAGAAAGAGAAATTAACCACTTTTCTTCTCAGTTTCAACAACTCTTTAGTGGCTTCTATTGAGGAGGTTCGTACTGAGGATGGAAAGAAATGAAGATTCTAAGTAATTTATCACAATGCCTGGCCTATAAAATAAATATTTTTACTGTTACTCATATCTGCATTATTCCTGGTTTGGGGGCGAGTTGCTCAAAATTCATAATCATTATAATTTCCCCTTTGTGTTCAGAAATAAGTGCCTCATTCTCGCAAAGACAAAGAAGCCATGTAAAGAAATGATGGAGAAAAGCATGCCGTCAGTGGTACTGTCATGCAGCAGGCCTGTAGTTCCTTCTGCTCATGCTAAGGGCCTATCTTTTGCATTCTGAATTATGTAGGGTTCTGGATTGCAGGGCTGAAGCAATGTCTTTGATAAAGAGTATTTCAGTTGCTTGTAGCCAGGTGAGTCTAGTCCAGATCTGCCCAGCAACAAATCATCAGGACAGCAAGTGCCTGGGTAAAGGAGAATCAGTCAGCTGGAGTTGAGTTTGAATCTAGGGAAGATGAATGAGGTTCCTGTCTGCTAGCGGGTGACAAGGCTCTGGAAAGAAGGGAAGGCCTGGGTTTAACTTCTGTGTCAGTCAGCTTTTTAGGACTATAACAAACACCTGAAATAATCGACCTATAATGACAAGGGAATTCTTTTGGTTCATGCATGTGAAACATTTCCTTCTATGATAAATTACCTCCTTTGGTTTGGGCTTGTGTTTAGGGCAGCCCATAATGGCAGAAATGCCTGGTGATGGAAAATTATCCCACCCACGCTGGAGAATCAAAATAAATAGGAGCGGCATGGGTTACACTGTCTCCTTCAAATGCCCCCTTTCCCCCCAGCAAGCTGAAGATCTCCCACTAGACCCAACCTCTTCAAGGTTTCAACACCTCCCAATATCACCAGTGGCCTCCTTTTATAATGAAAAGAAAATCAGAATTCCTGTCCTCCTCTAAAGTAATATGTTCTCTTTGACCTCACCCCTTATCCCCCCCCCCCCCGACTCCCTTTTTACTTAGTGCATTCCATGGGAACTCAACTCTTCGAAACCTTTTTGGGATTTCTGAAATGACAGATTTTAAAACTTAAGTTCTCTGCATTTGTCAGGACTTCTTGCTCAAATGTCTTTGCTTCGAAATCCACGTGGCTGGCTGTTTCTCATTCTTCGTGTCTCTGCTCGAGAGTCATCTCCCCAGTGACTCCTGGGGAATTTCCCTCTGTAGATCTTGTATTTGTTTTCTCCTGAATATTTGGGATGATATTATCAAGTCATTTACCAACTCCTACAATGTCACACTCCTACAATGTCTCAGATTTCAAATGTCTGCGTAACACAAGGGCAAAATTGCAAGATGTATTGGCATGGGGTGGTGCTAGGTTGAATACAGTCCCACACAACTTTACACCCACCTGGAACCTGGTAATGTGATCTCTTTTGGAAATAAGTCTTTGTAGTTTTAGTCAAGTTAAGGTGAGCACGAGTCTTACATCCAATAGGAATGTTGTTCTAATAAGAGGGAAATTTGATCATAGAGCTCTTACCTGCAGAGAGAACACAAATTAAGACGGAGGTGGAGTTTGGAGTTTGGCTACTACAAACAGAGAAGAATAAGAACTGACACCACTCATGAGCAGCTAGGCAAAGCATTGTCCATAAGTCCTTCAGAGAGAGCAAAACCCGACTGACACCTTGATTTCAGACACTGGGATTTCAGAACAGCGAGGGAATGAATTTCTGTACATTGTTTCAGCAGCCTTACAGATCTAAACAACAAAGCCAAACAGAACTCAAAGCCTGTCACTTATAAAGCATTTTAAGCACTGTTACAAAGTGATCAGGATCATAGAAACAAAGGAAAAGCATAAATCCAGTTCAGTTATGAAATAATTTTATAACACAATATAAAAGTATGGAAATAAGACAGGAGGATGTCCACATTAAAAAAAAAAAGAAACTGTGTGGTTAGAAATCCATAGCAATTGGTGAAAATTTTAAGTATAAATCAAGAAGGACTTGCCATTTAGCAAAGCAGTTTATGGAGACAACATATCCTGATGTATTCCCTCCTTTCAACATTCTCACCCATTCCTCCCCTACTTCTTCTTGTTTAAAGATAAACATTGGATTCATATCTGCATTCTCCCCCTCTTCTCCTCTTCATTCTGTCCTAAGTATATACCCTAATTTAGTGAATGATCACCCTATTCTTGAGAAATCTTGATTGTTTTTAAGGGTAACTATCATGATTATATTATGTAGAAATCTAATACCAGGTAAATTTTTAGTATAATGAAGTTATATGCAAGTCTCTACACTGTTCTCAGATGATTTATACATAAATTTCTAGAAGATTTGAGCGTAATTTTAGGGACTATGAATACTCTTAATGGTCTTGATAAACATTTAAAAATTCATTCCATAAAAATGTGCTAAGTTAACTTATTACCATTAACAAATGAGAATATCTCTTTCCTAATGAACTTTTCAACACCAGATATGAACATTTTGCTTTTCAGTCTTGTCAGTTTGATAGTTTAAAAATATCTAACCTTAATTGTTATTACTTTATTATGAGTGAGGGAGATCATGTTAAATTCTTTTTTCTGTTAATTAAATCTTCATTATAAGTCAGCAACAAGAGAAATGGTAAGATATAGTACTTTTTTTTAAAAAAAGAGAAAGCTACTTAACTTATAGCAATGGATAATTTCAAGTGTACCATATAAAAATAAAATGGAAAGCTTAAAATTATAATTGAGACCTTTGTTCCTTTCTGGGTTCAGCTAAGAAATTACACACAAAAATTGAATTCTCTAGTATCAAAGGCATATAAATTTATAGATGAACAATTTAACATTTGGACCAAAAGGTGAATGTTATTGCTAATTATCCATTGTGACATGGTGGCTAATGAGAAGGGAAGGGGTGGGGGAGGTGGTAAAATATGGTTCCAAGTATATAAGAATTATCTAGGTAATTTTTTTACTTACAGAGTGTTATCCATAAGATTTTATAGATATAGAATGGAAAAAACCATCAAGTTAATGCCTTATTTATTTATTTTTGCCAGTCCTGGGGCTTGGACTCAGGACCTGAGCACTGTCCCTGGCTTCTTTTTGCTCAAGGCTAGCACTCTGCCACTTGAGCCACAGCGCCACTTCTGGCCATTTTCTGTATATGTGGTGCTGGGGAATTGAACCCAGGGCCTCATGTATACGAGGCAAGCTCTCTTGCCACTAGGCCATATCCCCAGCCCCAAGGTAATGCTTTAGATGTGCTTTAGACATTTGTTCTTAGCTCCAAGGTTTACCATGAATAGGGCTGAAGAACAAATAGTGTGTTGTGTAGGGGCTCTGAGCTTTAGGTGAGAACTTCCTAGTCTGTTTTGACATTGAAGTTGACCTTGGAATGCAAGAAGAGGAGCAGAATTCCTGGTGAACACCCCTCCTTTCCTATCATACACACCGTCATCCTGACAGCATTTCCTGAGCAGGGTATAGAATGGTATTGAGCCTCTCTAGCTGCATCACCGGTTTTGTTTTGTTTTGTTACCTATCTTCCTAGACTTTTTCACCTATGTATGCCGTGCCCTAACTTTCCAAGAGAGTCAAGTAACTGGTAGTAAAGTAAGAATGTAGATGTGTTGTTGTATAATTACTGTGATATACAGGACTCAAAAGCCATTGCCAAACATCTAATCCTGGGACTGCTAGGTCTCCATCTTTTTTGGAGGTTAAATCCTAAAGTTAGAAAAACATCAACTAAAAACAAAAAAGAAAAACATCAACTATATGATAAAAATGAATTAAATTATTGTAGTCATTTACAAGAATTACAGTCAGAATAAAGAACTTTTTCACACTGCTAATACTATTGAGAGTATGTCCAGGAGTAGATATTAGATAGGTTTGATCTAAAATTTAAATATAAATGACTGTCAGAGGGTGATTTCATCTTAAATTCTGATTTTTTTTTACAATTAGGATTAATATGATTGAATCCAATTGAAATTAGAATCAAGATAAAATCCAATTGAAAATTAGATTGTGTATGTGATGATATTGATGGTATACCTTAAATGATACATATCTGCAGTCTCTATACAATTTATATATATATATATATATGTATATATGGTTAAAACGATGCTTGTCACATCTATTTGCAATCAGCTAACCACAAGTGGATCCTGTAATTCAAGTGCATGACCAACAGGTGGCGATCACTCACACTCAAACCTAAAATACACGCTCAGTAAAAAAATGTACCAGGGATTTCTACACTTGCTTTAATTATCTGTAAGAATATAATCTCTTGAGGGTAAGATAATTCTCCACGCCCACACTAAATCATTACTAAGAGTAATGACTTTCATTTATCTGGTTATAAAGGTTATTTTTACTTGTCAACATTGATTGCATTCAGAGACACCGAAATTGCTGATAAAACATTACTTTGGGTGCTCCTATGAGGATGTGTCTGGAAAGGATCACCAGATGAACCAGGAGATGGAGTAAACATGATCTACCCACATAGGCCCAGAGAACAACAAACAAACAAACAATAAAAACAGAAAAAAGGACAATTTTCCTTCTCATCTAGAACACATCTCTCTTAAGCCATCAAACACTAGAGCTCCAGCTTTTCATGTCTTCAGACTCTGAGATTCCAACCAAACATACTCTTCAGCCTCAGCACTCAGACGAAAACACCCCACCATGTTGCCAGGTTCTCTAGCTCACAGTCCTTGCAAGAGTCCTCAAGGCTACCTAATTGGGTAAGCCAGTTCCCATACTGAATCCTCTCCAGGGGAAGCTGGGGTATAAGGCGCATGACCTTCAAAGCACACTGTTCTCTTCCTCTGGGCTTCTTGGCTACCATGAGTTAAATGAAGAGGCCATTGGCCTCTGCCACAACCCGCTGATGTACTGCCACAGGCTCAAAGCAAGTAGGAAGGGATTTGGGACTAGAATCCCTGTAGCTGAGAGTCTAAAGAAGACTTTCTTCTTTTTAAGTTGCTCATCTTGTGTTTTGTCACAGTGGCTGAAATCTAACATATGTGGAAAGCCCCTGAGTTTTGTTTCTTAGAAAGCTACTACTGCTCAGTCGTTTCCTGTAAAACAAAACAAAACAAAAACCAATGTTCAAAATGTACTTTTCTTTGAAAATACGAAATCAACATATGCTGATGATATTGAAAATAGATGGTACAATTTTAAATTATAAAGCGTATATTCCAGTGAGGGAGCTCACGTAACATGCACAGATCAGTGTGTTACTTTCTAAAAGGAAAAGTAGACAGGGTATATAAAAAAAATAGCACACTGAGTGGAGTGACAAGGTTAATTCACCAAAATAAGCCATGCATTATAAAATTGATTTAAAAAATTGTCCAAGAGGCATGAAGCACTTAGTGGCAATCGGAGCAATGAACTTATACTTTCCCTAGAACTGAAGACATTTCTTAATAAGGTTCAGAAAACCTGATTTATAAGGTCAGCGATTATGGGTTGGAGAAATGAGATATATGAATGAGGAGAGAAATAGTTTGAATAACTGAGATCGAAGGTAATTGAGAATGGGGAGCGGTCAGGGCTAACTAATGGACTGCTGCAGGGATAAATATTAGGACTGATTTCAGTTCGCTTTATACATCAATGACCTGAAAGAGAGAGTATACATTACGAGAGTAAAATCTGCTGACATGGCGATCGTTGTGTATCGGGGAGGAAGTCACAGCGAATGCTTACACTAACTTGGACAGGCTAAAACCATAGAGTGATAAGTGGCTTACTCAATTCAATCTTAAGGGGAAAATTCCAAGAACTTAAAACCATAAGAAAAGGAAATATAGGCCCCTTAAGAAAATCTCTGGAGGACTGAGCTTGAAAGAACTACATTGAGCTAAATCTTTTAGCTATGCTTCGAAGGAAAAACACAAAGAGGATGTATGCAAATTGGCAATTCATCATATGGAAATAGTATCACTGGACTAGAAAGATCTATATCTGCCTTAAGATTCATGTGTCCTAATTTCTCAACCACCCAGTTTTCCACCTTGAATCCTAATACAGCTTCGTAATGTTGAGACAGTATCTACATTTTAGCTACTCTGATGAAATAATACTTGTCAGAATAAACTGGCAACCTCTCGTCTGACCATCCACATGTACATAGAAATGTTTCATTAACTGTGAGCACAGGGGTCACAGGTGAAGGATACTTCATTCCCAACACTTTTGAGTTGCTATGGGCATCTTTACTACTAAAAATCAGGGTATCTGTAGAACAGTATTTTCTAGGCAGTATTCATGCCCCTGAACCTCCAAAAGTCTGCAGCACCTAATTATACCCATGTCAGAGTGGAGAGGGCGTAATGCATAGGAGGTGCTTGCAAACTGATCCGTGTTCTTCAAATTGGAGCAAGAAAAATAGTAGTGGGTCACTAAGTACTAGATCTCATTCACTATTGATGACAACTTTAATTACATAATAAAAACTCCTTGTTGTTCTGTTAAAAAAAAAGTTAAAAAGCTCAGTTCTGGGGGTTTAATGCTAGCTACTCAGGCAGAGGATGAGATCTGTGGATTCTGGTTTGAAGCCAGCCAAGGCAGGAAAGTCTATGAGACCTTTATCTCCAATTCACCACCAAAAGAACAACAGTCACAACAACAAAAACACAAAGAAATAGAGCTGTGGCTCAAGTGGTAGGATAGTCTTGAGCAAAATAGTTCAGGGACAGTTCCCAGGCTCTGAGTTCAAACTCCAAGACACACACACACACACACACACACACACACACACACACACACACACACACACACACAAACACAGAGCTGGGCTGCAAATGTGACTCAAATGGCAGGGTGCTAGCCAAATAAGCAAGCCAAGACAGTATGAGGTCTTGCGTTCAAATTCCAGTACTGCAAGAAAAGGTAGTATAAAGATGCTATTCCCTTGCCCCCCCGCCCCCTCCCCCGCCAAAAAATGTTGTAACTTTGCAATGACTAAAGAATGATTCTGGGGCTGGGGATATGGCCTAGTGGCAAGAGTGCTTGCCTCATATACATGAGGCCCTGGGTTCAATTCCCCAGCACCACATATACAGAAAACAGCCAGAAGTGGCGCTGTGGCTCAAGTGGCAGAGTGCTAGCCTTGAGCAAAAGGAAGCCAGGGACAGTGCTCAGGCCCTGAGTCCAAGGCCCAGGACTGGCCAAAAAAAAAAAAAAAAAAAAAAAAAAAAGAATGATTCTGCTACTCTTAAGTAAATAATACATAGCCAGTAATAATTCTGAAGCCAGAAAGCACAGTTTGGTTTGTGGCGAGTCCTCCTAATTATTCTCCAGTGGAATATTCTCTTTACAGATAAAGAGACCAAGCTAGGAAGCAAATAATTTTCTCTGAACTCACAGAAGTAGGAATGGGCTCTAGTTCCCACTCAGGTCCCGTTCTTTCCATCAAACCATCATGCTCTTCATATTTCTATGCACGGCACCATTAATATGTAATCGGTAGCAGACCATATGTAGAAAAAAATAAATGGATAGAAGATGATCACCCCAGCCCACCTGTGCAAAACAACGCCTTGCTGTGATAGCCTATTCCTTGCTGTGTTTGTCTCAGCATTTGAGACCTTCACCAGCAAGGCCAGCAGGCTGTGAATCCTCCATCTACCACATGCACTGTTTGTACCAGGTGAACGACTTGACAGTGAGTTTCCCTTAAATGCCCGTGGATCTCTTGATGACAGGGTATTTCAATTTCTGTATGTCTGGCTACATCCCACAGAAGGTTGAACTCTCTCTCCCAAAGCATGCTGCCTCTACTGAAGCTATCAATGCACTTCTCATTTCCTCTGAGGTCTGAAAGTGATTTGGTTTCCGTAGATATACTTCCTGCCTTTGCTACTAGCACAGGGCCTTGAACATGGTACCTGGACAGTGCTTGTTGAATGAATATATGTCCAGATTATAGAATTCACCTGTACTGAATTCAGTATACTCCTGAGTCTCTTATACTTGATTAGCTCCCAGAAAAAAACCACATAATTACTAGTTTCACATCCTATGTTTCATTTATTTTTTAGTATGCATTTATAAAATGTGTGGATATTCTTTAAACACCCCTTTACTCTGGTGACTTTTATAAATTAGTCTGATATTACAATTTTCAAGGGGACATGGGCTTTCAAGTGAAGTGTACAAGTTCTGTTATTCTGTGATTATGTTAGCAAACTTTCGATCACTATGACAAAATGCCTGACATAGACAATTTATAAGAAGGAAAGTGTTATTTCACTCATTGTTCAGAGCCCTTAGTCCTGGATCTCTTGGGCTTGATTCCTGTCTGTGATAAAGCACAAAACTATGCCGGTAGCTTATAGTAGAGCAAACTGTGAGGCAGCTTGCCTCATAGTGACTGGGCAGCTGAGAAAGAGGTGGACTAGAACTCCCAATAAAGCCATGTCCCCAATGCTTAACTTACTTCTTGGCCGCTTTCACCAATTCCTAATAGCACTAGTCTGAGCACCAAGACTTCAGTGGCTGACATTCAAGATCAGAATAGCTATGCTCTAGGTTGATTCTTGCTTCTCCCATTTCATTCACATAGTGATTTTAGGAAATCCCATAACCCTTCCATGCCTCAGTTTCTTCGTCTATCAAAGGGCTTCACCAAGCACCTACCTGCTTAGAAAGGTTTCTGCTTAGGAGGTTCATTACCTCCTAGTAAACATTAGCCCAGACTGAAATAATTGCAAACCTAATTATCTTATTTCCTCTTGAATCTTCTATCAC